>NW_027675809.1:0-685426 GCF_046562875.1 Panthera onca | reverse complement strand
TATATCTTTGCTTATAAGTATATATATAGTCTCCATTAGGTATTTCGGTTGGGGTTTGGTTTATGGTACTTGTAGGGAATATCTTCTTCCTTCGTAACATAGATAGTGGTAGTAGGACTTGTAATGCTGAAAAATTCAGAGAATGTCACATACCAAAAAACACTGGTCCCAAGTGGTTAAAATATATGTAAAATTCATAAAACACTCATTGGCTCTACAACAAAAAAGACTGCAAGAGTTATCATAATCATGTTCCTTTTTATAGTCTGAGGTGTGTTTAGCAGAATCAGAGTTAGAAAACAGGACTAACTTGGTTCTGAAGATTTGGTAAGCATGCATATCTTTTGAGCTCATCCCTTTGTATCTTTGGGTTAAAGACCATTCATTTCTTGATGTTTCATTTTCAGATGAGGGGAAAGTGAACTTAAAAGATTTCCTGACTCAGTTAATGAAAATGCCATATTTTACAAAAGTTCAAAGTAAGTGAGAATTTTTTAACAATAAAAATTTTGAGTGGAATCCTTTAGTTTTGATTATATGCATTTGTGCAGTTTTCTAATGCTGAAGCACATCATGTATATAACAAATGTACTCTGGATGATGAATCAGTAAGGGATCCTAGTCCTGACCTTTTCTTGACTTAAATTTTATGAACTTATAGTATTTTTCCATCACTCAAAAGGGATTAACTAAGTGTTAATAGCTGAATGAATAAGGAAACCATAAAAAGGATGAGATCATGCCATTGGAGACAACATAGATGGACCTAGAGGGTATTATGCTAAGTGGAATAAATCAGACAGAGAAAGATGAATGCCATATGATTCAAATTATAAGTGGAATCTAAAAAAAGCCAAACAGGGGCACCTAGCTGGCTTAGTTGGTGGAGCATGTGACTCTTGATCTCAAGCTTTTAAGTTCAAGACCCAAATTGGGGGGGGCGCCTGGGTGGCTCAGTCGGTTAAGCGTCCGACTTCGGCTCAGGTCATGATCTCACGGTCCGTGGGTTCGAGCCCCGCGTCGGGCTCTGTGCTGACAGCTCAGAGCCTGGAGCCTGTTTCAGATTCTGTGTCTCCCTCTTTCTCTGACCCTCCCCTGTTCATGCTCTCTCTCTGTCTCAAAAATAAATAAATGTTAAAAAAAAAAAAAAAGACCCAAATTGGGTGTAGAGTTCACTTAAAAATACAAAGAAGAATTATAAATAAATAAATAAATAAATAAATAAATAAAGCCAAACAAACAACAAATAAATAAATAAGCAAATAGCAGAATCAGACCTATAAATACAGAAACAACTTCGTGGTTGCCAGAAGGGAGGGTCTTGAGGGTTGGACAAAAAGGGTGAAGGTGAGAGGGAGATACAGGCCTCCAGTTATGAAATGAATAAGTCACAGGAATAAAAGGCACAGCATAAAGAATACAGTCAATGATATTGTAATAGTGATGTAATGGGACAGATGGTGGTTACCCTTGTGGTGAACAGAGCGTAACGTATAAACTTGTCAAATTACTAAGTTGTATACCTGGAACTAATGTAACATTGTGTGTCAGCTATACTAAAAAAAAAAAAAAAAATCAATGTTACCTTTTCTTTTTTTATCCTATTATATGTTCATAAAAATGGGATTTTATCATGAGAAGATTAACTATTGAAACATGTAGGAATATGTTGAAACATACAAGCTTCCTCCATATTTTGTAAGAGGTATTCTTCTCATTATTCCACTGCCTTAGCCATGAGGCATTGAATGTAATCTGGTTTTAATGTGTTCATTTAATTGACATCTCCAACTGTGAGATATCTGTGATATCTGTGGAACTTCTGGGTCTCCTTGGAGCCTTTGTTCTTGAGATTAATTGAAATGGCTTAATTTCCTCTAAATTTTAATTCCCGAGATTGAAACTGAACAAAATTCAGAAGGCCTAATTTAGGTAGCTACAAAAATGAAATTATTCCCTAGATTGTAGGTGTTTAGGATGTAACCAAAATGGTATGTTTTTTCAACTGACAAAATATTTTGTCCTTAATCTCTGGTTTTCTGAATGGGATCTATAAAACTCTCCTAGGTATGTTGTTTATAAGCAAATCTCTTACAGGATTAATGTTTATGATATGATAGTGTTTATCATAATACATTTAAAATTTGTTTTCTTACTTGAACAATTGAACCATGATACTTTCAGAAATGAATGTTACCTTTTTTTTGGTGTTGATAGCAGTGCTGATCCTTCCATTATTTGGGGGACTTTTTGTATGTATGTGTTGGATATATCCAAGTATCCATTGAATGAAAAAAATTAAGAATAGTCACATCAAACTATGGCTGGTTATCTAATTTTTGGCAAGAGAATTGCTAGAATTACTTTTATGCTTAGTTATCCTAGCTTTAATGGAATTCCCAGCCTCTGATATGCCAGAGATGAGTATAAGCGGATGTCCTGAGATTCCTTTATATGTAATCATTCCTCAATCTCAAATTAAATATTTACAATGCCCTGTTTAGCCTAGCGCCTAAACGTTCTATGAAATCAGATAGCCTGCACTTCACACTTGGCTTTACATTTAATAACTGTGTATGCTTAGACAGACTAGCCTCTCTAAGGCTGGGTTTCCTTATCTGTTAAATAAGGGAAATATTGGTAACAACCTCACAGAATCTTTGTATTAAAATGGGATGGTGGAGGGGTGCCTGGGTGGCTCAGTCAGTTAAGCATCCGACTTCAGCTCAGGTCATGATCTCGCGGTCTGTGGGTTCAAGCCCCGCCTAGGGCTCTGTGCTGACAGCTCAGGGCCTGGGGCCTGCTTTAGATTCTGCGTCTCCTTCTTTCTCAGCCCCTCCCCCACTCTCACTCTGTCTCTGTCTCTCTCAAAAGTAAATAAACATTCTAAAATTTTTTTTAAATGATAAAATGGGATGGTGTGTATAAAGCACTTAGCATAGTGCTTAGCAAGCACTAAGCTGAATACTTAATAAGTGGTAGAAGTAGCAGTAGTAGTACTACTAGTAGTAATTATTGTCACTCAGGACCCACTGAATATTACATATTTTTTAACTTCGTATATTGCATATTTTTTTGAATATAGAAAAAGAAGGCCCCTTGAAAACTTTGGCCGCCATTAGGAAAAATGAGGTCACTCCTGATGATCTAGACTCCATGATGAAAAATATAGGAGTTCCATTATCCCAAGATGCGATTCAAAGATCCCTGAAGAATGTGGCTATCACGGGTGAGCATTTAACATTTCTAGGTATCCTTTATCTTAGCTGACATGCATGTGTTTGAACTTTTCAAGAATCCTTAAAGGGTTTATCCACTTCATGGATTATCCGAGCTCTTTTCTACCAACTACCCACTTGGGTTCTACTTATTTTAAGTAGCATCATACAGAGGAGGATCTATACGGTAGGAGGGTATGTGTCTGAATGATACGCATGAGTCTGTCTTTTTGATGGAATCTACAAAATATCAAACGTTTTTCAGTATAGCAATTACAGTTGCCAATCTCTGTTCATATTCCTTGTTCTCTGACATGCATTTTTTCTTTCAGAAGATGGGAAAGTGAATTTAGAAGGGTTCATTGGCAATTTAGTCAATTCAGGATTTTCATTTCTACCTGAAAGTAAGAATTTTCAGTTGAATGGAGATAGCTAATGATATGTAGGTTATAGATCTCTTGGGAAAACCCTAGCTAGATTTTGAGATGGTCTTAAACTGATTTACCACTGGCATAATTGTCTAGTATCTTTACTCCACACATGTCAAATGTGTATGTAGCACATGAGAACATGCCCTTTAGAGAGCTCTAGTTACCTCTTCTGCCTAGTCTGAGACCAGAGTCTTAACTGCAGTTATCTTTCCACTGAGGACCTTGTGAAGAAAAAAATCACATTAATTAGAATGACTAAACCAGCACTTAGAATTACACTGTTTGCAAGTTACTCTACTTTAACTCAAGTGTAATTGTGTGAGACATATTAAAATGATAAATAGTGGGTTCCTGATATTGATTTACAATAATTCTTCTTTAAGAAATGAGTGAAAATCTTTGTTACTGTTAGGAAAATTTTTCTTCAGGTTTGTTTTTTTTCTTTTGTTATTTCTTTTTTTTCTCTCTTTTTTTTTTTAACGTTTATTTATTTTTGAGACAGAGAGAGACAGAGCATGAACGGGGGAGGATCAGAGAGAGAGGGAGACACAGAATCTGAAACAGGCTCCAGGCTCTGAGCGGTCAGCACAGAGCCCGATGCGGGGCTCGAGCTCACAGACCGCGAGATCATGACCTGAGCTGAAGTCAGCCGCTTAACCGACTGAGCCACCCAGGCGCCCCATCTTTTGTTATTTCAACGTTGTTTTCTTTGGTTATTTCTTTGTATGGGCTCCATGTTTTTGCCCCTAGTTTCTCTTTATACACTAATTCAAAGTTTAATTTTAGCACAATGTTTGTCAATTATAATGTTAAGGACCCTTTTCTTCTTTGGGTTTGCATAGTATTTCTGTAACCTTAGGCCTCTGAATTCTCTGATAAGCTGCCCTTTCTTGCCACGATGGTGCTGAAAAGGAAGGAATGATTTACATTTTGCACGTGTAAGTGAGAAGAATATCTCTGACACCAAGCCAAAATTATACACACATTCAAACCACTTCATATCGTCCATTTTTAAGTGCCCTCTATGGTTGCAGAAATTCAAGGTTTACTTCTTTGACCATGTCCACCTACTTTTGGATAAGCACATATATGTAGCTTTGATAAGCAAAAAAATATTTATGAAGAGATGTTTTGTAGAGATGCCTGGGATCCAGACCTGAGCTGAGATCAAGAGTCGGATGCTTAATTGATTGAGCCACTCTGGCGTCCCTAGAAATGCCTTTTTTGAGACAACTTCCTAATAGTATATATCAACTGCTTTTGGGAACTGGTGTTAAAAATGGCCATATCAAGGGGCGCCTGGGTGGCGCAGTCGGTTGAGCGTCCGACTTCAGCCAGGTCACGATCTCGCGGTCCGTGAGTTCGAGCCCCACGTCAGGCTCTGGGCTGATGGCTCGGAGCCTGGAGCCTGTTTCCGATTCTGTGTCTCCCTCTCTCTCTGCCCCTCCCCCGTTCATGCTCTGTCTCACTCTGTCCCAAAAATAAATAAAAAACGTTGAAAAAAAAAAATTTAAAAAAAAATGGCCATATCAAGAGTGTCACTATATCTTCAGAAGATGTTGCCCATTAGATTATTTAGTGATGAAAAGTGTCTTGAAATTTAGATGATTGATTGATTTTTTAGAGAGAGACAGGGCAGGTGTGCTCACCAGCAGGGGAGGGGCTGAGGGAGAGGGAGAAAGAATCTTAAGTAGGCTCCATCGTGAAGCCTGATGTGGCTCTCCATCCCACAATTTACCATGAGATCCTGAGCTGAGCTGAAATCAAGAGCTGGATGCTTAACTGACTGAGACACCCAGGCACTCCTTGAAATTTAATATCAGAAAAAAAAAAAATCTCTCTTCCAAAGACCAGTGTGCTTCTTTGTGTAGGTAATAACCCGAGTTCCCCTTTATGCCTTAGCTTCCAAAAAGTTTCAGATCTAAACTTAATATTTAAGCACTATTAACCATGTTGGCCTTGTTTGTTATTTACTACCTCTTTCTCATGTGTTTTTGATGCTCACATTTCTAATTATGATTGTTATATTTTCTATTTCTCCATGAAATTTTGTCAGTTCTGTTATATACTTTTTAGACTCTCTAATTTTGCTCATCTGCATTTATGATTGTTATATCTTCCTGATGAATTGGCTGGCAGAGAATACCGAATGTATCATTTTGGAAGAGAAATCACTTTTTCCTCTGAGTACAAGCTGAAAATTGATTCCCCATTCTATGGCTACATGACTCCTTATTTACCACATTTTTTTAATGTTTATTTATTTTTTTGAGACAGAGAGAGACAGAGCATGAACGGGGGAGGGTCAGAGAGACAGGGAGACACAGAATCCGAAGCGTGCTCCAGGCTCTGAGCTGTCAGCACAGAGCCCGACACAGGGCTCGAACTTACAGACTGTGAGATCATGGCCTGAGCCGAAGTCGGACCCTCAACCGACTGAGCCACCCAGGTGCCCCTACCACAGTTTACATAGTGGCTCCTAACTGTTCCCTCAACATCAGCCAGTAACACTTCTTGTCTAATATCATATGGGCTGTACTGGGTTAAATGTTCCTGTGCTTATAGCCATATTCTCTTTAAAATGATCAAAAGAACATGTTTCTATTTCTGATAGAAGAACTGAAAGTGTGCATCTGAATACATGTCAAAAGACTCTTCTTTTCACACTGAAATGGAATATAGCGATGTGAAGATAATAGGAAGTATTTTTCTGAAATTGAAAATTATTAGCATTTCCCATTCTCGTAGCTTTTACCGCTTCTATTTTTCTCCTAGGAAGTAAGGTTGATGACAGCAACTTAGACACTTTTCTAGGAAACATGAAGATGGAGATGTCAGGTAAAGAATTTTGTAAGATTCTGAAGCACCTGTCAGTTGAAGGTGACATTTACATAGACATCGTTCACATGGTTCTATGTTGTGAGAAGTCTTTTTATTAATGTAAACTTCTTAGATATAAAATTCTTATAGAAAGAACCATAGAAAATGATAAAAAAATAATAAAAAATTACCTTAAGTGTTATGCTTTAGGCTCTCTTCCTTGAGAATAAATTTTATGGTTTCCAAAAGTTCCATTTGGGAGGTGTGGAAGAAAGATGGAAATGTATTTGTTTTGTTAGTACTTTAGATCCAAACTTACGTTTCTAGGAATACTTTGGCAACCTTTCCTCTGTATCACTGATTCAAAAAGCATCATTAAGATCCCACAATATTCTTTTTATTATTTAAAAAAAATGTTAATGTTTTCTATTTTTGAGAGACAGAGAGACAGAGCATGAACAGGGAAGGAGCAGAAAGAGAGGGAGACACAGAATCCAAAGCAGGCTCCAGGCTCTGAGCTGTCAGCACCGAGCCCGACGAAGGGCTCGAACTTTGGGAGCGGGGTAGCACCCTAAACTGCCACCGTTACCATGTATACCCAGTCCAATCCACCAAGAAAGGCCTGGCACACAACATTCTGTTCTTTAAACTTTTTTTTTTCAATTTTTCCTCCTTTCTCCTTTTAAAATGCTATTCTGCACTTTGAAAACAGAATCAAGACATGATGAAGAATCAGCTTCTGAAGAAAAGGATTACTATAGAATAAATACAGCTGTATTACACTGCTATTAAATAGCTCAATGCAGGAAAAAATTTACAAGATACAAGTTTGTTTGTGTTTTTTACAATATTAAAAGGCAGGAGTTTCAACTTTATAAATCTAAGAACATTTTATGCATAGGGTAACGTGCATTACTGTTATTTAAGGAAACACTGACAAATCCTTTAACTTGCAAATCTGATTAAAAAATATCAAAATGTTGAAAGTTGTGGAACAACCTACCCATTAAGCAATTTATCTACTATTTTTATATGATTACAAAATGTGAGGGGCACCTGCGTGGCTCAGCCGGTTTAGTGTCTGACTTCAGCTCAGTTCATGACCTGGCGGTCGGTGAGTTTGAGCCCCGCTTCGGGCTCTGTGCTGACAGCTCAGAGCCTGGAGCCTGCTTCAGATTCTGTGTCTCCCTCTCTCTCTGCCCCTCCCCCTCTCACGCTCTGTCTCTCTGTCTCTCAAAAATGAATAAATGTTAAAAAAAATCAAAATGTGATAAAAAGCCCTTATCTTGCCTCCCCCCTTTTGGTGATATGATCATACCTGGGACAGTCATAAGATTGGCCAAGGAGGGTGATGAGCGAGCAATGGGAACCACAGCTAGGACCAGACAGGGCTCCACAGGCAAGGGGAGCATGAAAGAGGAAGGGCCTAACTGATATCGACAGGGAACTGGATGTGAAGGAAACAGGACTAAATGAATCAGTCTGTAAAAATAGAATTATACAGGGAAGATGACTGCTCATGTCCTAGACCCCCTAGTTTGCAGAGAAGTGGGAATAGAGGTGAAGTAGTCCTAACATGGACTTTATAGACCAGGGCAGGTAATAAAAGCATTCTGAATGGAAATACTGGTGTGTGGGGTTATGTACCTGGTGGGGTGGAGCACAGAAAAGAATATGAAGGCATGGGCGGGGGTGGGGGGGAGAGAAATACAGTTGTAGTAAAAATCATGGGAAATTGTTGATTTCTTATGCTGTTTCACAGTTAAGAATTTCATGTGTTTGAACCTCATTATGATCTCTGTAATTTGTACCTCATTTTACAGCTGATGGAAGAGTTGAACCTAATAAACTAATGAATAAAGCTGAAGCTGTTACAGGTAAGAAGTTGATATAAAACTGAGAGAGCAATGCTTTAAACTTTTTTTAATGTTTTATTGATTTGCGAGGGGGGGAGGGGCAGAGAGATGGGGAGACACAGAATCAGAAGCAGGCTCCAAGCTCTGAGCTGTTAGCACAGAGCCAGATGCAGGGCTCACACCCACGAACCATGAGATCATGACCTTAGCTGAAGTCAGACACTTAACCAACTGAGCCACCCAGGCGCACCTGAGATAGTAATGCTTTTAAAACATATTTTTGCAAGAGTATTCTCAGCAATATTTTTTAAAGTATTGAAGTATAGTTGACATACAACGTTATACTAGTTTCAGGTGTGCAATGTAGTGGTTCAATAATTATCTACTTAACTAACTGCTCACCATGGTAAATGTCGTTACCATCTGTCATCATGCAACGTTATTATGATATTACTGACTATATTCCCTATGCTGTACTTTTCATCTTTGTGACTCTGTTCACCTATTTCATGTATCCCCCCCACTCCCCTTTCCTCTGACAACCAACAGTTTGTTCTCTGTATTTATGAATCTATGGTTTAAGAAAGTGCAACTGGGGGGAGAAATAGAGATAAAGATCTCTCTCTCTCTCTCTCTCTCTCTCTCTCTCTCTCTCAAAAGAAGGTTCAAGTGTTCTTGCTGCCTGCTGCACACCCCCATCATCTCTACCCTCAACCCTTCTTTCTAATCAAACCCTGATAGGAGGTAAGATAGAAGAAAAACTCTAGATGTGTTGATGGGATGGGAGTGAGGGTATAGAAAAAACCAAGGAGACCTTTTGTCGTGCTTCCTATTTGGAACTCTGGGATGTCACCACCTCACTGAGTGTCCAGACAGGATGCCATTTTCACCAGAATAGATATTGCGGTATGGTGTTCTTAGGCAGAGGGAGGGCTGGAAACAGGCCACCGCTTTGCCCCCTTTGGCTTTGTGTGGTATGAAGGATATCCAGTTTTCCCACGTACTCCCAGTAAGCAATGTAGAAGGTTTCTCAGAGATGGGGGTCAGTGGGTCTGCCATGGGACACCAAGTCAAAGGGAGAGGTGATCCCTCCAGAGGCTATGGAGTAGACAGTATGGTCTGGGGACTAACAGAATACTTGACTGAGACACAGAGGACCTCATCACCAGTGAATGCTAGGGCTTAGCCAACCAAGTTAGTGAAGGAAGGACCAAAGAACCTTGACTTTGCTAAAAAACAAAACAACAATGACACAGACCACAACGACACAGACCACAAGTTTCTCAGGCCATCAGCTTCAGCAGGAGATGTCAGGACTCATGAAATGTGGATTTTGTTGAAGAGGCTATCGAGAATCCAGAGGGCAACCCAAGGTCTGGCCGCCCTCCTTCACGGGCAGCAGGACCCCCAAGCTTTCCCTGATACTACGAGGAGGCCTCTCAGAGCGGAAGTGCGGAAAGGTTTGAAAAACTGAGAATTTCCCAAAATAAACTAGGTCAACCAAAAAGGAACTTTTTATTTTAAACCGGAAGAAACTAGGTTAACTCTATTTTTTAAGTTTTTGTTTAAATTCCAGTTAGTTAACATACAGTGTGATACCAGTTTCAGATGTGAAACTGTTTCTCCTCCATCACCTGTTTCTCCTCCCCTCACCCACTCCCTTCAGGTAGTTAACGGACTTTTCCCCTCCTCTTCTTACCAAACAGGCTATGGGAAGAAGGAGGAAAGGGAGCTTCCTTGTGTCATTTTTTTTTTCCCTTTCAACCCTCTGGTTCACAGTAAAATGAAATGTTAGATTTTCAGGTTTGCTTTATAAAAAGTAGCTTTTGAAAATTAAAAAAAAAAAAACCCTCTTTCCTCTGAGTTATATAAATTCTATGGCTGAATAGAAAAGTTTTATGGAAGAAAAGGAATATGAAAAAGAAAAATACATGAGTACAATTTACGATGTCATACCTGTACCACATGTTTCAACATGGCAGGATGTCACTCACAGCTGCTTCAAGGGGAAAAGATTTTGACCTAGCTTTTATATTATTATGGAGATAGGTATTCGAGATGTATAAGCCAAATCAGAAAAGTGCTTCTTTATGAAACTTAAGCAGTTTCATGAATTCCATTTCTCTTTCTCTGTGATTTGAATTTTGCCTTGTCTTTAGCTAACAAGAAGCTGTATCATTATGAAATCTTACCTTTCCAAGGTGAGACTGATGATGAATCAACAAACCACTCGCAATGTATCACTTATTGTCTTATTTCCTAATCATGTGATAAAGAATCCTGATACTCTCCAACATATGGATTCAATATAATTGAAATTATTTTATCTTGGTAGGTTGTTTTCTTTGGGGCTTTTATATTGATCTTATTGATATGAATTTTAACAAATTTTCCAAGAGACAGAATTTATTATTGCAGGTTAATTGTGAAATGCAGAATAAGAATGTAATTATTCTGTGATTTTGGTTAGCACAGGCAATGATCTAGTTAGAGCTAAAAAAAAAAAAAAAAAAAAGGAAGCCAATGCTACTTTGGCTTAGATGTAGTTATTAAAATGTATCACGTGGGGCGCCTGGGTGGCTCAGTTGGTTAGGTGACCGACTTCAGCTCAGGTCATGATCTCCCTGTTCGTGGGTTCGAGCCCCACGTTGGGCTCTGTGCTGAATGCTTGCCTGCTTCAGATTCTGTGTCTCCTTCGCTCTCTGCCCCTCCCCCACTTTGCTCTGTCTCGCTCTGTCTCTAAAAAATAAATAAATGTAAAAAAAAAAAATTAAAACAAAACGTATCAAACGTCTGCTACATACCTGACAGAGTTCTAGATCTTTTCATAAGTGTTATTTTATCTTCACAGAAGCTCTGAGAGATAGTCTCATCTTTGTTTCATACAACAGAAAACTAGGACTCAAAGTTAGGTTATTTACCTAAGTTCCAGTAGATAATATATAGTAGAGAACAATATTCAACCCTTGTGTTCTTACTCCAACCATGGTGATTTTCTCATTTCACTGGAACTGCCTATTTATTTTTCTTAAAAATTTTTAACATTTAGTTTCTTTTGAGAGACAGAGACAGAGCATGAGTGGGGGAGGGACAGAGAGAGAGAGAGAGAGAGAGAGAGAGAGAGAGAGACATACAGACAGACAGAATCTGAAGCAGGCTCCAGGCTCTGAGCCGTCAGCACAGAACTAGATGTGGGGCTTGAACCCAGGAACTGTGGGATCATGACCTGAGCTGAAGTCGGACACAACTGACGGAGCCACCCAGGCGCCCCCTGCCTGTTTCTATCATAAAAATTATACACTGGAAAGTAATTCTGTTCCTTTAGAAGTTCATGGGGTATATGGTTATTTTTCCAAAAAGGTTTAAGAGAAGTGAGCTTAATTCTAACCATATTGAAGCTCTGCCTTAAACTGAAACATGTTCCATGGATCTTGCATATTTCTGCCAAGTCTATAATGAATGGGTAAAATATATGGAACATTTCAGCATTAGTAGGCATTTTCATATTTTTTTCTCTTTCCCTAAGGAGAGACAGTAGCTGTCAGAGACCTGGACAAGATACTAGGGAACATGGGCTTTGAACTCACCAAAGAAGATTCTGGAGAGATGAAAAGAAAACTTCCACTTTATGGTGACTCATTTTAGATATAAAAAGTCTTTCAGGAAAATTTGGTCTCGAGGGTCTATGTAAGAGTTATTCTGAAACCAGATTAATTTTGTGATGTAAAATCTTAGGGAAAAATGTAGTTCTAGAACAAGAACTAATCCTGTCTTCCATTTTCTGAATGTATATAGAATACAAAGCACTTGACTAGACTGATTCCAAGACCATCTTTCACATCTGGGAATGTTGAGGAAGCACAGTTAAACGACGGAAAAGGAAATAAATGCAAGCCCACTGTGTACCCTTCTCACATTCCCCATCATTCCTCTCTTCTGACACAGCCCCATAATACTACTGAAAGTTCTCTCTGGGCACCAGTAACCTGCCATTTGCTAGTTGCATTAGACATTATTGACTTTTTATTGGAGCTTTCTACTGTCTTTTGTATCAGTGATAATTCTCACCTTCTTGAAATTATTCTCCTTTGGCTTCTGTGTTTTTTTCCTCCTAACCTGGATCTTCTCATTTTTTGATTTTCATTTTGCATACTCTACCTGGGTAATCTCATCACTGTCTTTTGTTCAACCTATCATCTACATGCTTATGACTGTAAATCTGTGTTTCTATACAGCTTCAAACTGGTGTATCCAAATGCCTGCTACACATTTCTACTTGGATATTCCGTGGGACGCTTCTTTTTCTCAACTGAACTGAATTTAGAATTTAGAACTGAATTCAGTATTTTCCTGTCCAGTCTCCTAGTCCTGTATTCTCAATCTCATTTGTGCTCTCCCTATCCATCTATTCACCTAAGCTAGATATATGGAATTCATTTTTGATTCCCCCAATTCCTGTCAACCACGATCTGGATTATCTGCCACCTAATTTTGTAAGTTTTACCTTTATATAAACCTAAATTTAAAAATTGCTGCACACAGATGGGTAGATGGATGGATATGTGACAAGCCAAGTATAGTAAAATGTTAAATAGTAGAATCAGATGGTGGGCATATGGGTGTTTATTGCACAGTTCCTTCAACTTTGCTATATGTTGACAAATTTTCATAATAAACCATTGGAAAAAATCCCATATGTAAATCCATCAGTTTCTCTCACTCCCTGCTACCACTGCCCTATTTTAGGTCCTTTCATTCCTGACTTCAGCTACTACAAGGGCTTCCACAAAATATTAGACATTAGAGTGATCCATATAAGATGCAAATCTGATGACATTCTGCACCAATTTAAAATCCTTTAATGGCTTTCAGTTTGGTACTTGGGAATGTCTCAAGTCCTTTTTATGGCAAACAAGTTCTTTCATTATCTGGGTTGGCCTTATCTGTCCAATCTAGTATTTTACCCTCACTAACATTGAACTTTTATTCCAAGCATACATATATCATGCTTTTTGTCGCATCTTTGTTTTGCTTATACTTTCCCCGCTATTCAGAGAGTTTCCCCTTCCCCTTTGTTTGACCTACTCCTCACCATTGCTTATTAGAGTTGAGGGCACTTTTTCTAGTAAGTTCTTTAAATACCCAGGCTCCATTAGATGTCTCTTCTCTGTGTTTCCACAATAACTGCATACATTTTTCATTATAATTGCCACATTGTGTAAATGTATGCTTCTTTGCCTGTCTTGTCACTTTAATGTGACCTTAGAATAGAAAAGGGTATTCTGTATCTAGTACCTAGCAGAGTGTCTGGCCTATAAGTAAGCACCCTATAAATGTTGAGTGAGAGATGATAGAGTAAATGAGCGAAAAAGTGAATGATTCCTAAGGAAAACAAAAACTGCCTTTGGTCGGGCCACTAATACTTACTTCTAATACATTGTACATTGTAATCATTTGCAGCAATTCTGAGCAACAGGGAGAATCAGAGTATATTAGCAGTAAACCAGAGATGAAAATAGACTTTTCTTCACTAGAGACTCATACTTAAGAGTCATAGCATTACCAGAATCGAGGGCCTTTAGAGAATTAACTTGCATGGATGGTATTTTCTATCCTGTTTATAAGGACTAAAATAGCTGAGTAAAAGCATATTTTTCCATGGGCCAGACTTTATGGTTCAAGGGTCAAAGGCCAGCTTACTAAAATAGAATCAATGTCTTGGGGCACCTGGGTGGCTCAGTCGGTTAAGCGTCCGACTTCAGCTCAGGTCATGATCTCACAGTCCGTGAGTTCAAGCCCTGCGTCAGGCTCTGTGCTGACAGCTCAGAACCTGGAGCCTGCTTCGGATTCTGTGTCTCCCTCTCTCTCTCTACCCCTCCCCTGCTCACACTCTGTCTCTCTCTGTCTCAAAGAAAAATAAATTAAGACATTAAAAAAATTTTAAAAAGTAACATAGAATCAATGTCATAAAACTAAGAATTAAGCAGTTCAAGTGAGCCCAAATGGTGATGTGGAATAATGAAATTCAGCTTATTTCTGGTTTCTTATTTTATAATTTTTTAAAGAACCTGCTTTGTATCTCCATTATGTCTTATTTTTTAGCTAAAGGGAAGACTGATCTAAAAACATTGATAGATTCAGTACAAGTTATTACAGGTCAGTGAGAAATTACTATAAATATGAGATCCCAAGTCTACACTAAATTATATTTTTTCCTGTGATAAATATTTTACTGAAGTATGAAACACGTAATTACTACATTGTATAGTGTGTCCAGCTTAAGAATTATTACAAAGTGGACATACATATTTATCTATCACCTGGATGAAGAAATACATTATCAGTAATACAGAAGATCCACTGTACCACTTCACAGTCATGTCCTCTGGACTCTCTGGAGGTAACTGCATCCTGTATTCTAGGACCACAGATTAGTTTCACCCGCTTTTGGAATTTGTATAAATGCAGTCATCTGATCTGTGTTCCATGATGTCTGACTTCTTTCACGTAACATTGTATTACATCTTATTCTCTGAGATTTGTCCACATTGTTGCATGTAGCGGCAGTTTGTTAGTTTTCATTGCTGCATATTGTACAGTCTACCAAATTACAGTCAAGGAGATCTTTAGAGAATGTGCGGTAGTAGGTAAAATGATTTCTGACTAGCTCGTTGTACCTGAATTGCCGTGCAATATTCCACTGCATCAGTATACCACAAGATATGTATCCAGTCTACCGTCACAGGACATTTCTAGTTTGGAGCAGTTATGAAGAACATATTGCTATGAATATTCTTGTATATGCCTTTTGGTGAACATATGTGCACAATTCTAGGCCATCCACCTAGAAATGAAATTTCTTTGTTGTTAGATGGGATTGTGTGTACTTGATTAGATGTTGTCAATCCATTTTCTAAAGCAGTTGTACCATTTGACACATCAACCATTGCTTTACATCCTTGCTAATACTTGGTATTATCTCTCTTCTCCGTTGTAGCCATTCTGGTGAGCATGCTGTGGTATACCACTGTTATTTTTGGATTTCCCTAATGATTAATGATGTTGAGCATTCATGTTTACTGGTTATTTGGATACCTCTACGATAAAGCTCCTTTCATGTCTGTTGCCTATTTGCTTGGATGTCTGTGTTCTACATACTGAATTTTTAAAACATTTTTTATTTGTTTTTTAAATTCAAGTATATTTATCATAAGGTGTTATATTAGTTTCAGGTGTACATTCTAGTGACAGCTATACATTATTCAACAGCTCTATACATTACTCAGTCCTCATCAGCTAAGTGTACTCTTCAATCCTCATTACCTACTTCACTCATCCCCCAACCCACCCACCCATCTGCCTCCTGGTAACCATCGGTGTGTTCTCTGTACTTCAGAGTCTGTTCCTTAGTTTCTCTCACTCTTTTTTTTTCTCTTTGTTTGTTTTTTTCTTAAATTCCACATATGAGTGAAATCCTTTGATATTTGGCTTTCTCTGATTGACTTATTTCACTTAGCATTATAGTCTCTAGCTCCATCCATGTTGTTGCAAATGGCAAGATTTCATTCTTTTTATGGCTGAATAATATTCCATTACATATATATTCCATTATATATATATTCCATTATATATATTCCATTATATATATTCCATTACATATATATTCCATTATATATATATTCCATTATATATATAGTCCATTATATATATATGTATATGTATATATATATACCATATATCCATTATATATATATATATACACATATGTATGTGTATGTATGTGTGTATATATATATGTATGTGTGTGTGTATGTGTACATATATATACACACACACACACACACATACATATACACACACACACACACACACACACACACACACACACTACATCTTCTTTATCCATTCATCAGCTGATGGACACTTGGGCTGCTTCTATAGTATGGTTATTGTAAATAATGCTGCAATAAACATAGAGGTGCACATATCCTTCTGAATTAGTGTTTTTGTATTCTTTGGATAAATACCCAGTAATGTGATTACTGGATCATAGGATAGTCTATTTTTAGTTTTTTTGAGGACTCTCCATAATGTCTTCCACAGTGGCTGCACCACTTTGCATTCCCACCAACAGTGCACGAGAGTTCCTTTTTTTCCACATCCTCACCAACACTTGTTGTTTCTTGTGTTTTTGATTTTAGCTATCCTGACCGGTGTGAGGTGATATCTCATTGTAGTTTTGATTTGTGTATCCCTGATGATAGGTGATATTGAGCTTGTTTTCACATGTCTGTTGGTCACCTGTATGTCTTCTTTGGAGAAATGTCTGCTTGTGTCTTCTGCCCATTTTTTAATTGGTTTATTTGGGGTTTTGTTGATGTTGACTTGGTGTAAGTTCTTTATACATTTTGATACTAACTCTTTATCAGATACATCATTTGCAAATACCTTCTCCCATTCAATAGGTTGTCTTCTAATTTTGTTGATTATTTCCTTTGCTATGCAGAAGTTTTTATTTTGATGGCATCCCAATAGTTTATTTTTGCTTTTATTCCCCTTGCCTCAGGAGACATATCTAGAAAAAATGTTGCTACAGCCGATGTCAGAGAAATTACTGCCTGTGCTCTTTTCTAGATTTTTATAGTATTAAGTCTCCTATTTAGGTCTTTAATCCGTTTTAGTATACCTTGGTGTGGGGTGTAAAGTGGTCCAGTTTCATTCTGTTATATGTAGCTGTCCAGTTTTCCCGGCACCATTTGTTGAAGAGATTGTCTTTTTTTCCCATTGTATAATCTTTTGTCAAAGATTAATTGACCATATAATTGTGGATTATATGCCTAAATATGCTTTACATGCTTTCTACCCTTTTCTATTGATCTATATGTCTACTTTTATACCAGTACTATATTGTTTTGATTTGTACCGCTTTGTAGTATAACTTGAAATCTGGAATTGTGATACCACCTGCTTTGTTCTTCTTTTTCAAGATTGTTTTGGCTGTTTGGGGTTTCTGAGGTTCCGTATAAATTTTAGGACTCTTTGTTATAGTTGTTACTGGTATTTTGATAGAGAATTCATTAAATCTGTAGATTGCTTTGCATACTATGGACATTTTAACAATATTTGTTCTTCTACTTCATGAGCATGGAATATCTTTCCATTTGTTTATGTCATCTTCAAATGTTTTCATCAATATTTTATAGTTTTCAATGAGTGGGTCTTTCACCTCTGTGGTTGAATTTACTCCTAAATATTTTATTATTTTTAGTGCAATTGAAAATGGGATTGTTTTCTTAATTTCTCTTTCTGCTACTTCATTATTAACGTGTAGAAATGCAACAGATTTCTGTATATTGATTTTGTACCCTGTAACTTGGCTGATTTCATTTATCGGTTCTAGTAGCTTTTGGTGGCTTTTGTAGTTCTTTGTTCCTTTCTTCTCTTGCTTTCTTCCGTTGTGGTTTGATGGCCTTTAGTGATATGCTTCAATATCTTTTTCTTTTGTTTTTTGCATATCTATTACACGTTTTTTTATTTGTGGTTGCCATCAGGTTTATATATAATATCCTATGCGTATAGCAGCCTATATTAGGTACTGGTTGCTTAAGTTTGAACCCATTTTAAAAGCACTAAATTTCACCCCCCCACACACACACACATTTTATATGTATGATTTCATATTTTACTTCCTTTTATTTTGTGAATTCCTTGACTGATTTCTATAGCTATAATTGATTTTACTGCTTTTATGCTTTAGCTTCCATACTGGTTTTATAAGTGATTGATCTACCACTTTGGTTATGTTTGTATGCCCCCGTGAATTTTTTTCCTTTCCTAATTTGCTTGCTCCTGATTATGGCCTTTCCTTTCCAAAGAATTCCTCTTAACATTTCTTGTAAGACTGGTTTAATGGTGAGGAATGCCTTTTACTTTTGTTTGTCTATCTCTCCTTCTATTCTGAATGATAGCCTTGCTGGATAGAGTATTCTTGGTTGCAGGTTTTTTTCTTTCAGCACTTTGAATATATCATACCACTCCCTTCTGGACTGCAAAGTTTCTTCTGAAAAATCAGCGGATAGACTTAAGGAGTTTCCCTTGCATATAACTTTTTTCTCTTGCTGCTTTTAAAGTTCTCTCTTTACCACTATTTTTTGCCATTTTAATTATTATGTGTCTTGGTGTAGACTTCCTTGGGTTTATTTTGTTGGGGACTCAGAGTCTTCTGAATCTTGATTTGTCTCCTTCTCCACATTAGGGAATTTTTCAGCTATTATTTCTTCTAACAAATTTTTCTGGCTGCTTTTCTCTCTCTTCTCCTTCTGGGATCCCTATAATGCTAATGTTATTACATTTGATGGTGTCACTGAGTTCTCTCTTCTCATTTTATATTGTTCTTTTACTCTTTCCTTTTCAGCTTAGTTGCTTTCCATTACTGTTCTTTCAGTAATGATCTGTTCTTTTGCTTCCTCTAGTCCACTATTTATTCACTCTAGTGTGTTTTTAATTTTAGTTAATGAGTTCTTCATCTCTGGTTCTTTTTTTATATTTTCTAATATCTTTGTTGAATTTCTCACTATGATCCTCTACTCTTTTCTCACATCCAGTAAGTATGTTCATGACCATTACTTTGAATTCTCTATTGGGTATATTGCTTATCTCTGTTTCATTTAGCTCTTTTGCTGTGCTTTTGACCTGTTCTTTCATTTGGGACATAAGCCGCAGTGTCATTTTGTCTAACTCCCTGTGTCTGTTTCTATGTATTGGGAAAGTCAGCTATGTCCCTGATCTTGAAAAAAGTGGTCTTATGAAGAAGAGGCCCTGTAGTGTCCTGTTGTGTAATGTCCCCTGTTCACCAAAAACTAGCATTTCAGGTGTCTTCTCTGGGTGTTGCATGCCCTAGGGCTGTGATTGTTGAGTCATGTTTGCCATCAGTTGTCATCTGCAATGGCCTTCTTTGCCTGTTGTGGACAAGGTTTGGTCCCTGTGATGTTAAAGGGCCAGTCTGGGGCCACCTTGGGCTTGAGTTGGGTCAGACCAGATGCCTGGCCTCACCCCATTTGCCAGAACTGTGGTTGTACCAAACTTCAGGGTGCTCACTTTCTGCTGCCCGCTGTGAGATCATCGTTGGTGGGTAGAGCTGGCAGTCAGAGGTCTGTACCCATCCCAGAGCTGGGAATATAGTCAAACTGATGTGTGTGATTATATTCCCTCTCCCAGGGCAAGAGTCACTTGGGAGTGGTCCTGGACAGTGTTGGAGCTGCCTGCTGCTTACAAAATGAGAGGCATCTAGTGCTGCTTTGGATGGACTCCTGCCCAGTGGGGATGGTTGGAGGGGGCAGCCTGCAGGAGAATGCAGGAGTGGGTGAAGCGGTGTTAGCAAGCTACATGGCAAGTGTTCCAGCTGGTTCCTGCAGCTGTCTGGGTATCTGGATTAGGGTGGGGGTAGGGGAGAGAAATGGTGCCTGCCAGGTCTTTTATTCTTGGAGAAGTCTCCTAAAAATCCCTGCCCTTCCAGGAGAAGTTCTGAGATTAGTAAATAAATCTCCTTTCTCAATATCCCAGCCACTTTTCAAACTGCCACTTCTATGCTGTATCCCTGCAGGGCTGTTTGTTATGCTGTCTCTTTAAGGATGGAGACTGTTTCCTCTTGCCCTCCAGCTCTCCCAGAGCCAAGCCAAGTGATTTTTAAAATTCTAGGTGTTAAGCTCCAGTGATTGTAAAAGTTAAAAAAAAAAAAAAAAAAAAAAGTTAAGCCCCTCTGTCTTTCAAAGACAAATATTACGGGGGTTTGTCTTTACAGTGCAGGTCACCCATGTCTGGGGTGCCTGGCAGGAGATCTCTTCCTCTCCCTTTTCCGTGCTTGTGGCATCCCTCACATTTGTGGTTGGTTTTCCTGGGGGTCTGGTTCTAACCACATCTCCATTATTCCTCCCATTCTTTTCATTGTGGCCTCTTCTCTTCAATTAACTGTGGAGGGTCTGTTCTGACCGTCTTCAGGTTGTTTTCTGGGTTGGTTACACTGATACGGGTGTATCGAGGGGTATCCATGAGACAAATGAGCTTAGGATCCTCCTACTTTGCCATCTTTCCCAGAAATTCATATTGCATTTTTCATTTATCTTTTACCTGTTTGTTTTTTTTAATGTACTCTAGATACAAGTCCCTTGCAGGTTATATAAATTATAAATATCTTACTGTATAGTTTAACTTTTCACTTATATTTTATCTTCTTTTTTTTTGATAGGGAAAAATGTTTTTTAATTACACACTCAATCCATTGGATGTATTTCAAAATACCCCCCAAAACACTTTTCTTCATTTATCAGTGAAAGAAGTTAGAAAGTAATGTCAAAAAAATAGCATATGGCAATCAAATTTCCCTGAAAGTCACAGTCACGTATAGAGTACATCCTAGAAAAGAGGAGGGGCCAGACAGGTTCTCCCTACTTTCAGGAATTTCATCAAGTACTGGACCTACTCATGGGTGGAGAGAAAAGGCAACTTTTAACTATGAGTATGTTATTAAATGAGGCGTTTACTATACTCCTTCCTAAGAGTACCAGGTGGGGGACAAGTGTTCTAAACTTGATCTAGGAAATGGAATGTGGAGTCAGTCCATCCTCTTCCCTCTAAGAGCTGTCCAGTGGCTAATGAATTTAAAAAACATGACTAAATAAAAACAAATGCCCCACATACTCTCTCCTCCCCCCCCCCCCAATAAAGGTAAAAGAAAAAACCTGGATTTCCCAGATTATTCTCCAGAATAATAGTTGCTTTATATATTTGGTATAAGTGGGATGTTAAAGTCCTTTACTGTTAGTTCATTGCTATCAATTTCTTCCTTTACATATCTATTAATAGTTGCTTTATGTATTTGGCTGCTTTCATGTTGGGTACATAAATATTTGCAACTCGAGAGTGGATGGAGCCTGGGAGTAGCTTTAACAACCCAAATTCGTCGATTACAGAGTCATCACAAGCATGCCTTGCTTTTAAACAACAAAAAAAATATTTTTGAAACAACAAGATAAAAACCTAGTACTAATCACTTTCTGACAATACACAATTACTGAATTAACTAATATTGAGAAGGGGAAGGGAATCATACCTATGGCCTTGTCTCACACAAGTGCATGTTTGTAGGTGCAAGGCACTTGTCATTATTGCAGAAATGAATTTTAATTTTTCATCTTTAGTTTAACATTGCTTTTAGTACAATGCTGACACCAGCAGTGCAGAAAGGACTCTGGAGAGTTGTTCATAGCAGCAGCTCTCCTTTGGTTCTGGAGGCTCCAGGCCAGCCAATATTGCCTCGTCACATACATTCTTTAGGCCTTTCTGTGAGTGCAGAACCCGCCACATATTTGACCACCTTCAGGTCATGGGCCAGCTTTTCACATCATTTCAGCAGTCTCCGGAGGGATAGACTTCTCTTTGTTCTTGGTTTCTCAATCGTAGAGGAGTCATCTTTAAGATCAATTTGGGTCCCAACAAGCAAGAAAGTCTTGGGACAGTGGTAAGTTATCTCAGGCACCCACATTTCCTTCACATTTTCGAGTGAGGAGGCAGAGATCACTGAATAACAGACTGGAATACATTTGTAGAAATGTATTCGTAAATACGTTGAAATACGTTTGTAGAATAACTTGGCAGTTGTAATCTGTCATAGTCCTCTTGCCCCGCAGTATCAGAAAGTCCAAGAGTGTATGGCCCCCTATCGATCATAATGGTGACTGCATAGTTGTCACCAAGAGTCGGTACATATTCAGAAATGTGTTTGTTGTGTAGGATATCAGAAGACACGTTTTACCAACAGCACCGTCACCCACAGCAACGCACTTAATTGTCTGCATTACTGAAACAATTTTGTATCCACTTTAAATATTTCAAATTCGGTGGTGATCTCAGCTTCTCCGCAGGGGCATTGGCAGTGCCGTGTGGTGTCTCCTCTTGTATTTTATCTTCTGATGAACAAAAGTTTCTCTTTGACACGTAGTTGAATTAGTCAACCTTTTTTCTTTTATAGTTAGAATGTTTGGGAGCCTGTTGAAGAAATCCTTCCATACACCGCGGTCATGAAAACGTCTCCTATTTAACTTCTGGGAGCTTTATTATTTTCCTTTCACATTTAGATCTATAATCCACTTAATTGATTTTTCTATATGATGTGGGATAAGGGTCCCTTTTTCTTCTAAATGGATATTCACCATTTATTGACAAGGTGATCCTTTCCCTACTTTAATGTAAGGCTAGCTTTTTCATAAATGAAAGATAATAAATGTGTTGCTATATCTGGACTTTTTATTCTTTTTGTTCTTTGTTCTATTTGCTGGTCCTTGCACCAGTATACCTACTATTTTAATGTAGATTTAATATGTCTTGATATCTGAAGCATAAATCCTCCCAATTTTATTTACTTCTTTAAACTCTTCTTGGCTATTCTTAGTAATGTCCTTTTTGTCATTAGAAATATTTATTCTTTGTGCTTTCTCTCTTTTTTTCCTTTGTCAGTCTTAGTGCAGGTATGTATCACTTTTGTTGGTCTTTCCAAAACCCAACATTTGGTTGTATTGATTTTATTTAAAGTTTGCTTTTCATTTCAGTAGTTTCTGCTTTTGTCCTTAGAACTTTTCTTCTCCTTTTGAGGGGTTTAATTTGCTGTTCTTTCCTAACTTTTTAAGATAGAACCTTGGGTTATTGATCTTTTCATCTTTTCTATTACATGCATTTAAGGCTGTGAATTTCCCTCAGCACAACCTTACCATATCCTACAAGTTTTAATATGTAATATTATTATTTTTACTCAATTCAAAATATTCTAACTTCCAGTATGGTTTATTTTTTTGACACATGATTTATTTAGAGAGGCATTCTTTAGTTTCCAAAGTTAGGGGAGTTTCCTAGTAGCTTTTGCTATTGATTTCTAGCTTAATTTCCATACCCTATGTTAAGTTATTTGTACCGATCATCTTTATTATTCTAATAATTTTTAAATTATATGAACCTTATTCAATTGTGAAATATTACTTTATAACCATTATTATGAGAGCATCTCTTTTACCAGTGTTAAAGAAACACTGTTCATTTTGTGTCTGTAACTGACTGCTTATTTTTTAGCAGGTATCATTATGCTTTATTTCTCTTTAATAATTGGAAATTATGCTATTTTTTAAAATGTCATCTTTCTCTACTTCTTTTGTTCTGCAGGAGGAGAAGTTGACCTCAGTGACCTGGAAAATGTCTTGCAAAATACGGGGATAGAGTCCTCACCAGAGCATTCGGAGCTAAAGAAATTACTTCCAATTAATGGTGGGCATTTCAAATATCAGAATAGTCTTCAAGAGAGTTAATATAGTCATCCAGGGAGTTGTTCAGCCATTGCAAGTATCAGGTAGAATCTTGAGGGAATTAGAATTATAGCCTACAATTTTTTTATAATCCAAATCTCCATGTTTATTCTAGATCACTTAGAAGTTAGAGTTAAAAATATCCATAATTCTAAAGGTAATTATTTTTAATATTTAGGAATACATAAATTACCATTTAAAAATATGTCTAAATCAAGAGGCTCATCAATCATCAGTCTTGCCATTTGGACTAAGGAATATTGATAGTTATTTTTCCTTCCATTGAGATGCCTTGGGTTGGAGAGGAGGACGAGGAGAGATGTAGAACTATACTTACTAGTAGAGGGGGTAAAATGTGGACTCAGAAAAAATACAACATAAGGAAGTGTTTTTTCTTTGGCCTGGTAAATATTAATAATTGTCTCAGGTGCTAAAGAATTGATTTACCATATTAAGAATTTCGTTTACATTTTTTGTTTTATTATTTCTAGAAGATACTAGGTAAATTTTAGGAGCAAATTATTTTATGCTGTATATTTCTGAACTTGGATATTTGATATTGTTTTAGCATGTCTAGATGTTTTCTCTATGACCTAAATTATGTGTTTCTTGCAGCTACAGCTAGTAGAAGAATATATAAGACTAGTTTGCTGAATTGTGCAGATGTAAAAGGTGAGTGAGATTCAAATAAAGATGTCAGATTGAGACTCTTGTGTTTTGCTTTTTTTCTTATTAAATATTGCCCCCTGCCATTCTCATATATATTTCCACGATTAGTTTTAATACACACATATGTTCATACTGATTAAATAATTTTGTCTTGTTTTTAAAAGGTGTTCTAAATATTTAGGTTTACCTAGATTTTTGATGTGGAAATAATAAAATTTAGGCCCAGCTATAAAAATTTAAGATAGTATATCTTGAAATACAGTGACCAAACTGAATCTCCTTGTATAAATGTTTATATAAAAAAAACTATTATGTTTGCAGTTTTGCTGCTAAAATTAACCTGAGTGGTGTCTCAGCCTTATTCTGATGTATTGTGTTATGTAAGCTTATCTTCAGTGTAGGATATTTTGGGTATAAATGAATAGATAATTTTAGTCCATTAGTATTTCTCTTTAAAAATTTAAATGTCCTTAGCCTCTTTTTTTATGATGAAATTGATACCACCATACATTAGGAATTTATATTATATTTTGATTTTTATTTTAATGTCCTCATATCTTTCTCTTTTGTTGGGTTGCAAGATGATGACCATGACCTTGACTCTATTCTTGAAAACATGGCAATCAGACTTACAGCTGAGGAACTTAATGATGTACCAGTTGCTTCAGATGCTTCAGATGTACCAGTTGATGGTGAATGATTTAGATATCATTATGCCTTCATGAAAATTTGGGTTTTGCAGCTGACATTTTTTATAGGACTTATGTAGCTGAAATAAGAATTATTTTTTCTCTCAATATATTAATCTAAAGTTGATACTTATTCGTTTATTTAACAAACATTTACTGAGCACTATATATCATGTATTCTGCTCAGTGCCAGAAATACAGTGACCACGAAATACAGACATAGTCCTTGACCCAAGGAACGTAATGTCTAGTGTATCACATTTCTTAGTATTCTAGTAGAGGCTGAGAATGTTGCTGGGGCCTCAGTCAGGTTAGTAGTTTTCACAGGAACAAGGGCTTTGGTTTCAGCCAATATGAATGACATTTTTGCTACTTCTATGTAGGTATGGATCATCATATCCTTGGACCAGACTTCACGATTCAAGGTCAGTATTGTATGTATTAAATAAAATATAAGGATTGAAGTGTGATGTATCACAAAGTAATCCCCACTTTAAATAAACCAAAAAAGAATATATTTAGCTGAGCACAATCCACTGAGGTCAAGCAATATCACCTAGAAACATTTTACTGAATACTGCCTCTTACCTGGAAAAATATTTTTTTTCACTTGATTCATATACTATTTAGTTATGTCTTTGCCATGGGTTTTATACCCTTCTGATAGGGTGAGTTTTTTTTTCCCCAAAAGATATTTTTATTAAATCATTCCTTAATTTTCAAGTACTACTGTGTACCAATGAAAAACATGTAGTTAGTTTTTTATTTGCTTATTTTCTTTATGCTTTTAAGTTTCCCTGGGACATCTGGAAAAAATAATTAAGTGGGACTATCAACAATTGCCAGAGGTTATTTTTAGCTTCAGAAACTCACTTGTCGATGTCAGATAAAAGGCAGAATAGGAGCCACCGAAAAACTCTCTCCTCCATAAGAGCAATGAGCAAACTGGCAAAAATTGTCAAAATTAACATTTTCAGAACTGGAAATTAACCAAAGGTTTGCTGCAATCTGGGGAGGATTTAAGAGAAAAAAGACTGAATCTCAGTAAGAATAGTGAGCTTTGTGATATTTTAATTTGCCCTATTCCCATCCTCTGTCTCACAGCTCCATAATAGCCTTGAAAAATAACATTTTCTATTTGCAGTGAAAACTAGTAGCCTGGAAACCACTGGAGGGAGCAGAGGGGAACTGGAGCTCTTTCAAAGCCTTATTGCCAAAGAACTGTCATTATTTGGTCTGTTTGGTGGTTCCTTGGAGTGAGGCTTTATATCTGTCTCCCTTTATGTATGAATTGATAAATGAATAATCCATGAGTATGGAAAGATGAATCAACTGAAAAGAGCAGAAAAGAATAAGAAAAAATAATAATTGTTTGGAGTCATAAAGAACTAATAGCAATTACTGCAGTGGTAGAGTAATAATTAGTCAGCAGCCATACTGAAATGGACGCAGTGATTAGAAAGAAGAGGAGAAAGTATGTTAGTAAAAGACATGAGATGAGAATTATGGCCTTTACTTCTTTTACTCTTGGTACCTGCATGAGTCTTGTCCCTGCCAGAACAAAGATGAACACAGAGAGCATGAACTGTCCTGTAGAGTTTATGAACTAGTGTGGCATCATAAAATGTTTTTCCTAGACTCCGAGTCCATTTTGCAAATACAAATTGAACCCCAGAAAGCCTGAAATTAAAAATTAAAAATGGACTCAAATAAAATAGTGGAAATACTGGACTCTGCCTTAAGTTTTTTTACAGTATGGGTACTTTATGTTTTCATTCTAAAGCTCTATCATTTTCTGGATCCCAACTAAGTCTTTTTTTTTTTTTTTTTTTTTTTTAACAACTAATGGGAACTTTGATGTTGGTATCTTAATGGATGGAATGGGTGGAATAAAAGCCAAAACAGGTAATAGAATAACAACTAAGAGTAAGATGCTACTAGAAATCTAAGAACCAAATTATTTCCACTAAATTACAATATAATGCTCTTTCCACATCATGATTGCATGGACTTTTAAAATCTGTCTTACACATCTTATAAAAATGTTTATGTATAAATGCCTACAGTTAGATAATAGATTATCAGAACTTTTAGCAATAAAACTTCAGTGCTCTTTGTTGTTTCCCAAGTCATTATCTGAAATCTCTGCCAATAATTAGCATACCTTCTTTTATGGCGGAAAGCTAAATTCCAGTTTAACACAGTAAAAAGTGAAGGAAAGTTTTGGTAAAGTTAGAGGCGATCTCAAAGCAATAAAAGTGCTGATAAAACTATTTAGATCAGCAATCTGTATCATTCTAATGTACTGCAAAGTTTATACTCAAATCGCATGCTCTGTTGCCCTGCCTATCATTCAGAGATTATGCTAGAAATAACGAGAAACCTTCTCTGTAGGCCCAAAGGCCTGTTTTTTTAGGCTGGGTCTCTTTTCATTCAGCAGTTAGCTGTAATGCTACAAAGGCAATTTTTTTTTTTTAATTGTGTGGAATCACGACATCATTCACAATAATACCAGAAGTCTCCCTTCTTTTGCTTTGAAGGAGAGGTTGAGGTCAATGACATGAAAAAAGTTCCAGGAAACATGGGGATAGAACTCAAAGATAAGAAACAGGGAGAGTTGGTGAACAATCTGCCAGTCGATGGTGAGAATTTCTCTAATAATTCTATTTCATATCTAAGTGAAAAAGATTGTCCAAAAAAATCTTTTACAAGGTAATGACTGTTTTCTCTTACGAAGAAATACCAACGGTGTCATCTCATTCTTAGTTGGGAATGAGGTGGCTTTAGTCAGAAATCCTGCGACCATGGTTGAGAAATCCTGGCTATTATTCTTGAATACACTGTGATTCTGAAATTTTAAAATGAGAAGAGGAAAAGGAAGGCATTGAAAAGTATGAAATGGAAATAAATGAGAAATTACAAAGAATAAATGGATGGGAGGGGTTCTGCCTGTTAGAGGGCCAGCAATAACTGCCTTAGGTGCCAATGAATGAAGAGTGGCCTTATTTTCTCCATTTCATATATTTTTAAAAATTATTGAGAGTATATTTGTACTGTATGGAAATGTAAAATCTGACTTTGTGAAATGATGGCTTCTCTGTTGCTTAATAACGAATTTTGGTGAGATTTTGATTTGTATGCTTCTTAAAGCTGATACATCTGTCAGGATAGGCTGATGGTTGGCACGGAGGCCTTTTTCATTAATTTATTCTAAACCAAAGGATAACTGACATATAACATTAGTTTCGTGTGTACAACATAGTGATTCAACAATTACACACATTATGAAACACCATGGGAAGTGTAGTTGCCTTCTGTTGTCATAGTTATTACATTATTGACTCTGTTCCCTATGCTATACTTTTCATCCCTCTGACTTATTTTCTTTATAACTAGAAGTTTGCACCTCTTAATCTTCTATTTCACCTAATCCCCCACCCACCTCTACTTTGGCAACCACCTGTTCTCTCTATTTATGAGTCTGTTGTTTGTTTGTTTTACTTTTTAGATTCCACAAGTAAGCAAAATCATACGATATTTGTATTTCTCTGTCTCACTTACTTCATTTATCATAATAGCCTCCAGGTCCATCCATGTTGTCATTAATGGCAAGATTTCATTCTTTTTTACGGCCGAGTAGTATTCCATTATGTGTATGTGCACCACATCTTCTTTATATCCATTCATCTGTTAATGGACACCTAGGTTGCTTCCCCATCTTGGCTATTGTAAGTAATGCTGCAGCAAACAAAATGGCATAGTATCTTGCCAAATTAGCGTTTCCATTTGTTTCTTGTAAATACCCAGAAGTGGAATTACTAGACCACATGGTACTTCTATTTTTAGTTTTTGGAGGAACCTCCCTACTATTTTCCAGAGTGGCTGCACCAATTTACATTCCCACCAATAGTGCACAAGGGCTCCCTTTTCTCCTCACCTTCACCAAGACTTATTATTTATCTTTTTGATACTACCCATTCTGATTGGTGTGAAGTGATATCTCATTGGGTTTTGATTTGCATTTTCCTGATGATTAGTGATACTGAGCATCTTTTCATGTGTCTGTGGGCCATCTACATGTCTTCTTTGGAAAAGTCTATTCATGTGCTCTGCCCATTTTTAAATTGGATTATTTGTCATTTTTCGGTGTTCAGTCGTATGAGTTCTTTGCATATTTTGGATTTTAACCCCTTACTGGATATATCATTTGCAAATATCTTCTCCCATTCAGTAGTTGCCTTTTTGTTTTGTTGATGGTTTCCTTTGCTGTGCAATGAAGGCCTTTAAAGATGAAAATATACATAAGATGTTAAATTTTGATACTTGCCACTTTTCAGATATTTTGATAAGATATTTATGCTTCTTTTAATCCGCCCGTGCTTTTGCAGACAATGTATGTTCTATCCTGGGGGATAGAGTTCCATAATTTATTGAAAAGTTTACAATTTGTGGCAAAGAAGAACATAAGTCTAGTCTGAAAAGTGATTAATAAACAAAAAAATTAGTAATGGTTAAGGAAATTTACTCAGAAAAAGAAATTTTTCTCTGGGTATCATCAACAAAAAAATCATGCTTATTGGATGGAAGGATGAAATTTGTTATCCCCACTGGTGTATTTCACTGAGAAGCTCACCGATTACCTTTAAAGCTTTCTGCTCTATGGACTGACCAAAGGAAGATATTTTACTCTAACTCTATTATTGAACATATTTTAAATATTTGAACAATGTATTTAGCTATGTTTTTTGTGCTAGAACTTGTAACTGTATATTATACACGAATTAATAGTTTTGGTCACATTTAAGAGTGACTACATTTTGGTGTTATTTCTTTCAGTTTCCTAGGGGTGAGGATGATTGATCAACAATCATGTTGATATAACAACAATCACTGTTCTGGAAAACATGAGGTTGAATCTTACAGAAAAGGAACCTAAAAATATGAGACAGAATCTACAAATTAATGCTGAGCATTTAATATAGCATTGAACCACTTGGGAAGTCTTGGGCGTATGAAGTGATGGAAAGACTCTCGAAAGCCACTAATTTGGCACTAAGAAGACATTTTAAAAACTCACAGAACACATCTCTAAATAGAAATGAATGCTATCCTAAAAACTTATATTAAGTTTATTATATCAACAACTTCTTTCACTGTGAATCATAAGTAATGCTGAGGTTTCCACAGGCCACAAAATGCCAGAGAAGAGTCAGGGGGACAGGGAGCATGGAAATAAGATGAAAAAAAATCTTAAATTGGAAAATCAAATCTAGGTCTATACCGCAGACACTGAAGTGAAGGACTGGCAATTGTTCAGTGGAAGTGACCTGGGAGTTCAGGAAAATGAGAATGGCTCCTGTTCTTGTCTGCAGCAATGAGATCTGTGGTCTAATAGCCCTAAGGTGCTAAAATATACCTTAGCACCTTTTGCTGTCTCAAGTTGTCCCAAGATAAGGTGAAAGGAGACAGGTTCTGGTTTTACCCATCCTATTAAATTTTTCCAGATAATTAGAAAAGTCAAATGAGTCTTGGTACTACTATTTAAAATGTTAAATGATAATATGAAGACATAAATTACACTTTCTCTCTTTTTTCATATCATTAGCACGGGCTGATTAAGTTAATAATACACAGAAACGAATGCATTTTTAATATTGTGGAAACATTCCATTTTTCTTATTTCCCATCCCTATTGCTTTCCTAAGGTGGGAAGGTTAATGTGAGTAACTTGGACAGCATTCTGGGGGAAATGAGGATTAAGCCCCCAGGAAAGGAACAGAAAAAACTGACAGAAAACCTGCTACTTAATGGTGAGGATTTTAGAAATAACTGTGTCTTTGAAGGGAGTTAGCGCTTGTGAACATGCATACCAGAATTTCTAAAGCACTCAGAAGATATTTGCAGATCTTAAGGAGGGATTAATTCCTAATGTAAAAGTCCTATTTCTTCATTTTTATAAACTCCAGGGAGCAGAATGAAGTTCTGTTTGTAGTTCATTGTTTCATTTAACACTCTCTGAAAAAACTTCCTTTCTCCCATCATCCCTATATCCTCAAAATATTTAGATTTATATCTTCAGATCAATTTTCTCACTCAAATATTGTGTGTTATAAGTTTTATAGGACACTTCTTTCTTTTTAAAGTTTATTTTGAGAGACAGAGACAGAGAGAGTGGGGGAGGGTCAGAGAGCGAGGAGAGAGAGAGAATCCCAAGCAGGCTCTGCACTGTCAGCACAGAGCCCAACGCAGGACTGAATTCCACGAACCATGAGATCATGACCTGAGCTGAGATCAAGAGTCAGACACTTAACCAACCGAGCCACCCAGGTGCTGCGTAGGACATTTCTATGACTGTCCTTCAGACATCATAGATTTTGTCAGAAACTGAATTCATAGTTTTCATTGTGGTATTTGACCAAAGCAGCTACATGGGGCTTTTAGAAATATGTTGGGGGAATATCTGGTTGTTACAAACTGTTGTCACCAAGTGATTGTAAAAGTGGATGCTCTTAGCATCATATTCCCTGAGCGTCAAGGATACTCAGTGCTGTGCAATTCATCGGGCTTTTCAACACAATGAAGAATTATTCCTCAGGAAGATGCCAGTGGCTCTTCCAGTAGCTGAGAAAACTCTGTTTTTATACTCTTTTACAATTGTGGTACTATCGTTATTACCCTAGTAATATAAGCTAAAACACCGAGAGACCTTTCCTCACCTCACTCTCACTTAACTAGTTGTATTACAAATGAGTACCACTCTTGCCTTTTATAAAACGTGAGCTTCTTTTGTCAGAGACCCTGCCTGATCCTTCATTGTAAATCTTTCTCCCCCGACCCAGCAAAGTATCTTTTACATATTCGCTATGTAATAAATATTTGATTAATGAATAGAATAAATGAAAGGAGTTTCTTCCCCAAATGAGAGCAACAAATAAAAAGAATGGCAATCCTAGCGAGTGATAGTACAATATTAACAGATGCCTCAAATATTTGCTGACTTTTGTACTTGAATAAACCCTTTGTAGTAATCTTATACCAACTGTTCTTTGGTACCGAGACGCTCTCCTGGTTATCCCACACAGAATCAATTGTCTTCTGACATTATAAGAAGTACTGCTATTTTGTTTGTATTTGGGAACTTGTATTCTGAGGGAAGCTTGTTTATTTATTTTGTATTTATTTATTTGGATAGAGAGAGACCGAGCATGCGGGGGAGGGGCAGAGAAAGAGGGAGGGAGAGAACCCCAAGCAGGTTCCACACTGTCAGCCCACAGCCTAACGTGGAGCTCGATCCCACAACCCTGAGATCATGACCTGAGCCAAAATCGAGTCAGATGCTTAAGTGACTGAGCTACCCACGTGCTCCGCTCAAGGAACCTTGTAACCTATTGCAGTCTCTTCAATTCTCAATGACATGGTAAAAAGGTGGTTTCATAGACAATACAGAGATAGAGACCGAAACTTCTCTTCTTATTTTCTTCCAATTTCTTCTTTGTCATCTCCCCATTCTACCCCATGTCCTTCTAGTCTGAGTCACTGAATGTCCCTTTTTGGGTTATCATTTACTTTATTGGGACTAATTACAATTTCATTATAGTTAGTAGCTTTATCAAAGGACTTTGTGAATACCCAGAACACCCCAAAAGGAAACCCTATATCCTTTAGCTATCACCCTTTTATTCTCTCCCCACCACCCTACAAGCCCTAGGCAACTTACTAATCTATTTTCTGTCCCTATAGATTTACCTATTCTGGACATTTCATATAAGTGGGATAGTATGTAGTCTTTATGATTAGCTTCTTTCACTTAGTATGATGGTTTCAGGTTCATCTATATTGTAGCATGTATCAATATTCGATTCTTCCTTTTTTCCAATTTATTTATGGTGGTAAAAGGCACATAACATAAAGTTTATTACCTTAACCATTTTTAAGTGTCCAGTTCAGTGTTATTAAGCACCTTCACATTTTTTGTGCAATGACTACCACCATCCGTCTCCAGAATTCTTTTCATTTTGTAAAATTAAAACTCTGTATCCATTAGGGATGCCTGGGTGGCTTGGTCAGTTAGGCGTCCGACTTCGGCTCAGGTCATGATCTCACGGTCCGTGAGTTCGAGCCCCGCGTCGGGCTTTGTGCTGACAGCTCAGAGCCTGGAGCCTGTTTCAGATTCTGTGTCTCCCTCTCTCTCTGCCCCTCCCCTGTTCATGCTTTGTCTCTCTCTGTCTCAAAAATCAATAAACGTTAAAAAAAATTAAAAAAAAAAACACCTCTATATCCATTAAACAAACACTTCCCATTCTCCCCTACCACGAGCCCCTGACAACCACCATTCTACTTTCTGTCTGTATGGTTTTGACTAATCTAAATACTTTATATAAGTGGAATCATGCAGTGTCTATTTTCGTGACTAGTTTATTTTACTTACCCTAATGTCCTCATGTTTCATCCAGGTTGTAACATATGTCAAAATTTCCTTCCTTCTTAAGACTGAATAATATTCTACTATATGTATATATGTTCATTCATCCATCAGTGGATACTTGAGTTGGTTCCACATTTTAGTGATTGTGAATATGTTCTGTGAACATGGGTATACAATTTCATTCCTTTTTGTTGCCTAATAACACATTCTGTTGTATGTGTATATGTTTTGTTTATTCACTCATCCTTTGATGGGCATCTGGGTTCTTTCTGCCTTTTGGCTATAATGAGCATTTCCAAATGTATACAAAGTAGGAAGAATAATATAATGAATGATAAAGAATAAAGAATAATAGAATGAACCTAGATTCAACAGTTATGAAGATTCATCTCACTTGCTTCTTATTTATTTATTTATTTTTTAAATTTTAACGTTTATTCATTTTTGAGAGACAGACAGAGACAGAGCATGAGCGGGGAAGGGGCAGAGAGAAGCAGACACAGAATCCAAAGCAGGCTCCAGGCTCTGAGCTGTCAGCACAGAGCCTGACGTGGGGCTTGAATTCACAAACCGCGAGATCCTGACCTGAGCCGAAGTCCAATGCTCAACTGACTGAGCCACCCAGGCTCCCCTCTGATTTATTTTTTATATTTCTGACTGAAATATTTCAAAGCAAATTTTCATTTAGTCCTTATATACTTCAGTATACATCTTCTTAAAAGTATGGATTTTTTTACATGACTGCAATACCATTATACAGCTTATTTTTAAATTTCCCTTCTTTAAAATATTTTTTACAGTGAGCTTATTCAAATAAAGAACCAAACAAGCTTTACACACTGCATCTATTATGACACTTAAATCTCATGTACTCTACAGCTATTCCTCTACCTTCTTCGTCTTTTCTTTTTAGGCACTGATTTTTTTTTAAGAAACTGGGTTGCCAATTGTCTTGTAGCATTTCTATATACTAAAAAAAGAAAAATTTCCCATATACTAAATTTACCCGTTTTTGTCTGTTTTCTCATCTCTCTTGTTTCTCTGTTGTCCGTATTCCTCATAAACCAGGAGTCAGCTCTGATGGCTTAGTTATTTTCATCTTCAACATTTTTTCACAAGAATACTTCATAAGTAATACCGTTTATTTCACATTGCATTCCATCGGGAAATACAGATCTAGTTTATCTTTTTGAAAACGGCTCTACAGTTGTCCCAAATCATTTATTTAAAAGTCTGTCACCACATCCTTGAATTTGAGATGCCATCCTAACTATATACTTGATTTCCACGTGCACTTGTCTATTTTGAGAATTTCCATTCTGTTCTATTGGTCTGCTTATTCATGCTCTAAATTGTGTTGAGTATAACAGCTTTATAATCTTTTGCTATGAGTAGATCTAACCCCTCACTCCTCAGCCCTTGTACGCACACACACACACACGCACACACACACGCTCCCTTGTCCACCCCGCCCAGTTCTGGCTGTTCTTTATAGAAACATCTTTTTTGTGTGACTTTTAGTAGGAGTGTATTTGTCTTGGTTTTTTTTCTTTCATTTTCCACTTGCTGTGTGACATATTTCCTGGTGAGAAGATTGATTTCTTAGGGTTTGAAAACCACTTATATTATGAGAGGACTTATCACATGTACGTGTTTACTGTTGTGCCAAGTTTAAATCCCAACATAGGGGCGCCTGGGTGGCTCAGTCGGTTGAGCGCCGACTTCGGCTCAGGTCACGATCTCGCGGTCCGTGAGTTCGAGCCCCGCATCGGGCCCCTGTGCTGACAGCTCAGAGCCCGGAGCCTGTTTCAATTCTGTGTCTCCCTCTCTCTGACCCTCCCCCATTCATGCTCTGTCTCTCTCTGTCTCAAAAATAAATAAACGTTAAAAAAAAAAATTTAAAAAAATAAAAAAATAAATCCCAACATAATGAAGAAATATGAAAGCATATCATGCACCCTTATTTCTTGTTTTCTGTGGTATAGAAATACTGACTAGCCTTTCAACTTTAACATCGAAATCTTCCACATTCAATACAGATCCGCGTTATTGTGAGTCAAGATTTAACCACGTGGTGATGTACCCACTTGGCTGTAGCTCCGGCCTCCATGGGTGCAGACAATGCCATATGCACGGTGTGCACCAGTAAGAGTGCCCCGTAGACACCGTGAGCTGCCCACTAGGAAGCTCGGGAAAGACACGCCACCTCTACTTGGCACTAAACCGAGGATTGTCCCAAAGGACTTTCCCACAGCCCTAGATTCACTAGTGGGTAGAGGATGAGTTCCACGTGGTTCAAGGTCCCCTTCATGTTCCCATACAGCTGTCTTGTTTCCTTCCTCCCTCCTTCCTCCTCTTTCCCCCTTCTTTTCATTTCTAAACATTTTTTTTTCTCTTTTTCGGCTATCCTGGGTCATTTTGTATTGTTTCCTATCTCCTGCAGATGCAGATACTTTTAGCTTGTTTTCCATTGCTTTACACATAGGAAGCACAATAGTTTTGTAATTTGTGCCTGATAACTTCTAAATCTAAAGTTTTTATGAGCATGTTGCTGCTGCCCGTTATTTCTGCTTATTGTCTCTCAGGTAACTTGTTTCGTTCTGTGTTTGGTTCTTTTGAGCGTGAGCTATTTTCCTTGGAAAATTATAGAAAGAAACCTTTGAGGCTAAGGATGGAAGCATGTTCCTAAGGAATACTTGCCTTTGCTGCTGCTGGGCACTTGGACAGAATCACCCACACTCCATGAGGTCATCAACATGACAGTTCAAATCCAGATGGAGCAAGTATCATTAGAACAGAAACAGTAACAGGGCTCTGCTTACCTCCCTAGGTTCCTACTTTTGATGAGACTTTGCACTAGTAACTTACTCTCTTATCAGCTCTTTAGTACTTTTGAGGAGATGCTTTTTACATTTTATCCAAGATTTCAGTTTCCAGAGGAAGGTTGGTCTGAATAACATCGTCCTCCACATAAATGGAAACAGAACTTGATTATAGATTTTTGTCGGGAGTTGAGGCATCTAATCTGGGAGTTCAGGAAAAAAAAAAAAAAACCCTCATTGTCAGCCACAGTTTGATTTTACCATTTGCTGTGAAAGATTTGAAAATTGCTCATTCACCTGGAAGATTTCTATTCAAAGTCTAACATCCTTATTGACCCCCTTGATATATGTGAATAGACTATATTACATCTTGTTTTCCTCATGAGACTGATAATCATTAATGCACTGTGAGTAATGCGAGTGGTCACATTTTGGAATCAGTGAGTTTTCCCCATATTCTTTACTTTTTCACAAGGAGAGATTATTGATGTCGATAAAATGGATTCTCCTTTGCAAACTATGGGGATGAACCTTTCAGAAGAGGAAATTAATGATCTGACACGTGATCTACCAGCTGACGGTGAGTATTTAAGATATGTTTGAATTGGTTAGAATTGGTTAATCTGAGCTTCTATAAAAGAATCTCTGAAAACTCTACTTTGGCATTAAGAAGACGGAAAACATGAAAGATGACTCAGACTGAAAGTAAACATGTTTTGCCCCTTGACATTTTCAATAACTTCATTTCCACTTGGAGTATGGCCAAGGCCAAGGCCACTATTAGAACTGAACAAAATTAGAGAGAGACCCTGCTGTGGAGGGAAGGGAGTGGGGTGCATTAAATAGAAGAAGCTTTAACACAGAAAAAATTTTTAAAAATTATAGAGAAAAGAGAGCAGAGCCCAAAGTGGGAAATTATTTTTAATTTCTTTTAAGTAAGCTCTAGGCCCAGTGTGGAGCTCAGTTCACAACCTGAGATCAAGAGTTGCATGCTTTACCACCTGAGCCAGCCAGGTACCCCTAAGTGGGAGGTTATTAAAATAGCATTTCTGTCTTCGCCTCACCATTTTCAAGGACATGTAGAAAGCCAGAATAAGGGCGTTTGGGCGGTTCAGTCTGTTGAGCGTCCAACTCTTGATTTCGGCCCATGTCATGGTCCCAGGGATGTGGGATCGAGCCCTGCATCCAACTCTGTGCAGAGTGTGGCCTGCTTTGGACTGTCTCTCTCTCTCTCTCTCTCTCTCTGTCTGTCTGTCTCTCTCGTGCACACGCGCGCTCACTCTCTCTCTCTTAAAAGAAAAAAAAAAGCGTGATAAAGGAGGAATATGAAGTGTAGGACCTATTTCCTGCACCAAAGGAATAGGACCAAGTTTTCCAGATACCCTTGAGGGGAAAAGGAACAGTAACCACTCAGGCCTGAATGTGTGGAATGCCTGAATGCTCAGTGGCCCCCACCTATGCCTCTGCTTACATCCCCTCATTCTGAGCTGGATTCCATGGTTCAAGGACTGACTGTTCCCAAAGGTCTAATCTCCCTTGATGGGCTAGAGACAAAGTCTAAAGTTTAGTACATTCTGAATTGGGGCTAAAAGAATTCTCAAGCTAAATAAGCAAATGTTAAATATCAGCCTGAGAACGTTATAGTAGGGCTAAGAAGTATCTGTCTGGAACATTCCTTAACTATCATATAACCTTAGATGAATCAATACTTGCTCATCTTATTAAGGCGCATTTATTCACATCATTGTGTAAGATAAGCACTGTACCCTTAAAAATATTTTTGTTAATTCATTTAATTTATTCTCTAATTTTTACCACTAGTAGTATACAAGAAGGACCATGCAAGTGGTCTTCATTGTCTTGTTTTCTTTGCTTGCAATGGTGTATCCATGAATGAGACTAGATATGGAACAATCAGCTTTCATAATAGAAAACTATTTTTTGTCTATTTGAGATTATGGTGGAATTTTTTTTAATATTGCTAAAAAAAGCAGAATTATGGGTGGAAATATAGCTATTATTTGAAACTATCCTCTGGTATTGCCATTGATTTCTGTTCCTTATTTTAAAATAATAATTTCAGATCAACCAACATAATGAAAATCATTGTGAGATTAAAAAGTACACATGAAATAAAATGGACATGTGGAATGATTAATCCTTTTTTCTTTAAGTCAGAGTTAGAATTTTTTTAAAGTTAATTTATTTATTTTGAAAGACACGAAGAGAGCGTAAGCGGGGGCTGGGACAAAGATGGGGGTGGACAGAGGATCCAAAGTGGGCTCTGTGCTGACAGCAGCAAGCCTGATGCAGGCTTGAACTCATGAACCGTGAGATTATGACCTGAACTGAAGTCAGATGCGTAACCGACCGAGCCACCCAGGCACCCCCAGAGTTAAAATTTTTAAGTTATTGCTTATTGGTGATCTGCTCATCTGAAGAGTTACCATCAGTATTGAGCTTAAAAAGAAGTTTTGTGAAAGATTAAGGCTCAAGCATAGAGCCCCAATTATATCATTTGGGACAGAAAGACCCCATTTAGGGCAAAGCTTTTCTCATACTGTGTCTGTCAGGACGGAGATATGAATTTACTGGAGAGGGCAAGATTCAGTTGAAGTAGGACCCAAGTTAAATAGCAAGTTTTACACCCAATAGGTGTTATCATCTTTGTTTCTGAGAATTTCCAGTGGCCCCATAAAACTGACATGTATCTTCATGCTTTCCTGACCTCACTAAATGGTTTTACTACAGAAATAACTTTTGGAGTATTCTGCCTCAAAAGATCCAGAAGAAAAACAAGGAAGATTCTCGTTAGCCTAGATTTAGCAACCAATGAATAAATGTATATTTATCCTGCTCCCTGTTCTAATACTTGTTATTGTGTACATGTAAGTGTCACACAGCTTCTGCTAAGAGTCACTGCGTACTTCTAATACTTCAGTAAATATTTTTGAGTTATCCAGGACCTTCATTTGTAAATTTTCCACCGTATAGGGGTTTTTAGATATTGTATACTATAATTTATTACTTACAATCTAAAATCAGGAATTTTTCAAGTAACTTACCAACAGTGACAGTTTTTTAGGTCGTTTTTCTTTCTTGGCAAAATATAGATCTCAAAAATCATCTATTTGTGAGATATTTCTGTTCTTTAACATATTAATGTCTTTTTAAATATTAATTTGTATGAAATTCAATTGGGTGTCTACTATGAAAACTATGCACATCATTAGAGTTGGGAAGTTAAGCTCAAAATGAATATTGCCCTCAAGCAAATCATACGTCATGCAAATCAAGAGTAAACTGGTCTGCCTGGGTCAGTGAACATGAAAGGAAATAGTAATTAGAATCTCAGTAAAGAAAGAGATAATTTCAAAAGTCCAGTTGAAACAGTGGTGAATAAGATCCCAGTTTTAAATTTTGTTTTCCCTGGTGTGGCCCAAATCATCTTTGGTTTTCCAAAGTCTAAAGCTAAAAATAAAGTCTGATGAGAAAAGGTGACTTTTGAATCTCACACCTTTAGAGTTTTGCCATATGACAATGGATGAAAGCAGTTGTTAAAACAGGCACCTTTGTAACAAGTAGAATGATTATTTTCCATGTCCTTTTGTGCTCCTTGGGATAGGTGGGGGATAAAATTCAGTAGCCAATGAATGCCATTGTGCTTCCTGTTTTGCATTTCTCCGTGAATACCACTGTGTATTTGATTTACATTTTCTTACAGTTCATGGGAAGGTTGAAATGAGAACGCATATGGATGGAATGAAACCTTTTACAGGTAAATAAGAGACTGTCACTTTTGTCCTGGAAAATATTTTGCTCACAGGGATGGATGATCAAAAACAGTTTGGGGAAGGGGGTCAAAATGCCACAAAGCTCTCTTACTATAAGTCACCTTTTTCTCAATTCTGCTTTCACTTGGTTGATGTACCAAACTTGGACTCTTTTCCAGAGTTCTAATCAGTTCTAATCAGTTCCAGAATCAACTGATTCTGGTAGTTCTTTCTCACTCATTTAGTGTTTCGGTGGAAGGATAGTTTCATGAAGCAACCCACTCACTGCTCAGCTGTTTTTGCCAATGTCGCTCAATCTTTCAATAAGAAATTACTTTTTTTTTTTTTTTTTTTTTTCAACGTTTTTTTTTTTTTTTTTTTTTTTATTTTTGGGACAGAGAGAGACGCAGCATGAACGGGGGAGGGGCAGAGAGAGAGGGAGACACAGAATTGGAAACAGGCTCCAGGCTCCGGGCCATCAGCCCAGAGCCCGACGCGGGGCTCGAACTCACGGACCGCGAGATCGTGACCTGGCTGAAGTCGGACGCTTAACCGACTGCGCCACCCAGGCGCCCCAATAAGAAATTACTTTTAAGTAGATCTAGAGGGTACAATGCTAAGTGAAATAAATCAGTCAGAAAAAGACAAATGCCGTTTGATTTCACTCATGTGGAATTTAAGAAACAAACGAATGGGGCGCCTGGGTGGCTCAGTCAATTAAGCATCCGACTTCGACTCAGGTCATGATCTCATGGTTCATGAGTTTGAGCCCCTCATTGGGCTCTGTGCTGACAGCTCTGAGCCTGGAGCTGCTTCAGCTTCTGTGTCTCCCTCTCTTTCTCTGCCCCTCCCCCACTCACGCTTTGTATTTCTCTCTTTCTACACAAATGAATAAACATTAAAAAAAAATTTAAAAAAACAAAACAAAACAGAAACACAAGCCAAAAAAAAAACTAGACTCTTAACTATAGAGACCACATTGTTGCCAGAAGGGAGGCGGTGAGGGGATGAGTGAAATAAATTGATGGGATTAAGAGTTCATTTGTTATCATGAGCACCGATTAATGTCTAGAGTTGTGGAATCATTATATTGTGCATTGTACACTTATTCCAGTTACACTGTAAAGCTTTGACAGGATCAAATTATTGTCATTATGTAGAAAAAAGCCACATTATTCAGAGACAAGAATAAATACAATAAATGATAGCTGAATTTATATGTTTTCCATCTAGTATCTTAATTTGCTGGCCAATTGTAAAACAAATTTGTTCTCAGCAGGGCAGACTTGTTCCCAGAAATAAAAGACCTTCCTTTTGTAAACACTAAGGGGTTATGTTCTATTATGTGACTTCCCCATAATTCTGTGTAAACGTGTTTCCTTTTCCCCTTCCATTTCCTCAGATGGGGGGGATGCATTATAATGAGAATGAATTTTTCACCATTTCATGGAATGATTATTCTCAGACATTAATGTTCTTGTATTTTCAAAGGAAAAAAGGTTCATGTCAGTGATCTGGAGAAAGTTCTGGGAAGCATGGGGATCGAGCTCACAGCTGAGGAGCTTAAAAAGCTGCAGGAAACTCTGCCAATGGATGGTGAGCTATACAGAAGCCACAAAGACTTTCCAGGGAACTTGGTTTTGTGGCCCGTGTGAACAATTTAAAATTTTTACCTGTCGAGGGCTTTCTGAAAAATCCTGAAATTGATTAGGAAAAGGCATTGTCATTTGGATTTAGTCTGCAGTTTACCAAACCCTTCAGCCATAGCTTTGCCATCTGAGTGTCAGGTAGTTGATCAGCCTATATCCTAAGGAAGAAAAGGAAGGAAACTGGAGGGGACTAGGAAAAGAAATAAAAGGGGAAGTCAACCGAAAAAGGAAAGATGTGTGATTGTTCCAACATAATAGTGTTTCCCTCAGCTGTCAGTCGCCTACTTGCCAGAAAATACATATATTTGTCACACTGAGACAGTTTTCTTTTCCATAACTTCTTTTTAAATTTAATACCGAGACAGAACACATTTCCCACTCAATTACAGTTGTTTTACTGAAGTTGTAAGTAAGTGAATGTTCATACCATTTCCCTTCTGACATGAATTGTTCCTTTTCCTCTAGCTGCTGGAAACGTATTTCAGAATGCAATGTTGGATGGGGTGAAATCCACTAAGGGTAGGTTAAAAGCCTGATAAGAAAGGCAGAGACATCTGAAATCTTCAAGGTTCACATTTATCATTTAGATGCGAGTCCTGTCTAGCTTCCTATGTATAGATTACTTAGTTACTTTCTTTTATTTTAAGTTTATTTATTTACTTTGAGAGAGAAAGATAGTAAGTGGGGGAGTGCAGAGAGAAAGAGAGAGAAGGGGAATCCCAAGCAGGCCCTGCACTGACAGTGCAGAGCCAGACGCAGGGCTTGAACTCACCATCCCTGAGATCATGACCTGAGCTGAAATCAAGAGTCAGATGCTTAACTGACTGAGCCACCTAGGCACCCCAGTTACTTAGTTACTTTCATCATCATAATATTTTATGCTATAATGTCTCAATACATCTTTCTAGGAATCCATACTCACAACCCAAAAAATCTAATCATACACAGCAAATTATGAAGAAAAGGATTACCAAATTTTTAGGGAGTTGTGTAAGGAAAACTTGTTATGAAGGAAGATCGAAGGCAAATCCATAGAAACAAAAAGTAGATTAGGGTTGCGGGGGGCTGGGTGGAGAGGGAAGTAGGGAGTGACTACTTAATATGTATGGGCTCTCCTTTGGGGATGATGAAAATGTTTTGGAACTAGAAGTGATATCTGTACAACATTGTGAATATGTACCAAATTCCACTAAAGTGTTCACTTTAAAATGATTAATTTTATCTAAAAAAGTGCTAAGATTCTGCTTGTTTTTAAGGTTACCTTATGATCTTCACTCTGTTTTAATATTAGCTAGTTAATAAATTAATGAGGTCCTATCATCAAAGCTCATTCCTATTCTCTCTAATATTGGTTATAATCAAATCATGTAGCCTATCCCTTCATGAGCTGTTTATAATACAGGCTTCTATTCAAGGTTTAAAGGAAGAATTACTAATTCTGATTTTTCTGTTGATTATTTAATGCTCTTAGACATGTTAAATGGGAGTTCATACAGAAAAGTAATAATCACATAAGTACATTTTCTCTTTTGTTTTTTATTGTCATTTATATAATGACAAAGTATATATATTCAGATAACAATTCACATTCAAAAATATATTTCTAATATTTTAAACTCATTTTTTTTCATGTTTCATTCCTGTATGTTTCCTAAGGAGGCAAAGTCAAGGTGAATAACCTGGACACTGTCCTGGAAAACTTGGGAATCAAGCTCACACAAAAGGAACACGAAGATGTGACAGAAAATCTACCACTTACCGGTGCGTGTTTCACATACTACTGTATCTTACAGGAGACTTTCTGCACTTGTAGATGAGTGTGTCCATAATTAGTTTTACCTAGTATCGAAATGACATTTTTGCAAAGCTTAGAGAAGAAACTAGCCTTCTCTTCATTTCTATAAGCCCCATATCTTTAACCTCTTCTCTTTTGGATTCCAAGCATCACACACAGAACTATTATAACTACTTTCTGACCCAGTAATGAATTTACAAGAAGCAAAATGAATCTCATAGGCTATAGAATAGAAAGGAAGGAAGAAAAATATGACTAATTTCCCTATTATTAGTATCCCTCAAATAGTTGTGTCCTAAGCCCATTAATCACTCTAACTTTTACAATTCCGTGTTACAATTTTCAGTGGACAGTATTATCCACACTCCTATTTCCAACTGTCATTATATGCTGAAAACTTCTAGATGTTTTTCTGCAGCCCAAATTCCTCCCCAAATATGGGTTGGGTAAAACCACATCCAGATTCCTGTTGGGTTGTATCTGCCAAATTCATTCTTGCTCAGCAAAGCCTCAGATCTTGAATTCACTATATTTAAAAATACCTACCAAAAACTATCTCCTAATTATACATTCCCTTTCTCAGCTGGTGGCACCATCATGTTCTCAGTAAAACAAATTTAAAAATTGACATTTTTCAGGGCACCTGGGTGGCTCAGTCGGTTAAGCCTCCAACTTTGGTTTAGGTCATGATCTCGCTGTCCATGAGTTCGAGTCCCGTGCTGGGCTCTGTGCTGACAGCTCAGAGCCTACAGCCTGCTTCAGATTCTGTGTGTGTGTCTCTCTCTGCCCCTCCCCCAATTGTTCGTTTTCTCTTTCTCTCTCTCTCTCTCTCTCTCTCTCTCTCAAAAAATAAATAAATATTTTTTAGAAAACCCGAATTGGTATTTTTCACTGCAACTTTTTCTTAGTGCCACATCTCATTGAATACCAAGTCCTACCAATTAGGAGTGCTGACTATTTCATACGTCTGTGATCTGACCCTTGCTTTCCTTTTGGCTTTATCTTATATTATTTCCTGCTTCCACATTGCCCTATAACACCTCAGTGTCTGAACCATAGTATTGGATATAGGCAGGGTTCAAGATTCTTATATAGTCGGCTCTCCACCCTGTTGCAAAGCAGTAGCTATAAATGGATGAATTTTAGCGGGAGCATCTCCTGATTTTATCATTTGCTGTACGTCAACCCAACTGCTCTATTACAGTATGTTTACTTGTCGGTCTCACCCCAGAAACTGACTTGTTCAGAAATTATATTAAATTTATTATTAAATATATTTTAATTTTTAGTGCCTCATATGGTGCCTGAAATTTAGTAGATAATTCATGAAATTTTCTTCAGTTAATATACAGATCTTCTTTGTTATTTAATGCTTGTACCATGGCATCTGATTTGATTATCCAATTGTCCTTTTCCACATACTCTCCAACTCCTAGAACAAAAATACTTAGGCATATTTCACCAGGCCAATTCTTGTCTATAAAATTAATCTCAAAGTTTACCTTTTCCAGAGCTCCCTGATCCCTGGAATTCACTTTATTTACTCTTCCTCTTAGTTTAAAATTCATCCTATTCACACATATATTATTATATACTCAGCATATTGTATAAAAAGTGAGTGTCTTTATGTCACTCTTCTTTGTTTATGAACTGTGATTTTCTTGTAAGTAGAAACCATACCTACATCATTTTATATTTAGAGGCAATAAATATTGAAGAATGAATGGAATGATGGAATAATTAGACTAAACAAATGAAAAACAGTGAAAAATACAAATAATTCAAAGTGACAGAAAGTCTTCAAGAGGAACGTCAAATATAGGCTGGCCTTCTAACACTTCATTTGAGCAGTACATAACCAAAGGGCTCCAAATCATTGGTATAAATGTTATCAAAGCAAAAAGACAATTGCCTAATCATCAGTCATGCAGTTTTCTGCTTTCCAAAGAAGGTTTGGCAGAAATTATACTCATTTTGAAACAACCAGCAACATCCTGGCCAATTTCATTGGTATACAAGGGAATACTTGTTCATACTTAGCACACGGGTGCAAACTTGGCCTTCTCTTGAAACCCCCCCTCAGAACCATCCTACTTCCAAGTTATTACCAATAAGGCATAATATTCTTCTAAAGTTTATTGCTTTTTTTATGACTCATGACCCTTTTTTAAAAAAAAAAATAATTACTAGTGTTACACAAGGACTTCATGAAGCCTTAGGACATAGGAGAGCAAGTCTGCACATTCGACTCATCACGTAGAATTTTTATTAACCCATTAGCTTTCAGTGAACTGTTGAATCCCCTTTGTAACTAGTTATTATGTTACCACAAGTCCTTTCAGTTTGGAGACTCTCTGAAATATCTACCCATCTTTTAGGGTTAAAGAGAAATACATACGTATCTTTACACACAAGTGTATATAGTGTTAATCGAAGAAACAGGTCACCAATTTATGTGATCAAAAATCCCAAGACAGTTGTGATAGACAAAGAAACTAGAGAAAGACAAATTGGGAAAAGGTAAGAAGACAAGAAAGGTGGTCCCCAAAGACTCCTCTGACAAATGTGGCTGAACCAAAGCTGATAAATTGCTACACAGCCAAATAAGTCACTGGGACCTCTCACCCTGCCAGTAAGATGGAGAGCAGCCTTCAAATTCAAGAGGTTCATTCAAGACTCCATTTTGTCCAAGAGATAAAGACTCTCCCTCAACTAATGTGGAGTTAATTCTTTAAATCCAGGGTTTATATCCTTATAGTTGAGTCAGATAAAGCAGTGGAGCTAATGAACTTCGATCTCTTATTTCCCAATTTACCCTATTTTTTGTCTGTTTATATATGGCTCTCTGGCCTTATTACCTTATTTTGGCTTTCCTTGTAGCTAATGGGAAGGTTGAGCTCAGCACATTGATGGATGCAGTGGCCACTGTTACAGGTTAGTGAACAATTACTGTGACTCTAAGCTCCTAATTCGTACATTAAGTTATATTTTAATGCTCTATTCCAACTCTCCCTCACTACCTTTTTACTCTGCCATTTTACCATTTTATTGGGGAAGTGTTTCTACTTTAATTGTCTAAACTACGGGTTGGCAAACTCTGACCCTTGGGCCAAATCTGCTTCCGTTTGTGTAAACAATTTCATTGGAACACATCCAGCCCATTAGTTTGTGCATTATTTATGGCTGCTTTTACCATACAAAGGTGGAGCTGAGTAGTTGTGACAGAGATCATAAGTCCTACAAAACCTAGAATATTTCCTATTGTTTATAAACTTTTATAGAAAAGTTGGCTGACTCCTAGCCTAGAGTTTAACTTCAGAGTGATCTTACATCCTCGATTGTTATGGTTTACCACGGAGGGAGATTAATTTTAACGAATTATTTTTAATACCCTCTTTTACTCCAAGTAGTCCTTGTATATGTGATAAATTGTATGGAATTTTAACTTTTGATATTTACACTATATACTGAAGTGCAATGCTTGATAAAAAATTCTTTATCCTCTGAGGTTTCTTCCAAACAGTACTTCGATATGCATAATCTGAGTGTCATGAAGGGAAACTGACTTTCTGCAAACGTAGCCTCAAAGTACTAGCCCAGAGTGCGCAGGACAGAAAGGCTCATGGACCCAGTTAAAATGTTTGAGTCACACAGTATTACATCATTTAAAAACACACAGCAAAACAAAACAAAACAAAATAAAATAAAAACACACAGCAAAAATGGGGCAGAAATATGGAATACATTAACAAATTCAGGGTAGAGTGAATGGAAGGACTACACTACTTGAATCTAAGGTGTGTGATGTGCATAATAAGTTTTGTGTCTCTCTCTGTTCAGCAGCATTAGTTTTCCCTGCTGCTGATGTGGTTATAAGGACCAGAATTGAGATTCAAGCAGATGGACCACAGATGGAAAGTGCTCTAGCCTGTGACACAAACTCTTTCAGAAAGACTCAGGGTTAGGGGCACCTGGGTGGCTCAGTCAGTTGAGCATCTGACTCTTGACTTTGTATCAGGTCATGATCTCACAGTTCGTGAGATCAAGCCCCATGTCAGGCTCTGCACTGACAGCACAGAGCCTGCATTATGGGATATTCTCTCTCTCTCTCTCTCTCTCTCTCTCTCTCTCTCTCTCAATCTCTCTGCCCCTCTCCCCACTCTATCTCAAAGTAAATAAACTTAAAAAAAAAAACAAAAACAAAAAAAGAAAGACACAAGGACAAGTACCTGTAGCTAATAGTTGTAGCTTGCCATTAAGGCCATCAAAGAGCCATAGGTTTTGTGTTCCTTGAGCAGAGGACACAGAAGACCTAAAAATGGTGTCACCAATGGATTGCCAAATTAGAGTCATTTGAACAAGTGTCATAAATATTTTCCACATCTTGAATATTTGGTGCCTCAAGCAATTTTAGAGTATCGCAAATATTTAACGCTTCTTATACATTTAGCCTAGCATATATTTAGTGAACAGGTTCTCCATGTGCATGTAATGCCTGGTGAGTATTAAATATTGCTCAGTTCTTTCATTCCCTTCTATCTCACTTACATACCCTTTACTTAACTACTTGTCTGTACTGCAAAACATCTTAAAAGATGTAGCCCGTGTTTTGTAAACTACAAACTTGAACTAATGTACTTACTTCACTTGTGTAATAGAATTAAATGTTCTCAAAGGCAAATGCACATTATGCTGAATTAACATATTAAGTAGTGAAGTAAAACCAGACACAACACTCATAATTAAGGTAATAACAGAGACACTGAATTTTAAATATCTGTGATATTTTAAATAACTTGGAATCCCCCAAGCCACTTATATCTTGCTTAAATTGCTTTACTCAAAAAAAATTGCTTTACTCCATAATTATAGATATTGAATTTTTTGAGTAAAGGGAACAATTCTGTTTCCATGATGTCTGATGGCGCAAAGGTCTCATGCTACTTTGTTCATAGCTGTTGCATGATCTGCTAAATAGATAAATGACTTCTTTTTTTCATATTTTGGAGATTTTAGGTCATATCCAAACTTTTCATCTACTTACATTTCTTTCTTTGAAGGAGGAGAAGTTAATGTCAGTGATATTCAAAGTATTCTGGAAAAAATGGGGATAGAGCTCACAGATAAGGAGTGCTCAAAACTAAAGAAATATCTGCCAGTCAATGGTGAGTATTTAAAAAAAACAATGTAGCCTTTAAGGAACTTAGACTTGTGTTTATTTTTTGAGAAGTTCTAGAATTATTTCCATTTGATAAGAACAGGATTTAGAAGGAATTATGCAGTTCCAGTTTAAGAAGTAACCCCAGCAGTGCCACTTTATTTATAGAATCATTGGCCCCTTCAGTCACTAACCTGGTATTAAGTCAAGGAAGTGTCTATTCTAACTTTTGATTCTAGTCAGAAGGCATCCTCAAGAATAAACAGGGACATACAGGAAAGTAAAAAGAGTGAGAAAATACCAGAAAGGGAAAATGGGGAAATTAAAGGGAGGCCTAGGGAATTAAGATGTGTGTGTTTCAGCATAGTAGAGTGCCCATAATAACTCCCTCAGAAGCCAGGGAGCCATATTGAAAATTTTTTCTACTTGTTAATTGTTTTCTTGGTTATTTACAATTAAATTAGGCCTTTTCTGGGGGTAAATTATGATGTCTGTCTTTCCTAAATGCCTAACTTAATCTCTCATGGGTGTGGTCTGATTTCTTTCTTTCTTACAGCTGTTGGAAAGGTGTACCAAAATAGGTTGATGGATGGTGTAAAAACCCTTAAAGGTGAGTGACAGGTATAGCAAAAAAGCAGATGAATCTGAATCTGAAAAGCAGATGAGAAGCCTTTACCACTGTGTGTGTATGTGTGTGTAAAACTACATTCATGTTTTTTCCAAAGATCTTTTCTGTATTTATTTTACGAAATGGCCTCCTGTACCATTCTTTTACCTTAAGATGGAAGCAAAAATCCACATAAAAGTAGAACTCTTGAATAACTTCACCCTTAAGGAAATGGTAAACTAGAAAAATGTCTAATCAGCACAAGTAGGTAAAAGGAAGTTTATGTGTATAGTCATGGATTCTAAGATCATGAAGAAATGTCTTCTTTGAAAATTCATGACTATGGACCTATGTTCATGTTGGTTCCAATTCATATCTGCACTCCCTGCATGGCCCAGGAACTCACAAAAATTTAACAAAAAGTGAGGCACCTGGGTGGCTCTGTCAGTTGAGTGTGTGACTTTGGCTCAGGTCATGATCTCATGGTTTGTGGGTTTGAGCCCCATGATACGCTCTGTGCTGAGAGTGCAGAGCCTGCTTTGGGTTCTCTGTCTCAGTCTCTCTCCGCACCTCCCCCACTCACATGCACGTGCGTTCTCTCTCTCTCTCAACAGAAATAAATATTAAAAGAAAATTTTTTTAAAGTTTGCACCAGCATTGTAGTAACTCTAGTATTCAAGAAATTCATCCTCACATCATGGTCAGAAGAATTTTCCCTATAAAACTTTTCTTAAAATGAACTTGAAACAGAAAATTACAAAAGATGAAAAAATTTTGCCAAAAGGGAATTAAAAGCAAAAATGAACTATTGGGACCTCATCAAGATAAAAGGCTTCTGCACTACAAAGGAAACAATCAACAAAACTAAAAGGCAACCGTCGGAATGGGAGAAGATATTTGCAAACGACATATTGGATAAAGGGCTAGTATCCGAAACCTATAAAGAACTCGCAAACTCCACACCTGAAAAACAAATAACCCCGTGAAGAAATGGGCAGAAGACACGAACAGGCACTTTTCCAAAGAAGACATCCAGATGGCCAACAGACACATGAAACGATGCTCAACATCCCTCATCATCAGGGAAATACAAATCAAAGCCACACTGAGATACCACCTCACGCTGAGTGGTCAGAGTGGCTAAAATGAACAAATCAGGTGATTATAGATGCTGGCCAGGATGTGAAGAAATGGGAACCCTCTTGCACTGTTGGTGGGAATGCAAACTGGTAGAGCTGCTCTGGAAAACAGTGTGGAGGTTCCTCAAAAAATTAAAAATAGATCTACCCTATGACCCAGCAATAGCACTGTTAGGAATTTACCCAAGGGATACAGGAGTGCTGATGCATTGGGGCACATGTACCCCAATGTTGATAGCAGTGCTTTCAACAATAGCCAAATTATGGAAAGAGCCTAACTGTCCATCAACTGATGAATGGATAAAGAAGATGTGGTTTATATATGCAATGGAATACTACATTGGCAATGAGAAAGAATGAAATCTGGCCTTTTGTAGCAACGTGGGTGGAACTGGAGGGTATTATGCTAAGTGAAATAAGTCAGGCAGAGAAAGACAGATACCATATGCTTTCACTCTTATGTGGATCCTGAGAAACTTAACAGAAGACCATGGGGGAGAGGAAGAGGAAAAAAAAAAGTTAGAGAGGGAAGGAGGCAAACCAGAAGAGACTCTTAAAAACTGAGAACAAACTGAGGGTTGATGGGCGTTGGGGGAGAGGGGAAAGTGGGTGATGGGCATTGAGGAGGGCACTTGTTGGGATGAGCACCGGGTGTTGTATGGAAACAAATTTGACAATAAAGTATATTTAAAAAAAATTTGCCAATATATACGATAAAAAATGGAACCCCCAAAGACTTCATATGATACAAATATTTTAGATAGTCCATAAAATAAGTATGCTTTAAATGACTAAATTCACAAAAGGAAAATGGAAATACTCTTAAAAACTAGCACAGGAAAAAATGGATTTGAAAGGAGTCAAAATTTCTAGAAATGAAACGTCTAGCCTGAAAAATTTAAAAACATAATGGTTTTATTAGCAGATGTAAATGAAGAATTAATTGGATTACTGGAATAGAACTCTGAAAAAATTACCAAGATTCCAGCATAGAGACAAAAACGTTACAAACAGGAAGGAGGAGTAAGAGGCCTGAGGGTCAGAGTGAAAAATCTGCCAATTTATCCAACAGCATACAAAAGAGCTAACAGAGACAAAGAAAGAAAATGCTAATTTGAAGACCTAACAGTTGGTAATTTTTTGTGATTGTTCAAAGACATGGGTCCTAAAACACAGGGCACGTAATGAGTCCTAAAATGTTGCTTAAGAGGTCTCTGGTTAATCATATCGTAAGGAAGTCACAGAACACCAAAACAGAACAAAACAAAAAACCCTACGGGCAACCACAGTGCATTCTGACTACCTACAAATGAACAATTAGACTTATAGTGGACTACAATGAGATGCCACCTTACACCCCATAGGATGGAGATTTTATAAAAAGGGACAGAAGCGCCTGCATGGCTCAGTCAGTCAGTTAAGCATCCAACTTCAGCTCAGGTCATGATCTCACAGTTCGTGAGTTTGAGACCCACATCACGCTGTGCTTTGGATCCTCTATCCTTGCTCTGCCCCCCCCCCACTACACCCCGCTCATGCTTTCTCCACTCCCCCCACTCAAAAATAAACATTTAAAAAAATAAAATTTTTCAAAAAGGAACAGAAAATAACAAGTGTTGGTGAGAATGTGGAGAAGTTGGAACACTTGTGCGCTGGTGGTGGAAGCGTGAAATGGTGCAGCCACTATGAAAACCAGTATGGCAGTTCCTCAAAAACTTAAAATTACTACATGATTCAGCAATTCCATTTCTGGGCATGTGTCTTAGTTCATTCAGGCTGCTATAATAAATTTCCAGGGACTGGATGGCTTATAAACAACAGAAGTTCATTTCTCACAGTTCTGGGGACTAGAGTCCAAGATCAGGATGCCAGCATGGGCCCTCCTTTGGGTTGTATTTGTACAGTGACTTCGCATTGTATCATTTCAAGGTGGGAGGGGCAAGGGATCTCTGCAGGTTATCCTTTATAAAGACACTAATCTCATTCATAAGGGCTCTGCCCTCATGACCTAATAACCTCCCAAAGGACCCATCTCTTTTTTTTTTTTTTTTAATTTTTTTTTTTTTTTAACATTTATTTATTTTTGAGACAGAGACAGAGCATGAACGGGGGAGGGTCAGAGAGAGGGGGAGACACAGAATCGGAAGCAGGCTCCAGGCTCTGAGCTGTCAGCACAGAGCCCGACGCGGGGCTCGAACCCACAGACCGGGAGATCATGACCTGAGCCGAAGTCGGCCGCTTAACCGACTGAGCCACCCAGGCGCCCCTAGGACCCATCTCTTAATACCATCAATTTGAGAATTAGGCTTTCAATATATGAATGGCAGGGGGTAGGGGGGCACACAGACATTCAGACTTTTGTAGTGCGTATCCAAATTTGTATATCCAGCACTATTCAAAGAGCCAAGAGATGGGCTCAGTCTGTGTGTTCATCAACCTTAAAATGGAAAGAAATTGTGACACAGGCTACAACATGGTGAACATTGAAGACATTTTGCTAAGTGAAATAAGCCAATCACAAAAAGACAGATACTGTATGATTCTATTAACGTAAGATAACCTGGAGCAGTCAGATTCGTAGAGACAGAGGCTGGGTGTAGGGAGGAATGAGGAGTATTGTTTGAGGAGTACGGACTTTTAATTTGGGAAGGTAAAAGCTTCTGGGATGGATAGTGGGTGATGGTTCTAAAACAAGGTGAGTATATTCCATGCCACTGAACTCTATCCTGAAAAATGGTTAAAATGGTAAATGTATGTCATGCATATTCTACTATATATATATTTCAGTCTCACAAAATGAGAGAAATTATTAGACATTTTTGGGAAAATTTATTCAGAGGAAAGAACCATGTAAACTGTTCAGCAAACAAAAATAATACTTTCCTACTGGCAGAAGCATATGAATTTTGTTTTCTGTATTTCTGTAAATCATCTTGAAGTTCTGCCACAGTCTTTAAAAGCTAATTATATGAATGGATTCCCACAATTACTCATTGGAGGAAATTCTAATTCCACCTTTATTACTGACACTCTTAGATACAACCGAATATACATTCGACCTTTTTCTTTAAGGTGAAACCAATATCTATAACACACAGTAATTCATAGCTATTGTCACATTCTAAGGTTATTCAATGTTGCTTACATTCTTCTCTTTCTTCCAAGGAGGGATTGTTGATGTTGCTAACCTAGACACTGCTTTGCAAAACATGGGAATGAATCTCACAGGAATGGAAAATAGCGATTTGATAAAGAACCTACCTGTTGATGGTGAGTAAGCATATAAATTTTTGCATCACTGAATATAACTTGAGTTGTGAGCTTCTATAAAATCATCTCTGAAGAAGTTTGTTTGCCAGTAAGAAGATATTTGTAAAAACTTAAAAATGAGCTCAGAAAGAAAATAAAGTAATATTCTTTCTTGTCATTTTATTAACATATTTCATCAATCTTTTTAATTCTGGATCCAAAGGAATGCTAAAAACATAGTTGTTTGATTAGGACTACAAAAAGTGAGGGAATAGATAAATAATTAGGGGTGAAAATAACATGAAAAACGGTCTAGAGGAGATACAGAAAAAAATAGGAAAATAAAAGAGAAAATGTGGGAGATTAAACATGAGAGGCACATTCCAAAGCCGTATGATAGCACTCATTCATTTTCTCAGAGCGGTCTGCAAACACTCAGGCTATAACATACGGAATTTTGCCTTTTTCTGAAGCTACATAATATCCCACTCCTATTTCAAATTCCATGATCTAAATAAAGGCCACATTCTCAGGCAGCTCCCTTGGAGAACTAGAAACACTGAAATACAATTGAAGCTGAATTAGGGCTGAAATGCAGTGGTTCAATGAAAATATTATGCTAAGTGAAAGAAGCCAGTCACAAAAGAGCGCGTATTGTATGATTCCATTTATAGGAAATGTCCAGAATAAGCAGATCTGTATGTACTACATATTAATGTTTCCATTTGGATTTTTAGAAATCTTTTCCTCATATAATATACTGACACTTAGTCCTGACACTTTCCCTGACACAGATAGATTAGTGATTGTCTAGGACTGCGGTTGGGGCTATAGATGGGAACTGCAAATTAATGGTATGAGGTTTCTTTTTTGATAATGAGGTTTCTTTTGTGGAATATGAAAATGTTCCAAAATTAGATTACAGTGATAGTTGCAGAATTCAGTCTATATCCTAAAACTGTTCACTTGTATACTTGAAATGGATGAATTTGTTTGGTATGCAAATTATATCTCAATAAATTGTTTAAAAATGAGTATTGGCCTGCTCTGTACTTTTAGAGCCAGAAGATAATAAAGAACAAAAATGACATGAAGCTTCTATTTACATATTTGTCATCTACAAATTAGACAAAAAATAATAATTTGTGCAAATGCAATGTCTTAGTTGTTTTTGGTCTAGTAAGGAAAAATGAATCTGAGATCCTATAGAATCCCAAATTTCTATCTTTGTAATATGCTTTCATGTTAATGTCTTTAAATATTGATTTAAAAATATACAGAATCTCTCCTTTTAAAATTATCTCAAGCCAATCACTGAAGTGATCATTAATTTACTCATAGGGAATAAAGGAGTAAGAAACTCTGTGTCAAAAAAAAAAAAACAAAAAAGTCAGGAACTACTAAGTACCAGCCTATTACATAAGGAGATCAATTGTAAGAGCCAGATACAAACATTAATATGTAGCACACAAAAATTGTAAATTCTGTTCCTTGTGCATGATGTAAACAGTGGAGAGTTTCCCAACGTATAGGAGTCATGAAGCAGACTCTGTGGGAAACGGTGACTTAATTTTATATCTCATCCTTAACTACCAGAGGTTTAATTTTCTGTAGTTCAATGAATCAAAGCTCTAGTAATATTTTAGAACTTCTGGCTCAAGATGAATATAGGATAAAATATTAGAGTATACATATATTGCTTTCTTTTTTAAATTCCATATTGCTAATGAGTGCCGGTGTTATATTTGTATTTGATTTACATGGCTCTCTTAACAGATAATGGGAAGGTTAAAGTGAAAAAGTTAATGGATGCATTGAAAATGTTTTCTGGTGAGTGGCAAGTTACTATAAAATTGTACTATTTTTAAAATATCTCCTCGACTTCCCCAAACTGTTTATATGTCTTTATATTATGTCTCATTGAATACTTGTTTTCAGAATCTTATGCTGTATTTATTTGTACAACTTAAATTTTAAAAATACAATGAAAATTCTGTGTCTTGGTAAGAAATCTGGCCCAAATGTTTTTAATAAAGCAATAATATCACTTACCTCACTAATATTCAAATAATCCCATACCTTGATAGGCATATATGAAGAGAAAAATCACATAATTTAGGATCTCCCCAGAATTCTAAGTTCCCCTGCCAAAATTATAAATTTCCATGATTTCCATCATTCTAATTTGCTGGCCAATCTTAAAAGCAAATCTACCCTCTGCTGCATTAGATGCACACAGATCCATCACTAAGAGAGTATGCCTTTTAGGAGATTAAGGACCTGTGTTCTATTTGTGGCCTCCCTGTGATTCTGTGTAGTTGTATGTGTTTCCTTTTACTCGCTCGCTACTTCCGAGCTGAAGGTGATCATTTTTTCATTATCTGGAATCATTAGATTCCAAATTGTCACGCACTGATGTTCCTGTCTTTTGAAAGGAAAAAAGATTGATGCCAACGATCTGCTAAAGGTCCTGGGAGCCCTGGGGATCGAGCTCCCTGAAAAGGAACTAGTGAGGCTGAGACAGACGGTGCCTATCGACGGTGAGCCATATAAGTCTCAGAACAGCCTTTCCGGGGACATTGGTTTTGGGGGTCATTGTCAGCAGTTCTAAATTGTTGTCTCTTTGTTTCTCCTAAAAAGTACTGAAAATAATTTTTAAAACAAATTAAGTTTGCTGACGTACAGATTCAACCTGTCAACCCAGCTCTTTAACCATAACCATATTGCCATCAGAGTTGATGCAGGTTGTAATAACACTACCCAGTCACGCCCCTGAGAGGCCTGCATGATAGGAAGGAAACTGAGGGAAGTGAGACACAGGTTAAAAAAAAAAGGGGGAGGGGACATAAAGAAGTAGTGATTTTTTTTTTTTTCCTGCACAGTATAGTCTTCCCAGCAGTCTTCTTTGTTGCTGAACACTGGGTACATTTTTGTCACAATTTTTTTCCTAAAATAATTTTTATTTGATGAGGAGATAGAACAGATTTCCTAGGGAAAGAGTAAAAAAGATTGCTCCTAGAATTACCCAGTTGCCCAAAAACTGTGTGTCCATGTTCTTTTCCTTTGGATATAAATTATGGTTTTTCTTTTTTAATAGCTACTGGAAAGGTGTATAAGAACAGATTGTTGGATGGTGTGAAGTCTGTAAAAGGTATTTAAGAACCATGATTAGCAGAAAAGTCTGCTAAATGTCAACACAAATATCAACACAAACATCTTACCCCCAGGTTTTGAGTCATGTCTACATTCCTGTATTTAGATTTTTTTTATTTCATTATGTTAAGTACTTTTGCATAATCACCCATGGTATAGTATTGCAAGGGATCCATTCACTCTTGGAGAATATTTCTAAATAGCACCCCCAAAGAATCATTTGAAATCTAATTTATACAACACATAATATACAGAATATCATAGGCAGTTTTTCTGAGTGTTTGCCCAACAACAATACAAAGGATTTTGGAGTGATCTTTAATAATTTTATGGCACAAATCAAGTTATTTTATTTTTTATTTTTTTAATTTATTTTTTTATTTTATTTATTTTTAAGGCAAAGAGAGACAGAGCATGAGTGGGGATGGGGCAGAGAGAGAGAGGGAGACACAGAACTGGAAGCAGGCTCCAGGCTCTGAGCTGTGAGCACAGAGCCCGACGCGGGGCTCGAACTCACAAACTGTGAGATCATGACCTGAGCCGAAGTCGGACGCCCAACCAACTGAGCCACCCAGGCGCCCCTCAAGTTATTTTCTATAAAACATTCTTTCCTAAAGACCAGTTAACAACAATAGCAGCAACAGCAAATGTGGAAAAGAAGCATGGTATTGTGGCCAAAATGCTTTTTTACTTCCTCTTCCTGTAGGTCCTTAGAAAAAGAGACCAGAAGGGGAAGTAGGAAGGGAAAGAGGAAAAGGGTAGAAGGTTTGCTGCTATTTAATGAGAGAAGCCTCTTGCAGGTGGCAGTTGGCCTCCTGACATCCCAGATACTTGGAATAATTCCAGTCAGCAACATTCCTTGGAGAATTTTGTGGTGAATGTGTTATTCGTGACACTTCTCTTTGAGAGCATTGAGTCCATTTTTATAGTCTTTTCATCTTTAATATACTTTTTGTATATTGCAATAGCAGAACATTGATGATCTGAATCTTGAACTATCCCTCTCAGCTGATACCTTGGCTTTGTTTTGGGGACAGACCTGCACAGTATTCTCTCTGTATTCCCCATGGGGACAGTCCTATCATTGCTATTCTTTTGGCCCCTCTTTTAACAGATGAGTATTACTTAATACTACAAATAGTAACTTTAAACACATAATCACAGCCTGTCACCCAGTAATGCTTCAACCTCAGAATATTTTTTAAGTAGGCTAAATGCCCAATGTGGGGCCTGAACTCACGACGCCAAGATCAAGAGTCACACATTCTACTGACTAAGCCAGCCAGGCACCCCCAACCTCAGAACATTTTATCTAAGTTGTTCTTGACATCATTTTAGGTGATTTACTGAGTCAACCTTATATGCCTGTTCACTAATACAAATAAATTGTACCTTTTCCTTTGTTTTTTTTATCATACTAAAATGCATGTGAGAAAAATTATATATAATCTTTGGAAATCACGTAATATTTTTTTTTATGATTACTTCCTGTTTGTTTCTTAGGAATGGTTAAAGCCAATAACCTAGACAATGTTCTGGAAAATCTGGGAATTGAACTCACTGAAAAGGAACGTGAAGCTCTGGCAGAAAATCTGCCACTTAGTGGTAAGCATTGTAGATAATAATGAGCCTTAGGAGTTTACATTTATGGGCTTGTGTAAGAGAATGTATATTAACTAGTGATATTTGGTATACCAAAAGAAATTAGAAGCATTTGCAAAGATAGGGATGAACAGTCTTCATTTAAGAACAGATCACGTATTATTTAGGGTAAACTACATTTTTATTTAAAAACAAACCTGAAATTATGTCCCGGTTAAATGCAGCAGAAGTTAAATTCTTTCCCCCGTGAAAGTCCAAGGCGAGAGTATCTTTGGGTAACGGACAGTGGCTCTTCTCCATTCAGCGATACAGGGATCCAGGTTCCTTGCCTGTTGGATTCCTTTTTAAGGCCTTGTCATCGTTTCTATCGAATAATGGAATGGAAAGGAGAGCATGAAGGAGAGAGAGTGCACACGTTATTTCCTTAGCCATCCCTTTGTGGAGAACCGGTCACGTGGCTGCACCTAAATAAATGTGAGGCGGAGGTGGGGCGGTAGAGATGTAGTATCTGTCTGGGCATCCACTTCCATTTATGATTCTACGCTCTGAGAGGAAATCAGAGTATCGGTAGGTAGTTGGCTGCTTTTTGTGTTTTGTTTTGTATTCATTGACAGTTGCCTCAAATATACATGCACCATGTGATTTGAAGCCCAGGAGGCCTTCCCTAAAAAGTCTCCGTGAGACTAGAACTGAAGAAGATAAAATAAAACTAAATCAAATCAAAATAAATCAATAAAGGAACACTGTTTCCTAGTCATCTTCATTGAGGTTAACAGTATATATTTCCAGGTAACAAGCCCAACACCAGATTGCAGCAGATAGTTTTGCTTTGTCCCCAGCTGAGGACTGTTAATGCCTAAAGGAGCCTGTAACCAACCACAACTTAGACAAGCCTTAAGTTCCGCAATGGGGAAACTGGCTCATTAATAGAAAAAAGGTGTAGTCGGGGCGCCTGGGTGGCGCAGTCGGTTAAGCGTCCGACTTCAGCCAGGTCACGATCTCACGGTCCGTGAGTTCGAGCCCCGCGTCGGGCTCTGGGCTGATGGCTCGGAGCCTGGAGCCTGTTTCCGATTCTGTGTCTCCCTCTCTCTCTGTCCCTCCCCCGTTCATGCTCTGTCTCTCTCTGTCCCAAAAATAAACGTTGAAAAAAAAAATTTAAAAAAAAAAAAAAAAAAGAAAAAAGAAAAAAGGTGTAGTCTTAGGCTTCTTTGCTTCTCTTGCACACGCTTGGCTTCTCTGTCACCTGCCCATTCCAGCTTCATGTTCTTCAAGTCGAATCACTTACCTTCTCATTATGCTTTAAAACATCACTCAGAAATGTTAGAAAGACCTAAGGAACAGGGGTTATGGTTTATGCAGTCAGCTATCCTCTTGAGGCTTTTGGTTTATAGATTTGTGAAATTGTAGGCCTTCCTTTATTTTGCTTTGAGGAATGGTGGTGTGCAACCAGTGAGGTTAGTTGGACAGAGCCGTGATCTCAAGAGTGCCATGCTTGGGGTTTAGTGCTCTGATTTGGCCATCAAGAGAGTCTTCATAATTTGCTTTTAAATTTTTTAATGTTTATTTATTTTGGAGACTGAGAGAGAGCGTGAGCAGGGGAGGGGCAGAGAGAGAGGGAGACCCAGAATCTGAAGTAGGCTCCAGGCTCCGAGCTGTCAGCACAGAGCCCGACGCGGGGCTCGAACCCACGGGTCGTGAGATCGTGACCTGAGCCGAAGTCGGCCGCCCAACCGACTGAGCTGCCCAAGTGCCACAAGAGAGTCTTCACAATTTTATCTTTGAATTTGTGTTTCCTAATTGAAGTCTGATGGGAAACTAGAGCATGGCTGGGGCTTGGCACCCTGGTTCAGGCATGTTACTGCCCCTGCCATTTAGTCCCCAGGATGTATTCTGGATCAACCACTCCACAGCCTCTGGTATGGCCAACCTCCCTTTCACCACCATGCCTGGCAACATCTGCATCCCCTGACCCCAGCAGGGACCTGGGCATGGTTGCAGGGAGGGCTGGCATTGGCAACCTGTACCTGAAGGCATCTTGTGACAAGACATGGCAGCAGCAGTCCCCACTCTGGGCTGGCAGGGTCAAGCCTGTTCCTCATCCCCTTCCAGGTATCTAGTGTGTCCCCATGTCAAGGCTGCATTACTCTTGGGAGTCGCCTGTCCATAGTGAGTTGAGGCAACCAGTGCATAGGAAAGTGAGACACGTGACTCAATTTTCAGATGTGTGGTTCTGGCGGCAGGAGGAAGGAAGGAAGTCTGCTGCTAGTGAGCCTCGTGCGTGCTGAGTAATGGGACCACCCAGGGTGCCTGTGAGGTTCTGCACTCAACCCTAGAAGATGCCATGCCTGTGACAGTGCAACATTTACCAGCTGACTTATAAACAAAAACTAAAACAAAAACACCACCATGACAGTTTGGGAACAAGACTGTGGAAGAAAAAAAAAAAGCAAAGCTTTTTTTCCTGATTTTTGAACAAGGGGTCCCACGTTTTCATTTTGTACTTGGCCCAGTAAATAAAGTAGCTGGTCTTAGGGGGTTGATCAATCCTTCCTGATATTGGAACAATGCCATATTGCTATAACTCTCTAGCTTTAGCTAATGATTTCTTTTTTCCCAAACATAGAAAGGTAGAAACATTTACCCAAACTTTATGCATGTGCTGGTAACAAAAGATTGAGAACACATAACCAGCCATTCCAAGTTAATAGTTGAAATAACTAAAGAAAAGTATTAGTAAAAGATAGAACATGAAAAATGTTTTCAACATCAACCATGGGAAGAAGCTTGCGTTTGCATCAGAAGGGCTATCAGAGACCAAACAACATACTTAGCCTACTGTAACATTCCTGCAAGCATAAGACAGAGAAAGCTTTCTTGGGTTAACCCTCTATCTACCATAGAATGAATTCTTTGCAATCAATCCATTGCATAGAAGTTTTTGGCTGGTGAGATTAAATTGTGGGGAGAATCTCTATTTCTTAATTTAGCTCCTTTATCTTTTTATAATATTGCCAAATTATGATATTTCTTACAGCTAATGGGAAGACGGAGCTCAAAAAATTGATGGAAGCAGTGGAAACTATTACAGGTTAATTAGAAGTTTCTATAAATCTAATGTCTTTATTCTTTAGCTAATTTATATTTTTATAGAGAACCATCATTTTCACATTCCCTTTTTTATTCTATTCTACCCATTTTTCTTCTATATTGATGAATATCTGCATACAGTTGCCCAGAATTACACATTAGAACATTTGCATTTTAGCACTAATTTTTCAGTGTGAATTTATAGTAGCAAATTTCTTAGTTTCTGGAATATTTGCCAAGAATAGTCACTATTCTTGATTTTGAAAGCCTAAATTTGAATTAGCATAGCTAATGATACAGCAAACTTTCACAGAGATAAAATTCCGTTATCGTTAAGAGATTAGGGGAGAGATGATATCCTTAGAAAATAAATGGATCTTATGCCTACAGTGTCCTAATTTGTATTATATAAACTGCATCAGTATGTCTATTACTTTACTAAGCGTAAGAGAGAAATTCTATTTCTACCCCCAATTAATGACAGTGGCGAACAGTTAACATATTGTGTGTGTTTGCTCATTCAGCTATTGTAGCTGAAGCTGCAAAGGGTCAACAGGTTTGGGGGGGGCTGTGGTTAGGCCCTTCTCTCTACTAATCTGTGACCATTTTGTTATGTTGAAGGGGGAGAGGTTGATGTCAGTGATGTAGGAGATGTTCTGGAAAACATGGGAGTAACTGTCACAGATAAGGAATGTGTAGAGCTCGTAAAAAACCTGCCAGTTAATGGTAAGCATTTAAAATATTAATATGGTCTTGAAGGAAGCACGCATTTCTTATTTTGTTTATGGGAACTTCTATATACTTTCTGATAGCATAGAAAAAATGCTTTCAAAAACTACTTAGTATGAATGATTTCACTCATGTAATTATGTATCTTCACATACTGATAGATAATATGTAGGTATATTCTAGGTTGTTAACATGAATCATCTAGGGACTTGTGGCTGCACCATAGACTCCGAAGGAAGAAATAGAAAAAGGCACTTAAAAAAAACAAAGACCGAAAAAGTACAGCCATTGTGATATGGTTCAATTTATACACTTATGTACGCAAATAATTTTTTTAAAAAAATGAATGGTACGTTTTCACCTTAAAAGGATGCTATCTAATGGTAGAACATCAGTAACTGTAAGCTGAGTGTATATGGGGATTCATTGTTTCTATTCTACTTTTGTATATATTTAAAATTCTTTACAATAAAAACATTTCAAGAGAAGATTTTTAAGAAGGAATTCCATTAATTTTTAGTTGGAAATCAGTTGCTGCTTTATTCACAACCTGCCATCAGGGCTAAGAAGTACCTTTTGTAGTTGTGGTTCTATAGATGGGGAATTGTAAAAGTTATACTGGGTACTAACTAGGTGAGAGAACAGAAAAGGACATTAGAGAGCTGAAAAGGAATTTTAAAAAAAAGCACTAAGATTACAAGATTAACATGCTTAAGTGTCAATAATTGAATAGAGTGGATACATTGGTGGCTATATCATTTTTAAAAATTTGAAAGTAAATTGGAAATTTTCTAGAGAAAATTACAAATCCTCCTTACATTAAATAATGACTTGCTGCCTTGGTGAATCTCCACATCACTTACTTGTGTATGACCTGATTTATGTTTCCACGTAGCTAAAGGAAAAGTCTACAAGAATAGGTTACTGGATGGTTTGAAGTCTCTTAATGGTAAGTGAGAAGCATAATACAAAGCCAGTTGATTCTAAGAGACACATTATACTATGTCCTAGATATCCAATTGTGAACTTCACTAACCTCCTTAAATACTGATATCATTCCTAGCTTCTGATATAGACCTGTGAGCAAATCATCTCCATATAGAAATTTAAATAATATTTTACATAAGAGAAAATAAAGTCTGTGTCAGAACAGTAAAATTAAAGGGAAAATATTTGGGGAATTTGGTTAGGCGTTGAGACAATCAATAAAATAAACAAAAATGAGCCCACTTATTAGTGAGAAGATAAAATAATGTTTTTCATTACTATGAATTATTAAATAGTAATGCAGGCCCTTTTAAAGCTTATGCTTTGTAAACCTGTCCCCATGATCCCACTAAAGAAAGAGGTTCTTTTTAAAGAGCTATTATCTATTATTATCTATTATTGACCCTCTTTGTACTATAGACACTTGATGTTCCTGCTGAAAATAACATTAGTATATGTCAACAATTTGATGTATTTGTTAAAACAAGTCAACTGTCATGCTATATATGAGCCTATTTAAGTTATTTAAATCCAAAAACTATACAGCATGCTAATTGACTATAATAAAATGCATTCTGGACAATTAGTTCAAGATTTCAGTTTTGTTTTTTTTTTTTTCTGCAGACGGAAATTTCTAAGAACTAAAATCCCCCAAACAAAAATTTTAGAAAAAGATCCCTTGCCTGCAAAAGAAAAATATTTCTGACAGGGGACACCCTTTATATTTCCACCTACACTACAGCCATGTGGGCCCATAGGTTATTTAAATATAGAAACTGTATTTTTCTTTCCTTTGGCTATTTCTTGACCATTTTGCTTTTCTAAGGAGGGATTGTTAATGCCAATAAACTTGATTCAGTTTTGAAAACCATGGGATGGAAACTCACAGAAGATGAAATTAAGGATCTCAAATGCAACCTGCCCACTGATGGTGAGCATTGAAAATATTTTTAAGTTCTTTGGGAAAAATCTTACCATGATGATTAGATTCCCAGCTCATTGTTCTCTATGGATCTTGGTTATGGGATTGAAGAAGTTCTACCCTTTTCCATTATTCTTCTTCTCACATCTGAAGAAGGCATTGAAGAATAACCCCTTCTTGGGGGCTGGGGCAACTTTCTTAGTGTACTTCCTATTTGTAGAGGGCAGGAACCCCACTTTAAGTCATGAACAGAGTACCTTTTAGTTTAAGTTTTACACTAAAATAGGGTTGACTTTTTATCTGATTGATTACGACTTGCTTAATGTGCCAGTAGTTACATCTACAATTCTTTTTGAGATGTGCTTCTCATTAGATTTAATTGTAGACCCCTTGAGTTTTATCAGACTACCCTGAGGAGAAGCACAACCTAAGATGCTTGTTCCTGAATTATTTTTTCAAATTTGGAGGATTTACTAGGCACCATGTTAATCAAATCAGAGGTTTCAACAAAAGGAATGATGATCACACTCTTCATATTGTCTTTGCCAGAAGCCTTAGTTTTGAATGCCCTTGGTCACTAAAAGAAATTCCAGGTGTTATCTTCGATTTGTAGAAGATGAGAACTAGTTCATTTTTTGTGCCATGTCACACCCAGACTCTCTGGATTCTCTCTGTTCTCCTTTATCCTTGCTTGCTAGCCAGCCAGTTGTTTTCTGGGTTCATTTCTTTTTGTAGTAACTTGTCCGTTGCTGCCAATATCAACCAGATACTCTAGTAACACTGTATTTCCTAGCTTCTTCTTCTTTTTTTTAAAGTTTATTTATTTATTTTTGAGAGAAAGAGAGAGAGGGAGTGGAGGAGGGATGCAGAGAGGGGGAGAGAAAGAGAGAATCCCAAGCAGGCTTCAGCATGGAGCCCGATGTGGGGCTCGAACCCACAAACTGTGCGATCATGACCTGAGCCAAAACCAAGAATTGGAGGCTTACATGACTGAGTTACTCAGGCGCCCCACCCAGCTTCTTCTTTTAAAGTACAAGCATATTCAGTACATTATCTGCCTTCTAAGTTGTTGAAATTGATAAATTCACCAACACCATTGCAAGGCATGGGTTCATTCCAGGCTCCAGTAACAATTTCTTCACCAAACACTTCCAGGACCAGAGCCAATGCCACATAGTTTTGGTGTTTTTGCTACTACTTTTGTTGTTGCTAAGACAGCAACACACTTGTGGTTCCAGTTCCTTTTTTTTAAGTTTCTTTATTTTGAGAGAGACAGAGATGGCCTAAGCAGGGGAGGGGCAGAGTAAGAGGGAGAGAAAGAGAGACAGAGAAACCCAAGGAGGCTCCTCAGTGTCAGTGCAGAGCCCAACATTGTGCTCGAACTCATGAACTGTGAGATCATGACCTGAGCTGAAACCAAGAGTCAGACGCTCAACCGACTGAGCCACCCAAGCGCCCTGTGGTTCCAGTTCCTATTATCAGCTAGCTATGCCGCAGTAGCAACAAACAACCCCCAAATCTCAGTGGCAACAGAGTTTTTTTGCATGACACTCAATATTAGATACTGCCCATAGGTTGGCTGTCCATCTGTTCTCTACTATAGGGCATAGGATGCAAGAACAGTCCCTGTCTGTACAGTGTCACTTTTGTAACAGGAAAAAGAGAGATGATGGAGCCATGTGATAGTTCTTAAAGTTTCTACTCAGAAGAGACTCAAATATTTCATTTGACAAAGCAAATTGCATGATATCATTGGGAACAGAAATATAATCCTCCCATAAGACAGACTTGATACAGAGGGGAAGAGAATATTTGAACAAACAAGATATATTCTCTTAAAACAATGGTATCTGAAAATGCAAGGAAAAGCAATTTATACCCATTTTGATGCATTTTAAAATTGATTCCATAATTACAGAACATCTAGTCAATTTAATATATGGAGCCATCAAAAGAACCAGTCAGCTCTATTCTTATATACAAACATATGCATAGAATATCTCTAAAAAAGATACACAAAAAATGTCAATGTTTGTTCCTTAGAAGGAAGAGAATTCTGACAATGGAGATGTTTATAAAGGAGATATATTTCTCACTGTATTCTTATTGGTAACATTTGAGTTATGTAATTTATGCTTATGCTGCCTAGTAAGAATACATTGATTTAGAAACATATGCGAAAAGCATGATTCACAAAAGGAAAAAATTGATAAATTGTACTTCATTAAAATTAAAAGCTTTCACTCTGGAAAGCTGTGTGGAGATGGTGGAAGACAACCTACAGTCTGGGAGAAAATATTTGCAAATGATACATCTGACAAAGAAGCAGCATCTATGGCAAAACTCAGCAATATAGGGGCATCTGGTGGTTCAGTCAGTTGAGCGTCTGACTTTGGCTGAGCCTCGTCTTGGGCTCTATGCTGACAGCTCAGAGCCCGGAGCCTGCTTCAGATTCTGTGTCTTCCTCTCTCTCTGCCCCTCCCCCTCTCGTGCTCTGTCTTTCTCTCTCTCTCTCAAAAATAAATAAACATTAAAAGGGTTTTTTTTTTTGATTTGAGAAAACCTCAGCAATATAAAATACAGACAAACCAATAAGAAGATGGGGAAAATATATGAAACTATATGAATGAAAATACATTGCACCAAAGAGGATATACAGGTATCAGATAAACACATGAAGAGATGCTTGACGTCATTAGGTATTAAGGAAGTGCAATTTGAAACTGCAGTGAGATATCACTGCATACCTATCAGAATAGCTAAAATAAAAAATAATGACAACACCAAATGTTGATGAGGATGCTAGAGAAACCGGACCACTCATACTTGGTAGTGGGGATGTAGTGATACAATCACTATAGAAAAAGTACCAGTTTCTTACAAAACTAAGCATAGAGCTACCGTAGCAATTACACATTTGAAACTTATGTTCGCACAAAATCTGTACATGAACGTAAGAGCCAAAAACTGGAATCAGCCCAAGTCTCCTTCAACAGGTAAATGACTAAACAAACTTGTGGTACATACATATTATGGAATACTATTATTCATCAGTAAAAGTACACTATCTGATTCATGCAACATCTTGGACAAATTTCCAGATAATTATCCAGAGCTAAAAAAAGCCAACCTCAGAGCTTACATACTGTAAGATCTTTACATATCATTTTTGAAATAACAAAATTTTAGAAATGGAGGACAGATTAGAGCTTGCCTGGATTTAGAGATAGGGGATTGGTGGAGGCAGAAGGAGGTGGATGTGGTTATAATAGGGTCCTTGTGGGACTGGAACTGTTCAGTATCTTGACTGTGGCAGTGCATACATGAACCTACACAGGTAATAAAATTGTCTGGAATTTAATAATACAGAGACATACACATGAGTACAAGTAACACTAACGAAATCTAAATAACATCGGTGGATTGTCTCAATGCCAGTATTCTGTTTTTGGTATTATTCTATGGCTTTGTAAGTCTCATCATTAAGGGAAGCTGGGCAAAAATGTACAAGGCATCTCTCTCTATTTTTTTCTACTAACTTCATATGCATCTACAATTACCCAAATAAAATTTTCAAAAAAAATATTAAATTGGAAATAAAATCTGTTAGTCTATCAGTGTGATAACTGCCCCCCCCCAATTGCTAATATAAAGGATTTGTCTTCAAAGTGCTTAATAATTTATCTTGTAATCCAAATGGAGGAAATAAATCTTTCTGGGTCTGTTAAAACATGAGGGAATATTGAATGAGAACACATTACCTGAGAAAATCACTGCTGAAACCCAAGTTTAAACATTTTTGAATAGCATGTACCAAACATAACCCCGTTGTCATGGCCTGATAGAAATAAGAAAGTTCTTCAAAGTCTTAGAGCTAAAAAGTAGACCCTGGACAGCAAATGGCTTTTGAATCTTATCCCTTGACTATTGTAGGTTTGATTTTTTATAGAAGGATTAAGTCATAGTTGTACTGTTGACGTTATATTTTTCATATTCAACTTCTTTACACTCATTCTCAAGAAGAGGGTAAAAGTAGAGAATATTATTAGTACGGAAGTGTTGCTGGAATATTTTCCTCTCCTATTACTTGTGTGTTTCACTGTCTCTTTTTATTATTTGCATTTCTTCTTACAGTATATGGGAGAGCTACAATGAAAAAGTTGTGTAGTGGATTAAACGCTTTTACAGGTCAGTGGGAAGTTATATAAAACCAAGATCTGCAGACTTTATATAGTAGTATAGTTTTAAATCATATTTTTTACCATTCTATTGCTGGTTTGTAAATTGTAGCTTTCAACCTTTTCTAATGAAACATTTGCTCCTAATGTCCCCCAGTTTACCTTTATATATAGTAATTAAAAGCCTATAATTTACTAATAACTTCTGAACTTTCTGGAGTTTTTATACTAATAATACTCACTTCAACATTATTAATAGATTCCCAAGTCAGAGTATATCAAGCAACAGCAAAATAAAGCTTTTTTTTCCCATTCTTGGAACTGGAAAGAATTATGCTGAGTGAAATAAGTCAGAGGAGGACAGATATCATATGTTTTCACTCATATGTGGATCTTGAGAAATTGAACAGAAGATGATGGAGGGAGGGAAGGGAAGAAAATAGTTACAAACAGAGAGAGAGGGAGGCAAACCACAAGAGCCTCTTAAATACAGAGAGCAAACTAAGGGTGGATGGAGGGGTGGGGGAGAGGGGAAAATGGGTGATGGGCATTGAGGAGGGCACTTGTTGGGATGAGCACTGGGTGTTGTATGTAAGCCAATTTGACAATAGATTATATTCATTTAAAAAAGCTTATTTGTTGTCAGTATCAAGAGCAAATAACATATTTCAGAAAAAAAAATTTAAATATATAGTATTCTCTGGTAAGATGTATAAATGAATTGATGTTGATATTTCATTAATCAGACAGTTATTTAGGTAAAATCTATTCTCTTCTACTTTGACTTCTTGTCAGATTAAGAAATCATACTTTTCAGTATTTTTAAGCAAATTTGATATATGACCCTTCTCAATTCTGTATGGATGTATATATCTTATTATATCTTTGAACTTCCTCAAGTTAGGAAGAAACATGCTTAACAGTATTAAATTATTACTTGAAATAATTCTATAAAATTCTTGAATGATCACGTTTCATATTTTCAAAGGAAAAAACATTAATGTGCAACATCTATCAGATTTTGTGAGGAACATGGGTATTGAGCTAACAGATAAAGAACAAAAGAGGCTGCTAAAGAAGCTTCCAGTTGATGGTGAGCCATAAAGATACTTTAGTAGCTTTCTAGAATACTTAGCTTTATGATACCATGGGAGAAGTTTTAAAAGTTCTCTTTTAGGGGCGCCTGGGTGGCTCAGTCGGTTGAGCGTCCAACTCTCGATTTTGGCTCAGGTCATGATCTCACAGTTCGTGAGACTGAGCCCTGCTCCAGGCTCTGTGCTGGCAGCATGGAGCCTGCTTGAGATTCTTTCTCTCTTTCTCCCTAGCTCTCTCCGCCCATCTCCCACTCACTCTCTCTCTCTCTAAATATATAAACTTAATTTTTTTTATTTCTCTTTTAGCATTTAAAAATATATATATATATATTTAAAGTAATTAGAAAAGGCAGATTTTAAGTTATATCTATCAATCTATATATCTCTATCTCTCTATATAACCCAGGCCACCAGGGGCAAAATAAATGCTGTCATGTCATGCCCTCTAGCCAATGACAAAACTATAAGAAAAAAAATGAAGGAATGTGATTAGGGGAGAGAATTTTAGAAGAATTGGACAAGAGAAATCAAAGGATAAAGAAACCAGCATAGGGAGACTGTCAAGTGTTCTGTCAGGGGTTTAGAATGGCATAATTGTCACTATTGTATCCCGTCTCATTTTTTTGTTGTTATTAGAGGATGAATAAGAACATATTTACTCAGTAAATGAAAACCCTCCCTGAAATTCTGAAGTATATGTATTATGTTTCTGAGCATCTATATAATGCTTTGTCTGACATAGAGTGTGATTTGCATTGTAGCTTCTGGGAAGATCTATCAAAATAGATTGTTGGATGGTCTGAAGTCTTTCAAAGGTGAGTTAATGAGCAGTTTGAGATTTAACATTTTAATTTATATCATTAGAGCTTTACCCAAGCCATCCTTTTATGAACTGATTTTTAAATGTAGTTTCTTTATTTTAAAAGAGGTATTTTGTGATGAGTTTTTTTAAATCTTTGTAGGTCCCACATTTTCTTGTATTTTTCATAACTTAATCTTGAAAGTGTAAATTGAATTCTAGGTAGATAAAACAAAACATGAAGAGAATGGTAGGTAGTCTGAAAATTAGTTAAGCAAAGAAAATAAAAATAGTTTCTATTGTTAGAAATATTGGACATTGTTTCCTGATAGAATCCAAATCATAAATTAATGTTCATTATAATTCCCCTAAAAAGAATGTGTTTTTAGTGTGAGATTCAGTTAAGACAAAAAAAAAATGTAGGCAAAGGTACCAACTTGTGCCTAGGATTTGTTTTGGTTTTGCTTTCCCTCCTAGTGCTTAGTCCAAAAGAAGAGAAGAACATAAAGAGAATGAAGAAATGACTTAAAAGCTCTGCCACTTGGTACCTATTGAGAGGAGTCACCTGTCAAAAGAAGAGTGCCTCTTCGCACTCCTAGGCCCTCCAGAAGAGTGGGAGCAGGATTATTTTTTAATTTAATGTGGAAGTTGTCCACCATGCTGCCCATTTGATAGCATCTTGCTATGTGTCTTTATCAACTAAATCGTCACCTTAACAATGAGACAATGATAGCCAGATACTTGTCGGCCTCCCTGTAGTTCTCTTTCCCTACCTATCTAGTTTTTCTAGTCTCTAGGCCTCCTGTTTTACAATTTTAATAATAAATTTTCCTTTCCATGCACTCTGAGCCTCAGCTCCTGCTTCAGCTTCAGAACATTTTTAACTAAATTTTTAACATTTTAACTAAAGCCCTCTGTAAACTACCATGCTAGGTAGTTTACAAGATAATTATCTATTCTTTTTAACTAATACAAATAGTTTTCTATCTTAAAATATTCACCAAAAACTCGGTGTTCATAAACTGTTTCACAGTATGGATAAACCAGGCATAAAGTAATTGTCAGGTTCCAGTGGAAAGCAGTACAAGTTTTTTGGCAACTGAGAGTTTTTTTTCAAAATCCTTCTCTACTGCAAATTCAATTAGTTGTCTTTAGCTTAAGTTGCAAAATCCCTTCATAAATTATTTCTTGTCCATAGTTTCATCAAGGTAAAGCTTAAGGCTCTTTAACACAATGTTAAAATAGAGTTTGGTACTCATGTTTCAAAGCAATATTAATAGTACTGAAAAGGATTCTATTTTTCCTTATTCCTAGTTTTTTCATATTAATAGTAAAAACATTTTCAATATAATAGTAACAGAGCACTGATAGATTTCTAGTATTTAATGTTCTTTCATATTTTAATATTTTTTGTCATTCTTTGTGTCTCTTTCGTAAGGAGGGAAGGTTGAAAGAAGTAAGGTCAATACTGTTCTAGAAAACATGGGAATCGTGCTCACAGGAGAGGAGCTTCAAAGTCTAACAGATAACCTACCAGTTAACGGTAAGCACTGTGGTTATTACTCTGTGTTTCTGCAGAGCTTTGCCTGTGAATGTGCATATGAGAATTTTTGAAATTAGGATTATTTGATGCTGAAAGGAAATGTATCTTAGAGTAGAACCCATTCTAAAGTAAAAAGAAATCCTGCCTCATTTTTAAAATGTAAAGTTATCAACATGTTTTCATATAGAAACCAGAGAAGCCAGAATGTTTATCTGAGGAATAGTCAGAATGTAGAATAAAACTTCTACGGATTAAATTTAAAAGTGATCATACGCTTGCTAACGCTTCATTTCTTAGTTCTTCCAATCTGAACCATTTGCTTTTTTGCTTTATGTGTTCTCCCTGAGTGATTTTATGAACCCCTACTTTTAACCATCTGTTTGAACCATCAGTTATATTCTTTCCAGTCTTCTCCCCAGTCTTCAAACTATTTTATTCTAAATCTTCTGAGACATTTCTATTTAGTCCACCCCAAATAGCTGTTCAAGGATAAAATTCGTAATCTAATATATTCCATATCTTTTTAAACTGATCATCCTTTTTTCTCCTTCACTGACCCTGCCAGAAATCTCTATCCACTTAATTACTTGCTGCTGCCTATTTAAACTCCTAAATATTTTTAAAATCCATTCCTACTCTTTAGCCCTGTATCACTACCCTTATTTCTATTTCTTTTTATCTCTTCTTAGACTGCTAGATAACTCTCTCTCTCTCTGCCTATAATTTTGTTACTTTTAAATCCACTCTACACACAGTGGGCAGAATGATCCATTTCTATGAAACTAGTTGGGGTTTTTTTCTCCCCATCTTATCTTCCCCTCTTCTACTTTTCTGTACCTTCTTTCAAAACGTTGAAATAACTCAAGGCTCTGATGGGTTCTCTAAGTGATCTTACCTACTTTTTGAGCTCTGAATTCTATCTGTATGGTAATGAATCACTGATAGATATTCCTAACCTAAAACACTCCTTGGATCTCTATTTGGCTTATTTACTACCTATTTGCAATCTCCACTTGGATAGCTCAAATAACTTGTAACTTAACTTGTCTTAGTCTGAGCTCTTGATTTTTCTACTAAAACTCATTCCTTCCCAGTATCATTACAAGGCATCACCACTGGAGTTTGTCTTGTGATGTCTTTGTCTAGCTTTCATATTAAGGTAGCACTAGCCTCATAGAATGAATTGGTGTTTTTTCCCACTTCTGTTTTCTGAAATAATTTATGTAGGACTGATATTATTTCTTTAATTATTTGTAATAATTTACCAAAGAAGCCATCTGGACATAGTCCCTTCTCTCTGAGAAAATTTCCAATGCTTAATTTTCTTGTGTGTTACAACACTACTCAGATTTTCTGTTTCTTTTTTATTCCATTTTGGCAGCTTGTGTCCATTTTGGAATCTATTTCATGTAAGTTGTTTAATTTCTGGCATAAAGTTGTTCACAGTATTCCCTCTTTAGCCTTTAAGTTACTGTTAAGTTCAATAGGTTAATCCTTTCTTTCATTACTAATTTTAGTCATCTGTGTCCTCTCTCTTTTTTTCTTGGCTAGTCAATTTTGATGATGTTTTCGAAGACTAAATGTTTGGTTGCATTGAGTTTCTCTGTCATTGTTCTCATATCCACTCTAATCTTCATTATTTTCTTCCTTCTGCTTGTCTTTGGTTTGGCTTGCTCTTACTTTCCTAGATGAAGATAAAGACTTAATTATGGATTTGAGATCTCTCTTCTTCTCTAACATAGTTATTTAAGGCTATAAATTTTACTTTAAGCGCCACCTTCACTGTGTCTCATGTATTTAATTTTTATTCAGATAAAAATACATTCTAATTTCTCTTGTAATTTCTTCTTTGACTCATGGATTACTTTGAAATGTGTTGTTTGATTTCAAAATATTTGAATTTCTCGGATTTCCTTTGGTTGTTCATTTCTAATTTAACTCTGTTGTGGTCAGCGAGCATACTTTGCATGATTTCAGTCCTTTGAATTTTGTTAACACTTGTTTTACGATTTAGCATACAAGACAATCAGACGCTCTTTGGAGTCTCCAAAAACTTCTAACAGCGTAAAGGGATTCTGTGACCAAAATATTTGTTTTAGAGCCTTTTTTTTTTTTTTTTTTTTTGATAATTCTAACACTTGAGTCATCCAAGGATTGGCATGTGTTGATTGCCTTTTCACTTGATAATTGATCTCATTTTCCTAACTTTTTGTATGTTAAATAATTCTGAATTGTATCCTCAACTTTGTCAACTATTTTGTTGTGTAGACTCTGGGTCCTTTTAAAATTCATTGAACAATGCTGGTGGGTTTTGTTTTAGCAGGTAATCAACTCTGAGATTCAGAACACAAATTCCATCTCCCATTTCTCTGGATGGTTCCAGTCTCAGTTCATTCTACAAAGCTTTGTTTTACTGCTGTGGGTCTGTCTGCATGTGCCACTTGGGTTAGTCTGAGACTTGGGCCCTGGTTTAAATCTTAATTCAGTTCTCAAAGCCGTTGCAAGAATGCTTTCTTTGTATCTGTCTCATGCATGCACAACTCAAAAGTGAGCCCAAGACTTTTACAGATTCATACACAGAATTAGGGGATCCCTTTCTCCATTGTTCTCTCCTCTCTGGAATTACGCCATATTTTCCAACCTGAAGGGGCCTCTTTTCCAGGTTTCCCTGGTCAAAGAGATGGAGTTTTTATCAATCTTAGCTTCCTGCTCTGCCTCGCAGTTCTGTGATTGGGGCCCCACCCTCAGGACAAAGACATTAGGGAAAAGAGAAAACAAAAACAGAAGGCTCACTCCCCTTGCCAGTCACTTCTGCAAGTTTTGGTTCTCTTCTACAGTCTAGTGTTGTTGCTTTTTGTGTTTTCTTTAGACTTTTAGTCTAATCATCAGGAAAAATAGATTGTAGAGAGCTGATACGGCCATGGCAGAATCAGAATCAGCCTCATATTTCATTATTTAAAAAATATATATTCTTTAAAATTAAAAAAAAATTAAAAAATATATATATGTAAATAATACTTTCACATTTTAGCATGTGAATCAGGATGCATCTTATAATTGTTACCAATCACATAGTAGAGTTATTACATTCTTGTCATTGAGTCTGCATTTGTGAATTTGGTTTTAGCCTGTCACTGTGGCACGTTACCACTTTAAGTTGTGTATTGTTGGTACCCCATGTGTTGAGTTTAATTGCTGTTTAAAAACTTCTCCAAAAAAATTGCGCTGTCATTAAGAATTGAAGGGAAAGTTGTGTCTACAGGAAAAGCATGGAAACAGTGGCAAAGTATAAATTTATGATTAGTGAAGAAAACATCTCACCATTGGAGGAAAGACAACAATTCTGTTTTTCAAAATTTTATTGCAAAGCTACAACAAAATGCTTTTTGGACCTAAGAAAGAAAGAAACCCACAAGTAGAAAATCTATACTACCTGTTGTTAATGATGCATACACAAAAGAATTGCCTATGATACACCATACAGTGTAAGTGAAGGCAAAAGAAACTGCCAAATCCCTCACAAAGGTAAAATAAAGTTCAAAGCAATGAGGATGGACATCAGACATCAACTTGTCAAAATTTCTTGTTAACTTTAATTGCACCAAAAAGAATGAAATGGGAATAAACTTAACCAAAGAGGGAAAAAAATCTGTGCTCTGAAAACTATAACACATTGGTGAAAGAATTTGAAGATGACACAACAAACAAATAGAAAGATATTCCATGCTTAGGGATTGGAAGAACAAATATTGTTAAAATGTCCATACTATCCAAAGCAACCTACAATTCAGTGCAATTTACCAAAAGCGCGTTCTACAAAACTAGAAAAAATAATCCTAAAATTTGTTTGGAACTGCAAAAGACCCCAAATAGCCAAAGTAATCTTGAGAAAGAAAAACAAAGTTGGAGATATCACAATTCCATATTTCAAGATCTACTTCAAAGCCATACTAATCAAAACAGTATGATGCTGGCATAAAAATAGACACATGGATCAAAGGAACAGAATAGAGAGCCCAGAAATAAACCCGTGATGACATGGTCAATTAATCTATGACAAAAGAGGCAAGAATATACAATAGAGAATAGACAGTTTCTTCAACAAATGGTATTGTTGGACCATTTGTCCGGAAAACTAGACAGCTACATATAAAATAATGAAACTGGACCACTCTTTAATACCATACACAAAAATAAATTCAAAATGTATTAAAAACCTAAATGTGAGACCTGAAACCATAAAAGTCCTAGAAGAGAACACAAGCAGTAATTTCTTTGATATCAGCTGTAGCAACATTTTTCTAGGTATGTCTTCTAACACAAGGGAAACAAAAGCAAAAGTAAACTATTGGGACTACCTCAAAATAAAAGCCTTTTTTGCACAGTGGTGGAAACTCAACAAAACAAAAAGGCAACCTACTGAATGGCAGAAAATATTTGCAAATGATATATCCAATAAGGGGTTAATATCCAAAATATATGAAGAACTTATACAACTCAACACCAAAAAAAAAAATCTGATTTTTAAAATGAGCATAGGATCTGAATAGATACTTTTCCAAAGAAGTCATACAGATGGCCAAAAGACACATGAAAAGATGCTCAGTATCACTATCAGAGAAGTGCAAATAAAAACCACAATGAGATATCAACTCAGACCTGTCAGACTGGCTAAAGTCAAAACAATGAGAATAATAAGTGTTGGTGAGGATAACAATTGTTGGTGAGGATGTAGAGGAAAAGAACTCTTGTGCACTACTGATGGGAATGTAAATTGGTACAGCTACTATGGAAAACAGTATGGAGGTTCCTCAAGAAATTAAAACTAGAAATACCATATAATCCAATAATTCCACTACTGAGTATTTACCCAAAGAAAACAAAAATACTGATTCAAAAAGATAGATGCACTCTATGTTTATTGCAGCATTATTTATAATAGCCACAATATGGAAGCATCCTAAGTGCCTATCAATAGATGAATGGACAAAGAAGACACACACACTGGAATATTACTCAGCCATATTCATCAAGAAAGATGAAATCTTGCCATTTGGGACAACACGGATGGACCTAGAGGGTATTATGCTAAGTGAAGTAAGTCAGAGAAAGACAAATATATCAATTCACTCACACGTAGAATCTAAAAAAAAAGTCAATAAACGAACAAAAAAACAATCAGACCTGTAAATACAGAGAACAAACTGATTGCCGGAGGGGTGGGGATGTGAGTATTAGCAAAATGGATGCAGAGGAGTAGGAGATGCAGGCTTCCAGTAATGGAATGAATAAGTCATGCAATAAAAGACACTGTATAAGGAATATAGTCAATTGTATTGTAATAGTGTTGTATGGTGACAGATGGTAGCTAGACCTGTGGTGCTATGGCATCACGTGTAAAAACCTATCAGATGACTGCGTTGTACACCTAAAACCAATGTAGCCTTATGTGTCAACTACTCTCAAAAAACATTTTTAATTTCTTGTTAGCTTTAAATAAAAAACTCTAGTGGAGCCCTCATCTAAGAAATGCTGTGTCACCAGTGCTGTTGATAGCACACTGGACAATATTTTGGAGACAAAAGCAGACACCAGTGATTCTGAGTTGAAGAGCTGAATGGCAATTTAAAAGAATTAGATTCTAAATATGAAATTATAGTAATTGCAAGTTTATCTCGCATATTTTTATGTTTACATAAGCATGACATTTTAATTTTTTTTAATTTTTAATTTTTTTTAATGTTTCTTATTTATTTTTGAGAGAGAGAGAGAGAGACTACAAGGAGGGAAGGGGCAGAGAGAGAGGGAGACACAGAATCTGAAGCAGGCTCCAGGCTCTGAGCTGTCAGCATAGAGCCCGAGGTGGGGGGCTTGACCTCACAGACTGCGAGATCATGACCTGAGCCGAAGTCGGATGCTCAACCAACTGAGCCACCCAGGCGCCCCTGCATAAGAGTGATATTTTAAAAATCGGTTTAACTCTAAACATCATTCAATGATATAAAATAAATATTCTAAATTATAAGGAAAAAAAAGCAAGTTAGCCGATTTCCAGGCCTAGATGATTTTCATATTCTTCTTACAGTTTGTAATCTATCTTTTACAATAGGACATATGTATATTTAAAATACTTTGCTTAAAGGCAACAACCTCTTTGACCTCAGCCACAGCAATTTCTTGCTCGACACCTCTCCAAAGGCAAGGAAATTAAAAGCAAAAATGAACTATTGGGACCTCATCAAGTTAAAAAGCTTCTGCACTACAAAGGAAACAATCAACAAAACTAAAAGGCAACCGATGGAACGGAACGGGAGAAGATATTTGCAAATGACACATCGGATAAAGGGCTAGTATCCAAAATCTATAAAGAACTTGCAAACTCCACACCTGAAAAACAAATAATCCAGTGAAGAAATGGGCAGAAGACATGAATAGACACTTTTCCAAAGAAGACATCCAGATGGCCAATGGACACATGAAACGATGCTCAATATCACTCATCATCAGGGAAATACAAATCAAAGCCACACTCACGCTGAGATACCACGTCACACCAAGTGATCAGAGTGGTCAGAGTGGCTAAAATGAACAAATCAGGTGATTATAGATGCTGGCCAGGATGTGAAGAAATGGGAACCCTCTTGCACTGTTGGTGGGAATGCAAACTGGTAGAGCCGCTCTGGAAAACAGTGTGGAGGTTCCTCAGAAAACTAAAAATAGAACTATCCTCTGACCCAGCAATAGCACTGCTAGGAATTTACCCAAGGGATACAGGAGTGCTGATGCATAGGGGCTCATGTACCCCAATATTTATAGCAGCACTTTCAACAATAGCCAAATTATGGAAAGAGCCAAAATGTCCATCAACTGATGAATGGATAGAGCAAATATGGTTTATATATACAATGGAATACTACTTGGCAATGAGAAAGAATAAAATTATGCCATTTGCAGCAATGTGGATGGAACCAGAAGGTATTATGCTAAGTGAAATAAGTAAGTCACAGAAAGACAGATACATGTTTTTACTCATGTGGATCTTGAGAAACTTAACAGAAGACCATGGGAGATGGGAAGGGGAAAAAAAAGAAATAGTTAAAAACAGAGAGGGAGGGAGGCAAACCACAACAGATACTTAAATACAGAGAACAAACTGAGGGTTGATGGAGGGTGGGGGAGAGGGGAAAGAGGGTGATGGGCATTGAGGAGGGCACTTGTTGGGATGAGTATTGAGTGTTGTATGTAAGCCAATTTGATAGTAAATTCTATTAAAATATATATATAAATAAATAAAATACTTGACTCAACAATAATAGATAATAATCTCCTAATTTAACTTGTTATTTATGGAAAAGGAAAATTACTATGTGGTGTATATGGGAAAATTTCAGGCAATTTGATCAGAGTCTTCCATAAAAGTACACTATCTCTGAATTTTATTTACTCAGCATACCAGTTTTTCTAAACTCTGAAGTCCTTGAAAGTAGAAAGTGTACTTTAATTATCTTTGTACCCTTAAGACCTAGCATATTTCAAATATTAGATATGTAATTTGAGGGAAATGGTTCTTCTCTAACAACTTTGCACATCTCCACCTAGGCCACATAAATATATCTTGACCACAATCTTACCAAAGTCTTTCTTGAAAGCGTCACACTTCCTCCTGGAATAAGGAGAAGTAGACAGCCTTGTGAAGAGCTGCCACCAAGCAGTGTCTCCATCTGTTTCCCTATCTACAGGAGACAGTCACAGGTCATTTCTCATTCATCTCCCTAGTTTCAGTTGAACACAACTTTCCGCCTCTCTCCCTTAGGATACAGCTGCAGATTTCTGTATAAGTCTATAAAACTTGCTGCGTACCATTTGAGTGAGCTCCCCAGCAGCAGAACAACTCATCGTATGTCCCACCAGTCCACTGTCCAGCTGGTTCCGTGTTGTACTCTGGGACTAAAGTGTCAGAGATCCAACACCATGCTGATCTTACTTCTTGGGTATAAGTAATAAACTATCTTAATCCATTTGGGCTCATTGTCTCATTACCATCAAAATCTGTGGAAATGTGACGAGCCAACCTAGCAGTTTCAGTGGCAATCTTTGTGATCCTGTTAAATACCATACCTCTTCTTAGGAACTTCTTGACCACTTGTCAGTAACTAATGTATGATGACTAAGTAAATAAAAGTAGTGGAAAATAAGAACAAAAAAAAAGGGAAATTTGCCTACAATGAGATGAATGAAGTTTTTTAACAATTGCTTCAAAAATACACCAGTCATATGTCACTAGCCATTCCATGATTATCATAGTAATTGAAAAGACTTTTTAAAAAAATTATATTGGGAATATATGAAAGATTACTTCATTTTTCCTTTTATTATACAATGATAGGTAGGATTTATGGATATACCATAATTGAGGAGGGTCATAGAACATGGCCAACATCAATAATAGTTTCTTCCAGGTTTATAAAGTAGGGTGAATCTAAACAATTCAGGAGTATAAATTGCCTCTGAGTGGACTCTATCTTCTAGGGCAGGGTCAGCAATGTTTCTATAAAGGGCAAATAATAAATACTTCAGGCTTTGTGGATGATGTCATACTTCTCAATTATGTTGGTGTAGTACAAAAGCAGCTGTAAACAATGTGTAAACAAATCAGTGTGGCTGTGTTCCAATAAAATTTTATTTATGGACACTAAAATTTTAAATTTGTGTAAGTTTTATGTGTCACAAATAATATCCTTTTGGGTTTTACAATCATTTGAAAATGTAAAAATGATTCTTAGCTCATGGGCCATATAAAAATAGGTGGTGAAAAAATAAAAAGATACGTGGCAGTGGGCTGGATTTGGCCAATGGACGATAGTTGGCTCATGTCTGACAGGGAATAGGGCACGTCTTCTATCACAGGATTTCTGAAGAACTGGATTTATAAGTTGAGGATTGACATAGAGCACAACGAAGAGAAGTGGACTTTCACAATATAAGGTTTTCATACTCTGTTTTTCTGAGTCTGCATCATTTTATTATTTTTATCTTTACCTTTTTTTTTATAGATAATGGGAAGGTTGATCTTGATAAATTGATGGATGGAGTGAAAACTCTTACAGGTGAGAAGTTAATATAAATCTAAGAATATACTCAAAATTATATTTCAAAGACTTTTATTTCTTTGCTTATTCTACCATTTTATCCTTCATTTAATAGATCGTTTTTTATCTAATTTCTTAGAGTTAGACTTTTAAATCTCTGCATGTTAGTAATAAAATTTAAATTCTGGGGTGCCTGGGTGGCTCAGTTGGTTAAGCAGACGACTTTTGATTTTGCCTCGGGTCATGGTCTGAGGTTCATGAGATCAAGCACCACATGGGGCTCTGCCCTGAAAACATGGAGCCTGCTTGGGATTTCTGTCCCTCTCTTTATCTCTGCCCCTCCCTCACTCATTCTCTCTCTCTCTCTCTGTCTCTCTTTCTCTTTCAAAATAATAAATAAGAATAAATAATTTCAATTCTGTGTCTTGGTAGCAAATTCTTTTTTTTTAAATTTGACATTAATATATGACACCTCTTCTATGTTGGGGAAAAATATTCTGTATTAAATCAGTGAATAATAGAGTTAGGACGGAGGGGAAGATGGCGGTGTAGGAGGATGCTGGGCTCACCGCGTCCTGCTGATCACTTAGATTCCACCTACACCTGCCTAAATAACCCAGAAAACTGCCAGAAGACTAGCAGAACGGAGTCTCCGAAGCCAAGCGCAGACGAGAGGCCCACAGAAGAGGGTAGGAAGGGCAGAGAGGCGGTGCGTGCTACGGACTGGCGGGAGGGAGTCGGGGCGGAGGGGCAGCCCGCCGGCCACGCGGAGCCCCCCGAGTCTGGCTGGCAGAAGCAGAAGGGCTGGACGGAGTGTGTTCCGACAGCAAGCGGGACTTGACATCTGGAAGGTTATAAGCTAACAGCTCTGCTCGGAGAATGGGAGGGCTGGAGGACAATGGGAGGGAGAGTTGCTGAGCCCCGGGACGACAGAGCTCAGTTTGGCGGGGAAGAAAGGCACTCGCCAGCGCCATCTCCCTCGCCCACCCCCCAGCCAAAATCCCAAAGGGAACCAGTTCCTGCCAGGGAACTTGCTTGCACCACGCAAACACCCAACGCTGTGCTTCTGCGGACCCACACCTCCGGCGGCGCACCTGACTCCCTCCAGCTGCCGCAGGGCCCCTCCCAAAGCGGATCACAGAAGGAGAAGCGAGCTAAGCCTGCCCCTCCCGCCCCCATGCACCTTGCCTATCTACCCCAGCTAATACGCCAGATCCCCAGCACCACAAGCCAGGCAGTGTGCAAGTAGCCCAGACGGGCCACGCCACCCCACAGTGAATCCTGCCCCTAGGAGAGCGAAAGAGAAGGCACACACCAGTCTGACTGTGGCCCCAGCGGTGGGCTGGGGGCAGACATCAGGTCTGACTGCGGCCCGCCTGCCAACGCGAGTTATTCAAGACAGCACAGGGGAAGTGCCCTGCAGTTCCGCACCACTCTAGGAACTATCCAAAATGACCAAATGGAAGAATTCCCCTCAAAAGTATCCCCAGGAAATAACAACAGCTAACGAACTGATCAAAAAGGATTTAAACAATATAACAGAAAGTGAATTTACAATAATAGTCATAAAATTAATCGCTGGGCTTGAAAACACTATAGAGGACAGCAGAGAATCTATTGCTACAGAGATCAAGGGACTAAGGAATAGTCAGGAGGAGCTAAAAAATGCGATAAATGAGCTGCAAAATAAAATGGAAATGACCACGCTTCAGACTGAAGAGGCAGAGGAGAGAATAGGTGAACTAGAAGATAAAATTATGGAAAAAGAAGAAACTGAGAAAAAGATAAAAAAAAATCCAGGAATATGAGGGGAAAATTAGAGAACTAAGTGATGCACTAAAGAGAAATAATCTACACATAATTGGTATTCCAGAGGAGGAAGAGAGAGGGAAAGGTGCTGAAGGGGTACTTGAAGAAATCATAGCTGAGAACTTCCCTGATCTGGGGAAGGAAAAAGGCATAGAAATCCAAGAGGCACAGAGAACTCCCTTCAGACGTAACTTGAATCGATCTTCTGCACGACATATCATAGTGAAACTGGCAAAATACAAGGATAAAGAGAAAATTCTGAAAGCAGCGAGGGATAAACATGCTCTAACATATAGAGGGAGACCTATAAGACTCATGATCGATCTCTCTTCTGAAACTTGGCAGGCCAGAAAGGAATGGCAGGAGATCTTCAATGTGATGAACAGGAAAAAATATGCAGCCGAGAATCCTTTATCCAGCAAGTCTGTCATTTAGAATAGAAGGAGAGATAAAGGTCTTCCCAAACAAACAAAAACTGAAGGAATTTGTCACCACTAAACCAGCCCTACAAGAGATCCTAAGGGGGATCCTGTGAGACAAAGTACCAGAGACATCGCTACAAGCATGAAACCTACAGACATCACAATGACTCTAAACCCGTATCTTTCTATAATAACACTGAATGTAAATGGACTAAATGTGCCAACCAAAAGACATAGGGTATCAGAATGGATAAAAAAACAAGACCCATCTATTTGCTGTCTACAAGAGACTCATTTTAGACCTGAGGACACCTTCAGATTGAGAGTGAGGGGATGGAGAACTATTTATCATGCTACTGGAAGTCAAAAGAAAGCTGGAGTAGCCATACTTATATCAGACAAACTAGACTGTAAATTAAAGGCTGTAACAAGAGATGAAGAAGGGCATGATATAATAATTACAGGGTCTATCCATCAGGAAGAGCTAACAATTATAAATGTCTATGCGCCGCATACAGGAGCCCCCAAATATATAAAACAATTACTCACAAACATAAGCAACCTTATTGATAAGAATGTGGTCATTGCAGGGGACTTTAACACTCCACTTACAGAAATGGATAGATCATCTAGACACACAGTCAATAAAGAAACAAGGGTCCTGAATGACACATTGGATCCGATGGACTTGACAGATATATTTAGAACTCTGCATCCCAAAGCAACAGAATATACTTTCTTCTCGAGTGCACATGGAACATTCTCCAAGATAGATCACATACTGGGTCACAAAACAGCCCTTCATAAGTATACAAGAATTGAAATCATACCATGCATACTTTCAGACCACAATGCTATGAAGCTTGAAATCAGCCACAGGAAAAAGTCTGGAAAACCTCCAAAAGCATGGAGGTTAAAGAACACCCTACTAAAGAATGAATGGGTCAACCAGGCAATTAGAGAAGAAATTAAAAAATATATGGAAACAAACGAAAATGAAAATACAACAATCCAAACGCTTTGGGATGCAGCGAAGGCAGTCCTGAGAGGAAAATACATTGCAATCCAGGCCTATCTCAAGAAACAAGAAAAATCCCAAATACAAAATCTAACAGCACACCTAAAGGAAATAGAAGCAGAACAGCAAAGGCAGCCTAAACCCAGCAGAAGAAGAGAAATAATTAAGATCAGAGCAGAAATAAACAATATAGAATCTAAAAAAACTGTAGAGCAGATCAACGAAACCAAGAGTTGGTTTTTTGAAAAAATAAACAAAATCGATAAACCTCTAGCCAGGCTTCTCAAAAAGAAAAGGGAGATGACCCAAATAGATAAAATCATGAATGAAAATGGAATGATTACAACCAATCCCTCAGAGATACAAGCAATTATCAGGGAATACTATGAAAAATTATATGCCAACAAACTGGACAACCTGGAAGAAATGGACAAATTCCTAAACACCCACACGCTTCCAAAACTCATTCCCATTGTATATATGCCCCATATATACCCTCATATCCCATTGTATATATACCCCACATTTGCTTTATGTATTCCTCCATCAATGGATGCTTAGGTTTTTTCCATGTCTTTGCTATTATAAATTATGCTATAATGGATGTGAAGATGCAGTTATCTCTTCAAGACAGTGATTTTGTTTACTTTAGATATATACCCAAGTCATAATTTCTGGATCATATGTAGTTCCATTTTTAATTTTTTGAGGAACCTTCATACTCTTCACGTTGACTGCACCAATTTACACTTTCACTAGCAGTGCACGAGGCTTCCCTTTCCCCCACATCCTTACCAGTACTTTCTATCTCTTGTCTTTTTGATGATAGCCATTCTAACAGGTGTGGGGTGATACCTCATTGTGGTTTTGATTTACATTTCCCTGATGATTAGTGAGGATGAGCCACCTTTTAATGGACCTGTTGGCCATTTGAATATCTTCTTTGGAAAAATGTCTTTTCAGATATTTCACCCATTTTTAAATTGTGTTATTTGGTTTCTTTGTTATTGAGGTATATGAGTTCCTTATATAGTTTGGATATGAACCTCTTATAAGATATATGGTTTGTAAATATTTTCTTCCATTACATAGGCTGTCTTTTCATTTTGTTGATTCTTTTTTTATTATTATTATTCTCAAGTTAGTTAACATACAGTGTAGTCTTAGCTTCAAGAGTAGAACCCAGAGATTCATCTCTTACATATGACACCTAGTGCTCATCCTGAAAAGTGCCCTCCTCAGTGCCTGTCACCCATTTACCTCCCCTCCAAACCTCATCAACCTCAGTTTGTTCTCTGTATTTAAGGGTCTCTTATGGTTATTTTGCCATGCAGAGAAGCTTTTCAGTTTGATGTAGCCCTACTTATTTGTTTATTTTTTATGTTGTTGCTTGTGCTTTATAGGAGTCACATCCAAAAAATCATTCCCAAGAGCAACATCAAAGAGCTTTTTTCTCCGTTTCCCTTGGGAATTTTATGTATGATTTCAGGCCTTACATTTAATTCTTTAATTCATTTTGAGTTGATTTTTGTGAACAGTTTAAGACAGTGGTCTAATCTCACTCTTTGTCATATAAATATCCAATTTTCCTAACACCATTTAATGAAGACACTCTTTTCTCCATTGGGTATTCTAGGCTTGCTTGAATATTGTTGGCTTCTGTGTCAAATAGAAGTTGGCCATATATGTATGAGTTTGTATCTAAGCCCTTGATTCTCTTTCATTGGTCCAAGTGTGTGGTTTTATGCCAGTGCCATACTGTTTTGATTACTATAGCTTTATAATATGGTTTGAGGTAAAAAATTGTGATCCTCCAGCTTTACCCTTCTTTTGAGGATTGGTTTAGCTTTTGTGGTTCCAAATGAATTTTAGGATTATGTTTTATGTATGTGTAAAAAATGCCATTGGAATCTTAAGAATTACATTGAATCTATAGATGGCATTGCCTTAGTGTGGACATTTTAATGTTAATAATTCTTCTAATCTATGAACACAGGATATCTTTCTATTTGTGTCTCTTCCAAATTTACTCCTAAGTACTTTATAGTTTGTGATGCTGTTGTAAGTGACATTATTTTCTTCATTTCTTTTTCTGATAATTCATTGTTAGTATATAGAAACACCATTGATTTTTGTATGTTGATTTTGTATCCTGCATCTTTACTGAATTCATTCATTAAATTTAACAAGTTATTATTTTTTTTTTTGGTTGAGTCTTTAGGATTTTCTATACTTAAAATAATGTCATCTGCAAATAGACACACTTCTTTCTTTCTTTCTTTCTTTCTTTCTTTCTTTCTTTCTTTCTGATTCTGGTGACTTTTATTTCTTTTCTTGCCTAATTGTTCTAGCTAACACTTCTAGTACTATACTGAATAGGAGTGGTAAGAGTGAGCACTTGTCTTATTTCTGATTATAGAGGAAAAGCTTTCAACCTTTCACTATTACAGTATGATGTTAAGTATTGAGTATTGTCATACATGGCCTTTATTATGTTGAGATTCTTTCCTTCTCTACCTAATTTAGTGACAGCTTTTATCACGAATGGATGTTGAATTTTGTCATATGCTTTTTCTGCATCAATTGAGATGATCATGTGATTTTTATCTTTCATTCTATTAATGCAGTATGTCACATTTATTGATTCGCACATGTTGAAATACCTTTGCATCCTAGGGATGAATCCCACTTAATCATGCTATATTATCCTTTTAATGTGCTATTGAATTGGTTTGCTAGAATTTTGTTGAGAATTTTTGCATTTATATTCATCAGGGACATTGGCCTATAGTTTTAATTTTTTTGTAGTATCTTTGTCTGGCTTTGGTATCAGGGTAAATGCTACCTTGTAAATGAGTTTGGCAGTGTTCCCTTCTCTTAAATTTTTTGGGAAGAATTTGAGAAGGATTGGTATTAATTCTTCATTAAATGGTAAAAATTCAGCAATAAAACCATTTGTCCTGGACTTTTGGGGAAGAAGATTTTGATTATTGACTCAATATCCTTACTTGTTTTTGGTCTCTTCAGATTTTCTGTTTCTTCATGATTCAATCTCAGTAAGTTGTATGTTTCTAGGAATAATTTATCCGTTTCTTCTAGGTTGTCAATTTTGGGGTCTCTGCTCAGGCACCATTATAACCAGATCTGTAGGATGGACTATGCAACTTCCCAGGTGTTCTGGTTAGGCTTCTTGGTCAGATAAGGCTGGAAGCTATATTCATCCCTGGTCAGGACTTTGAATTTCCTTCCCAGCCCAGTCTCTATATCATAGGCTCCTTTGCTGATAAGTCTTATTGGCTGGGTACCTGAGTCAGGCAGGAGTATCCGTCAATATCCCTGGCCAGATAGTGCCACTAGCTCAGTTCTGCAGAGAGGCAGAGCCAATGAGTGGGCTCTTCACTCAGGCACTGCTGTAAGAGGGGCTGTAGGGTAATCTACACAGTCTCTGGGATGCTCTCAATAGGTTTTCTGGTCAGGCAGGACAGAGGACTATCTATACTCAGCAATAGGCAGGAGCCATGAATTTGCTTCCTCATCTGGATGGGGTGATAGAAGAGGCTCCAAGGTCAGAAAGGCTTATTGGCTCGGGACCCAACTCAAGCAGAATGGTTCCCTGGCCAGAGGGACCACCATCTTGGCTCTGCAGATGGGCAAAACCACTGTGTCAGATATCTACTCAGGCACTGCTGCTAGGAGAAACAATCTGCCAAGATCCACGTGCTGGTTAATGTAAGCCATGTTTCCCTTCTCCATCTCATTCTGATCTCAAATGGTTAAGACCCACGGATACCTCCCCCCCCCTCCCCAATACCTATGGGACAGGACCCAGGTGGGCCTTCCAGGAAGCAACCCCCAACTCTGGAGGAGCTGGATGTCTACCTTGGGCTCTCTTTTTCCCACCAGAGAAACCATAGCTCTGGGAAGCCCTCTCAGTGCAGCACTATACTAGCCTGGGAGAGGGGCAGTGCAGCCAGAGCATAGCTGATTGTCTTACCCTTCTAATGTGGTCCTTCTCAGTCTCTGTGGTTCAGGGAGATTCATCAGCCTCACAACCATATCCTGGTATTTTCACAATGGTGTCTTGTCTGTGGATACTTGCAAGATGGTCTTTTTGTGAGGGGGACTGAAGTCAGGAAAAACTTATGTCACCGTTTTGATGACATCACTCTCTATATATTTCAATATAAATGTAATTTTGTAATAATAAAATTAATTATAATTTAAAGTTAAAGAAAATTAAAATAAAATGCAAATTGGTCCATATCATTCCTGAACTTATAACCACTCAATGATTCTATATAACCTAGTAGATAAAGGCTAAGCTTCTTAAAATTACTTACAAATCCCTTAATAATCTGAGTCCAACCTACCTCTCTTGTATGAACTTTCCTTTCCCAAATCCATACTTTATTCTTCTGCAGTGCTGAACCGACTATAGTTCTCCATGCACTGCATATGTATATGTTGTATATGTTGTACCCAGGTGTGGTTTTACTTTATATTTCTCAGCCCCTCTTCCATGTAGAAGACTCTTTCTATGCATTCCCCTTTCCTTTAGTTAAAATCTGATATTTTAACTTGTCCAGGCACTACATACTCTATGATGTATACATTTAACAGTCTAGTTTGAATTAGTGGTTCCTATATGAGCTATGGCACTCATGGCTCACAGCAGTACCTGAAGTGCTACCAGAGAGCTGATAAATACCAATGATCCAGAAACACTGGAAAAATAGATCAGCTTAAATCCTTGAAATTCACAGATTTAATATAAGTATGTATAAAATTATGATATTAATGGAATTTATGTGGAATTTTCCATCAACATATATCCTTTGTATATGTTTTTTGGAGCTCATGACATTGATTACATGTCTCAATTGTCCCTTCTCTTCATAGCTAATGGAAAAGTTGATCTGAATAAAGTGATGGATGGCGTGAAAGCTGTCACAGGTGATTGAGAAGTTAATGTAAACATAGGATCCTAATTTTTACAGTACTGTTTTTCTTCATGCCTTAATTGCTAGGCTAATTCTATCATTTTTACCTCCTATTTGTTTAAGGTTTTCATAGCCAGTAGCCCAGAAATTGGAGAATTTTCTGATGTATTCTTCACGAATACGCTTCATTTTCCTTATTGTAAGACAGCCAAAACGTACAATAAAGGGTGAAATGAATCTTTGGAAAAGACCCTGGTAATTACTTAAAGGAGAGGTGATACATTCTTCATGTCAATAGAATTATGAAGATAAGCCATCTGCAGGTTGAAAATTGGCAAAAGAGATCTATAATACCCACTTTGTGTCATTGTCATTTTGAGTATGTTAGTCCAAGCCTCCCAAGAAGCAAAAGCCGGGGCAGGGTTAAACATGCCAGGACATTATTAGGGGAAATGCCTGCGTAAGAGAAAATAAGGAGGATGCCTGAAAGGCTGGGAGGCTGTCAGACTGCAGGGCAAATCTGGCACCAGGTGAAGGAAAGAGGAAGAAATGTTTGGGCGGAAGCATCCTAGATTGTCATGCAGTCTGAGGAGGGCCTGGCAAAAGTGCTTTCAAGAATCCTCTGGTTAGAATCACCATTCTGTATCTTCCAGGAACAGGGCTCCCCTAGTATCTTGGCTGCACTTGTGATTGGCCAGTGCCAATGATACATATGGCATTAGTGCAAAAAAACACAGGTTAATTTCAAAGCAGAAGGTGGGGCCCTTGGTTAATTATGTTCTCCATAGTTGGAACTCCTGTGGATACATTCTCATGACCGCCGTTGAGAGTGCCATCTCTCTCTTTCTTGTTTTTTTATTAAGTATAATTTATTGTCAAATTGGTTTCCATACAACACCCAGTGCTCATCCCAACAGGTGCCCTCCTTGATGCCCATCACCCACTTTCCCCTCTCCCCTACCCCCGATCACCCCTCAGTATTGTTCTCAGTATTTAAGAGTGAGAGTGCCATCTCTTATTAGCCTTTAGAAAGCTGGGGCACCTGGGTGGCTCAATCGGTTAAGCGTCTGACTTCAGCTCAGGTCACGATCTCATGGTCCGTGAGTTCAAGCCCTGCGTCGGGCTCTGGGCTGATGGCTCAGAGCCTGGAGCCTGCTTCTGATTCTGTGTCTCCCTCTCTCTCTCTCTGCCCCTCCCCCATTTATGCTCTGTCTCTCTCTGTCTCAAAAATAAATAAACTTATTTTAAAAAAAGGCAATTATGTTTCCATAAATGACATTATCTCCATGTATTTGGGCAGAGCTCAGTGATCATTACTTTCCCCAGCTCATAATCCTATTGTTTTAGCATCATAATTTAGTTTAATTATTTGCAATAATTTGATTGTACTTAAATTCCATGTATGTCATTGTTTTGATCTTTTTGTTAAGGAGAAAATGTTGATGTCAGTAGCGTTAAAGCTGTTCTGGGAAACATGGGGATCAAGCTCAAAGGTAAAGAATGCTTGGAGCTGGTGAAAACTCTTCCTTTTAAGGGTAAGCATTTTAAATATTGATGTATTCAAAGAGTGGTTTTTTTTAAGTTTATTTATTCATATTGAGAAGGTGAGAGCATGTGTGAGTTGGGGAGGAGCAGAGAGAGAGGGAGAGCGAGAGAATCCCAAGCAGGCTCCGCACTGTCAGCACGGAGCTGGACTCGGAGCTTGATCTCACAACCCGTGAGATATGACCTGAGCCAAAACCAAGAGTTGGATGCTTAATTAACTGCGCCACCCAGCTGTCCCCAAAAAGAAGTTTTAGATTTCTGCGTCTGCGAGAAGCTCTAAAATTACCTCCATTTCCTAAGTTCTAGGATATAGAAAATCCATTTCAAAAAAAAAAAAATGTTTTTTTAGAAAGTCCACTTATACCTGAAATGAATCCCTAGGTGGTTTTACTTTTAGATTAGGAAGCAGCATTTCCATTATGATGAGTCTTTTTATCAATAGGGAAAAACAAAAAAGGAAAAAACAAAGGTTAAACTGGGATTTGTGAAAGAAGAAAGGATTAATAATTGGAAGTGAATAAAGGCAGGATTGGGAAGAAGAACAGAGGTGTGCATGATGTGCTAAATTTCACCCAATTTTCTCTCAAATTTTATTAAAATAAGAGAAAACTCTCGAAAAGTCATTTTTCCTAATTTCTCTGTGATTTTCCACATTTCTCTGTGACTTAAATTCTGCCTTTTCTTACAGATGATGACAAGATCTTTCAAAACAGGTTGCTAGAAGTTGTGATGTCTCTAAAAGGTACGTGAGCGGCATAATGAGAGTGTAGACCAATATGGGATCCTTGCTTTTATACTGTTTCCAAGGTATCAGTGGTTGCTGCTATACTGATCGTATATACTGATTGCAAATTTATGCTCCCACTGAAGATCAAGCTTCACGGTAGCTGCTGATCTTTTACTTTATATCTAGGAAGAAAGCCTTCTACTTTCTCAAGATTCTTCCAAACTTTTCAAGAGAAAAAATACCAGATTTCAAGTTTGCATAGCAAAATGTGACAGACAAGAATTAGTACTGATTCAGGGAATTTAATCAGCTGCAGATAAATACTAAACTGGGAATTCAGTCATCAAAACCTATTGTTTAGAAGTAAAAAATGTTTGCCTCCAGAACTAGAATTCACTTAGCATTTATTCAATGATATTTAAAACTTTGTATTTTGTAGTCTGATCCCCAAGACAAATCTCACGAGAAGTGACCTTCGTTCTAATGTCATAGTTGACTTTCTCTATAGGCATAATAAGGTCCTTAGTCTCTTGTTCTAAAATTGCTGTGGTTTTTTTTTCTCCACATTTTAGAACAAGGATTATTAACCTTACTACTAAGGGGGGTCTGTGAATAGGCTTTAGAGAATATATGACCCCCCCTGAAATGATATGTAATCTTTGTGAACACTAGCATATAGCTCATGAAATTCACAACAGGGCATGTGTCTCTAAAAGGTTTATGAACCTCTTTTTTGAAGTTACATAATTTTCTTCATGGACTCTCTTTCCTTAGATGGGAAAGTCAATGTCAACGACTTGAACGCAATACTGGATAATATGGGAATCAAGCTCTCAGATAAGGAACTTGAGGCTCTGACTCAAAATCTCCCTGGTGATGGTGAGCAAGTTTCCAGATACCATAGTTCCATGTTGGGAGAGCTTGGACAATAAAGGTTGCGGGGAAAGGGCCCTTAGGAATGGTAATCTACACTGATAGTAAGAAGCTATAAATATGGGCAAAGCATGTAAAGAGCATATAAGCAGCCAGCTACCAAGTCACCGTGAAAACATTGCCCTTTGTATGAATGTCTTTTATGTTCTTTACCCATATTATGGTCACTAGAAGACAGTCTTCCACATTTTAAAAAGAAAAATGCAGGCCACTTAGATGACAGTACTTCTGAATTTCTTCCCATTACTAATGCATATAGCTTTGAAATAGTATAGAACTATAAGTAAAATTAATATTTTTGAAATGGCATGTTGTTATGTTTAGGCTTTTCTTTCTAGTATTAATGAAGCCAATGAAAACTGAGTAAATTAATAGCCTAGAAAGATATTCTTCAGTAAATAGTTCTTAAGTAAGCATATATAAAGTACTTAAGATAATGCCTGGCACATAGTAAGTTAGGATTTATTATATTTACTCCGACATTGTCTTTCACAATATTTCATGAGTCTTTTATATCTCATTATGACTTTAATTTTCTTCTACAGTTGATAGGAGGACTTCTCCTAAAACACCGATGAAGGAACTGCAAACTTTTACAGGTAAATGAGAAGTTGATGTAAATCTAGGGTTTCAGTCCTTTATAATAGTTTTTTTCAGTGGTATTTCTGGTATCTTATAAATTCTGATGTTTTATTTTTAAATATATGAATCATGGATTGACATTAGGAAAGTTTCTACACTAGGATACAAGACTATATGTCAATTTTAAATCCTAAGTTTTCTGTTACTTGTGCAAGTAATATGCTTCGGGTCACAAATGTTTAAATGAAAAATATCTAGAAATGTATAGAAAATGGCATGGTGAAGCTTAGAAATGATCAAGATAATGTATTCCTGATATCATCAATAATTCTTACCAAAGCAAATGTTTTTGAAGAATAATTTATATAAGAATCTGCGTTATCTTAATTCACTCATCAGATTTTATTCTGAAAGTTGTTTTTTTCCAGCTTTAGGAAAAATGGTCTTCAATTTATAATAAATGTGGTATTTTATTACCATAAGATACCATAAGATACGCTCATAAAGATATGCTTTATTACCATAAGATATGCTCAAGGGTTCTGCAATTGAGAATATCTTCGCCTAACACCTCATCTTGAAATTAGGATATCATTAAACTTCATAGTACATATTTTACAACTTGATATAATACCAGAGTTCCGAAAGCTTATATGTCTATTGTTCCCTCTCTTAAAAGATGAGAAGGTTGATTCTAATAACCTGAAAATTTTCCTGGGAAGCCTGGGGATTGAGCTCACAGATCAGGAAAAAGAGAAGCTACTGAAAACACTGCCAATTGATGGTGAGATTGATAGAGGTGTCATGGAGGTCTTTTGTTGGTCTTTAGGTCTGTGCAAATATTTTCAACTTTGTTTCTATTTATTTTTCCCCAAAAGTATAAAAGAAAAAATATTAAATTGAGTTATAAGTATATAGCAACCTGTCACTGTCGCTTAGAATTTATATTGGAAGTTAAATAACCCTTTAGACAAGAGTTGACATTAACAGATAAACATATTGTTACCTATCAAGCTACTAATTTGTTCATATCATGAGAAGAGAAAAAAAAAGAAAGATTGGAGATCCATGAAAAAAAAATAAAGATGGGAAGCAGAAATTTAAAAGCAAAGGGAAGCTATACTCATGTTTGAGCAAGGAGACTTCCTCAGGTACTGGAATAAAGAGGTTTGTCACAAGGAGAGAGGTTTCTGTTTCCAACCTTCATTATATCAGATGAAATAAACTAAAAATTAGAGACAACTCTTCTTAAAATGTTATTTTTGAAATTGTTTATTTAAATTATTATTTATTTCACACCATTTTTGCGATTTCATGTTAATTTCCCCATTGCATGAATTATGGCTTTTCTTACAGCTGCTGGAAAGGTATATCACAACAGGTTGCTAAAGGGTGTGAAATCTCTCAATGGTGAGTAAGACCTAATTAAAAGTCATACTGTCTGACATTCCCCAACTTGACAATTTTATTCCAATTATGAATCCTGGCTCCTCACTTTGGTATCATTCCTTATTTATGATTCTTGCAGTCTACCCACATTTTAACTGATAACAGCGTATATTTTATCTTGTAGGAAGTTCCATATGGAACTTGCATTTTTTTTCAACTCTGTACACCCCTTCTCTATGCACGAAAAAATCACTTCACCTTAAACAAACAAACATAATAAATAAATAAATAGAAAGTTGATATGCATGCAGAATTTTGGCATAATACACTTTTTTTTCATGTTCCTACCTTCTATCTTTCCTAAGGGGGAAAGGTTCATGTAAATAACCTGGACAACACCCTTAAAAAATTGGGACTTGAGCTCACGGAAGAGGAACTTGCAAAGCTGTCAAAAAATCTACAAGTTGATGGTGAACACTACAGATGACCTCAGGCCGTTTTTTAATTTTTCCTTTATATCTGATATGTTTGAAAATAGATTTAATTGACAGATACATGTTAGAAAGCTTGGAGGAGAGCCCAATTTTATTTTTTTTACTGAAGTCTTTAATTTTAATTCCAATATAGTTAACATAGAAAATTATATTATTTCAGGTATATAATATATTAACAATTCTATATATATGTGATAAGTATACTCTTTAGTCCCCATCACCTGTTTCACCCATTCCCGCACCCACCTCCCCTCTGGTAACTACCAGTTTGTTCTCTATAGTTAAGAGTCTACTTCTTGGTTTGTCTCTCTCTTCTTTTTTTTTTCTTTGTTTACTCATTTTGTTTCTTAAATTTCACATATGAGTGAAATCATATAGTATTTGTCTTTAACATTTCTCTTAGCATTATACTCTTTAGCTCCATCCATGTTGTTGCAAATGGCAAGATTCCATTCTTTTTTAAGGCTGAATAATACTCCATCATACACACACACACACACACACACACACACACACATGTTCTACGTCTTTATCCATTCATCTATTGATGGACACTTGGAGGAGAGCCCAATTTTAAAGTCAGAATAAATCTTGGATCTTCATTACAATTAACCTAAAACAGCATCACCTCTCCGTAAATATACCAAAAACTGCAGAGGGTGCTGTCAGGACTCTAATAGTCTAAACAATAAGAAAGCAAAATAATAGGGATCTGAAAATCTATTTATAGAGAAGTCAACAAGCCATTCTTCTATCTATCCTCCTGTCTAATGAAATCTTCATTCGAAAACGTGTTCAAAGATTTTTATCATAGTGCATGAGACCTTCAAGCTCCATCTGCCTGTGTGGACATATCTTCTCTCATTTTTCTACTGTTCCAGCCATGTTGAGCTGCTTGTAGTTTTACCCACATAGCATGATGTCCCTGGACATTTTTCTCAACTTCTCCTCCATGTGAAGGCTCTTCCATCCTTCCATATTTCGTATCAACTGCTCTGATACATTAATGTAGTTCACACACATCTCCTGCAGGAAGCAATCTTAGAACATACCAAGCTGGATTAGTGGTCCCTTCCTCAGCTGTTTGTGGGTACATGAAGTAAAGTTACCAGAATACCTGGCCAACTCCAATAGTATCTTCAGCTATGGCTTATAATGGCATCCAAAATACTAGGAAGAGCACACTTTTCCTGACCCAGTTTCTAGTATACAAGAGACCTTTGTATTGATGGAGATCATCTTAACCCTGAGATCCAGGCATTTTCTAAATGGTCTCAGGTAAAATGAAGATGTAAGGAATTTTTAATGGAATTGTTTCCTTAAAATATATGTCTTAAATTTGTCTTCTGGGCTTCTGACATTATTTTCATTGTGCCTTTTCTTGTAGCTAATGGAATGGTTGGTCTGAAAGAGGTGATGGATGGAGTAAAAGCTACTACAGGTAAGAGAGAAATTATGAATCTAAAACATTTAGTATTTATAATAATTACATTTCATCATTATTCCTCAATTGCCATATTAGTTATGGCATTTATTTCTTGGTTCATTAAATTACTAGCAACTCATTTGTTTTCTGGTATATTTTTTATTTGTATATTTTGTTCTTCTCTTTTTTAGAATGGCCAAACTCTGTACTAGTGAAATAATATATGAAGTAAAATTTTGATAAAGACTACAGATAACTGACAAAAAATGAGACTAACAGATCTTACCTTATTTTATACATTTATTTGAATAAGTAATTTATAATATTCCAATTGAATAGCAGATACATAATGTAAATCTCACAGGGTTCAGAGTTGCCTTGCCATTGTCATTGTGACTGTGACTTCTTTTATTAGCACTTAGAGATCAAATTCTTTTTCTGTGAAAGTCATCGTCAGTATATTTGGAGAGGTCTCATTGGCCTATGCTCTTTATTCTGTACCGATTCAATCTATATAGCCATAGATTAATTTTCCCTGTTTGGAGTCATTAGATGATCCTTTAAATTCGTATATGTAATGATGTCTATTTTTTTAAGGAGGGGAGGTTGATGTCAAAGATGTGAAAGCTATTCTGAAAAACATGGGAATAGAGTTCACAGATAAGGAACGTTTGAAGCTGCTGAAAAATCTGCCTTTCAATGGTAGGCATTTATATACTGATGTGACCTTAAAGTGTTCTTTGAAGCTTTTAAAGATTTTTTAATTTAAATTCCAGTTAGTTAACATACAGTGTAATACTAGTTTCAGGTGTACAATTTGGTGATTCAACACATCCACACATCACCCTGTGCTCATCTCAAGTGCCCTCCTTCATCCCCATCACCCGTGTCACCCTTCCCTCACCATCTTCCCCTCTGGTGACCATCAGTTTGTTCCCTATAGTTAGGAGTCTGTTTCTTGGTTTGCCTTTCTTTTTTACCCCGTGTTTGTTTTGTCCCCTCTTAAGCTTTTTTTTTTTTTTTTTAGAAACTCAAACTATCCCCATTTGCTAAGATGCAACAGTAAATAAACAAGCAAATGCCAAACAAAATAATTTAAATGTTCACTTATTGTAGAGGGAAATTTCCATCTATGCAGTTTAACTCTCTGTTTTGGAATAATCATCCCCATGATGCTGACTCATGCCATCAAGGGGACTACATTTCTGAGGCTACCCTTACCTTTTTAGATACCTATAGGCAGTTGTGGGAAGCAACCAAGGGAAAGAAGTGGTGTTAGACCGGAAGGGGATAAAAGGTCAGAGGTGATATTTTCCAAAAAAGCTGTGCATGTTATAGAGTGCCTTGTATGCTAAATTTTAGATAGACTTACCATATTATAAACTTTCCCTAATTTTCTCTCAAACTTTATTTTAATGAGGGAAGTTTCTAGGGCAAATCATGAAAATCTCAGTTTTACTAGAGTTTTAGTGAATAGCCACATCATTTCTCTATGACCTTAATTGTGTTCTTTTTTATAGATGATAACAAGGTCTTTAAAAACAGGTTGCTAGATGGTGTGAAGTCCCTTAAAGGTGAGTGAGAAACATAATAAGAATACAAATGAATATGAGATCTTCATTTTATACTGTTTCCAAGATATGAATTTGAATGCTGCCATCTGTCATATGTACTGATTGCAAATGTATGCTTTTTTGGACCTCAATCTTTATTTTAGCAGTTGAATCTGATGTTCTATCTTGGAAGTAAAGCACCACACTTTCTTGTCATATTCGAAATTTTCAGGAAGAGAAATATCAAATTTCATGTTTACATGGGAAAAAATATAAATGATTAGCAGTGATTCAGAGAACTTAATAAATAGAAAAAACTAAATTGGAAGTTCATTCATCAAAAGTCAACCTACTATTGTTTAGAACTACATAATGTTTGCCTCCAGTACCAGAATTCCCTAAGCATTCATTGAACATCATTTTTTTCAACCAGATTTTTTTTAATTCATTAAGAAAATTGAGGCTGGCAAGAGTGATAGCCCTCAGCTTTACATCTTCAATCCCTCCCTATTCAGGTATCTTTAAGCACACCCATGTTAGTATAAAGGATGAGTGAGAAGTCCCTCTTCCTCCTCAAAGCTTACCAGGATGCCCTTGACTCCACTGTCTCCCATATCTTTTAAGACCTTGCCCCACTGGCCATTTTCAACCTCTTCAGCCCATTTACATGTTCAACATACACCATCCTATAAAATAAGCAAACTAGAACTCTCCACACCCCTTTTTGGCCACAACTCAATCTCTTTCTTCCCTTTTTCATCCATTTCTTGAGAGACTTTTCTGTACTCTGAGCCCATATTTCTGTACCTAATTCTCAAACTAATTTCAGTATTAAATGCCATTTAAAACCTTGTGTTTCTGTAGGCTGGTCCCCAAGACAAGTCTCAAGGGAAGTAGCCATAGTTCTAAATTTGTAATTGACTGCTTAAAATATTTTGTCTCTGTGCTAAAATTGTTGAACATTAATTTATTTTTTTCACTTTAGAGCAAACATTTTCTGTTTGGTCCGAAGCAAATTTTGTGAATAATGATCTACTGCTTAAGAAATTCACAATGGGATATGTGTATCAAAAAAGTGTAAGAACTTCTCTTTTGAAGTCATTTAATATTCTTTATGGACTGTCACTTTTCTTAGGTGGGAAGGTCAATATGAACAACCTGGGCACTGTTCTGAACAACCTGGGGATAAAGCTTGCAGATACGGAACTTAAAGATCTGGCTGAAAACATGCATGTTGGTGGTAAGCATATTATCATATATACTAGTTAACCCTAGAGAGAGGTTAATTACAAGAAACTTGGGTGGGGGGGGGGAATGCCCTTTTTCATAGGGAAAAGGGAAGGCCCAAGAGCAGTGTGAGACACCATATCAATGACTAAAACACAGAGAATGTCATTTGAGGTTATGAGTATCCAGTTAACAAAGTCAAAATTAAACCAGTTTTTTATATGTGTGATATGTATGACTTTTATGTTCTCTGTAAGTATCATGTTTAGTAGTTGAGTCTTTCCAGTTTTGAATACAAGAATGCAGATTCTTTAGACACATTCACTTCTAAGTAACTTCCCCTTACTAACACAAATAAATTTGAGATATTATAGGCCAAACTGCACCATTGCGATAGCGTGGTTTTCATGTTTAGAATTTTCTTGTTATTCATGCTTGTCTTAGAATAAAAGTTGAGTAGAATAATAATCTAAAAAGTGTGTTCAAAAATATTTGTTTAAATAAATATTAGCAATTATGATGGGGCCTGACACATAGTTAAGTGCAACTGTTATAGTTCTTCCCATGTTTTCCCACAAACTTTTGTATTATATCTAGAATGTAATATTTGAAGTCTATATAATATATGAGATCCATAATATATGGGATCTATAATATACTGCGATTTTATCTTCTCTTATAGTTGATGAGAAAATTCCTCTAGAAACACTGATGGAAAACATCACAGATTTTACAGGTGACTGAAAAGTTACTATAAAATTAGGATTCCAATTATCTACATTAAATTTTGGTTTTTGCTAATATTTCCTGGTACTTCATCACTGACTTGTAAATTCTGGCATTTCTCTATATTTATTAATGAAATATTTGCTTCTAGTGTTACATGTATTGATATAAAATTATCTGATTTTGCAATGAAATTACCATACTATTTCTTGCTTTCAAATTCTACAATCTCTGTTGTTTATGCCAATAATGTAATTCACTTCGCCAGTGTTTAATAACCACAGTATAGAATGGCACAGCAAATTAGAGAGTGAAGCCTAAAATTGATGGAAGTAATGAATTTATTGTATTTATCATATAATTCTTATTTTTTAAATTAAAATACTTTTTCAAAGAAAAATTCATATAAGCATCTATTTTTTTAATTAATAGATCAAATTTCAATCTGAAAGTAGTCTGTCCTGATTTTAGAAGACTCTCTTGTTCACATTAAGAAAATAAATTTGACCTATCATCTACATTGATTCTGTAGTTGAAAATGTTTGTTTGTTTTTATTACTGTAGTTTTCAGTCTGAAAACAAGGAGATGGTATTAATTATCCTAAAATAACTTTTTTCATTAGAAATAATTACTATTATCTGGAGGCGCCTGGGTGGCTCAGTCGGTTAATCGTCCGACTTCAGCTCAGGTCATGATCTCGCAGCTTGTGAGTTCAAGCCCCGCATCAGGCTCTGTGCTGACAGCTCAGGGCCTGGAGCCTGCTTCAGATTCTGTGTCTCCCTCTCTCTCTGCCCCTTGCCCACTTGCTCTCTCTCTCAAAAATAAGTGATAAAACATTTAAAAACTTTAAAAAAAAAGAAATGATTACCGCTATCTGAAATGAAGATGTATACCAAATTTCTTATTTTCAAAGGTGAGAAGATTGAATCTAGTGAGCTAAAAAATGTTCTGGGAAATCTCGGAATTGAGCTCACAGATAAGGAACTAGAGAAGCTGCTGAAAATCCTGCCAATTGATGGTGAGTCATACAAGTGTCTGTGGGAGCTTCCAGGGAAATTAGATTTTTACAGATCTGCATGAAAAGTTTCACTTCTTCTCAAACATGATGGAACATTTTTAAAAAACTAAAATGTAAGCTACATCTTAAAACAGTAAGTGTCGTTTAGAGTTTATTTTAGAAGCCAAGCAACTCCTTAGATGTAAGTTGCCATCAGAGCCAACAAATGTCTACTGTCACCCTTCGGGGCTTATACCATAAGAAGGAAAAAGAGAGGGATAAGCGGGCAATGGAAGAAATTAAAAATAAAAGAATTAAAAAGAAAGGAAAGAGATATTTGTACAGTACAGTAGGCCCACTCAAGGGGACCAGCTTATCATATTGAAAAAGCCTTCTCTTCCTTAATTTCACTGTTCTATAAAGATGAAAATTTTAGGTGAAACATTTTTTAAAAAATTTTTAATGTTTATTTTTTTTTGAGAGACACAGAGTGATAGAGCACGAGCAGGGGAGGGGCAGAGAGAGAGAGGGAGACACAGAATCCGAAGCAGGCTCCAGACTCTGAGTTGTCAGCACAGAGCCTGACGCGAGGCTCAAACTCACAAACTGCGAGATCACGACCTGAGCCGAAGTCAGACGCTTAGCCACCTGAGTCATCCAGGCACCCCATAAGTGAAATATTTATAATGGTACTACTGAGTTATCATCCACATATTGTACAAGTAACCCAATATAGCATACAATTAAGTGAATTCTGATGTATTCACCACATTCATCACAACAATCAATTTTAGAACATTTTTATTATCCCAGAAAGATATTCCATACCTATTAACAGTCACCTCCCAATTTCTCCATCTCCCTCAGCCCTGGGCAACCACTAATCTATTTTCTGTCTCCATCAGTTTCCCTATTCTGGATATTCCACATAAATAGAATCATATAATATGTGGTCCGTAGTGACTAGTTTCACTTAACATAATGTTTTCCAGGTTTATCTCTGTCCTGTTATGTATTAATACAGTTGATGCTTGAACAACACAGGGGTAAAGAGCGCTGACTCCCTGTGCAGTCAAAAATCTGTGTATAACTTTTGACTCTCCAAAAACTTAACTGCTAATTGCTTACTGATGACCAGAAGCCTAACTGATAACATAAAGTCAATTAACATACATTTTGTTGTTATATGTATTATATACCCTATTCTTACAATAGGTAAGCCAGAGAAAATAAAATGCTAATAAGAAAATCATAAGGTGGGGCACCTGGGTGGCTCAGTCAGTTAAGCGTCTGACTTGAGCTCAGGTCATGATCTCATGGTTTGTGGGCTCGAGCCCTGCATCAGGATCTGTGCTGACAGCTCTCTCTCAAAACTAAATCAACATTAAAAAAATAATTTAAGAAAATCCTAAGGAAGAGGAAATACATTTACAGTGCTATACTATAAAAAAAAAACCACGTATAAATGGACCTGCACAGTTCAAACCTCTGTTTTTCTAAAGTCAACTGTACTTTGTTTCTTTTCACTGCTGAAAAATAGGCTATTCTATGGATATAACACATTTTATTTATCCATTCATCGGTTGATACGCATTTGGATTGTTTCCACATTTTAGCTATTATGAATAATTCTCCTATGAACGTTCATGTACAAGTTTTTACATGGGTATATATTTTCATTTGTCTTGGGTATATACCTAAGAGAGAAATTGTTGGGTCATATGGTAATTCTGTGTTTCACCTTTTGAGGAAGTGCAGGCTGTTTTCCAAAGAGGCTGCATTACTTTCCATTTCCACCAGCGGTGCATCAGAGTTCCAGTTCCTCCACATCCTGGTCAACACTTGTTACTTCTGTCCTTTGATAATATCTTAGTGGGTATGAGGTGGTATCTTATCTGGTTTCGACTTGCATTACCCTGATTGCTAATGATGTTAAGCATCTTTTCATGTGAATATTGGCTAAACGTATACCTCCTTTGGAGAAAAATCCACTCATAACCCTCATCCGTTTTTAAATTTGGTTATCTTCTTATTATTGAATCGTAGAAGTTCTTTATACATTCTAGATACAAGTCCCTTATATTTTCTAGATATAAGTTCCTTATCAGATACATGATTGCAAAAGTTTTCTCCTGTCCTGTGAATTATCTTTTTACTTTCTTGACAGTGTTCCTTGATGCACAAAAGATTTTTAACTTTGATGATGTCCAGGGTATAACTTTTTCTTTTGTTGCTTGTGTTTGGGTGTCATATATTAAAAAAATGTCTAATCTAAGGTTAAGAAAATTTACAGTTATGTTTTCTTTCAACATTTTTATAGTTTTAACACTTATAATTAGGTCTTTGATCCATTTTGAGTTACTTTTTGTATAAAATGTGAGATAGGGATCCAAAAGAATATTCTCTTTGCATGTGACTGTCCAGTTGTCCCAGCACCATTTATTAAAAACACTGTTCTTTCTTCATTGAATGTGCAAGTACCTTTGTCAAAAATCAGCTGACCAAACATTGGAAGGTTTATTTCTGGATTGTAAATTCTATTCCATTAATCTATATATCTAGTTTTATGCCAGTACCTCCCTGTCTTGATTATTGTCACTTTGTAGTTTAAACTGAAAAGTGTGAGTCCCCTACTTCTTTTTCCTTTTTAAGATTATTTTTGCTTTTTGGAGCCTGAGCTTTACCATATGAATATTAGGACCAGCTCATCAGTTTCTGCAAACAAACCAGCTGGAATTTTTTATAAGAATGTATTGACTCCATGGATCAGTTTAGGGAATATTGTCACATTCACAGTATTAAGTCTTCCAATCCATAAACATAGGATGTCTTTTCATTTATTTAGGTCTTATTTAATTTCTTTCTATAATGGTTTATAGTCTCCAGAGTATAAGTTTTGTACTTCTTTTGTTAAAATTATTCTTTTTTTTTTTTTTTTACATAGTTCTTTTTTTTTTTTATTTTTTTTTTATTTTTTTTATTTTTTAATATATGAAATTTACTGTCAAATTGGTTTCCATACAACACCCAGTGCTCATCCCAAAAGGTGCCCTCCTCAATACCCATCACCCACCCTGCCCTCCCTCCCACCCCCCATCAACCCTCAGTTTGTTCTCAGTTTTTAACAGTCTCTTATGCTTTGGCTCTCTCCCACTCTAACCTCTTTTTTTTTTTTTTTTTTTTTTTTTCCTTCCCCGCCCCCGTGGGTTTCTGTGATGTTTCTCAGGATCCACATAAGAGTGAAACCATATGGTATCTGTCTTTCTCTGTATGGCTTATTTCACTTAGCATCACACTCTCCAGTTCCATCCATGTTGCTACAAAAGGCCATATTTCATTTTTTCTCATTGCCACGTAGTATTCCATTGTGTATATAAACCACAATTTCTTTATCCATTCATCAGTTGATGGACATTTAGGCTCTTTCCATAATTTGGCTATTGTTGAGAGTGCCGCTATAAACATTGGGGTACAGGTGCCCCTATGCATCAGTACTCCTGTATCCCTTGGATAAATTCCTAGCAGTGCTATTGCTGGGTCATAGGGTAGGTCTATTTTTAATTTTCTGAGGAACCTCCACACTGCTTTCCAGAGCGGCTGCACCAGTTTGCATTCCCACCAACAGTGCAAGAGGGTTCCTGTTTCTCCACATCCTCTCCAGCATCTATAGTCTCCTGATTTCTTCATTTTGGCCACTCTGACTGGCGTGAGGTGGTATCTGAGTGTGGTTTTGATTTGTATTTCCCTGATAAGGAGCGACGTTGAACATCTTTTCATGTGCCTGTTGGCCATCCGGATGTCTTCTTTAGAGAAGTGTCTATTCATGTTTTCTGCCCATTTCTTCACTGGGTTATTTGTTTTTCGGGTGTGGAGTTTGGTGAGCTCTTTATAGATTTTGGATACTAGCCCTTTGTCCGATGTGTCATTTGCAAATATCTTTTCCCATTCCGTTGGTTGCCTTTTAGTTTTGTTGGTTGTTTCCTTTGCTGTGCAGAAGCTTTTTATCTTCATAAGGTCCCAGTAATTCACTTTTGCTTTTAATTCCCTTGCCTTTGGGGATGTGCCGAGTAAGAGATTGCTACGGCTGAGGTCAGAGAGGTCTTTTCCTGCTTTCTCCTCTAAGGTTTTGATGGTTTCCTGTCTCACATTCAGGTCCTTTATCCATTTTGAGTTTATTTTTGTGAATGGTGTGAGAAAGTGGTCTAGTTTCAACCTTCTGCATGTTGCTGCCCAGTTCTCCCAGCACCATTTGTTAAAGAGACTGTCTTTTTTCCATTGGATGTTCTTTCCTGCTTTGTCAAAGATGAGTTGGCCATACGTTTGTGGGTCTAGTTCTGGGGTTTCTATTCTATTCCATTGGTCTATGTGTCTGTTTTTATGCCAATACCATGCTGTCTTGATGATGACAGCTTTGTAGTAGAGGCTAAAGTCTGGGATTGTGATGCCTCCTGCTTTGGTCTTCTTCTTCAAAATTACTTTGGCTATTCGGGGCCTTTTGTGGTTCCATATGAATTTTAGGATTGCTTGTTCTAGTTTCGAGAAGAATGCTGGTGCAATTTTGATTGGGATTGCATTGAATGTGTAGATAGCTTTGGGTAGTATTGACATTTTGACAATATTTATTCTTCCAATCCATGAGCAGGGAATGTCTTTCCATTTCTTTATATCTTCTTCAATTACCTGCATAAGCTTTCTATAGTTTTCAGCATACAGATCTTTTACATCTTTGGTTAGATTTATTCCTAGGTATTTTATGCTTCTTGGTGCAATTGTGAATGGGATCAGTTTCTTCATTTGTCTTTCTGTTGCTTCGTTGTTAGTGTATAAGAATGCAACTGATTTCTGCACATTGATTTTGTATCCTGCAACTTTGCTGAATTCATGTATCAGTTCTAGCAGACTTTTGGTGGAGTCTGTCGGATTTTCCATGTATAATATCATGTCATCTGCAAAAAGCGAAAGCTTGACTTCATCTTTGCCAATTTTGATGCCCTTGATTTCCTTTTGTTGTCTGATTGCTGATGCTAGAACTTCCAGCACTATGTTAAACAACAGCGGTGACAGTGGGCATCCCTGTCGTGTTCCTGATCTCAGGGAAAAAGCTCTCAGTTTTTCCCCGTTGAGGATGATGTTAGCTGTGGGCTTTTCATAAATGGCCTTTATGATCTTTAAGTATGTTCCTTCTATCCCGACTTTCTCGAGGGTTTTTATTAAGAAAGGGTGCTGGATTTTGTCAAAGGCCTTTTCTGCATCGATTGACAGGATCATATGGTTCTTCTCTTTTTTTTTGTTAATGTGATGTATCACGTTGATCGATTTGCGAATGTTGACCCAGCCCTGCATCCCAGGAATGAATCCCACTTGATCATGGTGAATAATTCTTTTTATATGCTGTTGAATTCGATTTGCTAGTATCTTATTGAGAATTTTTGCATCCATATTCATCAGAGATATTGGCCTGTAGTTCTCTTTTTTTACTGGGTCTCTGTCTGGTTTAGGAATCAAAGTAATACTGGCTTCATAGAATGAGTCTGGAAGTTTTTCTTCCCTTTCTATTTCTTGGAATAGCTTGAGAAGGATAGGTATTATCTCTGCTTTAAACGTCTGGTAGAACTCCCCTGGGAAGCCATCTGGTCCTGGACTCTTATTTGTTGGGAGATTTTTGATAACCGATTCGATTTCTTCGCTGGTTATGGGTCTGTTCAAGCTTTCTATTTCCTCCTGATTGAGTTTTGGAAGAGTGTGGGTGTTTAGGAATTTGTCCATTTCTTCCAGGTTGTCCAATTTGCTGGCATATAATTTTTCATAGTATTCCCTGATAATTGTTTGTATCTCTGAGGGATTGGTTGTAATCATTCCATTTTCATTCATGATTTTATCTATTTGGGTCATCTCCCTTTTCTTTTTGAGAAGCCTGGCTAGAGGTTTGTCAATTTTGTTTATTTTTTCAAAAAACCAACTCTTGGTTTCGTTGATCTGCTCTACAGTTTTTTTAGATTCTATATTGTTTATTTCTGCTCTGATCTTTATGATTTCTCTTCTTCTGCTGGGTTTAGGCTGCCTTTGCTGTTCTGCTTCTATTTCCTTTAGGTGTGCTGTTAGATTTTGTATTTGGGATTTTTCTTGTTTCTTGAGATAGGTCTGGATTGCAATGTATTTTCCTCTCAGGACTGCCTTCGCTGCGTCCCAAAGCGTTTGGATTGTTGTATTTTCATTTTCGTTTGTTTCCATATATTTTTTAATTTCTTCTCTAATTGCCTGGTTGACTCACTCATTTGTTAGTAGGGTGTTCTTTAACCTCCATGCTTTTGGAGGTTTTCCAGACTTTTTCCTGTGGCTGATTTCAAGCTTCATAGCATTGTGGTCTGAAAGTATGCATGGTATAATTTCAATTCTTGTAAACTTATGAAGGGCTGTTTTGTGACCCAGTATATGATCTATCTTGGAGAATGTTCCATGTGCACTCGAGAAGAAAGTATATTCTGTTGCTTTGGGATGCAGAGTTCTAAATAGATCTGTCAAGTCCATCGGATCCAATGTATCATTCAGGGCCCTTGTTTCTTTATTGACCGTGTGTCTAGATGATCTATCCATTTCTGTAAGTGGGGTGTTAAAGTCCCCTGCAATGACCACATTCTTATCAATAAGGTTGCTTATGTTTATGAGTAATTGTTTTATATATCTGGGGGCTCCGCTATTTGGCGCATAGACATTTATAATTGTTAGCTCTTCCTGATGGATAGACCTTGTGATTATTATATAATGCCCTTCTTCATCTCTTGTTACAGCCTTTAATTTAAAGTCTAGTTTGTCTGATATAAGTATGGCTACTCCAGCTTTCTTTTGGCTTCCAGGAGCATGATAAATAGTTCTCCATCCCCTCACTCTCAATCTAAAGGTGTCCTCAGATCTAAAATGAGTCTCTTGTAGACAGCAAATAGATGGGTCTTGCTTTTTTATCCATTCTGATACCCTATGTCTTTTAGTTGGCGCATTTAATCCATTTACATTCAGTGTTATTATAGAAAGATATGGGTTTAGAGTCATTGTGATGTCTGTATGTTTTATGCTTGTAGTGATGTCTCTGGGACTTTGTCTCACAGGATCCCCCTTAGGATCTCTTGTAGGGCTGGTTTCGTGGTGACAAATTCCTTCAGTTTTTGTTTGTTTGGGAAGACCTTTATCTCTCCTTCTATTCTAAATGACAGACTTGCTGGATAAAGGATTCTCGGCTGCATATTTTTTCTGTTTAGCACACTGTAGATATCGTGCCAAGCCTTTCTGGCCTGCCAAGTTTCAAAGGAGAGATCAGTCACGAGTCTTATAGGTCTCCCTTTATATGTGAGGGCACGTTTATCCCTTGCTGCTTTCAGAATTTTCTCTTTATCCTTGTATTTTGCCAGTTTCACTATGATATGTCGTGCAGAAGATCGATTCAAGTTACGTCTGAAGGGAGTTCTCTGTGCCTCTTGGATTTCAATGCCTTTTTCCTTCCCCAGTTCAGGGAAGTTCTCAGCTATAATTTGTTCAAGTACCCCTTCAGCACCTTTCCCTCTCTCTTCCTCCTCTGGGATACCAATTATGCGTATATTATTTTTTTTTTAGTGTATCACTTAGTTCTCTAATTTTCCCCTCATACTCCTGGATTTTTTTATCTCTCTTTCTTTCAGCTTCCTCTTTTTCCATAACTTTATCTTCTAGTTCACCTATTCTCTCCTCTGCCTCTTCAAGCCGAGCCATTGTGGTTTCCATTTTGTTTTGCATTTCGTTTAAAGCGTTTTTCAACTCCTCGTGACTGTTCCTTAGTCCCTTGATCTTTATGGCAAGAGATTCTCTGCTGTCCTGTATACTGTTTTCAAGCCCAGCGATTAATTTTATGACTATTATTCTAAATTCACTTTCTGTTATATTATTTAAATCCTTTTTGATCAGTTCATTAGCTGTTGTTATTTCCTGGAGATTCTTCTGAGGGGAATTCTTCCGTTTGGTCATTTTGGAGAGTCCCTGGCGTGGTGAGGACCTGCAGTGCACTTCCCCTGTGCTGTGGTGTATAACTGGAGTTAGTGGGCGGGGCCGCCGTCCGACCCGATGTCTGCCCCCAGCCCACTGCTGGGGCCACAGTCAGACTGGTGTGTGCCTTCTCTTCCCCTCTCCTAGGGGCGGGATTCACTGTGGGGTGGCGTGTCCCGTCTGGGCTACTTGCACACTGCCAGGCTTGTGTTGCTGGGGATCTGGCGTATTAGCTGGGGTGGGTAGGCAAGGTGCACGGGGGCTGGAGGGGCAGGCTTAGCTCGCTTCTCCTTAGGTGATCCACTTCAGGAGGAGCCCTGTGGCAGCGGGAGGGAGTCAGATCCGCTGCCGGAGGTTTGGCTCCGCAGAAGCACAGAGTTGGGTGTTTGCGCGGAGCGAGCAAGTTCCCCAGCAGGAACTGGTTCCCTTTGGGATTTTGGCTGGGGGATGGGCGGGGGAGATGGCGCTGGCGCCTTTGTTCCCCGCCAAGCTGAGCTCTGCCGTCCGGGGGCTCAGCAGCTCTCCCTCCCTTTGTCCTCCAGCCTTCCCGCTTTCCGAGCAGAGCTGTTCACTTATGACCTCCCAGACACTAAGTCGCGCTTGCTGTCGGAACACAGTCCGTCCAGCCCCTCCGCTTTTGCCAGCCAGACTCGGGGGCTCTGCTTGGCCGGCGAGCCGCCCCTCCGCCCCGGCTCCCTCCCGCCAGTCCGTGGAGCGCGCACCGCCTCGCCGCCCTTCCTACCCTCTTCCGTGGGCCTCTCGTGGGCGCTTGGCTCTGGAGACTCCGTTCTGCTAATCCTCTGGCGGTTTTCTGGGTTCTTTAGGCAGGTGTAGGTGGAATCTAAGTGATCGGCAGGACGCGCTGTGAGCCCCGCGTCCTCCTACGCCGCCATCTTCACAATACTACTCTTGTTAAAATTATTCTTAGGCATTTTATGCTTTTCATGCTCTTGTAAATGAAATTGCTTTCTTAAGTTTTCTTTTCATTTGCTTGTTGCAACTCTATAGCAATACAGTTGATTTTTGTATGTTGATACAAGACTGCATTTTCTGCTTCTGAAATTATTCAGTTCATGCTATTTTTGTGAAACTCATATTCATTCTACCATTACATGAATTATGACTTTTCTTACAGCCAATGGAAAGTTATATCGTAATAGACTACTGAAGGCTATGAAGTCTCTCAAAAGTAAGTAAAAAACAAAATTATAAGGCATGTTATCTAGGTCTCCAGATACACCATCCAAGGATGAATCTTGGCCCTATCTAAGCTTTTAATTATAATTCTTCCAGCATAACTACATCTTACCTGCTGTTAATATATACTTTCTCTTGGCAGGAAGTCCACTGTCTTCTTAGATTTTTTTCAACTTTTTCTCAGGAAGAAAAACCAACCCTGGCAAAAACAAACAAAAAACCCTGGTTGTTATTGAAAAGCAATGGTCAGCTACAATAATAACTAATAAGTCAAAACATAACCCTACTTTTTATGCAGAGTAATTCAGTTAGTGGTCTGCAGTTCTGTTTGTTCCAGCACCTTAACCTTGTTTTACTTTGTAGGCTTGTCCACAAGAATAGACTAAAGGAAATACAGTTCTGACTCCATTGACTTTCTATTTGAGTCTTTAAGTGGAAAAGTCTATTTGGGATTTCAGCCTTGTCAAAGTGTAATAATAACAGAGGCATGAAATATATTTTATCTTTTGTTTCTTTTGTTTTAATAGTATGTGTTCATTAAAGTTAATAATAGTTTTCCTAAAAAACATTTTTACATTTTACTATTATACAACTTTTTTTTTCAAATGTCGCTTTACTGTCTCTTTCCTAAGATGGGAAGATTAAAAAGAATTACCTCCATACTAGTTTGGGAAATATGGGAATGGGGCTCACAGACGAGGAACTTGCTGGATTGTCAGGAGACCTACAAGTTGATGGTGAGTGCCAAAGATAGCATTCAGGATCTATTTATCTTGATCTTCGATTTAAAGGAGTATCAATTAAAATTATGTTGTGAGACAGATTTAGCTGGACTTTATTATACTCTATAAACAAAGTGTATCTTTTTCTGAGCTCATGTCATTGACTACATGTCTCTTTTGGACTTCTGTAGCAAACGGGAATGTTGATCTGCATGACGTGATGGAAGGAATGAAAGCTATTACAGGTGAGCACAAAGTCACTATAAACCTAAATTCCCATTAGAACACTAACTATATTTTACCATTAACCTTAAATGCCATTTTGATTCTGTTACTGTGCTCCTTATTATAAATATTTGTCCAGAGTCGGGCTTTGTGGTATTCGTGTTTTGGTAATAAAATTTTAGCTTCAAGTCTTGGTAGGAAGACCCTTACTCTCTTAAAAAAATAATCTAAAAATAACTTTTTTAGACTCACTAAATTTCCCTCACGAGCCTTTCTCTTTCTGATTAAGGGAAAGTTGACATCAAAAACCTGGAAACCGTTCTAGGTGACATGGGAATCAAGCTCACAGACCAGGAACTTGAAGATCTGAAAGAAAACCTGCCAGTCAGTGGTGAGCACGTGAGATACCATTGGATTTTGAGCTTTCGGTGTTATGTACCGTTAGCAATGAAAGGAATGGAACGAGGGAACTTTCTACGCAGAAGAGGTCCAGATTGTAGATGGGACAAGAACACTGACAAAGAAGTTGAGAATGTAGTATTTGGACACAGGTGGCGTGGCTACTAGAAGAGTCTGCGAAGTTCTGAGGACAACAAAGTTTGCCTTTACAAAATGGCCGCTTTTGAATCTCATCTTTTTGTTATCAAATTCAAGAGTTGATATTTTATGAAATAGAAAGTCAAATTTACATTTTTTAAATAAGTATATTTTTAATATTTTAAATCTTTTCTTCTGTTCTATACTGAAGCATATTCTGAGTAAATGTTTGTTGAATGGCTATTTAAAGTGCATAACAAAATGCCCAGTAACAAAAGGCTGTTATAATCTGAAGGGGAGGAGAGCGTTCTTACGCTATTTTATATCACTTTATGAGCTTCAAGTTATGTTTTTTTTTGGTTACAGTTGATAATACAGTTGCTCTGAAAACTTTGAAGGATGAAGTGAAAGCTTTTACAGGCAAGAATTTGTTATAAATGATTTGCAACAAATTGTGATTGACACTAAAAATTTTAATAGCATTTTCTCAAAATTCTACTACTGCTTTACAGATTCACATACTTTCAGTATTCATTTTGATAAATATGTGCATCTACTGATCAACATCTTAATCTAACATTATCTGGGTTTATAAGTAAAACAAAAGGACTATTTCTTCATTGTAAGTCATATATTCTTTGATGCTTTTTTTTCAGTAAAAGTGCCTGGCTCTTATTTATAGACCCAAACCTAGATGATCACAGCAAAAGCAGGGTGGAGCTTTAGAAATAAAAGTCCATTACCAACAGCTAATTACATAGTTTTAACAAAGTAAAGTAAAATATGTCATACTTTGTTAATTGTGTCTTGTATCATACTAACCGTCTCTTGACCTTATTTCTGGATAATTATATGACCAGATTTGCTTCTGTACTATGTGATATCATTCCCAGTGTTAGGGATACATCCCATTTGCTAATATTGAGGGACAAATTCTATTTTTTTATTTAGCATTTGACTCTTTTTAGTAGCAAATCTTTCACTCCATCTTTCCTTTTCATTCTGGTATCAGAGAAAGGACTAGAGCAGCAAAAGTAAATGTTTAGACCATGTTAAATAATAAGATTGTCCGTTAATAGTTTAACCTGTAACTATTCTGTCTTTTCAAAGGAGAAAAGGTTGATTCCAGGGACCTACAAAATACTCTAAAAGACATGGGGATTGAGCTTACAGACGAGGAGGCCAAGCAACTGAGGAAAACACTGCCCCTTGATGGTAAATAAATGCCACATAAATGCCACCATGCCTTCCAGGAAACCTGACTTTATGGGTCAGTGCGAGCCATTCTCAATCTTTGAGTAGTACAGTTTTGTCTTAAAATGCCATAAATTAATAGATAAAGGCACTTCTGACTTGAAAAGAAATTCTTTCAGTACCTCTTGGAACACAATCTGAGATTCATCGCTACATTGCCATATAGTAATCTGAGTGATTAATACTATCCTCTCAGATTGGTATTAGTTTTGCAATAAGAGCAAGGAAACATAATGAAGGAGAAAGAGGACATCAGTAGAATAAAAAGGAAGAAATATTTTAATGTATTTTTTAGAATTGCACCATGGGAGAGTTTAATAAATGTCTCTAATTCCAAAGAATGGGTAAGTTTGTCACTGTGGAAAACATCTATCTATCTATCTATCTATCTATCTATCTATCTAGAGCACACGAGCAGGGCAGGGGTAGAGGGAGGGAGGGAGGGAGGGAGAGAGAGAGAGAGAGAGAGAGAGAGAGGGAGAGAGAGAATCTCAAGCAGGCTCCACAGTCAGCACAGAGCCTGACATGGGGTTCAGTCTGATGACTGAGATCATGACCTGAGCCCAAATCAAGAGTCAGATCCTTAACCGACTGAGCCACTCAGGCACCACAAACATTTATATTTTTAAATGTCCATATCGTATAACTATAAAATAGATGCATTTTTAAAGCAAATCATTGAAATGTATCTTTCTACAATCATATAATTTGTAATGTTTTGGTTTTCTGGAGATCTGAATTGTACTTTTTCTTACAGCCCACGGAAAGGTGTTTCAAAGCAGGTTGCTGAAGGATGTGAAGTATAATAAAAGTGAGTAAGAAGCACAAAGATGAGGCATATGAAATATCCTTAAGCATTACATTTATATCACTAGAATATAACACCTTATTTTGCTTCTTGTACCACATCTATGTTTTTGCTGGTAGTAATCCTTACTTTATCTTAGATGAAAAGTTCTCTACTGCATTGTGTTTTTGAAGCTTTCTCTGAAGAAACAATTATATGAACAGAAATAAAGATGGAAGGAAAGGAAGGAAGGAAGGAAGGAAGGAAGGAAGGAAGGACGGCAGGCAAGCGTGTGCAAGGGAGGAAGGTGGGAAGGAGAAAGGAAGAAGGTTTGGGACTTACTCCAAAATGTGAGCAGAAGCAGACAAAACAATCTCAGAGTAAGAGTTTAGGAAAGGACTATAATCTCTCCTTCTTGGTGGAGATTACTGGTTATTGCTCTTTAGTTACACTTGCTCAGCCCTGCCCCACCTAACTTTTTCCTGGGCCTGTATGTTTAACGTTTGAGGAAACAAATTCTAATTCTAACTCTGCTTTTAACTCTTTATTTTTTTTTAATTTTTTAATGCTTTTTTATTTTTAAGAGAGAGACCGAGAGAGACAGAGTGCGAGTGGGGGCGGGAGGGAGCAGAGAGAGAGGGAGACACAGAACCCAAAAGCAGGCTCCAGGCTCTGAGCTGTCAGCACAGAGCCCAACGTGGGGCTCGAACTCACAAACCATGAGATCATGACCTGAGCTGAAGTTGGACGCTCAACCAACTGAGCCGCCCAGGTGCCCCTGCTTTTAACTCTTTAAATTGTAACTCAGCTTGTAAAGAGTTGTACATATATATTGTAGTTTTGTTCTCTGCTTGAAAATTTTAGCAGTTATGCTAGATTGTGAAGTCATTCTCTTTTAGCAGTATATTCATGTAACAGCACCAACTATTACTATCTTAAAGAGATATTTGCACCCCCATGTTCATTGCAGCATTATCTGCAATACCCAAGACAAAGACACAACATGTCTCTTGACAGATGAATGAAGAAAATAGAATAAATATATATAAATATGTACATACATAATACATAATAGAATATTATTTGACCGCAGAAAACAAGGAAAGCCTGCCATTTTCAACAAGGATGAAACTTGAGGGCATTATGCTAAGTGAAATAAGTCAGACAGAAGAAAACAAATACTATATGATACCTCCTATGGGTGGAATCTAAAAAACCAAACTCATAGAAACAGAGACCTGATCGGTAGCTGCCAGAGGCAGGGGGTTGGGGAGAGGAATAGGTGAAGGTAGTCAAAAGGATGCAAACTTCCAGCTATAAGAGGGGTAAGTTCTGGAGATATAATGTAAGGCACGTTGACTATAATTAACAACACTATCATATTTTTGGAAATTGCTAAAAGAGTAAATTTAAAAGTTCTCACCATACACACAACCAAAAATGTAACTATGTGAGATGACAGATGTGTTAACTAAACTTATTGTGGTAATCATTTTGCAGTGTATATATATACATATATTGTACACCTTAAACTTATACACTGTCATATGTCAATTATTCAATAAAACTGGGGGAGGGGCGCCTGGGTGGCTCAGGGGTTGAGCGATGGACTTCGGCTCAGGTCATGATCTCGCAGTTCGTGAGTTTGAGCCCCGCGTCGGGCTCTGTGCTGACAGCTCACAGCCAGGAGCCTACTTCAGATTCTGTGTCTCCCTCTCTCTGCCCCTTCCCTGCCCATGCTCTGTCTCTCTCTGCCTCTCAAAAATGAATAAACATTAAAAAAAATTTTTAAATAAGATAAAACTGGGGGAAAGGGGGAAAACATTAATGTCTGTTAGTTGAAGATAATAATATACGTTCATGAATTTTTCTAAATATTTTGTATTCATTCCATTTTTTCTTTCCTTTTCATGTTTTCAAGGAGGGAAGATTGATGTAAATAACCTGGACCCTGTTTTAGAAGCTATGGAGGTCAAGCTGACAGAAAAGGAACTGAATCTGTTAAAGGATCTTCTGCGTGGTGAGCATTATAGAAAACACTGTGATTTTAAACAGATGTGCTTGCAGGATTAATTTTGACTGTTTCAAAAGTTTAAATTATTTGTTGCCTGAAGACATTCGAATAGCTTGCAGAAGAACTCAGGGGGTAAAAAGGCTGTTCTTTTTTTTTAGTGTTTTTTTTGTTAATGTTTATTTATTTTTGAGAGAGAGCCAGACAGAATGTGAGTAGGGGAGGGGCAGAGAGGGAGACACACAACTCGAAGCAGGTTCCAGGCTCCAAGCTGTCAGCACAGAGCCCAATGCCCAGGAACCGTGAGATCATGACCTGAGCTGAAGGTGATGCTTAACCGACTGAGCCACCCAGGTGCCCCAAAGGCTGTTCATTTTTGTTGCTTTAAAACCTCTCATCTATTTCTTTATACATCTTGGACTAGGGGTGGATGCTAGTGAGAAGGGGAGGGATTTTTGTTGTCTGGTTTTACAAAAATAGGATCTGCAATGTGGTTTTTGTTTGTTTGTTTGTTTGTTTGTTTTTGCTGATCCGTATATCACTGCCATTCACACCGTGGTGCAGAACATCATCCATGAGAGGCTCCACTCCTCAGTGCCAAGGCCGTTGTGTGTACCTGCCAAATACAGTCCTCTCTGTGTTCTGACCATTGAGCCGGATGGCTTATTCGCTTATAAAAGAATATGAAGATTTGACAGCCACTAAGTGCACCTGTCATTGACACAGGGTTCTCAAAACTAAAACCTAGAAATGCCACACACCTATCTGTGCCTTCAGGAGAAAGCTCTGTGTGTCAAATCTTAATAATGCAGTATGTCCTGTGTAAAGAGGAGCCTGTGTAGATTGGCACATTCTGAGGAATCTGTCAGTGTAAAGTGGTAACATCTGCCTTTTTTATTTACAAATGTAAATGAAATGTAATTATTCAGCCATTCCTCATTTCTCTATTCATAGATATTGAGATGCTTTCTTTTCTGGTCACTATAACAAAGAAAGTTAACAGAAAAATATGTGTAGTATTACAATTTTTAAAAAATATATGTAATACACTTTATAAACATAAGAAAGTTCTGGAAGGCTATACACAAAACTGTTAGTAATAGTGAGGAGAGGTACTGAAGCTGAGGAGAGGTAAAAGAAGGGACATTTACCTTTTCTTAAACGCTCTTTTTTTTTTTAGCCTGTTACACAAAGTATGTTTTAAATTCTACTTTTTTAAGCTTAATTTATTTTGTTTTTAATTTAAGATGAATACATGGGGTGCCTGGGTGGCTCAGTTGGTTAAGCGTCCAACTTCGGCTCAGGTCATGATCTCACGGTTTGTGAGTTTGAGCCCTGCATCAGGCTCTGTGCTGACAGCTCAGAGCCTGGAGCCGGCTTCGGATGCTGTGTCTGTCTCTCTTTCTGCCCCTCCCCTGCTCACATTCTGTGTGTGTGTGTGTCTCTCTCTCTCTCAAAAATAAATAAACATTAAAAATTTTTTTAAAAAGATGTATACAAATGGTGTGGTAAAATGACAGGATTTTGGCTGTTTTTTTATCTACCAATTAGGTTCAGCGGATCACTAAATTGACCACTTAAGTAACTAGTTCCTATCAAATATCCCTCACTGCTTAACATTGGTCTCTACCTGCCCATTGCATCAACATGTGGTAACACAAGATAACAATCCTAATGAATACTGAGAGATACATAATTTTAAAAAGTGAGGAAAGTAAGATTGAAGGATTACTCAAATCACACAAAGCCACTAACGAATGTGGGCCTGGCAGAGTTAGAACATTTAATAATTGAAGAAGAAAAATTGTACATGAATAATATGTACATGAATAATATGATAGGACATTCAACATACAGTGTTTTCAATCTCAAAAGATTTTAAAGGACCTCTTGGAACAAAGTCAATCTTTTGGTAAAGGTTATTTTTATACGTCTCATTTCAAAGTTCAAAAGCTGTGGAGTACAATAACCTAATTTGCTCAGAAAAAAATCACATCCCAACACACTTGAAACAGTCGGCATTGAATTCATTGTTTCTTCTAAGAATCATGGAATAGTTATAACGTGAATTTTCTTAAATATTAGGTGAAATAAACTTTGACAGTTTTCATCTTTATTATTTAATGAAACCATTGAAGATCTTTTTTTTTTTCATTATTTATTATTAAATCTTGGTCCTCATTGCTAATGAATTATTTTCCTTGGTCATCTTCTGGAACCAATCTTAGATTGGTTAAATCTTAGATTTAAAAAAAAAAATCTTAGATTAAAAAAAAAAAAAAACCTCCTGTCCTATGTATCTTTTTTCTGAGTCCATGTTATTATTCTTCTCTGATTAAACTTTGTCTTACAGGCTCTAAGAAAGTTGATCTGCAAAAACTTATGGAAAAAGTAGAGGATGTTACAGGTGAGGAAAAAGTTACCAAATACATATGATTCTGATTCTTTACACATATTCTTCCCTGTTACTTTATATTCCTTTTAAATTATGATATTTTGGGGCACCTGGGTAGCTCGGTCAGTTAAGTGTCTGACTCTTGATTTTGGTTCAGGTCATGATCTCACGGTTCGTGAGATCAAGCCCCGCATCTGGCTCTGCACGGAGCCTGCTTGGGATTCTCTCTGTCCCTTTCTCTCTGCCCCTCCCCTGCTTACTCTCTCTCAAAATAAATAAGCATTAAAAATAATAGTAAATAAATTAGGCATAATTTTTAATAAACTGATTTCCTGGACTTTGGTTTTTCAGGGTTTTCTTTTTTTTTTTTTAAGTTTTTCTTTAAATTCTAGTTAGTTATCATATAGTGTAATATTGGTTTCAGGAGTAGAATTTAGTGATTCATCACTTATGTAACACCCAGTGCTCATTATAACAAGTGCCCGCCTTAATACCCATCACCCATTTAGCCCATCCCTTGCCCACCTCAGTTCGTTCTCCATCAACCCTCAGTTTGTTCTCTATAGTTAAGAGTTTGCCTCCCTCTCCCTTTTTTTTCTCCTTCCCCTGTGTTCATCTGTTTTGTTTCTTAAATTCCACATAGACTGAAATCAGAAAGTATTTGTCTTTCTCCGGTTTGTCGATGCTTTAACAACAAAACATAGTGCCATATTTTGTTAGGCCCTATAATCTCATTTTTTCCAGATTTTTACTAAAAACATTAGTGCAATAAAAAGAGACTAAAGTTTTATTACCTACTAGTAATCTCCCACAACAGAATATTATGAAATGCATTACTATGCACTCTGTTATTTTGTCTCTATTATTACTAAAGTTATGGAAATAAACACTTTAATATTTTACCATAACTACAGTCAAACAGGACTCATTTGACTTTATTATGTATTGAGTAGTTGGTGCTAATAATTAAACAGTAATAAGAGATTTCATTATTATTTAGAATAATTAGATGGTTCTTTAAAATCTCACATGTTACCATTTCTGTCCTTTTAAAGGAGAGGAAATTGATGTCAATGACATGGAAACAGTTCTAGGAAACATGGGAATAGAACTCACAGATAAAGAACTCTCACAACTGGTGAAAAATCTGCCAGTTGATAGTGAGTATTTAAAAAAAAATGTAGTCATACAGGGAAGTGTATTGTTAACTTGTGAAAACTTGTAAAATTGTCTCTATCTTATTGCTTGTCAGAAATAATTTCATGATTCATGTTACATAATTTTAAATGACTATTATATGTTAAAATTTTCTCTGTGCCAAATTTATCTTTAGTTTGAGAAGTAACCGTTGTATCATCGTGGCTCCTATCATCAGGATTCAGTTATATTACTTATAACTTTTGAGTCTATCAAGAGATGTAAAATTTAATCCAGAATAAATGAGAAAAAGAGAAAGGAGTGATCTAATAGGGGAAAATGAAAATATCACAAAAGAAAAGTAAAAGATATTTTTCAGGATGGCAGAATGTCAGTATCCCCATCCCTTACAATTTCATTATTTGCCACTAAATCAGAAAATTTCTAAGGCAGTTCACAAAAGATGTCTTACTGAAATTGCTGATTTCTTACTAGACAGTAATGAAATTCCACATTGCTCTTCTGTGATCTGAATAGTCCTTTTCCTTACAGATGGAAAGGTCTATCGAAGAAGGTTGCTGGATGGTATAAAGTTTCTTAAAGGTAAGGGAGAAACTTAACAAAACACAAATGAGTCTGAGATCATCACGTTTGGCATTTAGACTAATTCCTTGTGATTAAATTGTCAACTCTGCCACTTAACACATTATTATATACTTTTGTTTCTTTTGTGGATGATCGTGTTCTTTAGGAGATCATCTTTTATGTTGTAACTTGGAAAGAATTCCTATGCTTTCTCGGGATTTTTCAAACTTTGACAGAAGTAGAAATTATCAGAGCCCAGGAAACATAGCAAAAGTAAAGGGAAAATTAGCACCTCTTCAGTTAGTTTATTCAGCAACAAAAGACTACTAGTCTGACATTTAGACCAAGAGAGCAAGAGAGTGCTAGAAAGTCTCCAAGAAACTGAAAGAACATGGGACTGAATAGATAGACAGGGAGCAGGCCAGGAAAAAGGTCATGTCTAAGCAAGGTTCCGAATACCACCTTCATGATTTCTACCAAATCCACACACTATTTGTACTACTATTAATATTTTCACTGATACTGATTTACTTTTTACTTAAATTTTAAAAAATTTTAAATGGTAATGGAAAAACAGCATGCCTTAACATAACTAGACATTAATTGTAAAAGCGAACACAATCAAAATGAGACAATAGTGGTTAGAAAAGCTGGAATTGTTATCACCCTACTAGAATTCTCTGAGAAGTCATTCTGTCACCTTTCAGTTTTTATACTGGGCGTGCTTATATTAAGATTAAAATTAAAACAATAAACTCAAACTCGAACTCTTATTATTGACTCTGTCCTCCTGTAAAGATCTCATCAGGCTTTGGTTTTTTGGAGGAACATGATAACCATAATCCTCTGGAGGTGAGGGTTTATCCCACATTTTAGGGACATTAACTGTTACCTGTATACTTTTTTTTCCATAAGGAGGGAAGATTGATTCCAGTAAAGTGGATGAAGTTTTGGGAGCTATGGGCATGGACCTCACTGAAAAGGAGCTTAAAGACATAATGCAAAATCTGCCAGTTAATGGTGAGCATTTTGGATGCCACTGAACACTCCAGAAAAACTACTTTTGTAAGCCTATTTATAACAATCATTCAAAATGCTTGTTTGACATCAAGAAGGCATTCTGAAAAGCTTGGGGAAAAAAACTCAGGTCCAAAGAAAGAACGCATCCTGTCTGTCGCTGGTTTCACACGCACACTAGAGAAAGATTTCAAGATAACTTGACTTTTTCACTCAACCTTACCTTTTTTTCCCTACAGAGTAAGGGAGAATTGATAGGTATTGCTCAAATTACAATTGAGCTCTTTGGCCACATTTGCTAATGCGTGACATCAGTATTTATAAAAAGGGTACTTAGTATAGCTGTGGCTATCTGTAATGTTGTTGTTACTTTTCTTTGTTAATATGGCCAGAGTATCCCTGCACTACATGGCCGCCATCTCAGTGTTTGTCTGTGTCTCACCTTCACATGGGTCCTATGGGGAAAAGTCTATTGCAAGCAACTTAAAACAGTTCTCCTCTAAATCTGTAGCCCAGTGAAGTCACAGAAGTCACAGAGCCTCCCTTCCACCAAATGCTGTTACTGAAGCAATCACAAGACCCTGCCCAGATTCAGTCTAAGCTTTTGGTGGGAGATGTATCAGTCACACTGTAATAAGATCGTGTGGGGCGGGAAGTCTATGTCTCAGCCATCCTTGAAACATATGTTCTGCCACAGCTCCTTTTACTCAGCATATGTGTTTTAGATTCATCTCTGGTATTGTCTGTGTCAGTGATTTGTTTTGGTGGGAGTTAAGACAGTGGAGCAGCATGGGGACCCTGAGCTTGCCTCATCCCTGAAGCGCAGCTAGATCAGCAGCAAACCACGTCAAGCACCTAGGAAACTGAGCTGAGGATCAACACAACAATCTGCATAACTTGAGCCACAGAACTCAGCAGGTACACAGTGTGGAGAGGTGGACTGGGGGAGAGAAAAGCCACGGAGGGTAGGGAGCTGTTTTTGCTGAGAGAGGACAGAGAAAAGAGAGGAAGAGAGCGCGGTCCATCACGATCATGGAAGAACAACACTTCCCTGAAAGTAGCTGGAGAGAAAGAGAAAGAGTGAAAACACTCTCAGGGGACTGAACAAGAAATCTGCCCCCCCCCCAAATCTATTGATGGGAAGAAAGGAGAGGGTGTCAGTACCACCAGGATTCTATAAACAGTGGAGCACAGAGCCTGAAGTTCTGGAGGTCAGTGCCTGGTGGTGCTCTGGTGAGGAAGTAGGGCAAATCCCCAGGGGCAGGTAGTGGGGTTTGACGGGTCCTTGTGCCAATAAGGAGAAGCAGTTCTCCTACTTGGGGTGCATTTGGTAGAGGCCATATGGCCTCCCCATGGGCGAAAGTCCCGTCAGACCCCAGAGAGCAGCCACGTTTGCTGGTATTGGACGTCAGAGTACGATGAAACCTGGAACCGGCTGTGTGTTGTGGTTTGCCGTAATCCCTGACCCTCTGCCACTGCACGATCGCACAAATGTCTTCTGGGGCAAGTCAGCACCTGGCCATTGCTCAGCAAGACTCTCCCCAGAGTTGGCACGGGTCCCAGCCTCAGGGGTCTCTCAAGTGTCTGGGGTTTTGAAACACAGCTCCATCTGAGATAAACTCTAGAGGGAGGTGCCACCTGGCAGGTGGACAGCTTGGACACAGACCGGGTAGGGACAGGGAGTCGAGGAAGGCCTGAGACAAAGGAGGGGTGCTTGATTGTGTCAGCGAAAGCACAAAGTTCCTATGCCAGAGACTAGGGAGCTGGGCGAAGCCACCTCTCCCTTGCACGCACATGCTCACCACACTGATCCACCCCAGCAAGCTAAGCAGCGCCACCTAGTGGAGAACAGACTGTTACACCAAGCCCCACCCAACTGCGCTTCCAGGCACATCTCCTAGAAGACCAGCACAAGTCACTCCACCTGTTTAGTGTACGGTCTAAAGAAGACTTCGTAGTTCCAGTTCTAGGGGAAACTGGATATAACTTCATTCAGGTTTCATTCCACTTGATGGTTCATTTATTTCTTCATTTTCTTTCCTTCTGTTTTTGCTTAAATTGTTTTCTGTTTTTCCTCTTTCTTGGATACAGAAAGAGAAAATTTTATTTTTATTTTTTATACCTTATTCTTTATTTTTAAAAATACTTTCTTCCATTTCATTTTCTTTAATTTTATTATATAAATTTTCTTACCTTTTTTCCCCCTTTTCTTCCCCCTTCTTGCTTCTATTCTATCAAGCTTCTTTTAAGAAGCAGACCAAAACACATATAGGATCTATCTTCCTTCATTTGATATTTTGTCTTCAATTTTTTAATTTTTATTTTTTATTTAATTAATTTTTCTTCCTCTAAAATGACAAAGCGAAGGAATTCACCCCAAAAGAAAGAACAAGAAGAAATGACAGCCAAGGGCTTAATCAACACAGATATAAGCAAGATGTCTGATGTAGAATTTAGAACCATGATAATAAAAACACTAGCTGGTGTTGAAAAAGTAGAGAATCCCTTTCTGCAGAGATAAAAGAAGTAAAATCTAGTCAGGACATAATTAAAAATGCTATAACTGAGATGCAATCTCAAATGGATGCCACAGCGGCAAAAATGGATGAAGCGGAGAAGCAAAGAGCGATATAGAAGACAACATTATGGAGAATAATGAAGCAGAAAAAAAAGAGAGAAATATAGGCAAAAGAGCATGATACAAGACTTAGAGAACTCAGTGACTTATTAAAAAGGAATAACATCTGAATCATAGGAGTCCCAGAAGATGAAAAGAGGGGAAAGGGGCAGAAGGTTTATGTGAGCAAATTATAGCAGAAAACTTTCCTAATCTGGGGAAGGACACAGACATCAAGATCCAAGAAGCACAGAAAACTCCCATTAGACTCAACAAAAACGGACCATCAACAAGGCATGTCATAGTAAAATTCACAAAATACACAGACAAGGAAAGAATTGTGAAAGCAGCAAGGGGGAAAAAAGTCGTAGATCTATAAGGGAAGACAGATCAGATTCACAGCAGACCTATCCACAGAAAATTGGCAGGCAAGAAAGGAGTGGCAGGATATATTCAACATGCTGAATAGGAAAAATACGCAGCAAAGAATTATTTATCCAGCAAGGCTGTCATTCAAAATAGAAGGAGAGAGAAAGGGTTTCCCAGACAAACATAACTAAAGGAGTTTGTGACCACTAAACCAGCCCTGCAAGAAATTTTAAGGGGGCTCTTTGGAGAAAAGATAAAACAAAAAAAGACCAAAAGCAACAAAGAATGGAAAGGACCAGAGATTATCACCAGAAACACCAACTCTACAGGCAACACGATGGCTCTAAATTCATATCTTTCAGTACTCACTCTAAATATCAATTTAGATTGGATATCTAAATTGGATATCTGAATTGGATATCTAAATATCCAATCAAAAGACATAGGGTATCAGAATGGATAAGAAAAAAGATCCATCTATATGCTGTTTATAAGAGACTCATTTTAGACCTAAACACACTGACAGATTGAAAGTAAGGGAATGGAGAACCATCTATCATGCTAATGGTCATCAAAAGAAAGTTGGAGTAGACATACTTATATCAGACAAACTAGATTTTAAAATAAACACCATAACAAGAGATGAAGAAAGTCATTATATCGTAATTAAGGAGTCTGTCCACCAAGAAGATCTAACAGTTGTAAATATTTGTGTCACCAACGTTTCCACCCAAATATGTAAATCAATCACAAACATAAATTCATTGATAATAATACCGTAATAGTAAGAGACTTCAACACCCCACTCACAACAATGGACATACCACGTCAGCAGAAAATCAACAAGGAAACAATGGCTTTGAATGACACACTGGACTGAATGGACTTAACAGATATATTCAGAACTTTTCATCCTAAAGCAGCAGAACACACATTCTTCTCGAGTGCACAAGGATCATTCTCCAGAGTAGATCACATGCTGGGACACAAATCAGCCCTCAATGAGTACAAAAAGATCAAAATCATACCTTGCATGATTTTACACCACAATGCTATGAAACTCAGAGTCAACTAAAAGAAAAAATTTGGAAAGACCATGAATATTTGGAGATTAAAGAACATCCTACTAAAGAATGAATGGGTTAACCAGGAATTTAAAGAGGAAATTAAAAAGTACATGGAAGCCGATGAAAATGAAAACACGACAGTCTAAAACCTCTGGGATGGAGCAAAGGCAGTCACTCGAGGGAAATATATGGCAATCCAGGCCTTCCTAAAGAAGGAAGGAAGGTCTCAAATGCACAACCTAACGTTACACCTAAAAGAGCTGGGAAAAGAACAGCAAAAACAAACAAACAAAAACAAAAACAAAAAAATGAAAAAAAAAAAACCCTAAACCAGCAGAAAAAGGGAGATAATAAAGATTAGAGCAGAAATCAATGATATTGAAATAGAAAAAAAACAGTAAAACAGATCAATGAAACCAGGAGGTGGTTCTTTAAAAGAATTAACAAAATGGATAAAACTGTAGCCAGACTGATCAAAAAGAAAAAGGAAAGGACCCAAATAAATTAAATCATGAATGAAAGAGGAGAGACCACAACCAACACTGCAGAAATACAAGCAATAATAAGAATATCATGAGCAATTACATGCCAACAACTTGGGCAATCTGGAAGAAATGGACAAATTCCTAGAAACAAATAAACTACCAAAACTGAATCAGGAAGAAAAGGAAATTTGAACAGACCCATAACTGGTAAAGAAATTGAATCAGCAATCAAAAATCTCCCAAAAAACAGGAGTCCAGGGCTGGATGGCTTTCCAGGGGAATTCTACCAAACATTTAAAGAAGAGTTAACACCTATTCCTTTGAAGCTGTTCCAAAAAAAAAAAGAATGGAAGGGAAACTTCCAAACTCATTCTACGAGGCCGGCATTACCTTGATTCCAAAACCAGGCAAAGCCCCCGCTAAAAAAAGAACTACAGACCAATTTCCCTGATGAACATGGATGCAAAAATTCTCAACAAGATACTAGCCAACCAGATCCAACAATACATTAAAAGAGTTATTCATTCACAATCAAGTGGGATTTATACCTGGGATACAGGACTGGTTCAATATCCACAAATCAATGTGATACATCACATTAATAAATGAAAGGATAAGAACCACATGATCCTCTCAATAGATGCAAAGAAAGCATTTGACAAAATACAGCATCCTTTCTTGGTAAAAAACCCTAAAGAAAGTAGGGATAGAAGGATCATACCTCAAGATCATAAAAGCCATATATGAGAGATCCACTGCCAATATCATCCTCAATGGAGAAAAACTGAGAGCTTTCCCCCTAAGGTCAGCAACACGACAGGGGTGTCCACTCTCACCACTGTTATTCAACATAGTATTGGAAGTCATAGCCTCAGCAATCAGAAAACATGAGGAAATAAAAGCATCCAAATCAGCAAGGAGGAAGTAAAACTTTCACTCTTCAAAGATGACATGATACTCTTATGTGGAAACCCAAAAGATTTCCCCCAAAAAACTGCTAGAACTGACCCATGAATTCAGCAAAGTCGCAGGATATAACATCAATGCACAGAAATCACTTGCATTTCACTACACAATAATGAAGCAGCAGAAAGAGAAATCAAGAAATCAATCCCACTTACAGTTGCACCAAAAACCATAAAATACTGAAGAATAAACCTAACCAAGGATGTGAAAAATCTATACGCTGAAAACTATAGAAAGCTTATGAAAGAAATTGAAGAGAACACACACACAAAAGGAAAAATATCCATGCTCCTGGATTGGAAGAAAAAATATTGTTAAAATGTTGATACTACCCAAAGCAATGTACATATTCAGTGCAATCCCTATCAAAATAACACCAGCATGCTTCGCAGAGCTAGAACAAACAATCCTAAAATTTGTATGGAACCAGATAGGACCCCAAATAGCCAAAGCAATCCTGAAAAAGAAAACCAAAGCTGGAGGCATCACAATCCCAGACTTCAAGCTGTATTACAAACATGTAATCATCAAGACAGTATGGTATTGGCGCAAAAACAGACACATAGATCAATGGAACAGAATAGAGAACCCAGAAATGGACCCACAAACGTACGGCCAACGAATCTTTGACAAGGCAGGAAAGAATATCCAATGGGATAAAGACAATGTTTTTAGCAAATGGTGTTAGGAAACCTGGACAGTGACATTCAGAAGAAAAAACCTGGACCACTTTCTTACACCGCACACAAAAATAAACTCAAAATGGACGAAAGACAGGAAGCCATCAAAATCCTAGAGGAGAAAGCGGGAAAAAACCTCTTTGACCTCAGCTACAGCAACTTCTTACTTGACATGTCTCCAGAGGCAAGGGAAACAAAAGCAAAAATGAACTATTGGGACCTCATTAAGCACGGCAAGGAAAACAGCACAACTAAAAGGCAACTGACGGAATGGGAGAAGATATTTGCAAACGACATATCAGATAAAGAGTTAGTACCCAAAATCTACAAAGAACTTATCAAACTCAACACCCAAAAAATAAATAATCCAGTGAAAAAATAGACAAAAGACATGAATAGACATTTTTCCAAAGAAGACATCCAGATGGCTAACAGGCTTAAAAAGATACTCAGCGTCACTCATAATCAGGGAAATACAAATCAAAACCACTATGAGATACTACCTCACACCTGTCAGAATGGCTAAAATTAACAACTCAGGCAATGACAGATGTTGGTGAGGATGTGGAGAAAGAGGAACCCTTTTGCACTGCTGGTGGGAGTGCCAACTGGTGCAGGCATTCTGGAAAACAGTATGGAGTTTCCTCAAAAAAAAGAAAAATGGAACTACCCTACAGCTGAGCAATTGCACTACTAGGTATTTATCCAAAGGATACAGGAATGCTTTTCGAAGGGGCACATACACCCCAGTGTTTATAGCAGTGCTATCAACAATAGCCAAAGTATGGAAAGAGCCCAAACATCCATCGACAGATAAATGAATAAAGAAGATGTAGTACGTGTGTGTGTGTGTGTGTGTGTGTGTGTGTGTGTGTGTGTGTGTGTAATGGAGTGTTACTCAGTGATCAAAAAAGAATGAAATCTTGCCATTGCCATTTGCAGTAACGTGGATGGAACTAGAGTGTATTATGCTAAGTGAAATTAGAGAAAGACAAATATCATATGACTTCTCTCATATGTGGAATTTAAGATAGAAAACAGATGAACACAAGAGAAGGGAAGCAAAAATAATATAAAAACAAGGAGGGGGACAAACCATAAGAGACTCTTAAATACAGAGAACAAACTGAGAGTTGGTGGACGAGTTGTGGGTGGGGGGATGGGCTAATTGGGCAAGGGACATTAAGGCAGACACTTGTTGGGATGAGCGCTAGGTGTTATATGTAGGGGATGAATCCCTGGAATCTACTCCTGAAATTATTATTGCACTATACATTGACTAACTTGGATGTAAATTTTTAAAAAATTAATAAATTTTAAAAATGAAAACGAATACGATTAAATACTTAACCAGAAAAAAAGAAAATTGAATCAGACCATAATCCATATTCAAATTCTAAATAAATGTTGATAAAATATTAATCTTTGTTTATAGGTTTATGACTGTTATAATATTATTCATAAACTATACCTTTTGATGTCCCCCTTTATATCTGTTTAATGATTTGACTCTAAGTTATACTTTGATATTAATAACTGATGGTACGGGTTTCTTTTTGCTTGTATATATGCCTCAGATATCTTTGCCCATTCCTCTGTTTTCAATCTTCTTATCATTTGGTTGAAATATATTTTGCGAAATCATCATATAGCTGGGTTTTTAAGGAACGCATCTGACAATCGTTCCTTTTTTATTTTTTTTATTTAAAAATTTTTTTTTTAAGTTTATTCATTCTTGAGAGACAGAGAGAGAGACAGAGCACAAGCATGGGAGGGGCTGAGAGAAAGGGAGACACAGAATCCGAAGCTGGCTTCAGGCTCTGAGCTGTCAGCACAGAGCCTGATGCAGGACTCGAACCCACGAACTGCCAAGATCATGACCTGAGCCGAAGTCAGACACTTAACCAAGCCACCCAGGTGCCCCTATCATTCCTTTTTTTTTTTTTTAATTTTTTTGTAATGTTTATTTATTTTTGACAGAGAGAGAGAGAGAGAGAGAGAGAGAGAGAGACGGAGCATGAGTGGGGGAGGGGCAGAGAGAGAGGGAGACACAGAATCTGAAACAGGCTCCAGGCTCTGAGCGGTCAGCACAGAGCCCGGCGAGGGGGTCCAACTCACAGACCGCGAGATCATGACCTGAGCCGAAGTCGGACGCTCAACCGACTGAGCCACCCAGGCGCCCCTGTCGTTCCTTTTTTAATGAGAAATTTCAGTTTGCTCAGATTTGGTGTAATACTGGATATATTTAATTTTGTTTATATAATCTTATGTTTATTACTTATTTTCTGTTGTTTTTTTTTCTTTTTTCTTAGGCTTATTATCACTGGTTTGTTCAAGTTGTCATTCATTATGTTTGTTTTCTTCCTAATTAATTCTGAAGTTTCAGAGGAGGATCACATTTCATCAAGTCTTACATTTCTTTTCCTCCCATTCACTGTCATACTTACATATAATAACTATTACTGGCAATAAAATACTACTTTATTCTCCATCAAGATAGCCTTTCCGATCAAATATTTCATTTCACTTTTATCCCTTCCCTCTGACCCCCCACGCAATCACAATAAGTGATTTAGAAGACTCTTATTCCTCCTACCATTTCCCCCACTCCCCACCATGAGACCTTGGGAATGTCTTTTACTTCCCCAACCATACAGTTTTAACTCCCACAAACAAACAACTCATAAAATTTCTCTTAGGGGTGTCTGGGTGGCTCATTCAGTTAAGCATCCAACTTTTGATTTCTCCTCAGGTCATGATCTCACAGTTGTGAGATTGAGCCCTGCATTGGGCTCTGCACTGAGCACAGAGCCTTCTTAAGATTCTCTCCCTCTCCCTCTGCCCCTTCTCTGCTTGCTCTGTGTGTGTGTGTGTGTGTGTGTGTGTGTGTGTGTGTGTGTTTCTCTCTCTCAATAATAAAAAAAAAAAACTATCTTAAATAATTTCCTTTCTATTTCAAGATTCTTTAGCACTTAATATTACATATTCCATAAAAGATTACTTTCAAACTTCTAGAAAAGAAGGAAGCATCTGTTTTGACATCTCTGTGTTTCTACCACCTCAGGAGCATATATGTTTCTGCCCACCTATTTTCTTCCTTCGTGCTCTTTTAGGAGTCGGAGGAATTGGAATGCCCTCATGCTGGCCTCTACTGATCTTCACCAGGGTCTTCAGGATTCTAAATGCCAAGCTTTTCCCCAAATCTATTACTTTCTAGTTCTCTTGGTGCACTCTGACACCTCTCTGGTGCTTCCCTAGTTGAGAGGGGAAAGAATCCCATGCCCATTCTTTCTTCCAGGACACAACCAGAGCTGAAGGTTTGACATAGCCCTGGCAGCCTAGAGAGACCAGCAACATTTGAATTTCAAAGGCAGACAGCTTTGAGGTGGTAGTTAAAGGGATATGAGCCATCTTCCAGTCTCCATGTTCACAGAAGCCCTTCCAAAATTTTTATTAAAGTAAATACAAAAGAGTAAGAATAACATTATAAATAAAGGAAAATGATCAACTTCAGTTTTAAAAAATGCCCTTGTCACACAGATGTTTTAAATCTTACTAGTAGATTCCTCCTCTGCTGAGAAGAACTTGGAATATTTTAATGGAACAGAATTCCCTCCCAATTAGACGGCCTATGGCAGAGAGCCCTTTCATCTTGGGTCAGAATTTTCCCAGTAATAAGCCAGATGGGCAAAGGAAAGGATGAACAGAAAACCACAGTGACCCATGTACAAAGCCAGGCCAGAAATTGTAATCCTCTCCAAGGATCCCATCTCTTTTTCATGACAGACTTGATTACTTGTAATGACCCAGGTAAACCAGCACACATTTTCCATTTTGCCCTGACCTGTAGTTGGTATTGATGCAGAAGTTATTAGTGGCTAAGAATACTTTGAGAGGTAAAGAATAAGGTCCAAAAATTCTCACCACAGAATTAACAACATTATTGGTAATTGATACACTTTTCTGGTTTTTCTTTGAGTATTTTGTAGGCACTCAAAAACAAGTTTGTTGAATTCATGAATAACTACATGTTACACCGTGTTTCCTATAACACTAGGTTATAGCTAGATTTTCTCATTAACATGGAGTATTATTTTACTATGGGGAAAAAAGCACTTTTCAGAAACTAAATGATGGGAATTAGCCACTTTTCTTCCCTGAGCATAATATATTGGAAATATTGGAGTATTACTTGTTTCAGGAAATAATTGTGCTTATTATCATTCAAGCTGACATCTTTCTTCTTCTACCTTCTTTTTTTTTAATGTTTATTTATTTTTGAGAGAGAGATGGAGAGACAGAGCATGAGGCAGGGAGGGGCAGTGAGAGGGGGAACCACAGAATCCGAAGCAGGCTCCAGGCTCTGAGCTGTCAGCACAGAGCCTGATGCAGGACTTGAACTCATGAACCGTGAGATCATGACCTGAGCCAAAGTCAGCTGCTCAACCAACTGAGCCATCCAGGTGCCCCTCTTCGTCTACCTTCTTATGAAGGGTGTAGCAAAGGTTAAGTTTTAGTGTGTGTGCACTTGTGTGTGATGTGCACGTGCGTGTGTGTGTGTATGTGTAACCAGTTTTTATATTTTTTATATTGAGGTATAACTGACATATAACATTACATTCAGGCATAATGATTCAATATTTGTATATATTGCAAAATGATTACCATATTAAGTCTAGTTAACATCCATCATAATATACAGTTACAAATATTTTTTGTTTTGATGAGAACTTTTAAGATCTCTCAGGGTGCCTGGGTGGCTCAGACGATTGAGCATCCGACTCTGGATTTCAGCTCAGGTCACAATCCCAGGATATTGGGATTGAGCCCCACATCAGGCTCCATACTGAGCTTGGAGCCTGCTTGGGATTCTCTCTCTCTCTCTCTCTCTCTCTCTCTCTCTCTCTCTGCCCTTCTCCCCTGCCTGGTCTCTCTTTGTCTCTCTCTCTCTCAAAGGAAAAAAAAAACGTTAAAAAAAATTAAGATCTACTCTCTTAGCAACTTTCAAATATTAATATTTCAGTATTAAGTATAGTCATCGTGCTGTGTATTACAACCCCATGACTTATTTTGTAACTAAAAGCGTGTACCTGCAAAAGGTTAAATTTTCTAAAGCAAATAAATACTGCTAAGTTTTTCTGCTCTATGCAACACATTTTCTTGGTCTCATTGTCATGTTTCTATCCAATTTATTCCTTGCCTTACAGTTAAAGGCAAGGTTGATCTGGAAAAGCTGATGAATGAAGTGAAATCTTTTTCGGGTGAGTAAGACATTACTTAAACATTTTTAATTAAATTCTAACCCTATGTTATATTTTGCATAGTGTTTTCCCAATATTATATCATAAATTTATTAATGTTGATATTTTACATATTTTCATGAAGTATTTCCATTCAACTTTACTTCTCCCTTTGACTTTGAATTATCTAGCATTTGGCTACAAAAGAAAATGGTGATATTTAAGTAATAATGATATTTTCTTGTAGTTTCTGCCAGTATTATATTGATCCTAACCAGTGTTTAAATCAGAGGTTTAACAAACGGGCCACCCATGAATTGAATCCAGTCTGCAGTCAAGTTTTGTAAGATAAGGCAACACTGGCCCTACATTTCCTCACCACAATAACTGATGTATTTTCTCTTGGGACAAGGCATGTGCTAGTTTCACTCATTCCTTCTTTGTCTAGGCTCCTATAAGCTTTTGAGTTAATGACTACTGGCTTGAGTAGCCAAATAGGCACAGAATATAGGAAGATGAATAAGTTTAGAAAATATTCTGCTTTAAATAATAATCACATGATTCAACATTAAAAAGAGAAAAACAGATTAAATATCCTAAATTACTAGCCAATTATATAACCATTTTCTTCTATGGTGTCTTGCCATTAGTCTTAGGAGGCCACTCTGTCTTTACGAAGAATCAAGGAATAAGTTTTGCCTCATTATTCTTAAACACTATTAGAATATATGAGAATATGAAAGTGAGGATGGTATTCTTCTAAGTCAGCCGTTTCATTATTTTGGATCATTATAATGTCCTAAAATTTCCATGTGTCAACAATCCGTTTTTCTTTCAAAGGAGACAAAGTTGATGCCAATAGACTTGAAAGTGTTTTCGAAAACTTGGGGATCAAGCTCACACCTAATGAACATTTGAACTTGCTGAAGACACTGCCACTTGATGGTGAGTCTTATGGGTGCTATTTTGGTGTTTTAGAAAGACTAGTTTTGTAGAAGTATATGAAAAATTACAAAATAAATTAAAAATGCTTGAAAACTGTTAAAAAGCTAATGCAAATACACAGAAAAATCTCACCACTTGGATTTTGATTTAAAAATCATCTGTCTAAAAATAAAAAATAAGATAAAATAAATTAAAAAATAAAAAAAAAATAAAAATCATCTGTCTAAGCCTTTTCAGTTATGAGTTGCTATCAAAGGAAAAATTCATTACTCAGCCCTCAGGTTACTGATCAGCTGGATTTAAAAAAAAAAAAAAAAAGCATTTAAAAAAAAGAAAAAAGAAAGAGAGGAAGGTGTCCAGTTTTCCCAGCACCAACTAATAGTTGTGTGTTTCTGCAGCATCGAATATATAGTTTATCAATAAGTGGGTAATATGGCACATTGAGAAAAGGCCATAGTTCTTAACTACAACAAAAAATTTCATAAAAAATGCTTTTAGTCCTCTAACCCAAAGATAATCATTATTAATATTTTCATACATTTCCTTCTAGTGCACAGTAGATACTAGATTGATAGATAATATTTATGTGTTATTAATTTATTTATAACTGTTATGTCTTCACAATGGTAACGTATTTATCATAGAAACCTTGATAGTGTAGATAAGTGAAAATAAAACCTCTCTATTCCCAACTCAAAGTGATAGCTACCGTGAAAAATGAGATGTATATTTTACAGTTTTCCATCTTTGAATATATGTCCTTTTTTTATTTGACAGCCTTGTGGATAAATCTTTGTAAGCATTCTGAAATCTTTTGAGATGAAATTCCTTTAAGTAGACTTACAGAATGGAAGATATTTTGTCTTCTCACTTGCCTTTCAGAATATTTATAATTTGAACTCCCACAAACAGTATTTGAGGCTGTTATTGTCCCTACATTCTCAATACAGAAGAACAACAACAAAAAAGAGTATCTCATGATTATGATTTCCCATTTACTCCTTTACCCCTGAGAGCAAACATTTTGGTGTATCTATTTATCTGTTTGTAATTTGAAATGTTCCTTACTCGAAGATTTCTAAACTCTTTCTTTCTGACTCTGTTTTCAAAATACCCATTTTTTATAGCTGATGGAAAAGTGTATAAGAAAAGGTTGATGAAGGGCCTAAAGTCTCTCAAACGTGAGTAAGAAGCACTGTGAAAAGACAGAATCTGAAACCTTTAGTTGTGTCGTTAAAATCGGAATCGTCCTTTCCTATATAGTTGTGTCTTTATTTATGTTTCTTTAGTAGATCTGCATTTTATCAGGTAAACCAAGTAGTTTCCTGCACTAATACTTTACAGAAAGTGTTAAACTGTCTGGGATTTTCCTACCTTAGCCCCAAAGAAACAAAATAAAGTACGAAGCAAAAGGTGAAGAATGAATGCTGTCAGGTAAAGATTTCAATCAAAAGTAAAGGCAAATAATTTGAAAGTGCAGGCAACAAAAATACCTCTTGTTTTATAGAATATTATGTCAGTCGCCTCTAGCTCTGGCTTTTCAGAATCCTAACATAAAAGTGAAAGGAAGTTTATTGTCCTATTCACTGAACAAAACTGGATTTTTGGTGTTTGCCTTGAAAATCTTAACAATAATGCTAAGAAATATGTGAAGTGTTCCTTATTATAATAAAACATATGCTTGATAAAGAGGAATAATAACACAGTAGAGTGAATGCACGGCCCCAGTTTTAGAAAGATTGTTTTACTATATTCCTTTCCTGCTCCTTACTTAGGAGGCAGTGTTGATGTCAATAAGCTGGACACTCTTTTAGAAAACATGGGAATCAGCATCACAGAAGGAGAATTCATGGATCTGATAGAAAGATTGCCAGATGATGGTGAGCACTGACATTCCCCCTTTACTTTTTAAGAGATATTTATTGTTTTCATCTTTATTGAGATGCAGTCAACATATAACGTTGTGTAAGTTTAAGGTGTAAACCTGTTGATTTTATATACTTGTATATTGCAAAACGTTTATGCCATAACTAACACCCCTGTTGCATCACATAATTACCTTTCTTTTTTATGGTGAAAACATTTACGATCTACTCTCTTAGGAACTTTCAAGTATGTAAGACAGTGTTATTAACTATAATCACCATTCTGTATTATAGTCTCAGAATTTACTCACATTAGAAATGGGAGTTTGTACCTTTAACCTAACACCTCCCCATTTCCCCACCTCCTCCCTCAGCCCCTCATAACCACAATTTTACTGTTTCTGTGAGTTCAGTTTTTTTAGATTCCACATGCAAGTGATATCATATAGTATTGGTCTTTCTCTGTCCAACTTATTTCACTTAGCACAACGCCTTCAAAGTTTATCCATGTCACAAATGGCAAGATTTCCTTTTTTCTCATGGCTGAATAATTTTCTATTGTATATAATATACCACATCTTTCTCTAATCATCTGTTGATAGAGACATATCTTGGTTATTGTGATTAATGTTTCAATGAACATGGGAGTGCAGATATCTTTTTGAAATCCTCTTTCAAAGTGGGATTTTGAATCATATGCTGTGGGATTGCTGGATTATATGGTAACTCTATTTTTCATTACTTGAGGAACCTCTGTACTGTTTTCCACAGTGGTTGCACCAATTTATATTCCCACCAACGGTGAACAAGGGTTTCCCTTTCTCCACATCTCCATCAACATTTGTTATCTCTTATCTTTTTGATGATAGCCATTCTAACAAGTGTGAGGTGATATCTCATTATGGTTTTGATTTGCATTTCCCTGATGATTAGTAATTTTGAGCACCTTTTCATGTACCTATTGGCCATTTGTGTGTGTTCTTTAAAAAGATGGCCATTCAGTTTCTTTGCCCATTTTTTCCCTGGATTTTTGGGGGGTTTGCTACTGAATGTACAAGTTCCTTATATAGTTTGAATATTAACCCCTTACCAGAAATGCAGTTTGAAAATATTTTCTCTCATTCTGTAAGTTGCCTATTCATTTGTTTGATTGTTTCTTTTTCTGGGCCGAAGCCTTTTGGTGTGATGTAGTCCCACTTAGTAATTTTTTCTTTTCTTTTTCTTTCTCTTTCTTTCTTTCTTTCTTTTTTTTTTTTTTTTTTTTGCTTGTGCTTTTTGTGTCCTATCTAAAAAATAATTGCCAAGACTCATGTCAAGGAGCTTTCTTCCCTATGTTTTCTTCTGGAATTTTTACAGTTTTCAGGTCCTACATTTAAGTCTTTAATCCATTTCAAGTTCATTTTTGTGAGTGGTATGAGATTATGGCACAGTTTCATCCTTTTGCGTGTGGTTATCCAGTTTTCCCAATACCATTATATCAGAGACTATCCTTTCCCTATTGAGTATTCTTGGCTGCCTTGTTGACAGTTGACTGTATATGTGAAGTTTTATTTCCAGGCTCTCAATTCTGTTCTCTTGGCCCATGTATCTATTTTTATGCTGTACCATACTGCTTGATGAGCCTTGTAATAATAGTTTGAAATCAAGAAGGGTAATGCCTCCAGCCTAGTTCTTCTTTCTTAGTATTGCTTTGGCTGTTCGGGGTCCTTTGTGGTTCCATATAAATTAAGGATTTCTTTGTATGTCTGTGAAAAAAATACCATTGAAATTTTTATAGGAATTGGATTGAATCTATAAATGACTTTTGGTAGTATAGACATTTTAACAATATTAATTTTTCTGACCCATGAATATGAGATATATTTCCATTTGCTTGTGTCTTCTTCGATTTCTTTCATCAAGGTTTTGTAGTTTTCATTATATAGATCTTCCACCTCCTTATTTAAATTTATTCCGAAGGGGCGCCTGGGTGACTCAGTCAGTTAAGTGTCGAACTCTCAATCTCAGTTCAGGTCTTGATCTCCGGGATGTGAGTTCAGGCCCCACATTGGGCTCCGCACTGGTTGTTAAGCCTATTTGTAGATAGATAGATAAATAGATACATACATACATACATACATACATACATACATACATACATACATACATACATTTATTCCCAAATATCTTGGGTTTTTTATGCTATTGTGAGTGGTATTGTTTTCTTTATATCTTTTTCAGATATTTCATTGTTAGTGTATAGAAATGCAACTGATTTCATTATGCTGATTTTGTATCCTGCAACTTTACTAAATTCATTGATTAGTTCTAACAGTTTTTTGGTGGAGTCTTCAGGACTTTCTATACATAAGATGATATAATCTGCAAACAAAGACAATTATGCTTCTTCCTTCCTATTTGGATGCTTTTTCTTCCCTTAGACTGATTGCTCTAGAATAGACTTCCAGTATTGTGTTGAGTAGAGGTGGTGAGAATGTGTACCCTTGTCTTGTTCACAAGGCTCATTTTCTTTTCTTTTCTTTTTTTTTTTTTAACGTTTATTTATTTTTGAGACAGGGAGAGACAGAGCATGAACAGGGGAGGGTCAGAGAGAGGGAGACACAGAATCTGAAACAGGCTCCAGGCTCTGAGCTGTCAGCATAGAGCCTGACGCGGAGCTCGAACTCACGGACCGCGAGATCATGACCTGAGCCGAAGTCGGCCACTTAACGGACTGAGCCACCCAGGCGCCCCACAAGGCTCATTTTCTTATAGGCTTTTCTTTCTCACTTCAAACCAGTGGGTTGAGTTTTTTTTTAATAAAATAGAATAAAATAGTAAAGCTAGATATTGTTTCATGAGTCTTCATGATCACTTGTGTGTGTGTGTGCACGTGCTCAGAGTTCTCAGTATGGTTTACAGTAAAAATTTTTGAAAATCACTGGCTTAAATGATAGTAATATAACAGTTCTATTTTCAGGCTCTTTCCACACTGTTCCTGTATGATTCCACTTAACCATATGTATTTAAGATTTCAAGCCTTTTATCTCAAACCTATACTTATTTCATACATTTCAGTTTAGGACACTGAGGTCTTTTTATGTACCATGGCAGGGGCAAGATCTGATAATATAAAAATTTAGTTAAAGTAAGGAATAATAAAATTTATATATATATATGTATATATATATATATATATATATATACATATATATATACATGTATATACATATACATACCTTAAATTTATATATATATACATGTATACATATATCCATATATATATACACATATGTATATGTGTATATATATATATATATATATACACACACACACATACCTTAAATGTTTTGTTTCCATGAAAAAAATTGAGCCAATGCTATTTTAATTTAATGTAGCCATGCTCTTTGGAGATTTTCTTGCACAAATATACCCATTTGTCATCTACACTCCCATTTTCTGTTTCTCTCTTTTCTTAAGTTTTTTTAAAATTTATTTTGAGAGAGAGCATGCATGTGTGTGCATGAGCTGGGGAGGGACAGAGAGAGAGGGAGAAGAAGAGGGAGGGAGGGAGGGAGCGAGGGAGGGAGGGAGAGAGAGAGAGAGAGAGAGAGAACCCCAAGCAGGTTCCACACTGTCAGCGCAGAGCCTGTTGTGGGGCTCATCCTCATGAACTGTGAAATCATAATCTGAACTGAAACCAAGAATTGGATGCTTAACTAGCTAAGCCATCCAGGCACCCCCCATTTTTAGTTTCTCTTAAGTGGAGCAAAGTGCTTTTTTAAACGTTGAGCAGAATTTTCCATCAGAATCCATCTAGATCTTAATTCTTTCCCCAATTTTTTTATAGTTCTTTATCCACACCAAATTCAACACAACTATTTTTTAGCAATTTGCCTTTACATAAACTCTCTAAAACATTCAAATTTGTTTTTATGGTAATAACTCCCTTTTCCATTTATAGTTCCTCAGTTTATATAATGATTAAGTTATCAATTTAATAATAAGTACACCTCTTTATAAAAAGAAGCCTGGAAACAAGTTCAACAACTCAACCCATAAGAACACAAATGTGCTGGCTTACTAAAAGTGTAGCTTACTAGATGTAAAAGTTTAGCATACCATCAGCATCAGTATGAATGATGAATATAGTTCAGGCCATCAGGTTGATTAAACGGAGATCAATTAAGAGATCTCCTATATCAACAAATCCATATTGAGACATAGATATCCCAGTGGAAATCCAAATTCAACATATGAAAAGTAAACTATTTTCCCTGTTAAATTCATTCCTAGTTATTTTCTTATTCCTCTGCTGCTGTCATCTACCCACAATTGCCCATGAAATAAGCCACAAACTATCTTTGACTTATGTTCCCTCATTTTCTCTCCTAAACATATCCCAAAGACATATTCTCTGACTTTGCTACCCTACTGATGAATCTTCATCATCCTTCACTTACTGCTACAGAAGGCTCCCGATTGGTGTAACAGCCACTGGTCACACTGCCTTAAATTCATTCTGTACACACTAGCCTGAATGACTTAACCAGAGTGAAAATCTGACTTTGTCATTCCTCCGATTAAAACCTTTCACTGGGGGTGCCTGGGTGGCTCAGTCAGTTAAGTGTCTGGCTCAGGTCATGATCTCACAGTTCCTGAGTTCAAACCCTGTGTCAGGCCTTGCACTGTTAGCGTGGAGTCTGCTTAGGATAGTCTCTCTCTGCCCCTGGCCTGCTTGCTCGCTCTCTCTCTCTCTCTCTCTCTCTCTCAAAAATAAATAAATAATAAACATTAAGAAATTTTTTAATTAAAAAGAAGACTTTCAGTGAACCCCTCTTACCTTATATGCATCGAGTCTTGCAATATTCCAGACACAGTGCTAAGCATTTTTATGATAAATTAATTTATTCATTCATGTAACAATGTCTATTAAACACCTAACACCTAGCAGTCTCTATTTTAGCCTTAGGAATACAGCCATAAACAAAGCAAATTAATGTAAATTTTGTGGAGCCAAGATTTGTATCTTTTTTTTCCCCACTACTCTATTCCCAAATCCAAGCAATCTGATGTCAGTGTCTAAACTGTTGGTTCCAACCAATCTCTTTCAAATCATCTTTCCACTCCCTACATGACATTTTTCCCTCAAGCAAAATTTAAAAGCTTTAGTTTTACCACACACTCTGCTCTTCATTGATCCTTTTCCTGAAATTTTTTGTCTTTCTCCAATGATAGAAAGCAACATAATACCACAAACAATAGTTTTAAATGTATACCAGTCATGTGTTATCAGCCATTCCTAAAGAAACATGGAGTTCGAAACAGAACGAATCCAAAAGACTTAAGAGAACATTTTACCTAAGATAAACTGTATGATTCAAACAATCTTAGTGTCCCTTGCAGATAATGGAGCTATCTATCAAAATCCAAGAATTATAAATTTAAAAAAGGACAAGATATAGTGAATGGCTTTCATCTAGGCTCTACTCTAGTTCATAATTTAAGTGTTTTATGCTTTATTTTTTTTTGAGTTTGGATTTTTCAGTGTGTAAATTTTGTCTTGACTTGTAGATAAAGGGAAGGTCAAACTAGATACGTTGATTGAAGAATTGAGTTCTGTCTTAGGTAAGTGAAAAGTTACTTAATTCTTTACACGGTTCAAATGATATTTTCTACCATCCCTTTATTTGTTAATTTCACTATTTTAACCTTTCATTGATTAAATATTTCTACCTGCTTTGATAACCTATTTATTTTTGATAATCTGTGCTTTTGCAACAGAGGTACTAGGTCTTTACCTATGAGAAGAAATTTCAAAATGTAGGTTATAACTGAGATACTACATGTAGACATAATTATTTGAATAGGTCATCAACAACATAATTTTCTGCGCAGTGATATTAGCCTTATATTATTATATGTAGTATTTTCCTCCAACATGAAGATGTGCCTTTTATTATAAATAAGGAACAATATATATTTTTAAGTCTGGTATTCACTCCGCATAATACAGCAGGTGACCTTAGGTCTTTGTTTTTCATCTGGCAATAGAATATGGTACTGTCCAAATACATTTTGTTCTGTCTTTCACAATTTGTATTCTTTTGATAATGTTGTATTATAGCCACAGACTTTTCTTAATAATGTGAGAATGTTTTTATTCCTAATTCCACCATTTGATCCTCACTCAACCATAGCCCTAGGAGAGATTACCAGGAACTGTCCAGACCTTCACCATTATTGATTTTCTTTGAGATGAGCTGACATCTGAATGTCAGGATAGTTTCGTCCTGGTTTTGTCTCTGAATCATTTGTTTAATTATTTGTTCATACAGCAGCTACATAGAAGCATTTAAGACTCTGAAAAGCAGAACTCAAACAGCTGTGACACAAACAAAACTAGCTGAAGGTGTTATAAGAAGGAAATGGAAGGCAGTCTAGAATCATGGTCCAGTATTTCTTAGGCCTGAAAGAAAACTAGTCCCAATAATGCCTTAAGTCTACCTTACATAATCAAGTTGTCTTTTCTTAGATAAATTGGTCTATGGTATGAATCTAAGTACAATACGCACTATTAACAATGGGGCAAATCCCCCTCTAGTCAAAAGAAAATTGAAGGCAATTCTATCATTTATCCCGGGAATTTTACCTGGCTTATTGTACTGAATAATAGGGCATGGACTGTATGATATGCTCAGTCAGCCACAAATTTTTTTTATTACTGTAGATGGAATACGTTATACTTAGGAATCTGTTCCACTAGATATTATTTATTTCCCCAGAAAAGTTTCTAATCTCATGGACTCTTTATAAGAAGGCAAGGTCCATCAAGAGTATTGGAAAGTCATGCACAATTCATACACATAAATTGTCACTTAACCCCACAGCAGTTCTTTAAATTGATTTGCTAGTAAAAGGATGAGTTATAGAGTTAGGATTGTCCTAACTGTAGCAAACTGATTGTCTCTAGTAAAACTTAAACTTTAATAAGTTATTGATAGTAGTAAGGGAGATCATGATAGGCTAAATCAGAAGTATATAATTAAGTAATAAAAAGAATAAATATGACAAAATAAGAATAAAAATACGTGAAAAGTATACAAAGCACTGATAATCAGTGTTTTCTTATTCTCATGATCTTACATGGAAGCTGTCTACTTCATGCAGTTTTCCGCTTGTTCTGAGGATCTCGGATGTGGGGTCAGCAGGTGAATTATATGAACTACCTGCTTCTTGGACTCTCTGAAGAACCTCAGTTTGAGGTCTTTAATGTAATTTTCCAATTCTGATAATGTCTCTTAAATATTCCCAGAAGTTTTTGTGTTCAAAAGACAGTGAAATTTCTGAATAATAGGAAAAACTTCTTGTATAATCATGAATAATTACCAAAAGAAAATATATTGCCCTACAATTGAATAGATAAGATGGAATGCTCTAGGTAGGTAACAGGACATCTAAAAGTTTGTTAACCACTATGTGTGCTATGGATTTTTGACAAAAGAGTGTTTCAACCCATCCAGAAAATAAACATAATATTATTAGTACATATTCATAACTCAGAAGCAACTATATAAAATCCATTTGGAAATGCCCAAATGGTCCCTCAAGGTATGGTTCTAATTCAGGGCTCAAGGTTACAGATTTTCCAGAGTTATTTTTATTTCAGAGGAGGGAGGCATGAATTGGTGATGTCCTCTAATATAATACAAAATATCTTAATCAGTTTTTAATAATGTGGCAAATTTGGGGCACCTGATTGAGCGTCTGACTCTTGATTTTGGCTCAGGTCATGATCCCAGGGTCATGGGTTTGAGGACCACATCAGGCTCCATGCCTAGCATGAAGCCTGCTTGGGATTCTCTCTCTCTCTCTCTCTCTCTCTCTCTCTCTCTCTCTCTCTCTTTCTCTCTCTCCCTCTCTCCCTCTCTCCCTCTCTCTCTCAAAATAAAATTAAAAATACAATAATGTGGGGTTTTTATTCCTACGGTGATATGTTGTTTTATGTAGGATTGTGGCAAATAATCAATTTGAAATGTATGCAAGGAGGTAAAAATCCTGACTTTGCTGGATCTTATTGTCATGGATATTATAATCTGACCATTCCAAGTATTTCTTTACAAAATTGAAGTCAAATTTTGTGATTCTATAATGGAATCTTTGAATCTGATCCTACACATGTTTTTCTTATCTATAAGAGGTCACTCAGAAAGAACTTTAGTTTAGGGACGCCTGGGTGGCTCAGTTGGTTAAGCGTCTGCCTGTTGGTTTTGGCTCAGGTCATGATCTCGTGGTTCATGAATTTGAGCCCCATGTCCGACTCTGCACTGACAGCACAGAACCTGCTTGGATTCTATCTTTCTCTCTACCCCTCCCTACTTGCATGGGTGAGCATGATCTCTCTCACAATAAATAAATAAACTTAAAAAAAAAACAAACAAACACGAACTTTAGTTTTTAATATGAAAAAATGAGCCACAGACGGGAAGGACATATTTGCAAAACACATATCTGATAAGGGACTTATATCCAAAATATTCCAAGAATTCTTAAAACTAAACAATAAGAAAACAACCCTAATTAAAAAGTGAACATGGGCACCTGAGTGTCTCAGTTGGCTGAGCATCTGACTTCACCTCAGGTCATGATCTCATGGTTTATGAGTTCAAGCCCCGCATTGGGCTCTCTGCTGTCAGCCCAGACCCTGCTTCAGATTCTCTGCCCCATCTCTCTCTGCCCTTCCCCTGCACACTCTCTCTCTCTCTCATAAATAAACAAACATTTTTTAAAAAGTGAACAGAAGATCTGAATATTCACCTCACCCAGGAAGATATACAGATGGCAAATAAGGATATGAAAAGATGGTCAACATCATATGTCATTAGGGAATTGCAAATTAAAACAATGAGAGAATGCTACGTACCTATTAGAATGGCTAACAAGAGGAACTCTTATTCATCGTTGGTGGAATGCAAAATGGCAGAGTCACTCTGGAAGACAGTTGGGCAATTTCTTACAAAGCTAAACTTAATCGGTATTACCATAAGATCCAACAGTTGCAAATTAGGTATTTACCCAAATGAGCTGAAAACATGTCTACACAAAAGCCGCACACAAATGCTTATAGTAGCTTTATTCATTACTGCTGAAACTTGGACGCAAATAAGATGACCTTCAATTAAAGAATGAATAAACAAATGGTGGTACCTTCACATAATGAAATATTATTCAGTTATAAAAGGAAATGAGCTATCAATCTATGGAAAGACATGAAGGAATCTTAAATGCATACTGCTAAATGGAAGAAGCCAGTCTGAAAAGGCTACATACATATTGTGTTATTCCAACATATTACATTCTGGAAAAGGGAAAACTATAGAGACAGTTAAAAGATCAGTGGTTTCCAGGAGTTTACGGGGGGTGGCATAGGAAGGAGTGATGGACACGAGAGTCACAAGGGAATTTTAGTTCAGTGAAACTGTTCTGTATGTTACTGTAATGGTAAATACGTGACATATTGCACTTGTCAAAACCCATAGAACTGTATGATGCAAAGGGTAAACACAAAGGATATAGCTGGATCAGTAAGAGAAAAACACGTAGGCAGCTTCTAGAAGAATCTATGTGAAGGCTTCCTATGCTCTCCTTCTTATGAAGGGTCACACATAACATACTTTCCCTCCAGCAGCAAAAATGCAGTTTCACATGTGTGCCCAGGGAAGCCCATTAAGCCCTCAGTGCCCAAGGTTTTTTACTGGAGGCTTGTCACATAGGCACCCTCTGCCTAACAACTCTCAATATACCAGACTCCCAGAAGAAAAACAAATATTCACCATAAATCGCATTGTTTGCACGAGTCTAGGCACAGTGACTTAGGCTTATCAGTTGATATTGGAGGGAACATTCTGAAATCCGAGTTCCCATATGCCAGCCAAGTACCACCTGGCAAGCAGGCTCTTGTAAAGATCGCAGACTTAGGTTTGCTGTGTTAACTCTTTTCTGCACAGTCTATTTAATAGGATGATCTGCTACAGCATTCTCTCTAGTCATTATATCATCTATTTTACTGTGGACTTCTTCCTTTATGATAGCAATTTCTTTGAGCAGCATCAAAGCACCAAGTAATAATTACTACAAAAGTATGTCACCTATCCTTGAGTTTTACCAGTTTGAAATCTCTAGAAAGGGCAATGTTCAGTCACTTGAACCAATATTATATCAGTTAAGGACTTGGATCTTTCAAGAGAAACTAAACCAATTATTGCATATTTAGCCTACTATGTCCCTTTTCACTTTTAAGACAAGACCCACCAACAAATAATATTAAATCAGAGTGTGGTACTGAAGTTTCCAAATGATCTGTTTAGGATATGGACCCTTCTTGAACTCCAGAAATTGTAATTACAGAAGTAGAATTCTTCTCTACCGGTGAAGGAAATAGAGTCCCTGGATTGAGAGTGTTACACCAAAAAAAAAAGAGGTTAGAGTGGGAGAGAGCCAAAGCATAAGAGACTGTTAAAAACTGAGAACAAATTGAGGGTTGATGGGGGGTGGGAGGGAGGGCAGGGTGGGAGGGAGGGCAGGGTGGGTGATGGGTATTGAGGAGGGCACCTTTTGGGATGAGCACTGGGTGTTGTATGGAAACCAATTTGACAGTAAATTTCATATATTAAAAAATAAAAAAAAAATAAAACAGTAGTTCATTGGATGATATAAAAAAAAAAATAAAAAAATAAAATAAAATGAACTTTTGAATAATTGGAAAAAAAAAAATAAAAATAAAAAAAAATAAAAAAAAAAAAGAGAGTGTTACACCATTGATAGTAATATGGGGAGAAAGTAGCAATAGTCCATTATTAGTAACCAACTAGTCAAAACGATATTGGACACTTTCAGGTAGCAGTAGAGATTATAATGGTATATAGTGCTGTCAGATTTAAATATGATCTTAATGTGAGATCTGAAGATGTTTTGACTAACTTTAGAAACGGCTGTTTCTCTGAAGCAAGGAGGATATAGCCAAGGCTACTGAATTAAGGGATAATCTATAATAAGCGATGGTCTTTGTGTATTGATGTGCTATGTTAATGCTCCTGAAGTGTCACCTGACCTCATGCACTGATAATCTAGAATGAATCAATCTGACTCTTGTCTTGAAGGGTACTCTCTTTCTCAAAACAAAAATTTCACATAAAGAGCAGTTTATAGTTTAAAATTATTATTAAACATACAAAGAAACAAGTCACCATGAGTAAGACCCCCATAATGAACAACATTTAGCAGATGAGCAGAGATTTTAGATTTTGGTTTTTTTATTTTTATTTTTTAATATTTATTTATTTATGAGACAGAGAGAAAGAGAGCATGAACGGGGGAGGGGCAGAGAGAGGAAGACACAGAATCTGAAGCAGGCTCCAGGCTCCGAGCTGTCAGCACAGAGCCCGATGCAGGGCTCGAACCCACGGACTGTGAGATCATGACCTGAGCCAAAGTCGGACGCTCAACCGACTGAGCCACCCAGGTGCCCCGAGATTTTAGATTTTGGAATTATCAGACCAAAAATTATTAAATAAGCATGCTTAATATAGTTTAATAATCAAAAGAGAGGCTGGAACACATAAGTAAAGAGCAAGCAATTTGGTAAAGAACCAAAAAGACTTTTGAGAGGTGAAAATAGTAAAAATTTAAAACATTTGTCCGTTTCTTCCAGATTGTCTGGTGTATTGGCATATAAAATTTCATAATACTCTTTTATAATTATTTGTATTTCTGTGGTGTTGATTGTAATCTCTCCTCTTTTACTTATGATATTATTTATTTGGGTCCTTTCTCTTTTCTTTTTGATAAGTCTGGCTAGGAGGCTATCAATTTTATTAATTCTTTCAAAGAACCAGCTCTTAGTTTCATTTATCAATAATAGCCAAACTATGGAAATAGCCCACGTGTCCATCAACTGATAAATGGATAAAGCAGATGTGTATATATACAGTGGAATAATACTCAGCCACCAAAAAGAATGAAATCTTGCCATTTGCAACAATGTGGATAGAGCTAGGGTGCGTTATACTAAGTGAACTAAGTCAGTCAGAGAAAGACAATACCATATGATTTCACTAAGATGTGGAATTTAAGAAACAAAACAGATGAACATATGGGAAGGGAATAAAAAAGAGGGAAGAAAACCTTAAGAGACTCTTAATGGTAGAAAACAAACTGAGGGTAGATGGAGGGAGGTGGGCAGGGGATGGGCTAAATAGGTGATGGGCATGAAGGAGGGCACTTGTTGGAGGGAGCACTGGATGTTATATGTAAGTGATGGATCACTAAATTCTACTCCTGAAACCAATATTACAGTATATGTTAACTAACTAGAATTTAAATAAAAATTTGGAAGAAAAAAAAGACACTGGACTATTACTCAGCCACTAAAAAAATAAATAAATATAATACTTGAAGGATTTATAAATAGCTGAAGAAAGAACTAAGGAACTTAAGAAATTACAAGGCGTATAGCACAGAAAGACAAAGAAATGGAGACTCTGAAAGAGAGGTTAAGAGACACTGAGGATAGATAAGAAAATCTTAGATATATCTATTTGGAATTCCAGGAAGAAAAGAGAAAGAAAACAAGACAGAGGCAATATTTGAAGAGAACTTTCCAGAACAGATAAATAGTATAAATCTAATGAAGCCAAGTGACTCTTAAGCAGAATAAATAAAAAGAAATTTATACTAGACATATGCACTTGAAATATGCAACATACCTAATTTATGAACTAAAAGTTTAGGATTCTAGGCAGCAAACTTCAGAGATGCCCTTTACACTGATTTAAACAAAAGGCTTAATTAAACCAAAATTGTTTTTCCTTCTTAAAGTTACAAAAGTATAGTAATCAAAAGATTATTTACCATAAAAATAGTACAAAACAAAAATTATTGTGGAAGCCTGAGGCTCTGTTTTGAAACATACTTTTTAACAAGCATCACTATGTGTATTTTTATATATATTATATTAATTTTTAATTCATATTAAGGCATATAATCTTTGTACCTTTCTAGATTTATGTGCCTAACATTATACTGCTCCTAACATAATTACAATTTCAAACCATCAGGAGAACTACTTACATTTCTATTTTGTGAAGAAAAGACCCAAATTATTATTTTATTATTTATATATTTATAAACCAGCCAAGGTGATAATAAATTTTAATTTTGGGGGGTGCCTGGGTGGCTCAATCGGTTGAGTGTCCGACTTCAGCTCAGGTCATGTGTGATTGGATCACATTCATGAGTTCGAGCCCCACATTGGGCTCTGGGCTGGCAGCTCAAAGCCTGGAGCCTGCTTCAGATTCTGTCCCCCTCTCTCTCTGCCCCTCCCCACTCATGTTTTGTCTCTCTCTCTCTCTCTCTCTCTCTCAAAAATAAATAAACATTAAAAAAAAGTTTATTTTAATTTTTTTGTTTGTTATAGATTATGTGATTCTTAAGTACCGATGAAATTATCTTAATGGCACATGAGTAAAAATATTGCTAGTTAGCAGCATTTGATTGTAATCAAACTCACTAATTTTGTGTTCTTCGCAAGTTCTTTTTTATCACCATTTCTGTCTTTTCTAGGAAAGCAAATTGATGTCAGTGATGTAGACAGTGCTCTGAAAGACATGAAAGTGGAGGTCACAGACAAGGAATACTTTAATTTAGTAAAAACTCTACCAGTTGATGGTAAGGATTTAAAATATATATGTAGACTTCAAGGGGTTTAGACTACTTGCCTGTGAGATTTTCTTCTAAAATGCTGTCAGATTGTTACAGGTTGTTTTGTTTTATTTAATCATTTTTGAAAACTTTTAACATTATTTAGAATAATTCTAAATAATTATTTTAGAATAAAACTAAAATTTTAGTTTTTATTTTAGAATAAAAACTAAGTGACCCAAAAAACCAGGGTCATTTCATTTTCATTATGGTAATCAATAGCTATTTCACTTAATCTTGCCAATAAGATATGTGTATTGTTGTCCTTGGTTCCGTTAATATTCCTGAGAGTAAGTGGAAAAATGTAAAAATGGGAAAAGAAAGAATGTAAGGAAAGAAGTCAAGGGTAAAAATAAATCAAATGAGATATGTTTTATAAGTTTTAAACCACTAATCCTTGCCTTTTATGCAAAAGTGAATAAATTTGCCTCATTAAAAATCTTTCTCCAAACCAACTTTGTCATTATTTGAGAGGAAATTAGGTACATTTCAGAAAAATCATTAAAAAGTCTATTTTTTTTTTGAAATTATGGAAATAGGGAGAAAATTGTAGAATATTTATTATTTAGGTGAATCTCCCTTATTATTTTTCTCTGACCGTGCATCATGTCTTTTCTTACAGCTGAAGGAAAGGTGTATCAAAAAAGGCTGCTGGATGGTGTGAAGGCTCTTCAAAGTGAGTGAGAAGTATGATGAGAAAGCAGATATATCTGTGATATTCTCTTATTTTTCATATACACTGATTTATTTTTATTACGTTAAAAATTTCACATGTGTATTTCCCAATATTTATGGATATGTGGTATATGCCATAAATCCCTAGGAAATTACCCAGCCCCTTTCGAACTTGCACTATGTTGATATGAACAACAAGATACAGTCTGAGGATGAGACTCTCCATCTAGTCTTAAAATTGACCCTCCTTGGGCACCTTTTGGGATGAGCACTGGGTGTTGTATGGAAACCAATTTGACAGTAAATTTCATATATTAAAAAATAAAAAAAATATATATATCCCATTATAAAAAAAAAAAAAAAAAAAAAAATTGACCCTCCTTATACCGTTGACTAGCTTTTACTGGACCTTAAAGTCTTCATGAGTAAAGTGATAACCATAATATACATGAATTAGTAAGGAGTTTTTCTGCATCTTGGTTGTTTTTATGATAATTTGTCTCTCCTAAGGAGGAAAGGTGGCTATGAATAACCTCGTCCCATTTCTGGAAAATATGGGGATTAAGCTGTCACACAAAGAACTTGAAGATTTTTCACAAAACCTACCAGTTGCTGGTGAGCATTGCACATAAAAATGCATTCCCTTTAGGACAGCTTGGGTTTGAGAGTATCCATAGACCAGTGATAGTGTTTATTTAGTATCAACAGGGCATTTTTTAAAGGATGTGGCTGAATTCAAGTTTCACGTGAAAGTACATCCTGTCTCTTCTTTAAGAGAGTGTTCTACTATGAATAATTAAAATTGGTGAGAGTACTGACAAACAATTCTCAGATCAAAGAATAAAGAAGAAAATGAAAACAGAATGAGAAACATTTCAAAGAAACACTAAACAATAAGAGAACAGCCTATGATGAAGAATGATTCAAATTGACTAATGGTTGGGGTGCCTGTGTGCCTCAGTCTGTTGAGTGTCCGACTCGATTTCAGCTCAGGTCATGATCTCATGGTTCATGGGTTCAGGCCCTGCATCAGGCTCTGTGCTGACAGTGTGGAACCTGCTTGGAATTCTCTCTCTCCTGTTCTCTCTGCTCTTCTGCTGTTATCTCTCTCTCTCTCTCTCTCTCTCTCTCTCTCTCTCTCTCTCTCTCTCAAAAATAAATAAAAACATTTAAAATGTTTTTAATAAAAATAAATATAAAAAATAAAAATATTTAAAACATTGACGGATGGTTATTTCCAGTATATATGCCTCAGCTATTCTGATATAGTCAGAAAGACTAAAAAGGGATAGAGAGAAACATACTAAGAATTTTAAAAACATACTAGATATCAAGCATAATAATACTATTACAATATGTTATATATAACATGAGATTAAGATGTTGAAAATATTAATAAAATGAACATTTTTCCAGTGTAAAATAAATAAATTACCTATGTTGAGCAAAGAAGTGAAAAAAATCGAGAGACCAATAATAATAATTGCAAAAACCTATCAAATAATTGCATCTATCAACTGTCCACCACCACCTATCACTCTAACAAAAGGTGACAGGCACAGAGAGTTTTAGGAGTAAGTTCTTTCAATTCTTCAATTTATTTTAATACTATCTAAACCGGTCCAGAGGATTCCAGTTTGAGATGATGAAAAAACCAAAATCTGTCTAGTTTTTCTTTCCTCCAATACCTAACAAAGTGAACAAGAACAAAGAGCTACAGGCAGAATTGAAGGTCTGATGGGAAGCCCAAGAATACCATCCCATGCACAGATCTGTGGTTTGGTTAAATGTCTTTACCGAGTTCATTCTACTTAACTAGAGCAACGAACCCTGCTGGGACATTAAACCAAACCTCAGATATGGGAGCAGGGCTCACATATAATGAAGACCATGTAACATATCACCACACTCTCCGATTACAATAGAAGTGAGTAGAACAGTTTTCTTTAAATACACCTAGCTGAAGAAAGCTAACTGGTCTGAGATGCTATCAAGAGAGCAACTAAACATTGTTACATTAAATCCTGAGAATAAAATGAAAATCTGAACACAACTGCTGAAGTATATGCAAAACGAAAAGAAAGGATATGGCACCAATTCTAGCATTAGCACAGCAGAGAAAAATAGCAAAAGAAAAATAAGGAAAGAAGATGGAATGGAAGGAAGATAGCATGCAAAAAACAAATAACCCCATCTTGTAGTAATATAGTCAGTTTAACCTAAGGAACAACCAAAAAGAAGTACTTGACAATTAATTCACATTACAGAGCAATTTCATGGATTCAATAAAACTAGATCTCAAAATGAGAAGGTTACATAACATGGTGGCACTAAAAGAGACAGGGGCACCCATATGGCTCAGTCGGTTAAGCATCTGACTTTGGCTCAGGTCATGATCTTGCAGTCCATGAGTTCAAGCCCTGCATCGGGCTCTGTGCTGACAGCTCAAAGCCTGGAGCCTGTTTCAGATTCTGTGTCTCCCTCTCTCTCTCTGCCCCTCCCCTGCTCGCGCTCTCTCTGTCTCTGAGAAATGAATAAACCTTAAAAAAAAATTTTTTTTATAAAAAAAAAAAAAAGAGAGAGAGACAAGGGTGCCTTGGTTGCTTAGTCGGTTAAGCATCCGACTTTGGCTCAGGTCATGATCTCATGGTTCCGTGAGTTCGAGCCCCTTGTTAGGCTCTGTGCTGACAGTTCAGAGCCTGGAGCCTGCTTCAGATTCTGTGTCTCCCTCTCTTTCTGTTCCTCCCCTGCTTGTGCTCTCTCTCTCAAAAATAAATAAAACATTAAATTTTTTTTTTAAAAAAGAGAGACAAACCATGAAACAGATTCCAAATGATAGAGAAAGAACTAAGGGTTGTGTCATAGACTCTAAGTCTAAAGTTCTCTTTTGACCAGCAAAAGAGTGGACACAAGATTAAAGCAAGAGATGGATAATGTCTGGGGAAAAGACAAGAGCCCCGAATAAGGGCCCTTGCCCCATATTTATTCAGATCAGAAGGCTTACACCCAAATGTAATGGGTGTGTACAAAGAGACAAACTAGGAACATTAACTTGGGGACGTGAGGGAAAAGGGGGGTTTTGAAGATATACAGTGTTTGGGGTTTGGGTCAATATAAAACAAAATCTGGGCACCAGGCAGATGGGTAGATGGTTGTTAACAACAGACAGGAGGCGCTATTTATCATACCTGTTTATCTTTGCCAGCCTAGGGGATAAGGCAGATAGGGGAAATAACCTCAGGGTTAATAAGGCACCTTTTCTTACGTTAACCATCTCCCACTTCGGGCTGCTTTGCCTGCAGCACAGCGGTCCATAGTCCAATTCACCAATTTACCTAACCTGGCCCTATTCTCCTATGAAAGCAGATTTTCTGCTGTAGTACTAACTTGGGGGTGCTTCCACCCTGAATATCTAATCTTGTTCATTTCATATACCTATCAGGGGCGCCTGGGTGGCTCAGTCAGTTGAGCATCCGACTTCAGCTCAGGTCATGATCTCACGGTCTGTGGGTTCAAGCCCCGTGTCGGGCTCTGTGCTGATAGCTCAGAGTCTGGAGCCTGCTTCGGATTCTGTGTCTCCCTCTCTCTCTCTCTGCCCCTCCCCTGCTCATGCTCTCTCTCTCTCTGTCAAAAATAAATAAACATTAAAAAAAAATTTCATATACCTATCTATATATTGGGCACCTTAGCACCATACCTATTTTAGGCCTTTGCCTCTCCCTCTCTATTCTGGGACCTCTGCACCCCCTCTCTATTTTGGGGTGCCTTGGCTCCTCCCTATTCCTGGCACCTTTGTGCCTCCCTATTCTTGGGGTGTCTTTGCACCCCCCTATTCTTGGAGTGCCAATCTAGTTTACCCAAACTTGGGTGTGAGCATTTTATGACTTTGTATTTCTTTATGCCTTGTTAACCCATTGGTGTAAACCTGGGGGATTCCTAAGCTTATCCCCACAGGGTTGCTGGAGGGAAGGTGGGGAGGGTGGGCTAAATGGGTGATGGGGATTAAGGAGGGCACTTGTGTTGAGCACTGGGTGTTGTATGGAAGTGATGAATCACTAAATTCTACTCCTGAAAGTAATATTACACTATATGTTAACTAACTGGAGTTTAAGTAAAAACTTGAGGGGCGCCTGGCTGGCTCAGTTGGTTTTAAGCATCCGACTCTTTTTTTTTTTTATGTTTCGGACATTTGTCCATTCTTCATACATGCCCTGATGTATGCTTGATGTAAGAGTCGGATCTTACAGAGTATGTATGCCTGATGTAAGAGTCGGATGCTTAAAACCAACTGAGGTTTTAAGGTTAAGCATCCGACTCTTTTTTTATTTAATGTTTATTCTTTTTTGAAAGACAGAGAGAGACAGAGCACAAGCAGGTGTGGGGTGGAGAAAGAGGGGACACAGAATCTGAAGCAGGCTCCAGGCTCTGAGCTGTCAGCACAGAGCCCAATGCAGGGCTCGAACTCACGAACCGTGAGATCATGACCTGAGCCGAAGCCGGACGCTCAACCGACTGAACCACCCAGGCACCCCTTAAGCATCTGACTCTTAATTTCAGCTCACACCATGATCTCACAGTCCTGAGATGGAGCCTGGCTTCAGACTTAAGATTCTTTCTCTCCCTCTCCTCTGCCCATCCCCTTCTCATGCACACTTTCTCTCAAGATAAATTTTAAAAACATTTAAAAAAATTAATTAAAACTTGAAACTATAAAAAATAAAATTAAAAAATAATTAAATTTTAAAAATAAAACAAGGGGAATTGCCTAACTAAAGAAACAAAGTACTAAGCAATCATTATAGAACTACTAAATAAATTATAAACATCAAAGTAAAAAATAGATGTGGCTGAAATCTTATTGACAGACTAAGAGAACTTAAGATAATCACAGTAAAAGCAGAGGGAAAAGATTAATGCTATCAGGAATTTAAATTTTTTTTAATGTTTATTTATTTATTTATTGAGAGAGAGAGAGAGAGAGAGAGAGAGCAAGCGAACAGGGGATGGGTAGAGAGTTAAAGAGACAGAGAATCCCAAGCAGGCTCTGTGCTGTCAGCACAGAGCTCTATGAGGGGCTGAAACTCACAAACTGTGAGATCATGACCTGAGCTGAAATCAAGAGTTGGACATTTAACCAACTGAGCCACCCAGGCACCCCTAATGCTATCTGGAATTTAAGTAAAAACTTAAAAAAAAATATTAATGCTCTCTGGGAAGATCTTTTATGAAGACCAATCTTTTTAATGTAATTTACCTGCCTAGTATAAGTGTCCTAAGACGTATGTAAACCTCCAAATCTGTTTTGTCAGTGTATTTAGAAAATACACAAGAATCGTTATCAAACCTAAAAATATAAACTTGTGAGCACTAAAAAAATTTTTTTAATGATTAAAAGTCAGTCCTACCTCTAAATTTTAAAAGCTGTCAACTGGTCAGGAAAATACCAATGGATTTGCAGTCAGGCCATTCAACAGAGATCTAATGACTGCACACCTATTAAGAATACATTTCCCAAAATCCTCTCAGAAAGGCAATTGTAATGGAATTAGTTCTAACAGAAAAGATTCAAGAGAGTTAAGTGCAGAGTAGGATTTTTTTCCTTAACAGAAAAGTGAGTGGAGCAGGTGAGTGAAATAGGTAAAGGGGATTTAGAGTAGAATTATCTTGATGAGCACTGAGAAATGTATAAAATTGTGTAATTAGGATATTGTACATCTAAAACTTACTGAATGTTAATTATACATGAATCTTTTAAAAGGAAGGGAAAAAGTAGAAAAATGACCCCCCCCCCCAAAAGTGATGGCTTCTCATTTTCTGTCCCCTAAAAAGAATACAAATAACACCATCTAGAGTCTAACATAGTGGCTTCATTTTCAAAATGCATCACTGTATTTTCCTCACAAGGCAGTTATACATTATAAACCTTAAGCATATAACAGTCACGTGATTTTTTCCGTAAGCCCGCAGACTTCCACAAGCCTCCAGGAGCTTACAGCCAGACTAGTCCCGAGGTTTCACATATTAAAGCTTTCTCCACAGCCACAAGTTTCTTTTCTTGTTGGGGTTGTTGAACACAAACTCTTCAACTTAGACCAATTCTGTTCCTAAAAGTGTTAGCTGTGCTTTCTTTTTGATGAACACTCTGACTCCATCTTGAACAACGTCCCCATCGGAATCTACTTTTGTTTTGGTATATTCTAGAATATAAGAAAAGCTATTACAATCCCTGGTTTGAACACAAACTTTCCCACCTATGTGTTCAAACTTATTTTTAAGAAGTTGTTTACTGCTGAAAGTGTCAGAGTAGGGGCAGGTGGGTCGGCCTGCATCTTCCTTTTCCTCACAGTCCAAACAGTGGCTTGGACTAACAAAGTTAACATCATCTTCTTGGTGTTCTGGTGTCCTAGGCTGGCTATTGTATAATTTTCTAGGTAAAGTTTTGCATTTAATGCAATGGATTTATTTTTAGGTATTTTTTATACTGTTGAAAATGGTATATTTAAATTTTTTTCTTTTTCAGTTTGTTGCTGATACATAAAAAATATTGATTTTTGTGTAATGACCTTGTACCCAGCAACCTTTCTATACTTTTATAAACTATAATTATCTGAATATCCTCCTGAGTTTTCTACATATATAATTATGTTTCCAAATAATGGCAGTTTTCTTTCTTTTCTATCATTATGCCTTTTATTTCTTCATCATGCCTTACTGCTTCAGTTAGAATTTCCAATATAGTATTGTAAATGTGATGATAGCGGACATCCTTACCTCATTTCTTTTCCTTTTTTTCTTTTAGAGAGAGAGAGAGAGAGAGAGAGCGAGAGAGCACAAGTGGGGGCTGGGCAGAGGGAGAGGAAGGGAGAGAATCTTAAGCAGGCTCATGCTCAGCACCACACCCGATGTGGGGGCTCGATCTTAGGACCATGAAATCGTGACCTGAGCTGAAATCAAGAGTCAGATGCTTAACCGACTGAGCCACCCAGGAGTTCCTACTTCATTTCTTTTTTTTTTTTTTTAATTAAACATTTTTTTTAATGTTTATTTATTTTTGAGAGAGAGAAAGAACATGAGTGGGAGAGTGGCAGAGAGAGAGGGAGACACAGAATCTGAAGCAGGCTCTGAGCTGTCAACACGATGCGGGGCTTGAACCCATGAACCATGAGATCAAGACCTGAGCCGAAGTCGGACACTCAACCGACTGAGCCACTCAGGTGCCCCAGCCTGCCTCATTTCTGATCACAAAGAGAAACATTTCCATATTTCACCATTAAGTATTACCTTATTGAAGTTTTATATATGTAACTTTTATCAGATTAAAGGAGTTCCCTTCTATTCCTATTTTGCTAAGAGTTTTGTCTTATTTCTTTCAACAGTGTTTTGTAGTGTTTGAAGTATGATCTTTGTACTTCTTTTGTTAACTTTATTCCTAGGTGATTTATTCTATTTAGTGCTCTTCTAAGTGAAACTTTCCTTACTATTATTTTTGAATTGCTTATAGCCATTACTTTTTAGTGTGTTGAGATTTGGCTTTATAATCCAGTACATGGTGATTTTTGCTAAATATTCCCTATGTGAAAAAATATGCATTCTGAAATTATTGGGTACGGTGTTGCCTATATCTCCATTAAATCAACTTTGTTAAATTTCTTGTTCAAATATCCTAAAGTCTTAATGATTTAATATCTTAATATCTGCTTCTTCTATTAACTACTGACAAAGATGTATCAAATCTCCCCCTGGGTGCCTGAATGGCTCATGACTCAGGTCATAACTCATAATTTGTGACTTTGAGCCCCACATCTGGCTCTGTGCAGACAGCGTGGAGCCTGCTTAAGATTCTCCCTCTCTCTGCCCCTGACCTCTGCTCGCACACTCTCTATCTCAAAATAAATGAACTTTAAAAAATTTCTCTCAGTGTAATTTTGGATTTTTATTTCTCATTATAATTTTATAATTTTCTTTGTTTTTTTTTGACACCATGTTAATACGAGCATACAAGTTTGGAATTATGACATCTTCACGGTGAATTAAACTTCTTTTTGTTATTACTAGAAAAGTTTTTTCTTAAAGCCTGTTTTGTTTGATGTTAATATTCCTACTCTACCTTTGCTTAGTGTTTGTATGGTCTATACTTATCCATCCTTTTACTTTTGACTTCTCTGAATCCTTAGATTTCAGATATTTTAAATTCTTAAATTTTAGAGCCTTAGATCACTTCCTTGATGAATTTTACCTAGCATAGAAGTAAGAAATAATTTCCACGTTACTCAACTCTTCAAAAAACATAAAAACAAGAAACACTTGCCAGTTTGATTTATGGAACTATCATAATCTTTATGCCGATATTTGATGAAGAAGACACAAAAAAGGAAAATCACAGGCTAATCTTTGTATAAACAAACAATGCAAAAATCCTAACCAATTAGCATGCAAAAACCCTAAACAATTAGCAATCTGAAAATCATTTTTGCAATATTAGTAGTAATTATGAGATTACTGACATATTTGTGTTTAAATCTACTTTTACTGAATTCCTGTTTTTGTACATGTTCAACTTTCTGTTTCCTTCCATTCTTGCCTTCCTTTTGGACTAATTATTTTTTATTTTTCTTGTTAATTTAGAAGCCTCAAAGGTTATTGTAGAAATTACAATATGCATCCTTAATCTATCATAATCCGATTTTATTTTGGACTTTTATCCTCATTCAAGATGATACTGTTTTTGTTTTATACAATGTTTTCCCAGAATTATTTATATATTATCATTTCATTTCTTCTTATCCTTCCTTCCCTGTTGTCCTATATTGAAAGGGAACACTGAGAGCTAAGTCAAATAAAACAATTTTTTTCAGGCATCTGGATGCCTCAGTTGGCTAAGTGTCTGACTCTTGATCTCAGCTCAGGTCATGATCTCAGGGTTTGTGAGATCAAGGCCTGTGTCAGGCTCTGTGCTGCCAATGTGGAGCCTGCTTGAGATTCTCTCTCTCCCTCTCTTTCTGCCCCTCCCCTGCTTGTGTGTGTGCTCTCTCTCTCTCTCAAAATAAATAAACTTAAAATTTTTTTTAATTAAAAAATTAAAAAAATATATTTTCAACCTGTACCTAAACAGTCATATAAAATTTTACAGCATCATGGGGCGCCTGGGTGGCGCAGTCGGTTAAGCGTCCGACTTCAGCCAGGTCACGATCTCGCGGTCCGTGAGTTCGAGCCCCGCGTCAGGCTCTGGGCTGATGGCTCGGAGCCTGGAGCCTGTTTCCGATTCTGTGTCTCCCTCTCTCTCTGCCCCTCCCCCGTTCATGCTCTGTCTCTCTCTGTCCCAAAAATAAATAAAAAAACAAAACAAAAAAAAAAAAAAAAACCCCAAAAAAAAACGTTGTAAAATTTTACAGCATCAGGAACCAAAAGAAATGTATAAATAGTTAACAGGAGAACAAAAAACCGACTATAAACAAAATAACAGAATCTGAATACAGGGGAAAAAACTGAGATGCATGAAACAAAGTGGAGGAAAAAACTTTAAAAAGCATTCTTATATCTAAGTAAATATGATGAAAAATGTAATATAATAGTCTGGAACTAAAATTCAAGATGATCAATGTTCTAGTTGGGGGAGAGGTATCATAAGTAGAGAAAGCAGAAGGAACAGTCTCATTGTTGGTCTGTGACTGCTTTTTGTCCTACAGGTGGTGGGAAGGTTGATCTGAAAAATGTGACAATGAAAACGAAAGAGTTTACAGGTGAGTTTCTATGACACTGAAACCCTAATGCTTTATAATAAATTATATTTAAATTTTTATATTCCTAGTAGTCTATTGTCCATATTAATTTTGCCATTTTACCCAGTTATTATAAAATATAAAATATTTCTGCCTGATAAAATCCATTTGATCTTGGATTATCTGTTTGAAAAATAAACTATAAGACTTGCTTTTGATAACATGTCCTATGTACTGTACAGATTTTTTTCTCATATATGTATATATGTCTTCACCTACATGTAAATAGCTAAATTTTAGGTAAGCACATGAATAAATAAGGTAAAGTTTTGGAAAGCTCAAGATAATGTGGTTTTGTCAACGATCAATTACATAAGTCAGTATAAGATCTCCTGCTATAATCATTTCTTTTGGCAATTCATTATCCAATTTGGTAACTAGATTTTATTCTGTTCATTATCCCCCAAATTAAGGGAGCCTTTATTATATCAATAATTTAGGAACAAATTTGCTTTGACTTCTAATGACACACTGTATTTCCACATTCCATTTTACTTTCACTCTTTAATCCCCAACTGGGAATGATGCCATATAAGCTATTTTAAGTATATTTAAAAGTACATATCATATAGGTTAATAACATTTTCTTATGAACCTCTTAAACTTACATAATACTGAGTAATTAATTTCTATAATTTTCACCTATAAACCTGTATTTTCAAAGGAGAAAAGATTGATGCCACAGATCTGAAAAACATTCTTGGAGACATGGGGATAGAAGTCAATGATAAGGAATGTCTGGAACTACAAAAATTACTACCCACTGATGGTGAGCTGCATCTGTGACCTCCAGAGTTCAGTTTAATAGTTCTATTTATGATCTTTATATTTTAAAGTGACACATGTTCAGGTATTTGTTACCTGCACCCATCCTCCAGCTCTTGCTTGAACAGTCTCTTACTCTGTACTATTCAAGTACAGAGTTCAGCTGTGAAAAAGAATCCTTTCCCACAAAATCAGTATTGAGGAAAGATGTTACTGATGATTTGGGAAGGGAAAGGACAGAGGGATTTATATCTTGTCTCAGTAAACATTGCAAAAGTCCTCATAAATTCCTGATCTCTCCCAGAGTTACTGTTCCTTACATTGTCCCTGGGGGATTCCCTTTTCCTAATCCTTATCCCTCTAAGAGCTGAACCCTCAAAACTCCCCCCTCTGTTAAGCTCAATTTCTTTTTTATTAAGTTTTTATTTTAATTCCAGTGTAGTTAATATACAGTGATATGTTCATTTTAGGTGTACAGTATAGTCATTTCAACAATTCCATACCTCACTCAGTGCTCATCACAAGTGTACTCCTTAATACCCATCACCTATTTCACGATCACCCCACTCAGCTCCCCTCTGGTAGCCATCAGTTTGTTCTCTATAGTTAAGAGTCTATTTCTTGGTTTCTCTCTCTCTCTCTCTCTCTCTCTCTCTCTCTCTCTCTCTCTCTCTCTCTCTCCCTCCCTCCCTCCCTCCCTCTCTCCCTCTCCTTGTTTTGGTTCTTAAATTCCACACATCAGTGAAATCATATGGTATTTGTCTTTCTCTGACTAACTTATTTTGCTTAGCATATATACTCTCTGGCTCCATCCATGTTGTTGCAAATGGCAAGGTTTCATTCTTTTTATGGCTGAATAATATTCTGGGGTGTGTGTGTGTGTGTGTGTGTGTGTGTGTGTGTGTGTGTGTGTGTATTTACCACATCTTCTTTATCCATTCATCTATCTATGGACCCTTGGGCTGCTTCCATAATTTGGCTATTGTAAATAATGCTGCTATAAACGTAGGGGTGTATGTATCCCTTTCAGTTAGTGTTTTTGTATTTTTGGGGTGGACATCCAGTAGTGCAATTCAAAGGTAGTTCTATTTTTAGCTTTTTTGAGAAACCTTCATACTGCTTTTCCACATTGGGTATACCAGTTTGCATTCCCCCCAACAGTGCAAGAGTGTTCCTTTTTCTCCACATCCTCACCAAAAGTTGTTTCTTGTGTTTTTTATTTTAGTCATTCTGACAGGTGGGAGATGATATCTCATTGCAGTTTTGATTAGCATTTCCCTGATGATGAGTGATATTGAGCATCTTTTCATGTGTCTGTTGGCCATCTGTATGTCTTCTTTGGAGAAATGTCTGTTCACGTCTTCTGCCCATTTTTAAATTGGATTATTTGGTTTTTGAATGTTGAGTTCTATCAGTTCTTTATATATTTTTAGTACTAACCCTTTATTGGATATGTCATTTGCAATTATCTTCTCCCGTTTAGTAGATTGCCTTTAGTTTTGTTTATTGTTTCCTTCGTTGTGCATAAGCTTTATATTTTGATGAAGTCCCCATAGTTTCTTTTTACTTTTGTTTCCCTTGCCTCTGGTGACATATCTAGAAAAATGTTGCTATGGCTAATGCCAGAGAAATTAGTGCTTGTGCTCTTTCATAGGATTTTTATGGCTTCAGGTCTCACATTTAGGTCTTTAATCCATTGTGAATTTATTTTCATGTATGGTGTAAGAAAGTGGTCCAGTTTCATTCTTTTGCATGCGGTTGTTTAGTTTTTCCAGCACCATTTATTGAAGAGACTATCTTTTCCCCATTGGATATTCTTATCTCCTTTGACAAAGATTAATTGACCATATAATTGTGAGTGTGTTTCTGGGTTTTCTTTTTTTTTTTATTTTTTTTATTTTTTTTATTTTTTAATATATGAAATTTACTGTCAAATTGGTTTCCATACAACACCCAGTGCTCATCCCAAAAGGTGCCCTCCTCAATACCCATCACCCACCCTGCCCTCCCTCCCACCCCCCATCAACCCTCAGTTTGTTCTCAGTTTTTAACAGTCTCTTATGCTTTGGCTCTCTCCCACTCTAACCTCTTTTTTTTTTTTTCCTTCCCCTCCCCCATGGGTTTCTGTTACGTTTCTCAGGATCCACATAAGAGTGAAACCATATGGTATCTGTCTTTCTCTGTATGGCTTATTTCACTTAGCATCACACTCTCCAGTTCCATCCATGTTGCTACAAAAGGCCATATTTCATTTTTTCTCATTGCCACGTAGTATTCCATTGTGTATATAAACCACAATTTCTTTATCCATTCATCAGTTGATGGACATTTAGGCTCTTTCCATAATTTGGCTATTGTTGAGAGTGCCGCTATAAACATTGGGGTACAAGTGCCCCTATGCATCAGTACTCCTGTATCCCTTGGGTAAATTCCTAGCAGTGCTATTGCTGGGTCATAGGGTAGGTCTATTTTTAATTTTCTGAGGAACCTCCACACTGCTTTCCAGAGCGGCTGCACCAGTTTGCATTCCCACCAACAGTGCAAGAGGGTTCCTATTTCTCCACATCCTCTCCAGCATCTATAGTCTCCTGATTTCTTCATTTTGGCCACTCTGACTGGCGTGAGGTGATATCTGAGTGTGGTTTTGATTTGTATTTCCCTGATAAGGAGCGACGTTGAGCATCTTTTCATGTGCCTGTTGGCCATCCGGATGTCTTCTTTAGAGAAGTGTCTATTCATGTTTTCTGCCCATTTCTTCACTGGGTTATTTGTTTTTCGGGTGTGGAGTTTGATGAGCTCTTTATAGATTTTGGATACTAGCCCTTTGTCCGATGTGTCATTTGCACATATCTTTTCCCATTCCGTTGGTTGCCTTTTAGTTTTGTTGGTTGTTTCCTTTGCTGTGCAGAAGCTTTTTATCTTCATAAGGTCCCAGTAATTCACTTTTGCTTTTAATTCCCTTGCCTTTGGGGATGTGCCGAATAAGAGATTGCTACGGCTGAGGTCAGAGAGGTCTTTTCCTGCTTTCTCCTCTAAGGTTTTGATGGTTTCCTGTCTCACATTCAGGTCCTTTATCCATTTTGAGTTTATTTTTGTGAATGGTGTGAGAAAGTGGTCTAGTTTCAACCTTCTGCATGTTGCTGTCCAGTTCTCCCAGCACCATTTGTTAAAGAGACTGTCTTTTTTCCATTGGATGTTCTTTCCTGCTTTGTCAAAGATGAGTTGGCCATACGTTTGTGGGTCTAGTTCTGGGGTTTCTATTCTATTCCATTGGTCTATGTGTCTGTTTTTATGCCAATACCATGCTGTCTTGATGATGACAGCTTTGTAGTAGAGGCTAAAGTCTGGGATTGTGATGCCTCCTGCTTTGGTCTTCTTCTTCAAAATTACTTTGGCTATTCGGGGCCTTTTGTGGTTCCATATGAATTTTAGGATTGCTTGTTCTAGTTTCGAGAAGAATGCTGGTGCAATTTTGATTGGGATTGCATTGAATGTGTAGATAGCTTTGGGTAGTATTGACATTTTGACAATATTTATTCTTCCAATCCATGAGCAGGGAATGTCTTTCCATTTCTTTATATCTTCTTCAATTACCTGCATAAGCTTTCTATAGTTTTCAGCATACAGATCTTTTACATCTTTGGTTAGATTTATTCCTAGGTATTTTATGCTTCTTGGTGCAATTGTGAATGGGATCAGTTTCTTCATTTGTCTTTCTGTTGCTTCGTTGTTAGTGTATAAGAATGCAACTGATTTCTGCACATTGATTTTGTATCCTGCAACTTTGCTGAATTCATGTATCAGTTCTAGCAGACTTTTGGTGGAGTCTGTCGGATTTTCCATGTATAATATCATGTCATCTGCAAAAAGCGAAAGCTTGACTTCATCTTTGCCAATTTTGATGCCTTTGATTTCCTTTTGTTGTCTGATTGCTGATGCTAGAACTTCCAGCACTATATTAAACAACAGCGGTGAGAGTGGGCATCCCTGTCGTGTTCCTGATCTCAGGGAAAAAGCTCTCAGTTTTTCCCCGTTGAGGATGATGTTAGCTGTGGGCTTTTCATAAATGGCCTTTATGATCTTTAAGTATGTTCCTTCTATCCCGACTTTCTCGAGGGTTTTTATTAAGAAAGGGTGCTGGATTTTGTCAAAGGCCTTTTCTGCATCGATTGACAGGATCATATGGTTCTTCTCTTTTTTTTTGTTAATGTGATGTATCACGTTGATCGATTTGCGAATGTTGACCCAGCCCTGCATCCCAGGAATGAATCCCACTTGATCATGGTGAATAATTCTTTTTATATGCTGTTGAATTCGATTTGCTAGTATCTTATTGAGAATTTTTGCATCCATATTCATCAGAGATATTGGCCTGTAGTTCTCTTTTTTTACTGGGTCTCTGTCTGGTTTAGGAATCAAAGTAATACTGGCTTCATAGAATGAGTCTGGAAGTTTTTCTTCCCTTTCTATTTCTTGGAATAGCTTGAGAAGGATAGGTATTATCTCTGCTTTAAACGTCTGGTAGAACTCCCCTGGGAAGCCATCTGGTCCTGGACTCTTATTTGTTGGGAGATTTTTGATAACCGATTCAATTTCTTCGCTGGTTATGGGTCTGTTCAAGCTTTCTATTTCCTCCTGATTGAGTTTTGGAAAAGTGTGGGTGTTTAGGAATTTGTCCATTTCTTCCAGGTTGTCCAATTTGTTGGCATATAATTTTTCATAGTATTCCCTGATAATTGTTTGTATCTCTGAGGGATTGGTTGTAATCATTCCATTTTCATTCATGATTTTATCTATTTGGGTCATCTCCCTTTTCTTTTTGAGAAGCCTGGCTAGAGGTTTGTCAATTTTGTTTATTTTTTCAAAAAACCAACTCTTGGTTTCGTTGATCTGCTCTACAGTTTTTTTAGATTCTATATTGTTTATTTCTGCTCTGATCTTTATGATTTCTCTTCTTCTGCTGGGTTTAGGCTGCCTTTGCTGTTCTGCTTCTATTTCCTTTAGGTGTGCTGTTAGATTTTGTATTTGGGATTTTTCTTGTTTCTTGAGATAGGCCTGGATTGCAATGTATTTTCCTCTCAGGACTGCCTTCGCTGCGTCCCAAAGCGTTTGGATTGTTGTATTTTCATTTTTGTTTGTTTCCATATATTTTTTAATTTCTTCTCTAATTGCCTGGTTGACCCACTCATTCGTTAGTAGGGTGTTCTTTAACTTCCATGCTTTTGGAGGTTTTCCAGACTTTTTCCTGTGGTTGATTTCAAGCTTCATAGCATTGTGGTCTGAAAGTATGCATGGTATGATTTCAATTCTTGTATACTTATGAAGGGCTGTTTTGTGACTCAGTGTGTGATCTATCTTGGAGAATGTTCCATGTGCACTCGAGAAGAAAGTATATTCTGTTGCTTTGGGATGCAGAGTTCTAAATAGATCTGTCAAGTCCATCGGATCCAATGTATCATTCAGGGCCCTTGTTTCTTTATTGACCGTGTGTCTAGATGATCTATCCATTTCTGTAAGTGGGGTGTTAAAGTCCCCTGCAATGACCACATTCTTATCAATAAGGTTGCTTATGTTTATGAGTAATTGTTTTATATATCTGGGGGCTCGGGTATTTGGCGCATAGACATTTATAATAGTTAGCTCTTCCTGATGGATAGACCCTGTGATTATTATATAATGCCCTTCTTCATCTCTTGTTACAGCCTTTAATTTAAAGTCTAGTTTGTCTGATATAAGTATGGCTACTCCAGCTTTCTTTTGGCTTCCAGTAGCATGATAAATAGTTCTCCATCCCCTCACTCTCAATCTAAAGGTGTCCTCAGATCTAAAATGAGTCTCTTGTAGACAGCAAATAGATGGGTCTTGTTTTTTTATCCATTCTGATACCCTATGTCTTTTAGTTGGCGCATTTAATCCATTTACATTCAGTGTTATTATAGAAAGATACGGGTTTAGAGTCATTGTGATGTCTGTATGTTTTATGCTTGTAGCGATGTCTCTGGTACTTTGTCTCACAGGATCCCCCTTAGGATCTCTTGTAGGGCTGGTTTCGTGGTGACAAATTCCTTCAGTTTTTGTTTGTTTGGGAGACCTTTATCTCTCCTTCTATTCTAAATGACAGACTTGCTGGATAAAGGATTCTCGGCTGCATATTTTTTCTGTTTAGCACACTGTAGATATCATGCCAAGCCTTTCTGGCCTGCCAAGTTTCAAAGGAGAGATCAGTCACAAGTCTTATAGGTCTCCCTTTATATGTGAGGGCACGTTTATCCCTTGCTGCTTTCAGAATTTTCTCTTTATCCTTGTATTTTGCCAGTTTCACTATGATATGTCGTGCAGAAGATCGATTCAAGTTACGTCTGAAGGGAGTTCTCTGTGCCTCTTGGATTTCAATGCCTTTTTCCTTCCCCAGTTCAGGGAAGTTCTCAGCTATAATTTCTTCAAGTACCCCTTCAGCACCTTTCCCTCTCTCTTCTTCCTCTGGGATACCAATTATGCGTATATTATTTCTTTTTAGTGTATCACTTAGTTCTCTAATTTTCCCCTCATACTCCTGGATTTTTTTATCTCTCTTTCTTTCAGCTTCCTCTTTCTCCATAACTTTATCTTCTAGTTCACCTATTCTCTCCTCTGCCTCTTCAAGCCGAGCCGTCGTGGTTTCCATTTTGTTTTGCATTTCGTTTAAAGCGTTTTTCAGCTCCTCGTGACTGTTCCTTAGTCCCTTGATCTCTGTGGCAAGAGATTCTCTGCTGTCCTGTATACTGTTTTCAAGCCCAGCGATTAGTTTTATGACTGTTATTCTAAATTCACTTTCTGTTATATTATTTAAATCCTTTTTGATCAGTTCATTAGCTGTTGTTATTTCTGGAGATTCTTCTGAGGGGAATTCTTCCGTTTGGTCATTTTGGAGAGTCCCTGGCGTGGTGAGGACCTGCAGGGCACTTCCCCTGTGCTGTGGTGTATAACTGGAGTTGGTGGGCGGGGCCACAGTCCGCCCTGATGTCTGCCCCCAGCCCACCGCTGGGGCCACAGTCAGACTGGTGTGTGCCTTCTCTTCCCCTCTCCTAGGGGCGGGATTCACTGTGGGGTGGCGTGGCCCATCTGGGCTACTTGCACACTGCCAGGCTTGTGTTGCTGGGGATCTGGCATATTAGCTGGGGTGGGTAGGCAAGGTGCACGGGGGCTGGAGGGGCAGGCTTAGCTCGCTTCTCCTTAGGTGATCCACTTCAGGAGGGGCCCTGTGGCAGCGGAAGGGAGTCAGATCCGCTGCCGGAGGTTTGGCTCCGCAGAAGCACAGAGTTGGGTGTTTGCGCTGCGCGAGCAAGTTCCCCAGCAGGAACTGGTTCCCTTTGGGATTTTGGCTGGGGGATGGGCGGGGGAGATGGCGCTGGCGAGCGCCTTTGTTCCCCGCCAAGCTGAGCTCTGCCGTCCGGGGGCTCAGCAGCTCTCCCTCCCTTTGTCCTCCAGCCTTCCCGCTTTCTGAGCAGAGCTGTTAACTTCTGACCTCCCAGACGCTAAGTCGCGCTTGCTGTCGGAACACAGTCCGTCCGGCCCCTCCGCTTTTGCCAGCCAGACTCGGGGGCTCTGCTTGGCTGGCGAGCCGCCCCTCCACCCCAGCTCCCTCCCGCCAGTCCGTGGAGCGCGCCCCGCCTTGCCGCCCTTCCTACCCTCTTCCGTGGGCCTCTCGTCTGCGCTTGGCTCCGGAGACTCCGTTCTGCTAATCCTCTGGCGGTTTTCTGGGTTCTTTAGGCAGGTGTAGGTGGAATCTAAGTGATCAGCAGGACGCGCGGTGAGCCCAGCATCCTCCTACGCCGCCATCTTCCGGAACCTTCTATTTCTGGGTTTTCTATTCTGTTACATTGATCTATGTGTCTTTTTGTGCCAGTACCATACTGTTTTGATTACTACGGCTTTGTAATATAACTTGAAGTCCAGAATTGTGATACCTCCAGCTTTGCTTTTCTTTTTCAAAATTGCTTTGGCTATTTGGGGTCTCTTGTGGTTCCATATAAATTTTAGGGTTTTTTTCTAGTTAAAAAATGTGTTGGTATTTTGATAAGGATTACAATAATGTACAGGTTGCTTTGGGTAGTATAAACATTTTAAGAATATTTGTTCTCTCAATCCATGAGCATGGAATGTCTTTTCATTCATTTGTGTTTTCTTCAATTTCTTTCATCAGTGTTTTACAGTTTTCAGAGTAGAGGTCTTTCACCTCTTTGATTAGGTTTATTCCTAGGTATTTTGTTATTTTTGGTGTAGTTGTAAATGGGATTGTTTTCTTCATTTTTCTTTCTACTACTTAATCATTAGTGTATAGAAATACAACAGATTTCTGAATATTGATTTGTATCCTGTGACTTTACTGAATTCATTTATCAGTTGTAGTAGTTTTTGGTGAAGTCTTTAGGGTTTTCTTTTTTATTAGTATGTTTTATTTAAACTTTAACAGTTCCCCCTCCCTTTTTTCTTGCCATTCATTTATTAAAGAAACTGGGTCATCTGTTCTAATATTTCTTACATTCTAGATTTCATTGATTATATCTCCAGGGTGTTCCTCAAATTTTTTTAAGTGTTTTATTTATTGTTGAGAGAGAGAGAGAGAGAGAGAGAGAGAGAGAGAGAGACAGCACAAGTGGGGCAGGAGCAGAGAGAGTGGGAGACACAGGCTCCGAAGCAGGCTCCAGGCTCCAGGCTCCAAGCTGTGAGCACAGAGCCTGATGTGGGGCTTGAACCCATGAACTGTGAGATCATGACCTGATCCAAAGTCAGACACTCAATCAACTGAGCCACACAGGCAGCCCTCCAGGGAGTTCTTTAAATGTTCCTCTACCACCTACACATTCTGTACACTAGGCAGACCTAAACACTTGATTAGATTTCAGGTTTGCTTTTTTTCCCCAGAAAGAATATTTACACCTAGTATCATGTGCTTCATATTGCATCACATGAGGAAGTGCATTAGCTTATATCTCTTTCTTTTTTTTTTTGTTTTTTGTTTTTGTTTGTTTTTTTGTTTTGTTTTTTTTTTTTTTGTATCTCTTTCTATATGATGTGAAAATCTACATCTGGACTCTGATGATGTCATTCTGATCCCATCCATCATAATATTCTCTGTCAGCCTTTTACCTAATTAATAGTTTTTAGCAGCTATTGATAATCACTACTTAAACCCATTATTTCACTTGGAGTTGCAAAATGGTAAAAATTCTTCATTCTTCCTGCATTTATTAACTAAAATACTTCTGAAAGAATTCTCTCACTAGTTATTTGGATTTTTACTTTTTAAAAATCTGAAATCTGAATCACTTACATCTTCAACTTAAGAACAATGACTTAATTATTAGATTTATACAAAAAGAAATCAATGTTCAGTCTACAAATTTAGAAAAATATACAACTGTTTGGGTAACAACAAACATCCATATACTGGTATTGCAAAGCTCTTATTACAAGAATAATTCCTATTCTAGTTCAAAGACTTTTTCAACAAGAAGACTATATGACAATCTTGTAATTTAGAAGTAACTATGTATCATAGTCTCTTGGGCACCTGGCTGGCTCAGCGGGCTAAGCGTCTGACCCTTGATTTTGGCTCAGGTCATGATCTCAGGATTCAGGAGTTCAAGCCCCATCTCAGGCTCCGTGCTGATGGTGCAGAGCCTGCCTGGGATTCTCTCTCCCTCTCTCTCTGCCCATTTCCCACTTGCTCTTTCTCTCTCTCAAAATAAATAACTTTAAAAAAAAAAGAATCTCTGTACATCAACAGATGAAGTAAAGATAAGCACCTGTGGCAAATGCTATGTGGATATCTCTGAATCAAGAACAATATCTGCTAGTAATGAAAAGACTGCAGACCCTGGCCACCCCCATCCAAAAAAAAAAAAAAAAAAAGTTGTTCAAAAGAGTGTCTGGAGATTTTGAACAAATCCAGACAAGCATGAAGAAGCGTGTCTGGAGCTGAGCCATGGTGAGGAGTATAGATAAGACTTGTCTACAGAAACATAGAGGGTAATAGTCAGACAACAGGTGCTCTGCTCTCTTAAGACTACAAAAAGAGGCAGCTCAAAATTAGCTTGCACACTGTCTTTCCTGGGGTCTCCTCAGCAATGAAAAACTACAAGGCTCCAGGGTTTTCTATATAGAGTATCATGTCATTTGCAAATAGTGAGTTTTACTTCTTCCTTACCAATTTGGATGCCTTTTATTTCTTTATGTTGTCTAATTGCTGTGGCTATGACTTCCAGTACTATGTTGAATAAAAGTGGTGAGAATGGACATCCTTGTCTTTGTTAGCCATGGATTTTTCATATGTGACCTTTATTATGTTGAGGTGTGTTCCCTCTAAAACTACTTTGTTGAGGGCTTGTGTCATGAATGGATGTTGTACTTTATCAAATTCTTTTTCTGCATCTAGTGAGATGATCATATGGTTTTTATCCTTTCGTTTGTTGATGTGATGTATGACGTTGATTGATTTGCGAATACTGAACCACCCTTACATCCTAGGAATAAATCCCACTTGATCATGGTGAATGATTTTTTAAAAGTATTGTTGGGTTCTGTTTGCTAGTATTTTGTTCAAGATTTTTGCATCTATGTTTATCAGAAATATTGGCAGTGGTGTCTTTATCCGGTTTTAGTATCAAGGTGATACTCACCTAATAAAATGAATTTGGAATTTTTCCTTCTTCTATTTTTGGAATAGTTGGAGTAGAATAGGCATTAACTATTCTTTAAATGTTTGATAAGATTCACCTGTGAAGCCATCTGATCCTGGTCTCTTGTTTGTTGAGAGTTTTTTAGTTACTGATTTAATCTCCTTGCTGGTAATCATTCACTTCAAATTTTCTATTTCCTCCTGCTTCCATTTTGGTAGGTTATATATTTCTAGGAATTTATCCATTTCTTTTCAGTTGTCTAATTTGTCGGTGTATAGTTTTTTCTAATATTCTCTTATAATTGTATTTATGTGGTGGTGTTTGTTATTTCTCTTCTTTCACTGGTGATTTTGTTTGTTTGAGTCCTCTCTCTCTCTCTCTCTCTCTCTCTTTTGATGATGAGTCTGGCTAGTTTATCAATTTTGCTGATCTTTTAAAAGAACCAGCTCCTAAAAATCTATAAAGAACTTATCAAACTCAACTTATCAACTCAGTGAAGAAATGGGCAAAAGACATGAACAGATACTTACCCAATGAAGACATGGCTTCCAATGAAGATGGCTAACAGACACATGAAAAGATGCTCAACATCACTTATCATCACAGAAATACAAATCAAAATCACACTGAGATACCACCTCACGCCTGTCAGAATGGCTAACATTAACAATTCAGGAAACAACAGATGTTAGTGACATTGCAGAGAAAGGGGAACACTTTTGTGCTGTCGGTGGGAATGCAAACTTGTGCAGCCACTTTGGAAAACAGTGTAGAGTTTGCTCAAAAAATTAAAAATAGAACTACCCTATGATACAACTGCACTACTAGGTATTTACCAAAAGGATACAAAAATGCTGATTCAAAGGGGCACGTGCACCCCAATGTTTTTAGCAGTACTGTCAACAATAGCCAAATTATGGAAAGAGCCCAAAGGTCCAGCGACTGATGAATAGATAAAGAAAATGCAAAATATATATACAATGGAATACTATTCAGCAATCAAAAAGAATGATATTCTGCCACTTGCAACAACGTGGATGGAGATACAGTGTATTATACTAAGGAAAATAAGTCAGAGAAAGATAAATATCATAGGATTTCACTCATATGTGGAATCTAAGACACAAAGCATGTGAACATAGGGGAAGGGAAGGAAAAAATAAGATAGAAACAGAGAGGGAGGCAAATCATAAAAAGATTCTTTTAAAAAAAAGTTTTTATTGTTTATTTATTTTTGAGAGAGAGAAAGACAGAATGTGAGCAGGGGAGGGGCAGAAAGAGAGGGAGACACAGAATCTGAAGCAGACTCCAGGCTCTGAGCTGTCAGCACAGAGCCGGACATGGGTGAACCCATGGACCTTGAGATCATGACCTGAGCTGAAGTCAGACACTTAACCACCACCCAGGTGCCCCCATAAAAGATTCTTAAGAGAGCGGGAAGCAAAGCATAAAAGACTCTTAATGGCAGAAAACAAAATGAGGGTTGATGGAGGGAGGTGGGCAGGGGATGGGCTAAATGGGTGATGGGCATTAAGGAGGGCACTTGTTGGGATGAGCACTGAGAGTAATATGTAAGTGATGAATCACTAAATTCCACTCCTGAAACCATTATTACATTATATGTTAACTAACTTGGATTTAAATAAAGTTTTTTTAAAAATTAAGGGGCACCTGGATGGCTCAGTTCATACGGCATCTGACTTCAACTAAGGTCATGATCTCACAGTTTGTGAGTTCGAGCCCCACATCAGACTCTCTGCTGTCAGCACAGAGCCCACTTTGGATCCTCTGTCCCCCTCTCTCTCTGCCCTTCCTCCATTCATTCTCTCTCTCTCTCAAAATAAATAAATCAACTTAAAATCTTAAAAATAAATAAATACAACTTTAAAAATTAAAAAAAAAATTAATATGAAATTTATTGTCAAATTGGTTTCCATACAACACCCAGTGCTCATCCCAAAAGGTGCCCTCCTCAATACCCATCACCCACCCTACCCTCCCTCCCACCCCCCATCAACCCTCAGTTTGTTCTCAGTTTTTAACAGTCTCTTATGCTTTGGCTCTCTCCCACTCTAACCTCTTTTTTTTTTTTTTTTTCCTTCCCCTCCCCGATGGGTTTCTGTTAAGTCTCTCAGGATCCACATAAGAGTGAAACCATATGGTATCTGTCTTTCTCTGTATGGCTTATTTCACTTAGCATCACACTCTCCAGTTCCATCCACGTTGCTACAAAGGGCCATATTTCATTCTTTCTCATTGCCACGTAGTATTCCATTGTGTATATAAACCACAATTTCTTTCTCCATTCATCAGTTGATGGACATTTAGGCTCTTTCCATAATTTGGCTATTGTTGAGAGTGCTGCTATCAACATTGGGGTACAAGTGCCCCTATGCATCAGTACTCCTGTATCCCTTGGGTAAATTCCTAGCAGTGCTAGTGCTGGGTCATAGGGTAGGTCTATTTTTAATTTTCTGAGGAACCTCCACACTGCTTTCCAGAGCGGCTGCACCAATTTGCATTCCCACCAACAGTGCAAGAGGGTTCCCGTTTCTCCACATCCTCTCCAGCATCTATAGTCTCCTGATTTGTTCATTTTGGCCACTCTGACTGGCGTGAGGTGATATCCGAGTGTGGTTTTGATTTGTATTTCCCTGATAAGGAGCGACGTTGAACATCTTTTCATGTGCCTGTTGGCCATCCGGATGTCTTCTTTAGAGAAGTGTCTATTCATGTTTTCTGCCCATTTCTTCACTGGGTTATTTGTTTTTCGGGTGTGGAGTTTGGTGAGCTCTTTATAGATTTTGGATACTAGCCCTTTGTCCGATATGTCATTTGCACATATCTTTTCCCATTCCGTTGGTTGCCTTTTAGTTTTGTTGGTTGTTTCCTTTGCTGTGCAGAAGCTTTTTATCTTCATAAGGTCCCAGTAATTCACTTTTGCTTTTAATTCCCTTGCCTTTGGGGATGTGTCGAGTAAGAGATTGCTACGGCTGAGGTCAGAGAGGTCTTTTCCTGCTTTCTCCTCTAGGGTTTTGGTGGTTTCCTGTCTCACATTCAGGTCCTTTATCCATTTTGAGTTTATTTTTGTGAATGGTGTGAGAAAGTGGTCTAGTTTCAACCTTCTGCATGTTGCTGTCCAGTTCTCCCAGCACCATTTGTTAAAGAGACTGTCTTTTTTCCATTGGATGTTCTTTCCTGCTTTGTCAAAGATGAGTTGGCCATACGTTTGTGGGTCTAGTTCTGGGGTTTCTATTCTATTCCATTGGTCTATGTGTCTGTTTTTGTGCCATGAATATGATTCTTATATTAGGGTCAGCTATATTTTTGTGAACCTTGAAAGTGGTCAGGCTATTGAATAGCATCGATTGTGTTCTCTATTGAGTTCTACGATGGTGTGAATGTTACAGGCTGTGCTCCAAGGGAATTTTATAATTAGTAACGAGTCCCCAAACAATTGCCCCCCCCCCACCCCGCCCTCGCCGCTTCACAGTCTTGCAGGCTTAGAGACTGAGAAATCCTAGCTAAGTTTCAGAGGCCTTATTTGCCCATAAGAGTTGACCCTGGATTGGTCTCAGGCTTCCAGCCTGGACAGCTCTTGCAGTGAAAGTTGACTTCCCTGGTCATCAGGTAGAATCTCCATTAGCTGTCAATTCTGAGTAACAACCTTTAAGAACCAAACTAAACCTTTGGGTTGCTGACCTCTCCCTAACATGCTATGGTATCCCTTGTACACGATCAAAATGTTGTAGCTGTACTTTGCCTTAAGGGGAATTGTATTGTCTATAAGGGACATGGGCCATTTCTGCCAATAAACTGTCCAAGCGCATTCTCTCCCTCCCCCTCCCCCTCCCTCCAAAGCATTGTTCATCGTATCTGGTGGGATTTTGTTTCCGGGGAGTAGACACTTGCCTTGTTTCTAACATGAAGTATCAGCTATAGTCCATGGTCTCTATTCCAGAACTCACACTGACCTCTACCTAATGCCTTACTGTCTAGTCATCTGATTTTGAACATTGTTGTTTCCATAGTTTTAACTTCCTGTGTCATTATTCCTTAGTTCCTATCTCTTAAGATGATAGCGTTTTTGAACCACACAGTTGTTAACTTCATGTGTATTTTTTCACACATAGTTATGATTAAAAACTGAAGTGTGAGATGAGAAAACTTCTAGGGAAATGCTTTTATTTTCTGCTTTTATAAATAAAAAGAATGTCTAGTTATTGGGTGCTATCATTGTATACAGCTAGTTTTAGAACAAGGAAAATTCTGAATTGATCTTGTTAACTTTATTTTTTAAATGTTTATTTTTGAGAGAGTAAGCAGGGGAGAGGCGGAGAGAGGGGGACAGAGGATCTGAAGTGGGCTCTAGTGCTTACAGCAGAGACCCCAGTATGGGGCTTGAACTCATGAACCATGAGATCATGACCTAAGCTGAAGTCAGACGCTTAACTGACTGAGCCATCCAGGCGCCCTCTTTTTTTTTTTTTTTTTCCAAACTTATTCACTTTATTTCAGAAAGTGGTAAAATAGCTGTGGAATACAGACCCTGTGAAGAGATCACAGATGCCAGTACTGCAGACGAGCTGCAGGATTTAATTCAAGTATGTGGAGATTAAAGTTCAAGGGTGACATAGCCACTGTAGCCATAATGTAAAGCAACCAGCAGAATTTGGAAGACTTTGGCATTAGCTCTATCATGCTAGATAGATGGGGGGGGGGGGGGGGGGAGTGGTGGCCTTTGCAGGGTGGAGGGAGGCCTGGGCCCCAAGTGATTCTGGGAAAAGGGCCCGCTCTGGTGGTGCGGAGCCCATCTCCAGGGAGCTAATAAAGGTGGTGTAAATAAAGATGTCATAAAGGGTGGGACGTGGGCGGGGAGGGCGCGCAGTTGCTAACTGCCGTGCGCATCACGGGGCTGCCATAATGGTTTGGCTCCCGCTCAGGGCCCGGCGCCAGTACCCCACTCGCCTGGGTCGCTGCGCCCCGGAGCCTCCGCGTGTCATGTCCCGGCTGCGCCTGTTGGCCCCACTGCTTCTCTTTATGTGGCAACCGTTGTGGCTGCTGGTCCAGGCAGCTCAGCCTCCGGAGTGGGCCCTGGACCCTGCCCAGCTGACTTCCGACCCCCTGGAGGCGGCTGAGCCCTGGTCTTCTCGCTCCTCTGATCCCCCGCCCGAATCGCCCCAGGCACTTACACCCCCAGCTGAGCCGGGGGGCTTTAATTACCCGGGGTCCTCTGCTCCAGCCCAGATGTTGGCCCCGCCTAAGGAGTTGACCGAGACTTTGGTTCCATTCCTGGACACGGATTCGTTTGGTGAGCTACCCCCAGGGCCAGATGAGGATCTGAATGACCAGCTAACCCAGCATCAAAGGCTCCCAGAGGTGGTTCCAGTGCCAGGTTGGGATCAGAATCAGACCATAGCTCCGCCTCCTCAACTCAAAAGTAAGACTAAAACTGTAGGTTTAGATCAGGCCGAAGATCACCAGTCATTTGAAATACTTGTTCCATCTCTGGATAGTCAGAGTTCAAAGCCAACAAAGTTTATTGTTTCACCCCTAAACCTGAAGAAAGATCTAGCTCAGCATCGAAGGCTTGCCAAAGTTGTTAGAACTCCAAACCAATTTGCAAATAAAGAGCACCTACAACAACAGCTGCAGGATGATTATTTAGATTCCAATATGGGTCTCCTGTATCCTGAGGAGAACCTACCTATGGGTTTCCCAGGGGGACCAGATCAACTTCCAAACTTCTCTGAGGAGGCTGAAATTTCTCCACCCTTGCAGAAGACCCCAAATCATCTAGAGTCCCCTGAGGAAGCTGAATCTTTTTTGCCCCAAGGGGAGGCTCAGGCTCAGCATCCAGAGCCCTCTGAAGAGACAGAAACATCTCTACTTGAGCAGGAGGCTCCATCTCAGCATCCAGAGTCCCTTAAGGATGGAAATTCAGCAAACCCACAAGAGGCCCCAGCTGAGCCTTCAAGTACCCCTGAAGAGGTCGAACCTTCTTCAGTCCAGCAGGAAGCCTCAGCTCACCCTACAGAGGCCCCCGAGGAAGTGGAACCTTCTCCAACCCCCCAGGAGGCCCCTGCTCAGCCTCCAGAGCCATCTAAGGACATCATATCTCAACTGTTAGCACATCATGAAGTAAATGTGCTATCTCCAAGTCAGAGTGAAGCTCAGAAGCCAAGCTTCCCCAATGTCACTGTTAAACCTCTGGATCTTACCATAACTCTAACTCAGCCTGCGGAGCACCCTGAGGAGGCTGGACCTACCCCAGTCCAGCAGGAGGCCCCTGCTCAGCCTGCAGAGCGCCTCGAGGAGGTTGAACCTACCCCAGTCCAGCAGGAGGCCCCAACTCTAGTTCCAGAGTTCCCTATCGAGTATTTAACTCAACTTGCAGTAAGTGATGAGGTGACATCTCTACCTCTAGGTCAGTATCCAGATTATTTAATGTTTCCCAGGGTTATAGGTAAGCCTTTAGATGTGGAATTTACCACAACTCCAGGGCCTGATAAAGGTGTTGAATCTTCTATAGCCCAGCAAGAGGCCCCACCTCAGCCTCTTGAACATACTGAGGAAGCAGAACTTTCTCTAACCCAGCAAGAGACCTCGGGTAAGCCTCCAGAGGAGGTTGAGCCTTCAAGTGAGCAGGAGACCCCAGGTCAGCCTTCCGAGCCTCCTGGGGTGATTGATCCTTCTCTAAGGCAGCAGGAGACCCCAGCTCAGCCTTCAGTGCCTCCTGAGGAAGGTAAGCCTTCTCTAAGCAAACAGGAACCCCCAGCTCAGCTTCCAGACCGTTTTGGAGAAGCTGAACTTTCTCCAACCCAGGAGGAGGCCTTAGCTCAGCTTGCAGAGCTCCTTAATGAGGCAGAATCTTCAACCCAGCAGGAGACTCCAGCTCAGTCTCCAGGGGAGATAGAATCTTCTGCAACCCTGCAAGAGCAACCAGCTCAGCCTCCAGAGCTGCCTTCCAGGGAGGTGGAACCTTCTCCAACCCAGCAGGAGCACCCAGCTCAACCTCTATGGCATCATAAGATGACAGTTTCACCTCCAGGTCACTACCATGATCAACATTTAAACCTGCCCAATGTCAGTGTGAAACCTCCAGATGTGCAGCTTACCATGACTGCAGAACCCACTACAGAGGTGGGACCTTCTGCAGTTTGGCACGAGACTATAGCTCAGCCCTCAGTGCCTCTTAATGTGGAACCTTTTGAAACCCAGCATGAAGCTCCAACTCTGCCTCCACAGTCCCCTGAGGTTGAATCTTTGCCAGTCCAACAGGAGACTCCAACGCAATCTCCAGAATCTACCACACAGGAGAAACTTCCAACACAGCAGGAGACCCCAGTTCAGTATCCAGAATATCCTGGAGAAGTTGAACCTTCTACAACCCAGCAGGAGGCCCTAGCTCAGCAATCACAGGCCCCTGAGGAGGGTGAATCATCCTCAACCCAGGAGGAGGCCCCGACTCAGCTTCCAGAGGCCCAGGAAGAGGGTGAACCTTCCCCTCTCCAGGAGGAGGGCCAGGGTCAGCACCCACAGGCCTCCGAGGGGAGTGAACCACCTACAACCCAGGAGGAGTCCCCAGCTCAGCATCCACAGACCCCTGAGGAGGTTGAATCTTCAACCCAGCAGGTGGCCCCAGCTCAGTTTCCAGTCCTCCAGGAGTTCCCAGCTATATCCCCTGAGCCCCCTAAGGAGGTGGAACCTTCTCCCACACCTCAGGAGCCCCCAGCTCAGCCTTCAGAGCCCGGTAATGAGGCAGAATCTTTTCCAACTCAGCAGGGAGCCCCAGTTGTATCCCCTGAGCCCCCTAAGGAGGTAGAACCTTCCACACAGCAGGAGGCCCCACCTCAGCCTTCAGACCCTCCTGAGAAGGTGGAACCATCTCCAGTCCAGCAGGAAACCCTATCTCTACCTCTCGAGCCACTTAAGGAGATAGAACCTTCTCTAACACAACAGGAGGTACAAGCTCAGCCTTCAGAGGCCCCTGAGAAGGTAGAACCATCTCCAATTCTGCAGCAGTCTCCAACTCAACCTCCGGAGCCCTCTAAGGAGGCAGAAACTCCTCCAGCCCAGCAGGAGGCCCCAGTTCAGCCTCCAGAGCCACCTGAGGAGGTTGTAGCACAACCTCCAGTCCATAATGAGGTGACAGTTCCACCTCTAGGACAAGAGCAAGCTCAGCATCCAAACTTGCCCAATGTTACTGTTCAGCCTGCTGACCTGGAGCTTACTGTAACTCCAGAACCTACTGTGGAGGCTGAGCAGTCTACAATCATGCAGCAGACTCTAGCTCCTCCAGAGGACACTGAGGTGACACCTCCACATCCAGAGCAGGTCCAGGCTCAGCATCCAAATTTGACTGAAGTCAGAGTTCAGCCTTTAGACCTGGAACTGACCATAACTCCAGAACCCACTACAGAGGTTGAAACTTCAACCACGCAAGAGATCCCAGGTCACCCTTCAGAGCCACCTAAGGAGGTTGTAGTTCAGCCTCCACTGTTTCAGGAGGTGACAGTTCCAACCCCAGATCAGGATCAAGCTCAGCGTCTGTGGTTGCCGAATGTAACAGTTCAGCCTTTGGACTTGGTGCTTACTGTAACTACAGAACCCACTACGGATGTTAAACATTCCTCAGCCCTGCAGCAGACTACCGCTCCTCCAAAGGACCTTGAGGTGACATTTCCACATTCAGAGCACATTCAGCATCCAACCTTAACTAAAGTCACAGTTAAACCTTTGGACCCAGGGCTTACCGTAACTCCAGAATCCACTACAGAGACTGAACCTTCTCTAACCATGCAAGAGACCCCAACCCAGCCTCCAGAGCCACCTAAGGAGGTTGTTCAGTATCCGTCCCAACAGGAAGTGACAGTTCCTACTCCAAGTAAGGATCAAGGTCAGCAACCAACATTGCCCAGTGTCACAGCTCATCGTGTGGACTTGGGGCTTACCATAACTCCAGAACCTACTACAGAGGCTGAACATTCTACACCCGTGAAGGAGACTACAGCTCCTCCTCCAAAGGACCTTGAGGTGACACTTGCACATCCAGAGCAGGTTCAGAGTCAGCATCCAAACCTGACTGAAGTCACAGTTCCACCTATGGACCTGGAACTTACTGTAACTGCAGGATCCAGTGTGGAGACTGAACCTTCTCCAACCATGCGAGACACCCCAACTCAGCCTCCAGAGCCACCTAAGGAGGTTGTAGTTCAATATCCATTCCAGCAGGAAGTGACAGTTCCAACTCCAAGTAAGGATCAAGGTCAGCATCCAGCATCACCCATCATCCCATTTCGTCATGTGGAGCTTACTATAACTCCAGAACCTATTACAGAGGCTGAACATTCGACAACCCTGAAGAAGACTACAACTCCTCCCCCAAAGGACCTTGAGGTGACACTTGCACATCCAAAACAGGTTCAGAGTCAACATCGAAACCTGACTGAAGTCACGGTTCCACCTATGGACCTAGAAATTCCTGTAAGTCAGCAACCAGAGTCATTTGAGACAGGTTTTCCTCCAACAACTGAACATCCTGTGGTGCATTTTGTAAAGTATACCTCAGAAAAGGCATACACAACTTTAACTTGGCAACCAGAACAGAATGCCACCACAGACCTCAAAATATGTGAGCGCTGTACCTGCAAAGAGGAGACACTGTCGTGTGTTGGTCTCAGCCCACAGCAGAGGCTCCGCAGAGTGCCCGTGCTGGAGCCCGACACCTACAACGGCACCTTCACCATCTTGTAAGAATCGCCTTTACTTGTTTGTTCTCTGCCTCCTGCTTGACATGGCAGTCTCTTCCTCAATGTCGTCCTGGGCCTTCCTCATCTCCCCAACCACGTTGACTGACTTTCTGTTTTTACCTTTTCTTTGTCAACTATCCCTTATCTTCATTTTCCTTTTTACTACTGTTCGCCCTTCTGCAATCTTTTACTTGTAATTGTCCTTATTCTTTTTCCTTATCCAATTTTTAGCCCCATTATTTCATTCCTTAACCTCTACTCTCCCATTTTTGCTCCATCCTCTATAATAGGATACAACAGAGTAGTGAAGAGTAGAGATTCTGGAACTAGATTGCCTGCGTTTGGGCCGAGGTCTGTCATCTATTAGCTTTGTGACTCAGTTTCCTTTTCTGTGAAATGGAAATTATGATAGTTACCATCTCATGGGATTATGGTGAGATCTAGATGAGGTAATACATATGAAGCACTTGGATCAGTGCCTGGCGAAATATGAGTGTTAGCTGTTATTATTTTGATTCCCCAGACCTCATCTTTGACGCCCGGCCTTCCACATACAGTACTCAGTTTGGGCCCAACCCAAGAGTAAGTACTATGGGCGCCACACTAGGATGAAATCGTCTTCAGAACATGAAATGACAGGTGGGAAGAAAGGAAATGGTCATAAAAAGGGAGGTGGCATGTAATTAAGTACTAAAAGAGGTACCATGGGTGTTGGAATTCAGCAGACTCTGTAATCAGCGGAGTATGGAGGTCAGGGAGAGCTGCATGGATAAGCTAACACTTTAGCTGAGACTTAAAGAGTGGCTCTGATGTGTTAAATAGAGAAAAAATGGGTATAAGTCTAGGCAAAGGCACGGCTGCAGGAATGATCAGGAATTAAGAATTAGGTTAAGCAGTTAAAGATCCAATTACGAGAAACCTTGACTATCAGCTAGAGAGGTTTGAACGTTAGATTCTGAGTTATAGAGAGCCATTGAAAGTTTTCAAGCATGAGATATACAGAACGCTGAAACAGGATTATTTTCAGTTCCCCATATAGGCCGATCTGGAGAGGAGAGCTTGATCCAGCGAGACCAGATAGAATGTTCTAACAAAACCTGGGAATAAAGTAACAAGGGGCCGACTCAGAGTGGCTGAAAAGAGTAGAAAGAAAAGCCTTGAGAGCACTGCAAAGGAGGAAGTGACAAGATAGACTAACTGATGACAGTCGCGGGTGGGGTGTGCACGGGAAAGAGAAAACTCAGATATTACTCTGAAACTTCTGTCCCAGATAAGGAGAATGATGGAAGTTGAGGCATCTTTTACCAGGGAACACAGAGCAACCAGAAGGCTTCAGGTTGACTGGAAATGTCCACCAGGCACATGGGCAGATGGGTATCTGTTTTGAATTTATTCCTGACTCCCCTGAAAAAAATGTGTATATAAACTGACCAGGTAAGCTGTTGCTGAGGGAAGAGGACAAAACTAAAGGTAAAGATTCAAAGTCATACGCAGAGTTAGCGGTTGAAACTGAACCTCAGGCATTTAATAGCTTCTCTTAAACATGTGTAATTCATGGATACATGAATTATCATGGATACTTTTTTTTGTTTTTAATGTCACAGGTATAGAGGATAAAACGTGAAAATCCCACCCCACCCTCCCTACCACTCATAAGATAACTCCTGTCACCTTTTTGGTGTGTGTCCTTCCTTCCCATCTCTTTCCTTTGCATTTTTTCCTAATTTCCTAATGAGGGGATACTTTTTAATTCCTTGCCCAGTGATTTGTTGCTTTTCCCTATACAATATGTCTAAGAAATCTTTCCATGTTAGTTATTCTAATTTCTAACTTCCCTTATCCTTCTAACACCTAGAGAGGTTTCAGTAGAGGGCTTCTTTACATTTGTTTGCTGATAATGGTAAATTTTTTACCATTTTTTTCGTTGAATTATTATTTTCTCATTGATTTGTGGAAGGAACCATTTTAGACACATAAGTGATTTGGGGGAAAAAAATACTTATCTCCAGAGTAATTAACAGGCGTTATCTACCCAAGGAATGGAACAAATAGGAAGTTCAGGTTCTAAGGAGCTGGCTTGTTTGTGCCAGTGGCCCCACGCTATCTCTTTATTAATTGCACCACCTGGGATGCTGATAGCCGCGGAAATTAGAAAGTTGGCATTTACTGCATTGGAATATTCCCCACAAGGTTGCCAGTGATTCTTTTATTTATTCTGTTCATTCCTTTCCTACCTATTCAAGGATCTGAACTGTGTTTCTTCACAGAAATTTCCAAGGAAACTCTATTTCTCACATTGATGAAAATGTATGGAAGGGATACCGTTGGGCTGAGAAACTGTGAGTATATTCTCTCCAAATACGAATACAAAAAAAAAACAAAAAAAACAAAAAAAAAAAACTAACTGCATTCTAAGGTCCTTCTTGGTCCAGAACTTTGAAGTCAGTAGCTCTGAGGAAAGGTGTTTCCCCTTCCATATCCCAACTCGACCTCTACCGATTGCAATTCTGTGTTAATTTTTTTTTTAACGTTTATTTATTTTTGAAACAGAGAGAGACAGAGCATGAACGGGGGAGGGTCAGAGAGAGGGAGACAGAGAATCTGAAACAGGCTCCAGGCTCTGAGCTGTCAGCACAGAGCCCGACGCAGGGCTCGAACTCACGGACCGCGAGATCATGACCTGAGCTGAAGTCGGCCGCTTAACCGACTGAGCCACCCAGGCGCCCCATCTGTGTTTATTTTAAAAATTAAATTTGGCAGGTTCCCTTTAAAATTAGAATCAATTTCAACTTATTTTCCATTATACAAGGAATACGTGATTATAGTCTCAATATATAAAAATGAAATAACAGGGGGGCCTGGGGGGCTTATTCGGTTAAGTGTCCAACTTCGGCTCAGGTCATAATCTCAACGGTTCGTGGGTTCAAGCCCCACGTTGGGCTCTGTGTTGACAGCTCAGAGCCTGGAGCCTGCTTCGGATTCTGTCTCCCTCTCTCTCTGCCCCTCTCCTGCTCATTCATTCCCTCTCTCTCTCTGTCTCAAAAATAAATAAACATTAAAAAAAATTTTTTTGATGAAATAACAGATCTAGTGAACACCTGCCTTATGTTCTAATCCCCCCACTGCTGGGATAGCCACTACTCTGGATTTAGTATATATCCTTCCAGACCTTTTTCCATGCATTTGCCTACATACATATTTACAGCAAAATAGGTTTGTTGTGTGATTTTCTTATCTTTTTTTTACATAAATTGTAACATCCTACAACTCGATTCTTTTGCTTCGTGGTATGTCTTAGACTTTTTTTCTTCCAGTACATAGAGGGTTACCCCATCCATGCAAGCTGCTGCATAATATTCCATAGTATGAGTGTATTACGATTTAGTAATTCCCCTCCTGATGGATGTTTAGGCTGTGTCCAGTTTTCTTATTACATGCATTGCTGCATGGACCACCTCATACATGCATCTTTGTGTACGTGGGTGGGTATTTCTGTAGAATAGATCCCTGGAAATGGAACTGTTGGGATGAAGACGATGTCGATATATACAATTTTAATTGCCCTCAAAAAAGGTGTGCCAATTTACACACCAATCCATACACCATGACAGCATTCATTTCCTCCTACCCTCCCACTCTTGGATATTCTCCATTTCTTGGCTGATCTGGTGGGTGAATAAAATGGGTCCCTTCTGAATTTGAATTTTTCTGATTACGTATACATTTAAATATCTCTGTATGTTTCCTGGGCATTTGTGTTTCTTGTCTGAATTTTCTGTCCTTTGCCAATTTTGTTGTTATCTTTTTTTTAAATTGATTTGTAGAAAAAGTCAGTGTAGACACAAGTAATTTTGGAAACAATATTATACTCAAAGTAACTGACTGGCATTTTTCATGACAGATTGTGTGTCATATCATTAGTTCAACTTGGGTAGATAAGTCATAAATGACTTCTGAATTAATAATAAAAGACATAACAGTCATAGTAATCTAAATGTAGGGATTATGATCCCCCTAAAGTAGATTCCCCCCTGCCCCTTAGTCTGATAACCTTACTGGTAAGGGACAAATGGTAGAACAAGGTAGTTGTTTTCTTATGAATTTTATGAATTTCTTAAATACTATATATAGTTTATATTTTCTCATGATAGTATCTAACTTGGAGATCTTATTTCCCAAACTTGTAAGAAAAATGAAAGTAATTTGGCACAAGGAACAAGAGAGAGTGGAGAGAGTGGGTAGGCTGAGGGACAGGGGTAGGAGAAAAACTTTGAATTGTGTATTATATACCTTTGGAATTCTGAGCCATGCAAATATATATTACCTATTAAAAAAATAAACTGAAATTAAAAAAATATTTTTTGAAAAGCGTGTATTTGGTAGTTTATATACTAGAAGATGAATCTGGTAAGATTTGATGATTCTTAAAAAATTTTTAAATGTTTATTTATTTTTGAGAGAGAGAGAGAGAGAGAGAGTGAGTGAGCAGGGAAGGGGCAGAGAGAGAGGGAGACACAGAGTCCAAAGCAGGCTCTAGGCTCCGAGCTGTCAGCACAGAGCCTGATGTGGGGCTCGACCCCACAAACTGTGAAATGATGACTTGAGCCGAAGTCAGACACTTAACCAACTGAGCCACCCAGGTGCCCCAAGATTTGATGATTTCTAATTCAGCTTGAGGGTTATGCCTTGTAAGACAGAAGTTTTTAACTATGGGTCAATAGTCCCCTGGGGCAGGATTTTTAACCTTTTTTTCTATATATCAAATTTTTAAAAAAAATTTTTTTAACATTTATTTATTGCTGAGAGACAGAGCATGAACAGGGGAGGGGCAGAAAGAGAGGGAGACACAGAATTGGAAGCAGGCTCCAGGCTCTGATCTGTCAGCAGAGAGCCCAATGTGGGGCTCGAACCCACGAACCGTGAGATCATGACCTGAGCTGAAGTTGGACACTTAACAGGCTGAGCCACCCAGGCACCCTTCTATATATGTATTGATGATCTGCAGAAGCTTATGTTCTTGGGATAATGTTTTCAAATGTATAATAAGTTAAAATATATAGGAAAAGGAAATTATGTGGAAATAGAGTTTTCAAAAAATTTTTAAAAAGATTAGTGATATAGCAATAAATCTGCTTCTGTTAGAATATTAAATAACAAAATATAATGGTACGCCTACTAACTATTATAACTTCAAGGTACTGATGAGAATAAATGATATTTTGAGATATCCACGCCAAATATGTGATATGAAAATATCTGATTTCTGCTGGGGACCAAATTAACTACACTAATCTGTGGTTTGTTGCCTACATTCATAATGGAAGGAAATGCTAATTCTAGTTAGAGGTTTGTGAAAATAGAGATGTGATTCTATTTCCCATCCAAGTTTGGCACCCACAAATTCAGTCCATTCTATTCACGGACCTGAGCCCTAAAGGGATGGTCTGCAAATTGAAATCGCATGCACACCTTTGCACGTATTCAAGAAAGTGCAGTTTTCTAGGGAAAGGGTCCATTCCATAGCTTTTATGAAATTCTCAAAAGGTTCTTGTCTCAAAAGATTGAGTCACAAATTGGGGCGGAGGTGGAGAAAGACATTTGTTTTCCTGTGAAGTTGTACTTATTCTCATAAATGATGATAAATGAATAATTTGTTTTAATTAAAAGTAGTATATTTGCAAATTGATACCTGTCACTTTCTGAATTCATTCAACAAATATTTATGGAGCATCTCCTATGTCCCAGGATCTGTTTTACATGCCAGGGATATAAGCCCAAGAACAAAACTGACCAAATATCCCACTTGTCAAGGGGTTTACAAATATATAATATAAAAACAAATATGTAAATATAATAAATACATAGAATTTCAAGTATTGGTAAGAAATCAGTGGCCAGATCTCTCAAGTTTTCTAATTTATTCAACGACCGTTTCTGCTGCTCATAGACTGAGTTTTTTACTAATGATAATACTTTTCATTCATATAATCTTGAGTTGGTTCTTTTTATTAGATGTACTGTTTACCTCTGTCTGAGGATATATTAATGATGCTATTCTACATTTTTTATACTGTTCATTTTTGAGAGAGAGAGAGAGACAGAGTGCAAGTTGGGGAGGGGCAGAGAGAGAGGGAGACACAGAATCGGAAGCAGGCTCCAGGCTCTGAGCTTCAGCACAGAGCCCAGTGCAGGGCTTGAACCCATGGACTGCAACCTGAGCCAAAGTCGGATGCTTAACCGACTGAGCCACGCAGGTGCCCCATTAATGTTGGTATTCTCAAATCCTTTTGTGTTTTCTCTGTTAACTGTGTCATTGACTATAAGCTGTTATATTTGTTTTTTATTTTCTGTCCTGAATAGAATTGGCTTTCTCACTCCATTTGGTCATTCCTGAGTGCAATTTATCTTTGTAGTTGAGATTTGACTTGCTTCTGTTTTCTGGTCCTAAGGAAGAGGTGAAATGAACCACGGGGCTTGTTATTGGTGACAGGTCCCCCTGAGAGTTAAAGAAGAGGTGGGAGGTGACTTCTAATGGCTAGTCAGAGTGTATACCCTTCCTCCAGGGTTCTGGGACCCTGCCCCCTTCTAACACCAATGGCTCCTGCCTGGAAGAAAACACCCTTTGCTGCCAGATCCAAGGAGGAAGGATGTGGGCTTGATGTGCTGTCCTTGGTCCTACTGCAGTATCCCAGCTAATCACCCTGTAGGTGGCTCCAAGGCATTTCTGGTGGGGAGTGTTTGTAGAGCTACTCCCTTGGCTTTGAGCTAAGGTTGTGGATTTTCTAATTGTATCTTTTCTAATCATCCTTAGGGACTTTGGTGGAGTTTGGAGTTTGGTAGAGACTTGGCATGTTTCAATCTGCCAGCTTGAAATAGCACAACCTCTTAGGAAGACAATTTTGTACCCCTGTTAAATCCTGGAGAAACTTAGGCAAATGTGTACTAGGATATAAACAGAAAAATGTCCAAAGCAGCACTGTTTATAATAACTAAAAATTAGAAAAATCTAGTATCCACCAACAGTAGAATGAACAAATAGTGTTACACGGGTATTTACTCTATACTTATTAAACTGAGCATTTATGTTATGTGCATTTTATGCACATTTTTAGTTCTCACAGATATTTTTTAGTTGGGGAAAAAAATTAGATGGCTTTACTTGTAGCACTGATATGGTTATAAATAGGGCTTCCACAATAAAATTTGGGAAAAGAGAGGAGGAAGTGGCAGTTCTGTCCATGTTTTTGCCACTCAGGGCTGGGTTCTAACAGAGATTTTGTGATCCAGAGAGTAGGCATTAAATGTACATTTTGGTGTGAAGAGTGGATAGGGGTGTGTGTGTGTGTGTGTGTGTGTGTGTGTGTGTGAGAGAGAGAGAGAGAGAGAGAGAGAGAGAGAGAGAGAGAGAGACAAAGGAGTATGTGAGAAGAAAAGATTTGAATCAAACAGCAGAGATCACCATCCCTACATTAAATAAGAATTAGTGTATTTGGTGGCACCATTACCCAGGTTTCTCTCACATCTAGCGGTCCTGTGTAGCAAATAGTTGTAGTTATTTTGCATTTTGACCCAGAAATGACCTTTTCATTTTGCAGAATTCTCAGGGACAATTATCTGACCGAATTACATAAAGACACATTTGAAGGCCTGCTATCCCTCCAGTATTTGTAAGTTAATCAGTTCATCATTTATTATGAGTTTTTAGTTATATTATTTATTAAAAAATACAGGGTTCAAATTGGATAATTGCAACAATTTCTTCTAACAGTAGAATTCTATAATTCTCTATAGTGGAATTCTATAATTCTCTCTATTAAATTCTATAACTCTGTAAGTCTGTGGGGACCCAGCCCATCTCTAGCATTAAATACCTCCTATGCATTTTCAACTTTTTAATTTTATAGACAAGATATAGGAAAAAGCCCTTCAGTTGTAGAGGAAAAGGGGTAATGAAGTCTGAGCAATTATGGACACCCATATGAACCTTGTTATGTAAGTGTTCATATACCATCTGCTTTTATTTATATTTATTATTTATGGCCCATGGATCAAATCCTGTGTATGGTCTGTCTTGATACAACCTATGAGTTCAGAATGATTTTCATGTTCTTAAAGGGCTGTAAAAGAGAAAAGAAGAGAAAGAAACAGAGAATATGTGACAGAGACCGTATATGGCCTGCAAAGCCTAAAATATTTACTGTCTGGCCTTTACAGAAAAGGTTTGAAAAAGTTGGCTTAGTAAAATGAGAGGAATTGAAGTTAACCTCAAATTGTCACCTACAAGACAAGAAAATATAGAACACTTACATTAATTTGAATGCCATTAACCCAGAATTTTTAAATAATTTAATCTAAATTAAATATTTAAATATTAAATATTTAACTAAGCAGGTGAATTATGTAAGCAGTATTACCAAGTACATATTAAATTATTAAGAGATTAAGGATTTCAGTGTGGGAAATTTTATTAGTTTATTTTTTTATTATTATTTTTTATGTCATTTATTGTTAAGTTAGCTAACATACAATGTGCACTTGGCTTCAGGAGTAGATTCCTGTGATCAGTGTGGAAATTCTTATGCCACCATAAAAATAGATGTTTAAAATGATGGTTAAGGGGTTGGGGCTCCTGGGTGGCTCAGTTGGTTGGGCGTCCGACTTTGACTCAGGTCGTGATCTCACAGTTTGTGGGTTCGAGCCCCGTGTCGGGCTCTGTGCTGACAGCTCAGAGCCCGGAGCCTGTTTCAGATTCTGTCTCCCTCTCTCTCTGCCCCTCCCCCACTCATGCTCTGTCTCTCTCAAAAATAAATAAACATTAAAAAAATGATGGCTAAGGGGCACGTGGCTGTCTCAGTCATTAGAGTCTGCAACTCTTGATCTCGAGGTTGTAGGTTAGAGCCCCATGTTAGGTATAGAGATTACTTAAAAAAAATGAAATCTTTAAAAATATAATGATGGTTAAGTGGTATAGTTAGAAATGTTTACACTAAACAAACATCAGAAATGCCTCTAACTTCGCTAATTACAGAATAAACATCTCTCCAGCCTCATTGTCAAGGAAGAAATGTTTGCATATATCTCTGTACATTAGACATACAGAGATACTAATGTTCTTTGCTATGGAGGTTCAGTGTTTATTCTTTGTCCATGCCATGCAAAGCTGTGTATTTCATTAATCCTTTTTAAAAAATTTTTTTAATGTTTATTTATTTTTGAGAGAGAGAGAGACAGAGTATGAGCAGGGTAGGCACAGAGAGAGAGGGAGACACAGAATCCAAAGCAGGCTTCAGTCTCTGAGCTGTTGGCCCAGAGCCTGATGCGGGGCTCGAATTCATGAGCAGTGAGATCATGACCTGAACCGAACGAAGTCAGATGCTCAATCGACTAAGCCATCCAGGCGCCCCTCATTAATCCTTATTAATGATATGCTTTAGAAAATAGATTCTTCTTGCAAATGTGGAAGGCTTAAGGGTAGTGAGTAAAAAGAATCTCATATGACACTAAAAATAGCCCTTCAAATTATCAAACCTTCCAAGTCTTAGGGGACAACCACTTTGTATTGGTCTTCTTGGCTACCTCTGCCATCTGGGCTCCAAACGTTACAAACACAGTTTGGAGAAAACCAAAAGAGACAAACTGCGCAATGGATAGGGCCTTTCATTATTTCTACTATGAGGTACTTTGTAAGCCAATTATTTCATGTCAGGTGAAGTGTTCTCATTCATTTATTCAAAAAAAATGTGAATCAAACCTAAAAAAGAATGTGACAGGCCCTATGCCCAGTACCATAGGCACGCAGATGGTTAAGACAGGCTTCCCACCCTTGTAGGAACTCATGATTTCACAGGGAAAATAAACAGAAGCTTAAACCATAATGCCTAAGCACTAAATGGATGATGAAGCACTGACAAAGTGCAGAAGAGGGAGCCACAAAGTCGTAAAACCACATTTCTTTTCAGTCGTTTTGCTCCTTCTACTCACTACCCAGCTGTTAATTTATTTTATAAATATTTGAGTTTGTTCTTTGTCCATGCATCAGTTTTAAACACAGTAGACAACGCAGATGAGCAAGACTAGTCCATACTTTCATGGAGTTTATGCCCAGAGGAAATGGAATGCCAGAATAACTATATTAAGAAGAAATTGGGGCACCTGACCGGCTGAGTCAGTAGAGCATGCGACTCTTGATCTCAGGGTCGTGAGTTCAAGCCCCAGGTTGGGCGTGGAGTCTACTTTAAAAAATTAAAAGAAGGAGAAGGAGGAGGAGGAGAGGGGGAGGGGAAGAAATGGATTTGGGCAATGAGAAGTATAAGTTGTTTTTGGAACACAGAAGGGGGGGGAAGACTTCAAGTTGGATCAGGGAAGTTACTAGAGAAATACTGTTTGAACAGAACCTTGAATGGCTATGACGTATCATCAGATAGACATCTTGGGAAGAATATGCTTGCAAGATAGAGTGAGTGAAAGGCAAAATGCAGGAGAAATTTCTTTGGTATCTGTAGAGTAGGAAACTAGAGCCGGATTTAGGATTTTGAAGGCCTTGGATGATATGCCAGGCTACCGTGTTATCACAGCAGTGCTCTAGGACAAACTTTAGACTGCACCAGGGTCACCGGGAGGCCTTGTCAGAACACAGGTTCCACCTCCACAGTTCCTGATTCACTCAGTCCAGAGTAGAGCTGAGAATGTGCATCTTGAGTAAGTTCCCAAGTGACTCTGATATTTGAGAACCACTCCTGGAGAATTAATCTGGTGACTGTGTGCAGTATAGATTAGAATGGGAGAGACCAGAGATGAAAATGCCAGTCAGAAGATGGTGGTACCCATGTAGGTGGAAAGTGAGGGACTCGGCTGAAATCCATGGAAATAAGAGGGTCAACCATAATCAAGAATGGGTGTTTCCAAATAAAAATCCAGGACCGTGTTGTTTTTTTGTTGGCCCCACTTGCAGCTGAAGCAATTGATAAATTCATAGACCGTTTAGGCAACGTACAACCAAAAATAAATTTCTATTAATATGATAATATAATTCTGAGTTCGTTCAAAGTTAGGTATTGATTAGAGGAGTAACTTCTTTTCAAGTTAAATGAAAAGGTATCTTTTACCTCTTCTGGTATTGACTTGGTGTCAAGAAGTAGAACTAAACCAGGAAGGTGTGCTAATGTGAGAATATCCCTTTTAATGTTAGAAATTATATGTGGCGATCACAACTTTGAGCTCATAATTTAGAAATTGATGAGGCCACAAACAGTCATTTAATCAATTCTTCTGCTCTCAGGAAACATTACTTCCAAGATCTATCAAGATCTATAGTTGTATATTTTATGTATGAAGATCACAAAGGTGAGACTCTTAAGAAAGGTGAGGACAGGGTTAGGGGCTCTGGAAGGTTCAATTAACAATTCCTAATACTCAGAGTTTAGCCAAAAGCTACTTATTCAATACTACCATCCTACTAATTAGATATCTTATAGCTAATTGAGGCAATATTTTCCTTTTCCTTTTCCTAGAGATTTATCCTGCAATAAAATACAATCTATTGAAAGACGTACATTTGAATCACTACCTTTTTTGAAGTTTATGTAAGTTACAAATATAATTTCATTATATTTGGAATTTGTATTAAACTTAATTGTAAACCTCTTTGTTATTCATTTGGAATGAATGAACCTTTATTAGTCGAAAGCTACTAAAATTATGTAGCAAATCTTTTTTTGTCTGTGGCAAAGTTTGGTGTGAGAGTTATTATAGAGATCAGAGTGAATCGTTCTAGAGCAGCAGTTCTCTGCCAGGGTGATTTTGCATCCAGGTGACACTTGGTAGTGTCTGGAGACATTTTTGATTGTCAGACTGTAGATGTGCTCCTGGCATCTAGTGGGTGGAGGCCAGGGCTGCTGTCACACCCTACAGTTCACAGGGCAGCACCCCCCCCCCATAACAAAGATTATCCAACCATAAATCTCAACAGTGCTAAAGTTGTGAAACGTTTTTCTAGAGAAATAAACTTACTTCTCTAGAAAAAAATACTTACTTAACACAAGTATTTATTGAGCATTTACTGATTTGTATCTAATGCACCACATGTATAAACATGAAAGTATAAATCTTTCATGCAAATATTTTTTTAAAAAGGCAAGTATCTTTCCTAGTGAGATTTCTTTAGTGTATGGAGAGAGTATTGTGGTTATGTTTCATTATCTATAAATTAGAATCACTGCCAAAGGATAAATATTCTGAAAGAATATCTTTTTTTTCTCTTTGTTTGTCTTGTTTTTGTGTGTGTGTGTGTGTGTGTAGAAATCTTGGTTGCAATTTACTCACCGAACTGAGCTTTGGAACATTTCAGGCCTGGCATGGAATGCCGTTTTTACACAAGCTGTAAGTGAAATAGAAAATGAATACATGTAAAAAAAAAAAAAACTACATGTAAAAATATCATACAGTGATTGGTTAGGTGTGTGTTAATAAACCCAGTATGAATTCTGGAAAGTAGGTCTTAAAATCCATTTTTTTTTCAAATGAGGAAACTAAGGTACAAAGAGGCCAAGAGACTTGTCTTAACTCCTAAATGGCACTCTCTGCCCTCCCTCATACCCAGCTTTGTGTGGGCAATGAAAGCCCCAAGCAAGTAACACCCAAGTCAGTATTATCATGGGAATTCGTGACAGTGATGCTTCCCCAAGGTGTGCATGGTCCTTGAAATCCACTTTTGAATTTAACTTTGATTCCTGCTCATGTGCAAGTTTCCTATGCAAAAGAGAACTTCAAAGAACTAAGTTTAGCACAGAGTTCTCCAGGCAGCAAAAGGTGTGGGTGCTTCTTGAGCCATCAGGAAAGCAGAAAGAACTCCTGAATGCCTGCCACAGGGCACTGCTCTCCATGTGTTTTCTTTCCTGACCACTCTTCAATTAAGAAGTATGTTATTCCCTTTCAGCCGGAAAATTCTGTGATTTCTCTGTAAAAAAGCAAATCATACTGGACATGTTCAGTGGCCTGAGGGGGATTTTTAGACTCAAGGTTGAAGACCCTCCTCTAAAGCAGACGCTGGAAAAGACTGTCTTACTGTCTTGTGGTTCAGAAATCCGATTTCACAGCTTATCTTCCGTTAGATGAAAGTGTTTACGGTGTGTCCGGAGCTGGAGTAAGTTCCTGCGGGTGCCCAAGAGCAGGGGCCTCCTCTCTCCTCTCATTAATTTGCTGATGCCTAACTTGGGGAAAGAATACTGAGGGTCAGTTTTTTGTTTTGCCGGCATGCCAGAGAACGGGCTCATTGAGTTTCTCCACCAAGAGGTTTTAGTGGTGTCAATATAATGTCTTAAAACTCACCACCTCTACTAAGCATCTTATAACACCGAGAGTCTCTTCGAAGAATCTGAATTTCATAGTTAGGTAGGCAATACAGGACAAAATAGGGTGGAATCCGTTGATAACAATGAATGAATTCATTGAAAAACACTCAGTGCCACGCGCACTCTATGTCGACAGTGTACTAAGTACTGGGGGTACAAAGAATACACAGGGACTGTCCCCAAGAATCTTTCATACTGGAAGGAGAAAAAGATGGCCGTTGATGGGAAAACGTATGTGAGCCATGCTGGCATCAGTGCAGCAGGGTAACGAGCTAGGGGGTGACAAAGTAGGGGATGGTTGTGGAATAGAAAAGATTTGTTGTGGAAAAGGCAACAACTTGCTTGTGTTGAGTTTCCACGTTCATCTTGATGAAGTTTTGGGGAGATGGTGGGGAGTCGGGAGCCGACGGCCAAGAAAGAATTCTTGAACATGTCTTTGGTGCAAAAAGGTGATTTTATTAAAGCACAGGGACAGGACCGTGGGCAGAAAGAACTGCGCTGGGGTTGTGAAGAGTGACAGGTTATATGCTATGGAATTGGGAGGTCAAGTCAAAAGGGAAGTCTCCAGAGGGACTGTGATATGTGAAAGAGGACTCCTAAGACACCAGAGGCCTTGCTATTGTCAAGCTAAGGTTGTTTTTCCCTCTAGCAAAGCATTAAGACAGTAGGGAGTTCCTGGAGAAATATTTTATTTGCCTGCCTCAAGTATCTGTCAATAGGCTGCAGGTTATAAGGAAATTTAATTTTACCTGAGATTTCCTTCTTGCCTTTGTTCCCCATATCACTATGGAGGGGTGATGTGGGGGCTCCAGGAAGCTGATTCTGTAGGTTTCTGGCGATTAGGCTATTGATAAGATTGCCTTTTTCTTGTAATTTACTAAGATATTTGTAAACTGATGGAAACTCCTATCTTGCCCGACTGAGATCTCTTATCAGTTAACCATTTGTTTTCTTTCCTTTCCTTTGTCCTCGAGCAGCCAGAATCACACATATCCCACCTGGGGCGGGGGCATGTGCTAACTTGTATCTTGCCCTCAACTTGCCTCATGCTCCCTCATCGATCTTACATGACAGAAAAAGGTAATTAAAGAACCAGAGCTAGCTGGTATTGAGAATAAATTAATACTCATGTCATGTGTGTTATGCCCAGAATTCGTGATCCCCAAATACCGCCAGGGAGCCGAGTCCGATGTAAAAGCAAAAGAGCCTTTATTCGAGCTAGCTCGAGCTCAATCCCCTACCTGCACTGATGCAGAGGTGAGATACCGGGGAGAGAGAGCCAGTTTCAAAAGGACAAAGGTTTTATTGGGGCCTAGGGGCAGTTGGTGAGGTAATGGCTGTGGCCTCAGCTGATTGGCTGGGGAAGGGTCCTGGGGAAGAGTGCTGTTAGGCAGGTGGGGGGGGGTGGGTTACCCAAGGGGAGGAGGTGTGGTCAAGGTGAAGGACACAGAACAAGATGGAGTCAGCCGGCGTAGGCCCGCCCTTTCAATGTGGTTTGAATAGAGCTGTACTACTAAAACGAATTCACAGTTAACTTCCAAAAAATTATCACAGTACAGTAAGTGTGTATTGGAGGTTGGGCTCCTTGTTTGGGGCCAAACTTTTCTTTTCTTTTTTCTTTTTAACGTTTATTTATTTATTCTGAGAGAAAGAGAGCATGCGCAAGGGAGATGCCATCCCGTGAATTCAGTCACGTTATTACCTATGTGACTTAATTACTGGGGTGTTTATAAGTTGAAACAATATTTTCTCCAGCATTAAATAAGTTTGTAAACCTTTTGGGCCCCAGCTGAGGTGGATTTATCTTGAACTGACTGAAGCTTAAACTTCAGGTCTTCTCACTTACATAGGCCCCTTCCAAAGTCTTGGGAGGGACCCTCGCAGTTCCTGTACACATAATTTTGCATGTTTTGATGAGGCAGGATTTCCCAAAGTAGATGAGGTTCAGACCCTACAAGGCCTCGATACACCCCTGGGTTTCAGGTAATTCTATCTCAGTAAGTTTTTTGAATGAAGCCTCTTAAGTTATTGATAAACACTGAGTGAACACGTTAGCGGTGTGGTAAAGTCTATTTTGAATCTGAAATCCACCTCAAAGCCATGCCAAGAGTTTATTAATAAGGTACCACTTTTTGAATGGTAGTAATAATCCCATTTCTTTCAGATGAAATCAGGAATGAAATATATTATGGAAAACCAACAGTGGTTGATAATCCTAAATGTTAAGTATACTTTTTTTTTTCCTGACTTTAAAGTGCTTCTCCTTCATTCACCTACACAGGTGCAGACCGATGGCTTATTTTAAAAAATTCACTTCATTGCTTCTAACAGTACGAGCTCCATGAGTTTAGAAGCCGAAGGACTCTACGATGTAGAAAGGCTGTACCTTATCGGGATAGAGCACATTCACATGCTGGCTCGTCTGTGGCGCATCAGTATTGTGCCAAGAACATAAGCTCTAAGGGAGAATAAGGAAAATCTAAGCCTTACCCCTTTTGAATTATTGTTGACAATATCGTTGAGGTAGGTGTGGCCACCCTCTGAAGGCAAAGTCGAGCCGCAGTCACATTGACGCCCTAACGCTCCCCCAGTCAACCGGCATCTGCTTCCTTTTAGACGGCTGCGTGCCCACACAAGTTGACACACTTCAGGATATTGTCATCGCTTTTTGGTACGTACTGGAAATCCTGGCAGCTTCTTCTCAGATTCAGAAAGGCATCAACGTTAAGGATGAAGATGACAACTCAGGGCTGTCCTTTTGGGGTGATTTAGGGTAACTTTTATTATTTTCCGTGTGTGGTAGTTCAGAAGCTTTGCGATAGTCATACCCAACTGTTACTTTTCTTCTCCCAGCTGCCTCTGATTCTTCCCACGTATATGCCAAGGCATCTTCTTTCTCTGGGAAGCATGGTAGTTGCTCCTCTGCCCCATATCATTTCTTTAATACCTACCTCTGTTAGGTATTTACTGCGCTCTGGCACTACGCTAAGACCTTTCGCTTGTGCTGCAAGTAAGACAGTGTGTCTTAAACTCTTAGAATAGAGCCTGGCACGTGGGAAATGCTCCGGACGTGGCCCCTCACACGCCACTTCATTTTCGTTTTTCCAGCAACTCTTGTGATACAGGTAGTATCATCCTCATTTCGGGGATGAGGAAGTTGAAACTCAGAGACATCGGGTGACTTGCCTAGGTTCACACTGTCAATAAGTGACAGAACCACTTAAGAAGCTTCGCGAGTAATACAATTCCGCATTCCCTGGCACTAGGTAGGACCTGAATGACAACCGGCCTTTTGGGCGTCGTCCCTTGGAGTCAGCTTCTCACTGGAATAGGACCTTTCGAGCAGGGAGCTCCTTTTCCCTATGCTTCGGGAGCTCCTGGCCATGCCACCTATGGGCATCCCCAGGCTTCCTGCTCACCGCCTGGTGCAAATATCACATCGTCACTGCTAGGCACCCACTCTGTGCCCAGCCTTATGCTAGGTGCTTTGCACATGCTCTTTCCTTTAATCCTCAAGTTGCCTTATGAGGTAAATGCTGCTAAAAAGACTCGGAGACGTTCGTTACTTAAGTCCCTTCACCAGGAAGTGACAGCCAGAATTCAGACCTAGGTCTGCCTGATTCCGGGGCCCTTGCTTCTTGGGCTGTTCCTCACTGCCAGAAACTCCTCTTCAAGGCTGTTCTCAGAACTTGAATTAAAACATGGGCTCACCATTTCAGATTCTTTAGGCTTCGCCCCTCCCCCCGCCCAACCCCTGAGAGAGGATCTACGTGATGCCGTTAGATGTCTTGTATTGAGGAGCTTCGCATGGGGAGTCATGTTCTCATGGCTCATGGACCTATGTAGATGAATAAAGGAAAGGGGTTATTCTATCCCCAAGTACTTCAAACATACTGGAATAGGGTCTAGATCACTCTACTTATTTCTTCAACTGCTTTCCTCCAAGGAGCCAGTTTTCCCTCCATGCCTTGGGATTCCAGCATAGAGAGTTTGGAGTCTGTCCTATTTGAAATGTATTTTCACTGCCTGCTTTGGACATTTTTTCAGCCAAAGCTGTTAGGATTTCAGTACATTCAGGACAGTGGTGACAAGCTTCAGTCCTCAAGTCTTCTCTGTCTCCTCAGTTAATAGAAAGGAAACGTAGCCCATCTGTCTGGACCTCTGTAGAAGAATTTGGAGAAAAAAAAAATAACACGTAAGAAATGTTCCCTTATTTTGTGAGCTACCTTTAGTCTGTCCCGTTGCTCTGCAACGGAAAGCTTTTGCAAAAATACTTGAGTTTTCCTCTTCAAATAAGATAGAGTTTTTTAAAAAACAAAAAAATATCTAGAACAGTATTTCTTCAACTTTGATTATGAGACAGTCTTTGAGGATAACTGTTGTTATGTTTTACTCCCATAAAGATAAGCCCACGAATATCCAAAAGCCAATAGACTGAGTCAGCACACGTTTTATCTGTAAAATGAGGGAATTGAACGGAAATGGAGATGATGTCTAGTGCAGCGTCCACCGTTCGTTCGTATCGCAGTCTGTGGAAAAACAATTGCTGTCGGTCCAGCAGATGTAACCTGTCGGGTCAGTTCTCATTCTCCCCTTGGCTCAGGCACAATAGCTCCATGAAGAGAAGGCGGCACTAAAGACAGGAGGAGATAGGATAACTTGGAGTGGCCTGTATTTTGTTTTCACTACAGATAAACACAGGGCATTCATCTGAGCAGGAGGGCTGCCTGGGTAAGAGGAAGCACCGAGCCGATGGGTATAAGGCCATGGGTGAGCTACCAGGAAAGAGGGGGGGACAGTGGGGGTAGAGCACTGAGATAGTTGGGGGGAAGGATAACAAACTACTAAATTGTTTTGGCTGCATAATTCTTCATAGTTTTTCTTAATAGGGAGCGGGGGGGGGGGGGGGAGCAGGGGCGGGGAGAAGTGGGCAGGGGAAGACACACACGTGGAAGAGGTTACTTGCACAGAGCCCGCCAGTAAGCTTGTAGGTATTAATGCCATTTTTATGTTTTCAAAGCCAAAGGACATTCGGAGCCTCAAGGTTGAGGAACTGTGTTTAACCAGACATGTGACACTCACGTTCTTTCTCTTCATAACATTGTCTGACTGGATATTAACTAGTGTTACACAAACCCGACATGTTAATGGGCCTGAAAAAACGTAGAAGAAGGGGCTGGAATAGGAAGAATAGGGGAGTTTCCAAGGCAAGAACAAAAATGCATGGCTCCCAGCCGCACCGCTAACTCCCTCTGACCTCCGTTGTGGAAGAGTTTGAATCTTCGCTCCCCTTTTCTCCACCTACTAACATGTTTGATCTTCTGGCAACTGGTTCTCTATTTATCACAACATGGTTCTTTTTTTTTTTCTTCAAATTGAGATATAGTCCGCATAATAGAATATGCAACATTATAAAGTATATAGTCCAATGGTATACTTTGATAGACAATAATCACTGCTAATTCCAGAACATTGTCATTGCCCCCCTCGAAAGAAATACCATACCCATCAGCCTTTACTCCCCATTCCCCCCTCCTCCCAGGCCCCTGGCAACAACTAATTTACCTTCTGCCCCTATGGATTTGCCTATTCTGGACATTTCATAGAAATGTGTGTCTAGTTTCTTTCACATGGCTTGTTGGCTTCAAGATTTATCCGGTTGTAGCATGTTTCAGTACTTCATTCCTTTTTTTAATGTTTATTTATTTTTGAAAGAGAGCGCACACACAAGCGGGGAAGCGGCAGAGAGAGAGGGGGACAGAGGATCCAAAACCACAGAGCCTGATGTAGAGCTCGAACTCATGAACTGTGAGATGACGACCTGAGCCAAAGTCAGATGCTTAACCGACTGAGCCACCCAGGTGCTCCAGTCACATTTTGTTCATCCATTCGTGAGTTATTGGACATTTGGATTATTTTGACTTTTTGGCTATTGTGAATAATGCTGCTATGAGTATTCATGTACAAGTTTTTGTGTGGTCATATGTTTTTAATTCTCTTGGGTACATACCTAAGAGTGGAATTGCTGGGTCATGTAGTAACTCTATATTTAACCCTTTTGAGGAACTGCCGAACTGTTTTCCACAGTGACTACACCATTTTACATTCCCACCAATGTATGAAGATTCTGGTTTCCCCAAATCTTGCTACCACTTATCATTGTCTCTCTGTTCGATCATAGCCATCTTAGTGAGTGTAGAGTAGTATCTCATTGTAGCTTTGATTTATATTTCCCTAATGACCTAAGACATTGAGCATCTTTTCATGTGCTTATTGGCCATTCATGTATTTTCTTTGGCGAAATGTCTCTTCAAATCCTTTACCCATTTAAACATTTGATTATTCGTCTTTTCACTGAGTTTTAAGAGTTCTTTATATATTCTGGATGTTCTGGATACTAGACTTGTATCAGACATATGATAGTTTTGGGTTGTTTTTTTATTTTTAAATAAAGTCCAGTTTATCTATTTTTCCTTTGGTTTGTTGTGCTTTTTGTGTCATGTCTAAGAAACCGTCGCCTAAATCCAAGGTCATAAAGATTTCTCTCCTGAGAGTTTTATAGCTTGAGCTCTTCCTTCTAGGTCTTTGACTCATTTTGAGTTAATATTTATATATGGTGTGAAGTGTAGGAATCCAACTACATTATTTGGTATGGGGATATACGGTTGTCCCAGCATCATTTGAAAAGACTAGTCTTCCCACGTTGAATGGTGTTGGCACCCTTGTTGAAAATCAGTGGGCCATAAATGTGAGGATTTGTTCCTGGACTGTCAGTTCTGTTCCATCAACTTACATGTCTGTTCTTTTGCCAGTACCACACCGTGATTACTGTAGTTTTGAAGTAGGTTTTGAAACCAGGGCGTGTGAGTCTTCCCATTTTGTTGTTCTGTGTCAAAATCGTTTTGGAGCACCCGGGTAGCTCAGTTGGTTAAGTGGCCGGCTCTTGATTTCAGCTCAGGTCATGACCTCATGGTTTGTGAGATGGAACCCCGTGTTGCAATCTGCACTGACAGCATGGAGCCTGCTTGGGATGCTCCCTCTCCTTCTCCCTCTGCCCCTCCCCTGCTCACACTTTTCCCCACTCACACTCGCTCATGTTTGCTCTTCTGCACGGGTGTGTATGCTCGCTGTCTCTCAAAATGAATAGATAAACTTTTTTTTTTTTAAAAAAAAGATCATTTTGGCTATTCTCGGTCCCTTGAATTGACATACAGATTTTAGAATTAGCTTGCCAATTTTTGGAAAGAAGTCAGTTGGGGTTTGGATAGGGATTATACTGAAACCACAGTTCAATTTGGGGTATAGTGCCATTTTAACACTATTGTCTTCTGATCCGTGAACATGGCATATCTTTACATTTATTTCAATCTTCTTTAATTTCTTTCAACAACGTTTTGTGGTTTTTAGTGTGATTCTTGCACTTCTTTGGTTAAATGTTTTCCTAAGTATTTTGTTCTTTTGAGTACTGTTATACATGGAATTGTTTTCCTAATTTCATTTTTGGAATAGTCATTGCTGATGTATAGAAATAAAGCTAATTTTTACATATTGGTCTTGTGTCCTGTAACCTTGCTGAACTCATTTATTAGTGCTAAGGTTTTTTTTCTACATTCCCAGGAATATGTCTTGTGGTCTTCTAGTTACCCAGGAAGATGTTGGAGCATTTCAAAGTCCCTATGGACATCTCATTTCTCAGCTTTTTCCTTTTAGGCTTTTTGTTTAGGCTATTTTTTGTCTTGTTATCAATTGCCTCACATAGCTGCCAGATTAAAACATTTATCTATAATTGTTTTCAAAAAATGCCCCTTGGGAAGAGGCTATTTTAGCACTGTGCAGTTCTCAGTGAGGTCAAGGGCAAGGCTTTCAAGTGAAGTTTTTTAGGGACCCCACTAGACAGGTAAAACAATGACAGTTTGTTCCTTGGGAATGAGGCTTTAAGGAACTTGAGCTCCATTCTGTTCCCCTGGGATGTGGGCAATTTTTAAGGCTACCATCACGATGGAGAGCAGAGGTTGAGGACAAGTTAAAACAACAGAGCTCACTGTTCTCATAGAAATTAGTAATTTTTTCTTTAATAAATGCTCTCCGGGTTGCTGCAAGCCCATTGGTTAAAATTTCCAAAGTTCTGAGAAAGTTGATTTTGACCATTTTTGCTAGTTTTTTGTTGTTGTTGTTGCTTTTACGGAAGGATGAATTTTCAGACGTCCTTCCTTTCTCATTTTCACTGATTCACCTGTAACAGGGCTTTAAAATGTCTAAAGTCTCAGGGCACCTGGGTGGCTCAGTTAACTGCCTGACTCTTGATTTCGGCTCAGGTCATGATCTTGCGGTCATGGGATCAAGCCCCATGTCAGGCTCTGCACTGGGCATGGAGCCTGCTTGGGATTCTCTCTCTCTCTCTTCCTCTGCCTCTCCTTCACTCATACTCTTGTACTCTCTCTCTCAAAAAATAGAATACAAAAATAAAAAATGAAATCTCTAAAGTCTCAATGATCACAGGCTAATTAAATACTTAATCATGGGAGATGATTAGAGGAAAGGAATAAAAATAGAAAATGTAATTCTTAGAGAAGCTCTCCCAGATGGAGAGATGAAGTTCAGCAAAGTGTTTCTATATTTAATGCTCTCAAAGTTAAGTTTAAGGTAACGGCTATTTTAAACCCCCTTTTTTTTTCATACAAGTTAAATACAGGCTTTGGAGTCAGAACTGAGTTCAGATTCCAGCTCTGCTTCTTGACTGGCTTGACAAACTGGGACAAATTATACAACCTCTCTGTACTTCAGTTTCCTCACTTGTAAAATGGGGTAATGATGTATCTATCACATAAGGTTATTGTGAGGTTTAAATGTGAAATGCTGATCACAGATGCCCTATAGCTCAATAGTATTGGTTGTGATGATTATCCTTATAATTTTGCAAAAGTACAGTGATGATTCTTGAGCAGAGTCAACCTAAAGGCAGATTTTCTTTTCTTTCTTCCTGTTTCCTTCACTTTATTTTTGCTGTAAAGAACTGAGAAGAAAATCTACTCGGCATTTTGGAATAAAAACTTGTGTCAAACAGTGACAAAATGTTATTTATTCAACAAGCCTTCACTAAGTAACTAGTAAATAACAAGCACTCTGTCAGGCACAGGGACAAAAATGACAATAGAGCATGGTCCCTGCCCTCAAGGAGCTGGCAGTCCAGGAGATGGATAAGGAAACGGGATCATATGCCACCTAACAAAGGCTGTCATAGGAGAATACACATGGTGGGGGTATAGCTTTCACCATTTCCTCTTAGATTAATCCCTTTGTCTTTGGCCCCCAAACTGAGGAATTGGTCCTATTTTTGTCTTTAACCGGGTGTTTTAAACTGTGGAATTTTTTACATTTCTAGAGATAAAGGAAAAGCACCTAGAATTATAGAGGACACTAGAAACAGTCTTTCCTACAGAGCCTGGGCTTCCTACCAGCATAGTCACTTCTAGGATTTTCAGCCCAAAAAGTTCTTTGGCATATCTTTGCTTTGCTGTCCACGTAAAAAAAAAAAATTTTTTTTCCTCTTTCTGTTCTCCACTTTATCGTCCAGAGAGCTGGGTAGTTCCCAAAGGAAGAGTGCTTTACAGAATCTAAGGGTGATTTATAGGCAAAGGCAGAAAATGATTAGTTTTCACCTTCCAGTTCCATACCCCCAAAATGAACATAAACTTTCATGGTAGTCATTACTGGAAATGCAGATAATTTTAATTCCATTGCATTTTTCAGAATTATCAGTCGTAACCCTCTGTCAACTGTTGAAGATTCCTATCTTTTTAAGTTGCCAGCATTAAAATATTTGTAAGTATTGCAACAATCTCATGGCTCATGAGATGATTTCTGATCTTTTTTGTTGTCATCAAAAGATTAAGTATTTTGCGTTTTGGTTAAAAAGTCGTAATTTAAATTTTAACTGGGTTATTGAAATAAGCATTATTAGCAAAGAAAACACGTATATGGGCAAGATAGCCTGCAGAGGAAGGAGTAGTATTGAAGAACACATAACAGACATGGGACTTGTAGATGTAGGTAGAAATACCATTTATCTCAAAGTGGAAAGTGGAGTAAGGTGTATATTAAAAGAAAAAAAGACTAATCAAGAGAGGTGGATGCAACTGAGAATGAAAATGAGGATAAGAGTAAAAAGGATTGTACTGTTGAGCACCAAGGTGATTAATTTGATGATGCACATAAAATGTCTTCATTGGGAGCTTTCTGAAATTATTGTCCATAGCAAGAAAACTCTTGAGCTGACTTGACAAAGAAGCCAGAATTGAAGTAATCACATGTTGTTAAGTATCTTTTTAGGTACAGAATTTTTATCCTTGGGTTCAAATCACGCATGTTTGGGCTTTCTCCTTCAGAGACATGGGATCAACACAGGTGTCACTTACAACAGTTGAGAGCCTCCTCATGATGACCCTTGAATTGGAAACACTGTAAGTTGATTTTTCTTATGTGTATTTTCACTTAGTTGTTTACTTAGATTTGTTTTATTGTTTTCTTAAGTCAGATTTATTGAGGTATAAAATTTGCTCTTTTTAAGCATACAGTTTGATGAGTTTTGACAAACGTGTAGTTATGTAACCACCACCACATTTGAGACGTAGAACATTTCTGTCACCCCAAAAGGCCCCTATGTGCCTTTGCAGCCAATCCCCTTTTCTCACCACCAGCCCTGGCAACCACCAACCTAATTTTTGTCCCTATAGTTTTGCCTTTTCCACAGTGTCTTATAAATGAAATCATACCAGGGGCACCTGGGTGGCTCAGGCAGTTAAGCGTCCGACTTCAGCTCAGGTCATGATCTCGCGGTCTGTGAGTTCAAGCCCTGCATCGGACTCTGTCCTGACAGCTCAGAGCCTGGAGCCTGCTTCAGATTCTGTGTCTCCCTGTCTCTCTACCCCTTCCCCACTTGCACTCCATCTCTCTCTCTCTCTCAAAAATAAATGAACATTAAAAAAAATAAATAAATGAAATCATACAGTATGCAGTCTTCTGTGATTGGTTCCTTTCAGCATAATCCTTTTGAGATTCATCCATGTTTTTTTTTTTTAACTTTTTTAACGTTTATTTATTTTTGAGAAACAGAGAGCATAAGCAGGAGAGGGGCAGAGAGAGAGAGAGAGAGAGACACAGAACCCGAAGCAGGCTCCAGGCTCTGTCAGCGCAGAGCCCAATACAGGACATGAACCTGCGGAACATGAGATCATGGCCTGAGCCAAAGTCGGTCACTTATGTGACTGAGCCACCCAGGCACCCCAGAGACTCATCCATGTTTTTGCACATGTCAGTAGTTCATTTCCTTTTTATTGCCGAGTAGTATTGCAGTTGTGAGGATATACCAGTTTGTTTATGCATTCATCAGTTAATGGGCATTTGAGTTTTTTCTAGCTTTTTGGCCTTTACGAATAAATTTGCTTAAAACACTTACATGCAGGTCTTCGTGTGAGCATATGTTTTCATTGGGGGAGGGGGGAGGTGGTAAAATACCTAATGGCAGGATTGCTACATCATATGCTGAGTGTATATTTAACTTTTTAAGAAACTGCTTACCTGTTTTCTAAAGTGGATGTACCATTTTGCATTCCAGCCAGCAGTATATGAGATCTTCTATCTATCCTTTCTTCTAATGTCTTTATCTATTTTTCATAAGGTGAATGTTGGCCTTAAAATTGAGTTGGGAAGTATTCCCCTCTCTTCAATTCTCTAGTACTGTTTGTGCAGAATTGGCATTATTTTTTCCTTAAATGTTTGCTAGAATTCACCAGTGAAGCCATGTGGGCTTGAAGCTTTCTTTGTGAGAAAGTGTTAAACTACAGATTTTATTTTTGTAATAGTGCTACTTAAATTACATACTTTATTTTTTTGAGTAGTTCATGTCTTTCAGGGAATCTATTTCATCTTGAAGTTATTGACATAAAGTATTTTATAATAATCCCTTATTATCCTTTTAGTATCTGTAGAATTGTAGTGATGTCATTCCTCTCATTTTTGATATTGATAATTTGGTCTTCTCTTGTCTTTTCTTGATAAATCTGGCCAGAAGTTTATCAGTTTTACTTATCTTCTCTAAAAAGTGCCTTTTCATTACACTGACTTCTCTATTTTTGTTTTCCTTTTCAAAAATTTCTGCTTTGATCTTTATCATTCCATTTTCTCTCCTTACTCAGTGATGAATTTCCTTTTCTTTTTCTAGTTTCTTAAAAGTGGACACTGGGGAAGATGAATACTATATGAGCAACATCCCACATGTTGACATGTTGTGTTTTCAGTTTCAGTTGGTACAAAATAGTTTCTAATATCCATTTTGACTTATTTGACCAATAGGGTTACTTAGGAGTGTGTTGGTTAGTTTCTAAATATTTGGAGATTTTACAGATCTGTTAATTTGTTATTTAATTCCATTGTGGTCACAGAACAATATGTTGGATGACTGAAATCCTTTTAAATTTATTGAGGCTTGTTTTATAGCCAATGAATTCTGGTAATAGATGAGAATATGGCCTATTTTGATAAATATTATGTGTCCACTTGAAAGAAAATATGTAGTCTGCTGATTTGGTGTGGAGTATTCTATAAATGTCAACTAGGTCAAGTAGGTTGGTAGTATTTTTCAAGTCTGATGTATCATTACTCATTTTCTATATATTTTTTCTGTCAATTATTGAGAGAGGGATATTGAAATCTCCAACTATAATTGAGTGCTTATGTGTCTCTCTTTCCTATTCTCCTTAATATATTTGGAAGTTCTATTATCAGATACATAAATTCTTAAGTTATGTCTTTTCTAATAGTTGACATTTCTATCACAATGGAATAACCTCATTTATCCCTGGTAATATCTTTGCTTTGAAATTGACTTTGTCCTATAGTAAATATAGCCACTCAAGGTTTCGTTTGATTAGTGTTAGCAAAGCATAATTTCTTCCATATTTTTAACCTACTTATATCTTTGTATTGAAGATGAATCTTATAGACAGCATATAGTTGGCTTTTGCTTTTTTATCCAGTATGACAACTCTATCTTTTAATTAGGTGATTATACCATTTATATTTAATGTAATTATTTATATGCTTACATTTAAAGCTACTGTCTACTCTTTTCTATGTATCCCATCTGTTCTTTGTTTCTTTTCTTTTTCTTTTTCTTCTTCTTCCTGCTCTTGGGTTGATTTAGTACGTTTTATTATTTTTTGGTGGGGGGATAAATAGTTACAACTCAGGTTTTGTTATTTTAGTAGCTGTTTAATGGTTTGTAGTGTTCATGTTTAACTTATCACAGTCTATCTTCAAATGATATTATATGATTTCATGAATAGTATAAGAACCTTACAATAAATAGTGTACTTCCATTGTTCCCCTCCTGACCTTTGTGCTATTGTTTTCATACATTTTACTTTTAGCACACCATATTATTTTTTTTGTTTAAATAGTCAGTTATCTTTTTTTATTTTTGTATTTTTGAGAGAGACAGAGTGCAAGTGGGGGAGGGGCAGAGAGAGAGGGAGACACAGAATCTGAAGCAGGCTCCAGGCTCTGAGCTGTAGACACAGAGCCTGATGTGGGGCCTGAAATCACAGACTATGAGATCATGACCTGAGCTGAAGTCAGATGCTTAACTGACTGAGCCACCTGGGTGCCCCTCAATTATCTCTTTTATTGAAGTATATATAGATCATGTAATATTTTTTTTTTTTTATTTATTTATTTTTGGGACAGAGAGAGACAGAGCATGAACGGGGGAGGGACAGAGAGAGAGGGAGACACAGAATCGGAAACAGGCTCCAGGCTCTGAGCCATCAGCCCAGAGCCTGACGCGGGGCTCGAACTCACGGACCGCGAGATCGTGACCTGGCTGAAGTCGGACGCTTAACCGACTGCGCCACCCAGGCGCCCCTAGATCATGTAATATTAAATTAGTTTCAGGTGTACAACACAGTGATCTTTTATATACATTATGAAATGCTCACAACACAGTGATCAATTATATACATTATGAAATGCTCACCACAATAAGTATATTACAGTATTATTGACTATATTCCCTATGCTGTACTTTTCATCTGGTGACTTATTTATTTTATAACTGCAAGTTGGTACCTCTTAACCCTTTTCACTCATTTTGTCCATATCCCCAGTTTGTTCTCCGTATTTACAAGTGTTTTCTCTTTTTTGTTGCTGTTTATTCATTCATTTGGTTTTTTGTTTATTTTTTGTTTATTTTTTACCTTGTTTTATTTTTTATTTTTTAAAATTTACATCCAAATTAGTTAGCATATAGTGCAACAATGATTTCAGGAGTAGAGTCCTTAGTGCCCCTTACCCATTTAGCCCATCCCCCCTCCCACAACCCCTCCAGTAACCCTCAGTTTGTTTTCCATATTTATGAGGCTCTTCTGTTTTGTCCCCCTCCCTGTTCTTACATTATTTTTGTTTCCCTTCCCTATGTTCATCTGTTTTGTCTCTTAAAGTCCTCATATGAGTGAAGTGATAGGATTTTTGTCTTTCACTGACTAATTTCACTTAGCGTAATACCCTCCAGTTCCATCCATGTAGTTGCAAACGGCAAGATTTCATTCTTTTTGATTGCCAAGTAATACTCCATTGTATATATATACCACATCTTTCATCCATTCATCCATCAATGGACATTTGGGCTCTTTCCATACTTTGGCTATTGTTGATAGTGCTGCTATAAACATTGGGTGCACATGCCCCTTCAAATCAGCATTTTTGTATCCTTTGGTTAAATGCCTAGTAGTACAATTGCTGGGTTGTAGGGTAGTTCTATTTTTAACTTTTTAAAAACCTCCATACTGTTTTCCAGAGTGGCTACAGCAGTTTGCATTCCCACCAGCAGCGCAGAAGGGTTCCCCTTTCTCCACATCTGTTGTTTCCTGAGTTATTAATTTTAGCCATTCTGACACATGTGAGGTGGTATCTCATTGTGATTTTGATTTGTATTTCCTTGATGATGAGTGATATTGAGCATCTTTTCATGTGTCTGTTAGCCTTCTGGATGTCTTCTTTGAAAAACTGTCTATTCATGTCTTCTGCCCTTTTCTTAACTGGATTATGTATTTGATTTTTTGGGTGTTGAGTCCTTTATATATTTTGGATACTAGCCCTTTATCAGATTATGTCATTTGCAAATATGTTCTCCCATTTCATCAGTTGCCTTTTAATTTTGTTGATTGTTTCCTTTGCTGTACAGCTTTTTATCTTTTTTTCATGGATGTTTATTTTTGAGAGAGAGAGCACAAGAGTGGGGTAGGGGCAGAGAGTGAGGGAGACAGAGGATCTGAGCAGGCTCCGCACTGTCAACAGAGAGTCGATGCGGAACTCGAGCTCACAAACCGTGAGATTATGACCTGAGCTGAAGTCAGAAGCTTAACCGACTGAGACACCCAGGTGCCCCAGAAGGTTTTTATCTTGATGAGGTCCCAATAATTCATTAAAAAAAATGTTTGTTTGTTTGTTTGTTTATGTTTATTTTTGAGAGAGAGAGACAGAGTGCAAGCAGGGGAGGGGCAGAGAGAGAGAGGGAGACACAGAATCTGAAGCAGGCTCCAGGCTCCAAGCTGTCAGCACAGAGCCTGACACGGGGCTCAGACTCACGAACTGTAAGATCATGATCTGAGCCAAGTCAGATACTTAACCAACTGAGCCACCCAGGTGCCCCTATTAATTAATTAATTAATTAAGAACATGGACACACACATACATGTATGCATGGGGGGGAGCAGAGAGAGAGGGAGAGAGAGAATCTCAAGTGGAGAGAGAATCCTGATGCGGGATTCAATCCACGACCCTGAGATCACGACCTGAGCCAACACCAAGAGTCAGGCATTCAACCCGCTAAGCCACCCAGGCACTCCTCAGTAGTTCATTTGTACTTTTGTTTCCCTTGCCTCTGGAGACATGTCTCTAGTAAGAAGTTGCTTTAGCTGAGATCAAAGAGGTTTCTGCCTGTGTTCTCCTCTAGGATTTTGATGGTTTCCCGTCTCACATTTAGGTCTTTCATCCATTTTGAATTTATTTTTGTGTATGGTGTAAAAAAGTGGTTTAGTTTCATTCTTCTGCACGTTACGGTCCAGTTTTCCCAACACCATTTATTGCGAAGACTATCTTTTTTCCACTGGATATTCTGCTTTATCGAAGATTAGTTGACCATATATTTGTGGCTCCATTTCTCGGTTCTCTATTCTATTCTATTGATCTATGTGTCTGTTTTTGTGCAGTACCACACTGTCTTGATGATTCCAGCTTTGTAATACAGTTTGAAGTCCAGAATCATGATGCCTCCAGCTTTGTTTGTTTGTTTTTTCCCAACATTATAATTCGGGGTCTTTTCTTGTTCCATACAACTTTTAGAATTGTTTGTTCTCGCTCTGTGAAAAATACTGGTGTTTGATAGGGATTGAATTGAATGTGTAGTTTGCTTTGAGTAGTATAGACATTTTAACAATATTTGTTCTTCCAATCCTTGAGCATGGGATGTTTTTCCATTTCTTTCTGTCTTCTTCAATTTATTTTCATAAGCGTTCTATTGTTTTCAGCATACAGATCTTTTACCTCTTTGATTAGGTTTATTCCTAGGTATCTTATGGTTTTTGGTGTATTTTTTTTTTAATTTTAGAGACAGAGTGTACAAGTTGGGGAGAGGGGCAGAGGAGAGAGAGAGAGAGAGAGAGAGAGAGAGAGAGAGAGAGAGAGAATCTTAAGAGAATCTTAATCTAATCCATGCTGAGTGTGGAGCCTGACACAGGGCTCGATCTCACGACCCTGAGATCCTGAGCCGAAATCAAGAGTAGGATGCTTCATCGACTTAGCCCATCCAGGCACCCCTTGTTTGTTTGTTTTTTTCTGAGATTCTACATATAAGTGAAATCATATAGTGAAATGATATACATACATATAGTGAAGTGAAATCATAACCTATATAGTTACCAGTTCTAATGTTCTTCATTCCTTTGTGTGGATCCACATTTCTGTCTGCTATCCTTTTCCTTCTGCTTAAAAATACTTTCTTTAGGGGCACCTGGGTGGCTCAGTCAGTTAAGCATCCAACTCTTGATTTTGGCTCAGGTCATAATCTCACAGTTTGTGAGCTCAAGTCCCGCGTTGGGCTTTGCTTGGGATTCTCTGTCTCCTCAGTGCTCTTTCCCCCTTGCACACGCATACTGCACGTGCCCTCTCTCTCTGTCTCTCAAATAAACATTTAAAAAAATACTTCCTTTGGCATTTCTACAGTGTAAGCCTGCTAATGATGAATTCTTCCAGCTCTTGTATGTCTCAGATAGTCTGTCTTGCTTTTATTTTTGAAAGATTTGGGTATAGAATTCTAGCTTGATAGCTATTTGGTCCCCCTCTCCTTTTCACTGCTTGAAAGATGTTGCCCCACCGAGTTCTGGCTTACATTATTTCCAACAAGAAATATGTTGTCATTGTTATATCTTTGTTGCTCTGTGTGTCATGTGTGGTTTTGTTCCTTTGGCTGCTTTTAAGATTTGCTCTTTATCGCTGGCTTTGACCAGTTTGATTATCATGTGCCGTGGTGTAGTTTTATCCGTGTTTAATGGATTAAACTAAACATGTAGTTTAATCCATGTTGTGCTCAGATTTCATTGACCTTGCTGGATTTGTGAGTTTATAGGGTTTACTTATTTGGAAATGTGGGGGCTATTAGTTTTTCAAATTTTTTTTATATCTCCTCTCCTTCGTGGACTCTAAGTATACATATATTAGGCCACTTGAAGTTGTTGCACAATTCATTGAGTTAAGGAGAGGCATGGGGTTTTTTCCATATATGAAATACTGTTATAATAACTTTTTTAAATGCCCTTGTCTGCTAATTGTAGCATTTGTGTAGATTATGGATTAGTTTTTGATTGATTGCTTTTTTAAAAAAAAAATTTAACATTTGTTTATTTTTAAGACACAGAGAGTGATCAGGAAAGGGGTAGAGAGAGAGGAAGTTAAATCTGAAGCAGGTTCCAGACTCCGAGCTCTCAGCACAGAGCCTGATGTGGGGCTCAAACCCATGAACCACGAGATTATGACCTGAGCCAAAGTTGATTGCTTTTTATCCTCAGTATGGGCCATATTTCAGATTTATTCAAACTCTTAGAAGTCTACCCTCTTTCTGTGTGCTCTCAACCCGAAGTGAGACTTTTGGCTTGGAAGGAGTTACCTGTGTATTAAACTACTGATCAGTGTCACCCAGTTCTAATCTCTATCTCATTCTAAGGGTACCATACCCCATGTCATCCTTACCTTTCCGTTGGGCACCTCTGTCCTTCTATCTGTGTATTTATAATATTCAAGAGCAGCAGTTGGCCAACTGGTCCCTACCCAACCATCCAGGCCATGTGCCTCAAGAATTCCTTTTTGCACAGCCCTGTGATGACTTTGGCCCGCCTCTTCTACCTACTCGAGTAACTCCTTTACCACTAATTTAATTGTCTGTGTTTCCATTTATAGGATTTTACCTAGCCGTATGGCCTGCTGTCTCTGCCAATTTAAAAATACTATTGAGGTTGTCTGTAAGACAGTCAAGCTACATTGTGACAGTGCATGTCTGACAAATGGCACACGTTGTGGTAAGTCCTAATTGCCTGATGATAAATTTGTAAATTTTTATTTTATTTGTGGTTTAACTTTTATTTTTAATCAACAATGATAATTTTTTTTAATGTTTATTCATTTTTGAGAGAGAGAGCATGCACGTGCGTGAGCTGGGAGGGGGCAGAGAGTGAGTGAGGGGGACAGAGAATCCGAAGCAGGCTCTACACTGACAGCAGCAAGCCCCATGCGGGGCTGAACTGTGATATCATGACCTGAGCCAAAGTCGGATGCTTAACTGACTGGGCCACCCAGGCACCCTAACAATGGTAAATTTTTAAACTAATGATGTCATTGCATTATTTTTACTCATTCAGAGTTCAGATCCCTAAATTTCTAAGAACTATTCCTTTGTGAAAAGTCAGATTCTCAGTTACATTATTAAGTCAACTACCCACCCCCAAATGAAAACCTGTTCACATAGTACATCACAGCTTATAAGCTGATTTTACGTGCGTTAGGTCTCAGGTGCCCTTTGTCTTATAGGACAGGTGGAGATACCTTTTTGTTTATTTTGTTGTTTTTATAAGTGTGTAAGAGTACAAGTGATGCTGATTTCTGAAAAAGTTTTATTTGGAGCCTCTGTGTTTCTGTGCCCTAACCAGAAGCTGCTACCCAACCGTTCTAACAGATGAGAGGGCTCTTCTATTCTTGGGCTGTCCAACTCTTGTTCTGAATCTTAAGCTTTTCTATCCAAAACACAGGTGCTTTTAGGTATTTTTCTGTTCTTAGGTTTTATTGGCACTAACTTGGTGACTTCCAAAATGTGCTTTTGCACCTGGATAGCTTGAATATGGGTCCCTGTCAATGGTCTAGGGCACAGCATAAATTACACTTTGCTACTTCTATAAGTGGTGTTGCTTATTTTCCAAAACAATGTTTTACCAATTATCTTACTCCCTTCTCCCTTAGAGGTGGGCAGAATAGGCATTTTTTTTTTTTTTATCTCCTTTGACAGGCGAGGAAAAATGAGATCAGAGGTGCCTTAGCCTAGCACTCGAGTCTCCTCTCCCGTTTTGGGCGCTCCGCCAGCCCGCTGCTCCTCCTCTCTCGTGACCTTTATCACCTCCTCCTCCGACTCTCACCAGCACCACTAAAAATACTTTTAATTCTTCTGGAAAAACCCAGCTGCACAGTGCTGTTCAGTGTACACAAGCTGTACGCTTGACCTTCATGTAGTTGGAAGCTCTGGATGGTTCTCTCAGTAAAGCTAGAAATCTGGAAATGAAAGGAAATGAAAGCAAAGTAGGCATTTGACCAAAGTTTCTTTATCCCTTCTGCATTTTAAAACCTCAAGTATCATTCCGTTGATTTTTTTGAATGCCCCACAGTGGCATCTCTCTCATAGCTGGAAAATCTCTTAACCTATACCCCACATCTCTGCCCAAATTTAAGCAAAGAACCAGGGTGGACTTAGCGGGTCTTGTGTTTAGTTTTTTCTGTCTAGAGCTTATGTTACGGGAGGTGCGATATATGGGAGCAGGGACCAAGCGAAGGAATTGGTGGGTGGGCGGAGAGGGCGTGTCCAGATGAGGGCCTGCTGGTGACGGGTGTTGTCCCGTGCATATGTGATGGTAGCAAGAACTCAAGCCCACTGAAGACGTAGAAGGAGGAAGACTCGCGCTCCCTCTGCCCCCGAAGCAGGACAGGGTGGGGTATGTGAATGCCAGGAGTCGCACTAGAGCTGCACACAGTTTAGCCGAGTATCTTCCGGCCTTGGCTTTTCTTGAGGCCTGGGCAATCGGCCCTTAGGGACCAATGGAATAACTCTAAATATACTTATTCACACTGTGGAATGTTCTGAGGAAATAGCTACTTTTTCAAAACACATCTTTTTGTCCTTTTGTTGTTGCCAATCGTGGGTCCAAGTTTGAGTTCGTCTCCTCTCTAAATGGCGCTCAAGTATTTGCTGATTCTTAATTTGCTTGACTGGGACATATGACTGTGCATTGACGAAGAGCTGTGCTGTCAGTCTTTCATTATCAAAACTCATCTCTTCTTCTTCTTCGACAGATCAGGAAGTATACCTAAGGAAGGCAGAGGGATCATTCATGAAGGTATTGACAGCTCGAAAGAAGAGTGCCAGCACGGAGCTGACTATTGAGCCAGAGAAGGCGTCCTCAGACATAGATCGTGTCAGTTTGTCAGCCTTTATGAACGAGCAGCTAGACTTCAATGACGAAAGTGATGTCATTAGTGCACTGAATTACATATTGCCTTATTTCTCGGAGGGCAATCTAGAAGACGTAGAATCGACGCTGTTACCGTTCATTAAACTTCTGTTTTCAAATGTGCAAGAGGGAGACAAGCCCGTGGGTCACTCGATGAACGACACAGGGGACCCTTCTCTTAAACCTGGATCCAACAATTCAACTTACAAGAATAAACTGAGAAAACTCTACTTTCTGGAAAATTTGTTAGATGCAGAAATTCAGGAAAAAATTGATGACGTGAAAAAGAAAGAAAAAATGGCCATGCTTATACATTCCAGCCTTTTAGGTCCCAAGTTTAAACGTCAAATCTTTCCAAAGAAATTGGAAACTGCCCAACCGCAGGAGAAGAGCCTAGACGAGGTTGAGAGTGTGGGGAAAAAGTTCCTGAGAGTGAACAAGGTCATCAAGGGCCCAAAGGGCATACGGAAAAGGCACTTAAAAGAACTGAGACGTCAGAACATCCAGAGGAAACAGAGCGCCCAGCCATCTGTGGAGAACATGGCCAAGGAAAGAAGGCTCAGGACACCATCCCCGGGGGAGCTTCCCGTGGCGCACAGGCCCAGCAAATCAGTGGGAAGCTCCTTCAATACAGAGCCTTCGTTCATAGATGAGCACAAGGCAGCGGTCTCTTCTCTCATGAAGCAATACTTTTTGGACAGGCCTTCTGCCACCCCCGCTCCCAAGGAAAGAAGGCTCAGGAGACCATCCCCAGGGGAGCTTCCCGTGGCGCACAGGCCCAGCAAATTAGTGGGAAGCTCCTTCAATACAGAGCCTTCGTTCGTAGATGAGCACAAGGCAGCGGTCTCTTCTTTCCTGAAGCAATACTCTTTGGGCAGGCCTTCTGCCACCCCCGCTCCAAAATCCCCACCTGACGTGAAAAAAGAATCAAAAGACTTAACGTACACCATTTTTGTTTTAGAAGATGCAAATGCTAGAGTTAGAAATATGAAGGCTTTCAGACCAGCCTCACTCCCCAGAAAGACACACCGCTTTCATAAAAGTCGCTCCCGTGTGGTCCACAGAACACCCAAGGCCAAACTGAATCGAAAGTCCAGAAAGGAAAGTTCACTCAGTAATAGACAGCTGCTTGCAAAGAGGCCTCCATCCTCTGCAGTCAGGAGCCTCATAAATTCCCCTTCACGAGAGGATTTTTCATCTCCGGGAGAACTGAGTCCTCAGAAAAATCCTTTTCCAGAATTATTTGCTCCTTCAGGAACTTACAGAGAAAACACTACTGTAGAGAACACTACTGCCCAAAATGTCTCTGAAGAAAATATTTCTACAGGAAACACTACTGTGCCAGAACAAACCCTCCCTGAATTCACAGACCGTAAGAATCTTTCCACTGCTAATTCTACTGTTACTGCAGACAACTCTATGCCGACCATTAAACAAACCAATGATACACAACGGGAATACCACAATGCGGGCACTGGCTTGCCCCCAAAAGCCACAGGCTTCACTGTGTCAAAGCTCTCGTCCCCAGGTGATCTGTTTGAAATTCAGTTAAACCAGCAGCTACAGTCCCTCATCCCCAGCAATGACGTGAGAAGGCTCATTTCTCATGTTATCCGGACTTTGAAAATGGACTGCTCTGAGACCCAGGTGCAGCTGGCCTGTGCCAAGCTCATCTCCAGAACAGGCCTCCTGATGAAGCTTCTCAGCGAGCAGCAAGAAGTAAAGGTGTCCAAGGCAGAGTGGGATACGGACCAATGGAAAAATGAGAATTATATCAATGAGAGCACAGAAGTCCAGAGTGAACAGAGAGGGCAGGAGTCAAGGGAGGTGAGGATAAATCCCCAAATGTGGGGTCTCGACATTTAGGTGGTTTAGGACATGGACCCAAGCACAAGGACCAGGGGCTCCTAGTCCGGGTCTTGTCTTGGCCACATAATTTTGGCTAAGGCAGTGATCTGCCACTTTGCTCATTTAGGAAACAGTGCCGCTGTTCCCAGAGGAGACAAAAAGAGGACCTAACATACAAGATACATCAAGTCTTGAAGAAAATGCTAATGATTAAGATTACATATCACATTAGATTTGGTATATTCCTTAAGAACCTATAAGCGATTCATCGGAAAGAATGGGGTTTTAGAGTCGTTAAAGAATAGTTAACTTTCATCCTATCTCTGTTTTCTAAAAAAATTGTTCTTTCCCTTTTTTTTAGCTCACAAAAGAAGTTCCAGGCTATGGCTATAACAACAAACTCATCTTGGCAATATCTGTGACTGTAGTAGTGATGATTTTGATCATAGTGTTCTGTCTCACTGAGGTAAGGACAACAATTAGTTCAGATTCCCAGACTATATTCCTTCTTTATAATAGATTCAGAACCCACAAACTGAAAATCAAAGCCACTTTCCCACCTATCACGACTTGATATCCCTCTTCAGTCTGGAGGACTGAGATATGCTTTGTCCTTTTATTGCAAAGTATATTCCAGGGATTTTAAAAGGAACCCCACTGCCGGGAGACATCTGTGGATTGTAACCAAGATAACAAGCCATTAGCTTGTTCTGAGACATTAGGTCTAAGAAGGCCACAGTTGACATGATAGTAAAATTTCTTCAACTCAAAAAAATGATGTCGATTCGATGCACTCACCAGTCATCCTCCTACTACCACTGATTTCTTTCCTCGTTGGCTAAAATGATGAGAGAGAAATAGTCTTCACCTTCATGGAGCTATCAGTCATCTTGGAAGAAAGGGCATGGCTTAGAGATAAAAGTGTCATCTTGTTGATTAATTAGATGTGCCTACAGCTCTCTCCCCCACTTCGCAAGGCATTGTGTAAACAGGTTCAGTTAAAACCCTGCAGCTAAAATCCTGCATCAGGCTACTCAGAGCGTGTCATAATTACAGTTGCCTATTCCTGGAGCTTGCCTGTTTACCTTTTATTCAATTATGTATGAATTGAATATATATTCAATATATTTATTCAAATATACATATGCTTATTATATATCTATATCTATATCTATCTATCTATCTATATATATATATAGAGATATATATATATTGCCATCTGTCATGGCAACCCTCCATTTCAGCCAAAACAGCCCCTCACCATCCCCTAGTCAGACCATGCCCATTCCTACTTTTGTTGGTGACTTTGCCCACTTGAAATTCCTTTATTTCACTCTGCTGGTGGAAGTCCCGTGAGCCTTCAAAAGCCAACTCGAGTTCATCTTTCTTCACAAAGCCTTCCCCGAATACTGTAATACTCCTGGACCTAGTCCTTCTGTGAGATTGTCACCATTTCTTAGGGTCTACAGTGATGCATTCCCCTCCCCTGATAACAAAAATATGCTAAACAGTTTGTTAAAAGGCAGCTCCTCAAGAGAGAAATATCAAGGTCATGGATCAGAGCAGAGATATGTAAGGCTTCCTGGTCTATCAGATTTGAGTAAAACCTGACTGGATGTATTAACTGCTAAGGAGAAACATGTCTGTCTTCTGGAGGGTTGGTCAGTAGTAAAAGCATAGAAATGGTGAGGAAGAGACCAACATGGGCAGTGCCCACCTAGCCTTGCCTAAGAGTAGAGATGGCACCTCAGGCAGCAGATGAGAGTCAGGCCCACCAGCCGGGCTGTGCCCGCGGGGCAGATGGATGGATCTAGCTACCTCCGTCCTTTCCATGAAACACTGGATTCAGCTAATTACTTTTCTTCCACTTCTCTTCTCACCAAATAGCCTTCTGATTATACTTCAGTGTGCCACAGAGGCCTGTCTCCACAGGAGGTGATGCCCAATCATGTGGACACAGATGCCCTATCTGTGGAATGGATGTTTTCCTTATTGTCAAGTCATGACCTGACATTCTGATTTTGATCAATCCTGTGACATTGGTAAGGTGATATTGCCTCCATGCAGAAAGAAGTGCGTTCTCTCTTGATGAGATCAGAGTCTGATTTCTCAGCCTAAGAGCCTAGGAACTAGCATGGGGTCAACTTACCATGACCTCTGGGAAGAGAAATCATTGGCCATTGTCCAGTCAGTACTCTGCATCTTGAGGTGGCCTGCAGCCTTTTGCTTTTGGGAAGTTCTATAAACTCCTATTGCTGTTTTAAATTCCTATGTGGTTTAACCTTGTGTTTATATTTTTTTATGTGGTTTCATTATTTCCTCTCCCTACTTAGATGATACACTTTTTGAGGTCAGAGACCATGCAGTTTTTTTCCTGTAGTGGACAATAATGATGTTCAAAGGAAGAGATGAGGCATTGTGTCAATTTCACAATGAGGAATAATGCAACGTAATATTTATGTGAAGTAGCCTACAGAGTCCAGCAATAGACAGATCCATGGGTGACGAGGACTTTTAAAATGTTACCTTTTAGAGGCGCCTGGGTGGCTCAGTTGGTTAAGCGTCCTACTTTGGCTCAGGTCATAATTTCATGGTTCAGGAGTTCGAGCCCTGTGTTGGGCTCTGTGCTGACAGCTCAGAACCTGGAGCCTGCTCTGGATTCTGTGTGTGTGTCTCTCTCTCTTTGCCCCTCTCTCACTCTTACTCTCTCTCTCTGTCGCTCTCAAAAATAAATAAATAAACATTGAAATGTTACCTTTTAGTATTCAAATCAGTGGAAGAAAATAAATAAATGGTAATAGAACAACTGCTTAATTATTTGGGAGGAAAATAACAACAGATCCCTATTTCTCACCTTAAAAAAACATATTTCAGTACATGTAAAAAAAGAGAAACAAGAACCCATCAAAGTACTAGAAGAAAATAGAATCAATACTTTTATAATCTTGTGGTGAGAAAAAGCTTTGTGACCTGATACCACATGCAGAAACATTTGATAGATTTGATCGTCTTGTCTGATTTCTGCTTGGAATAAACCAGACATCTGATTTAATCCCCACAGTCCTGTGAGGATGATATCACCATCCTTCTTTCCTACATAGAAGGGGATCAGCTTAAGGCCCCTGTGGCAAAACCCAAAGCAGAACCCAGCTGTGCCTGCAGTCAGCCTGTGCTCCTATCCCACTGTTCCGTCTCCTTCACGATAAAAACACTGACAAATATTTGAAACATTGAAATTCAGTGAAAGCCCTTGAAAGGATTAATATATTTCATATGAAGAGAGTTTTATAAATCAACAGGAAGAGGACAAACAATCCAGGGGATCAAGGGGGCAAGGACTACGATGAACAGGAGGTATGGACAGTCCGTCACCATATCTGCCTCATGGCTTATGGGACATGGGTCTCGTTAACAAGGCCTTTTCGCCTCATGGTATAAAAATAGTCTCTGATATTTTCTTCTGTACTCTTATAATATTTGTTGTGATTTATTTATTTTTAATCTGTATGGAATCTGTCTGGTGTTTTGGTACGGTCGAGGTAGGGGATCTAACTTTTTTCCCTTGCATAAAGATCCAGTTACTTTAAAATCTTTTATTGAATGGTTCATTCTTTCTTCATGGATCCAAAATACTATTTTTATCTGGACTCTATTCTATCAACCTGGTTTTCTTTTCCTGTATCAGTATCACGCTACATACTTAACTGCAGTTGCTCTGTAAGAACGTATTTTAACGTCTGCTCTGTGATCTTCTTTTTCATCCATTTTGTAGCTATGCTTGCACATTTTCTCTACCAAATGTCAGCTGGCCAGTTTTTGTTTAAAAAACTGTCTTGGGATTTGAATGGGATTGCCTCGAATTTGTAGGTTAATTTGAAGGGAACTGACATCTTTACACTATTCCAGGAAAATAGTGTCTCAGATCACGTATTTGTTTCTTCTTAATGTCCTTCAGAAGAGCTTTAGTGTTTTCATCTCATAGGTCTTACCCATTCTTTGCTAAGTTTATTCCTAGGTACTTTATGCCTTTTTATTGATAATTGTAAATGGGATAATTCTTCCGTTTTTTGATTGTTTATGGAACATAGGAAAGTCATTGAGGTTTACATGTTGATCTCTTGATTTTATATATATCTAGCCATCTTGCTGAATTCTCATGTTTCTTCCAATAAAATTTTAGTTGATTCTCTTGGGCCTTTTAGTTTGTCTGTAATTTCGTATGCAAATACGTCTTAGTTCTTCCTTTCCACGACTCCATTTTTTCCCAGTGCATCAGTTAGGACCCCCTCAACACCAATGAATAGCAGCAGTGATAACAGACATCCTACTCTTGTCCTTGATTTTAAAACAGTGCTGCTGTTTAGGTTTCTGGTAGACACTTTTCTTTTCCTCCTCCCAAGAATTTTTATTAGGAATTACCTGTTGAATGTTATCTGAGGCAGTCAGTAAAATGTATTACCAGCTGCACGCGAGTTAGGTGTTATTGAAGAGTCAAAGGACTATTCAACAAATTCCTGTCCTAGGAAAAGTTATCATCTCACTGGGTAGATAAGACCTAAAATGCAAAGGAATGAATAAAGATGTGGAGGGAGTGGTTATTGTGATGGGTAACTGTGATCATGTTTTCTTCCAAAACAGATTTATTCTCATAGAACAGCAGCCAAGGAAGGTAAAGAAGGAAGCTCAAGGTAAATATTAGTCTGGCAATCGTTAAAGTAGAATTTTAGAACTAGATTTTCAAACTCATCTATTTCAATCCCCTTGTCTTACAGCCAGGAAATCACCAAAGGCAGAAAGAATACATATTTGGCCTAATGCTTTGCCTGGATCCAGCAAAGTTAGCTGCCCAGCCAAACCCGAGTTAGAATGGGACTGGCACAGAGCACCTGCTCACTAGACCTTTAAAGAAAGATCGTGGGGGGATGGGGGTGGAAATGTTCAGACCCGTTCCCGCTGGCGGTGGGCATCAGGCCTGGCCACAGACCTTCTCAGAGGCTCTGGAGAAGGGATAGGGAGGGCCAAAAGTCGTGGGGTGAAGGCGCTAGTCTTCAAGCATGATGGAGGGTAGAATACATGAGTCCCCCCCGTAAAGTAGGGGGAAAACTTCCTTCTTCCTCCTTCTGGTTTTCGAGGCCCCGCTCTCCATTCCCTTTATCCAGACCCAATAGAATTTGAACTGGGAGAGACCTTAGATAATCATTTATCTCTTCCTTTTATAATAATGAGATGGAGAAGGAGAAAAGGAAGATGTCTTGCCGGACGGTTGTATCACTAGTACCACTAGAACCAGAAAGAAGATGGTTCCTTTCCAGTTGGGCACGTCTCTGACTACACTGTTCTTGGGCTGTGAACTGCATTTTATGTCACAACTCAGTGCACACATACCGTATAGACATAAGTACCTTCTAAAACAAACTTACCATACACTCTGATTCTTTCTGTTCTGTTTTTTTTAAGTTTATTATTTATTTGGGGGGGAGGGTGGAGCAGAGAGAGAGACAGAGAGAGAGAGAGAGAGAGAGAGAATCCCAAGCAGGTTCTACACTACCAGCACAGAGCCAGACACAGGGCTCAATGTCACAATCTGTGAGATCATCACTTGAGGCAAAATCGAGACTTGGGCTGCTCACCTGACTGAGCCACCCAGGTACCCCCTATTCCGTTTGTATTCAAAAAGAGTATTTTGTGTTTTAGCGCTAGCCGTGTGTTTTCAGGTGATTTCACGACTCACTCACTCATCTGCCTGCAGTGTGAAAGTCAGTGAGCTAGATAACTGCTGGTTGGACTCAGGCATTCACTCGGTGCGATTCATCTTGTAAGGTAAAGCAGCTAGGAAAATAGAAACACCTCCCCACCCGCCAGCAAATGATGCCTGTGAGGCTAAGCCTGGCGGGGACTGATGTAAAATGCTTCTGGAGAGAGTTAGGTGCTTCTGCCGTGTGGTCACCCAGTTTGTTGACTGCACAAGGGCACTTGGCCAAGGGCCAGAAGGTGAGCAGGGTGAAAATCCTGCCTATACTTCATGTCAAGTTACATACAAAGGTCTCCCAGGGACACTGTGGGGCCATTATGGACAGACACAGGAAAATTCTGAAAGCCCAGCATGTATGGAATTATTTCTGAGATCCCAGGTCTGTGTTGATTTTGCTTGCTAATAAGACTGGAGAAATACATTGTGAGAGGCATGGAAAATGGTACGAATCACTAATTGTCTGTGTGTGTGTTTCCTTCCAGGGGCTTCTTTGGATCTCTGCTGCGTAAGAGATGCTCAGAGGAAAGTGACAATCAGGTAAATCTGAGGAGGATAAAGTACCGTGGCTGGAGAAGGCAGGGGAAACAGACCTAACGTTGTCCTTTCTGGTTTCTAGAAGGGCTTTTTCTGGAGAAGGAGGCCACTTTGGCTTAGGGACATGTACAGACCTCTCAATGCCACACGCAAGAAAAACATGGCACAGAAGCTACACGACAAGGATTCTTCTGATGAAGATGAGATTTTCAACATGGAACTAGGGTACGTGATTGGGGACGATTTTCTCTAAAATGAGGAAATTATGAAGAGTTGAATTGTTCCTTTCGAGAGTCAAAGCCTTGGCATTCTCCTCCTTTTCCCAGGGAGGCTGGCAAAGCCACAGCAGAGAAGACTCGGACCACAGATTCCACTACTGAAGAGCTGGGTGACGAGAGTGAGACAGCATGTGAGATTGTCACAGAGTGAACGCCGTCCTGCCTCAGGCCACCTACAAAGTTTACTTTCCGATACTGGCTTCTCAGCATTGCTTGTCAAATACTTGTTTTTCTCATATTAAAATGTATAAATCCATAACCAATTCTAGCCACGTGGTAAGGAATTAAAACGTAAACGGTTAAATATTTATCTACAGACAACAGGGGCCACAGGCGAGAGAAGCAGGACTGAAGCCAGAGTCCCTCGTGGTAGCCAGTATTTCCACAAGACACAGTATGGGCAAAGTAGGGTGAACGGGGCGTCTTTCCGTCATTTCCCTGATACGGTCAGTCTCTGGAAACTGGAAAACGTATCTTCAAGGGGCTTAGACTATTAAGTTAATTAACAGCCTATTCTGGTGCTCTCTCCCCTGGCTCACCAAATACCAGTTATTCACAACGCGCTTGACCCCCTGCCCATAGAGGATCATCTCTCTCTGGCCCCTCTGTGAGGTCTTTGGGGTTGCCAGAATATTTGGATCGCTGAGCCGACCTCCACTGTAGGGCTGAGGCCTGTCTTTCTTCCCAAGAGCTCAAACTCAGACACAAAATGTGTAGTTGGAAGTAGGGTGTTCCTCAACCTTACAAGCTAGTAGATAATTCCCATTGGGTTTTTTTGTTTGTTTTCTTTAAAAAAAAAAAAAAAAAAGTCCCCACCCTCAGAGAGCTAGCAGGGAGATGCTGGAGGGTTAGAGTAAAGAATGTGTGAGAGCAGTAATTACCCAGGACTGCCCTGCTCAGGCCTTTATTTCAGAAAACTTATTGGTGGGGGCACTTACTGTTCACCTGTACCCCACTAGCCTCTGCTGACCCCACTGAGGGTCGGATGCGTGCGGCTGGGCTCTCTCCAGTTCAGCCCAGCACCACACCTACCACTGCTTTCCTACCCAGCTCAGATCAGGGCTGCACGATTCCAAGAGATAATGCAGCACAACGTGCAGAAGACGCAAACATCCCTCCACTTCTGCAGAGGAGGGCGTTAACCAGTCACATTTAGGATGTTGGGAGGAGTCGGGGTGCCTGGGTGGCTCAGTCCAGTGAGCATCCGACTTTGGCTCAGGTCGTGACCTCATGGTGTGGGAGTTTGAGCCCTGCATTGGGCTCTCTGTTGTCAGCACAGAGCCCACTTCAGATCCTCTGTCTCCCTTTCTCTCTGTCCCTCCCCCCAGCTCACACACTGTCTCTCAAAAATAGATAAACATTAAAAATAATGAAGTCATCTATGCTTTCTGAGTACATGAATGACAGGTTTTAGAAAAAGGACGTCAGAGTCAAAATACAGTAGTGAATAAAAGAAATCCTGAATTAACAAGGTTTGATAATCTCTTTTCTTAATGTCTGTTTATTTTGAAAGAGAGCAAGGGGGGAGGGGCAGAGAGAGAGGGAGAGAAAGAGTCCCAAGCGGGCTCCGTGCTCAGTGTGGAACCCGATGCGAGGGACTCGATCTTACGACCGTGAGATCACAGCCTGAGCTGAAGTCAAGAGTCGGATGCTTAACCGACTGAGCCGCCCAGGTGCCCCTGACAGTCTCTTTAAATGCCCCCAAATAAATGCTGGTGGCTTAGCGATAGGTGATGGAATATGGCACCAACCGCTGGCCACCAACAGAGTCCCCCGAGGGGACAGTAGGACTGGGGCACAGCCCAGCAGGTTTGGCAGGGTTGGTAGGAACGGTTCCAAGCGGGGTGATTGGCCCATCAGTGCCTCTTCGGCTTTATTAGTTTGCTGCTGCTGGGCAAGGACACCTGTTCTCCTGGTGCCTGCTCCCGTGCCCCCAGCGTTTTAGTGAGAATGGCCACCGAGTGTCTGTCTCTGTGTGGTGACTTCAGTGAGCCAACAAATAAGTGTGTTGAAAGCACAAGACTAGAGAGTAACAGTAATCGGAAGCGGCAGCAGCACCTAGTTTACTATTTGCTTACTTGGTGTCAAGGCCTGGGTTGGGCGTTTTGCAGTCTTAATTTAGCCCAACAGTCCGTGAAAACATACTTTATTATCCCCATCTGGCAGATAAGGGGACAGGGCTTAAAGGATGTAGGTACCCTGTTCAGGTGCCCAAGGCTGCAAATCCAAAACTGCCAGGTAGGGGTTTAATCCAGGCCTGTTAACTCCAAACCCTGCTGACAGTTATACTGCCCTGCTGCAGGGTGCAGGGGTACAGAGACGTCTAAGCCATGGTTACCATCAAAGAATCAATAATTATAACGATGAGGATGGTGGCAGCTACTGTTTGTTGAGCACCTGCTTTGAGCCAGGCGCAGTACTAGGCCCTTTAGTCACTCTTAGGTCACAAGGGCAGAAACTCCTCATGCCAGCTCAAACTCCTTAATGAGCTGGGTGGAGCGGGGGCCGGTGGTGACTTTTTGAAGAAGAGAGGTGGACACAGAGACAGAGCTGACGAGAAACCAAGAAGACCCATCTGTGCATAGTTGGGCTTCCCGAAGTGTGGGCCGGGATTCCAGGCAACTCCATTCTCCTATTTTGGAATATTTCCATTAGCTCAAATGTGGTTCATGAAGTGAAGCTTAGAAAATGTTGTTTCTATAACACGACCTCAAATTTGCACAATACTTATCAGTCTCGAATGCTACCTTGCCGTATTTCTTTTAATTTTTTTAATGTTTATTTTTGAGAGAAAGGGAGAGAGAGAGACAGAGCATGCGGGCAGAGAGAGAGGGAGACACAGAATATGAAGCAGGCTCCAGGCTCTGAGCTGTCAGCACAGAGCCCAATGCGGGGCCCGAAGCCATGAATGGTGAGACCATGACCTGAGCCAAAGTCAGACGCTCAACCAACTGAGCCACCCAGGCGCCCCATTCCTCAAAAGTTTTGAGGCAAAATTTCGGGAATAGCTTGGGCACTTCTGCCCCTGGGTCTTTTGTGAGATTCTCAAGATACCAGAGGGCTGCAGTCATCTGAAGGCTCGACTGAGTCGGAAGGGTCCACTTCCAAGGTGGTTCACTCACTTAACATGGCTGTCAAAGGGGTTGGAGGGAGGCCTCAGATCCCTGCCATATGAGCCTGCCCACATGCTGTTTGACTGAATGTCCTCACAGCATGATGGCTGGGTACCTCCAGAGTGAGTGATCTGAGACAGAAATGACAGAAGGTATCCTTCCTATGACCTCACCTCAGACGGCACAGAGCAGCATTTAGCAGGGACTTAGTCACTAAATCCAGTTCACATTCAAGGGGTGGGAATTTAGACCCCACCTTTTAAAGAGAGAGGAGTCGGGGTGCCTGGGTGGCTCAGTCGGTTAAGCGCCTGGCTTCAACTCAGGTCACGATCTCGCGGTCCATGAGTTCAAGCCCTGCATCGGGCTCTGGGCTGATGGCTCAGAGCCTGGAGCCTGCTTCGGATTCTGTGTTTCCCTCTCTCTGCCCCTCCCCCGTTCATGCTCTCTGTCTCAAAAATAAATAAACGTTAAAAAAAAATAGAGAAGAGTCAAAGAATTTGTGAACATATTTTATTCTATTTTTTTATTTTTTCCAGCACTCATTCAGTAGATCTTTATTTCTTTTCAATATATGAAATTTATTGTCAAATTGGTTTCCATACAACACCCAGTGCTCATCCCAAAGGTGCCCTCCTCGATACCCATCCCCCACCCTCCCCTCCCTCCCACCCCCCATCAACCCTCAGTTTTGTGAACATATTTTAAAACTACCATAGCCAGGAAAACAAACCATTCTAGATATTGCAAACACACACACACACACAAAGGTCATACAAGCAATTGGTGCTCACCACTGGTGGGGCTCGCGGTGGTGAAGGTCAGGGCCAGGGGGGAATCGCACCACTAGCTCTCAGGTTACTTTACCACAGTTGCTCTCCATAGATTCAAAGCTGCTGCTGCCACTCAGTCAGGAAACTTCGGGAAGCCACTGCCGGGGTCACTACAGCCCCATGGCCCCAAGCCTGACTGGTGGGGAGTATGGACTCCAACATTCGGCCCGCATGTCTGCTGCTACAGAGGAGAAAAGCATGGCTTCCACCTCCTTCCACCTCCGCCTTCCAAATTTCACACAGGTACGCTTTATTGGCACAATTCTGCTGTCGAGGGAATCTGTGAACGATGGTTCGTGGGTTTCCAGGACCTGCAAAGAAGGGGCTAGAAATGAGTGTCAAGAGCCAACCAACATCATCCAGCAAACCCCTCCTGATGGGTGGGTGTTCAAAGGCTTTGTGAAAGGGGGGTGGTGTCCACGTGGAGTAACCTGGTGGTCGCGTTTCTAAGTCGGAAACCCTGAAAGGTGTCATTCTAGCTGGGCAGCAGGTGAGGCGCTGGATGCTGACGACATACACTCATCCCCAGAGGTGACTGGAGAAGCGCCTGGAGTTGATTCTTAGTTTCATCTCTGGAACGTTCTCACTGGAATTAAAGCTGGATGGACTATTGGCAATGCAGTATCTGAGAAAACATAGCCCCCATTCAAAAGGGCTGCCAGAGAAAAGATCTCCACAGGGAAACATGATTTCTCAAAATACAGCCTTTGGACCTCTATACGCAAACATCCCTGGGATGCTTACTTAAAAAGCTGATCCTGAAAATAATTTAATTTCAAAGGCTGTTGGGGCACCTGGGTGGTTCAGTCCAGCGTTGGCTGGACTCAGCAGCCAATCCTTTAGACAGCCGGGAGTTTTGCAGGCAGGCACTTTAAGGGAGGCTAGGGTCCTACTAGGGATGCGGCCACGAGCTGCCAGCAACCACGTCCGTGTTTGTTCAAGTCTTCACAGGCCAAGCAAGGTCGAATCAAGAAGAGGGCTCGGAGGAGCCTGGCGAGCATTTGGAGAAAGAATCTGTCACCCTCCGAACCCACATGCCCACCCCTCCTGAGCCCATCCCCCAAACAGAGGGACCACTTTGACAGGCCTTTTTATGCTCACCAAACGACTGAAGTAGGACAAGGCGGACGGGGAGGTGGGGGAAGCAGAGGTTCTCCGGCTTCTTCAGGGCTGGAGGTCGGCAGGGATTTGGGGGTGGGAGACGAAGGGCAGAGCAGATTGAGGATGACCAGGAGGCTCAACTGGATTCTTAACCTGGGAGTCCCGGCTGGTCATGCTGGCCGGCTCCTGCCCCCACGGAGGTCAGGGCCTCTCAGTCCTGAGGACCACCAGGCACGACCAGCTCTGGCTCCTGTGGTCCTGGTGGGGGTATGTTGTTGAGACCTGGGGGATGGCGTGGAGCACCAGCTGGGGGGCGGGAGCACACTCATTCAAGAAGAAGAAAAGTCCCGAGGCCCAGAGCAGAGGCAGGAATGGTGCTTAGGCTGCGTGTGTTTCCAGGGCAGCGGCAGAGAGCGGTCTGGCGCCACACTGTGGAGGAAATGAAGATTTCAACGGTACAAAGGCCTCGTCTGGATGAGGGCTACACCCCAGGGTGGTAGAGCAGGAAAACAGAAGGAGCCTGGCTCCCTGACATAAGAGCCACCGAACCAGCCCCAGATCCAGTACTTAACCGGATTATCATATGAGAGATCAAGAAGCTGCTTCTTAAAAAAATTTCTTTTCAATGTTTACTTATTTTTGAGAGACAGAGACAGAGCATGAGCAGGGGAGGGGCAGAGAGAGAGGGAGACACAGAACGTGAAGCAGGCTCCAGGCTCTGAGCCGTCCGCACACATCCCGACGTGGGGCTCGAACCCATGAACGGCAAGATCGTGACCTGAGCCAAAGTCAGACACCTGACCGACTGAGCCACCCGGGTGCCCCCAAGAAGCTGTTTTTTAATTTAACCCACTGTTGGGGCGCCTGGATGGCTCAGTCGGTTAGGTGTCCGACTTCGGCTCAGGTCAGGATCTCACCGTTCGTGGGTTCAAGCCCCACATCGGGCTCTGTGCGGACGGCTCGGAGCCTGGAGCCCGCTTCAGACTCTGTGTCTCCCTCTGCCCTTCCCCCACTCAATCTCTGTCTCTGTCTCAAAAATAAATAAACATTTAAAAACAAAAAGAATTAAAGGGCGCCTGGGTGGCTCAGTCGGTTAAGCATCCAACTTCAGCTCAGGTCACGATCTCGGGGGTTCGTGAGTTTGAGTCCCACATCGGGTTCTGTGCTGTCAGCCTGTCAGCGCAGAGCCCGCTTTGGATCCTCTGCCCCACTCTCTCTGCCCCTCCCCCGCTTGCACTCTCCCCCCCGCCCCCCGAAAAAAAGGATTAAAAAAAAAGAATTAAAAAAAATCACTTAACCACTGTTGTGTTGGGTCTCTACTGCAGCAGCTGAACCTGTACGTAACCTGATAACGGAGGGAATCCATGTATCTGTTATCTTTTGCCACAACAGTGCTAACTAATAGACCATCCTCAAAACTCAGAGGAGGCTGGGAAACCGATTCTCACAGGTTGGCCGTTACCGCTGTACTTTAATGCCCTGCTGGCTGGATCGGCGCTGCTTCTCACGGCTGGTCTTTTCTCCCTGTGTTGCTGCCGGGACCCAGGCTGAAGAGGCAGCGGCTACCCAAGAGAAGCGTAAGAGAGCAAGCAAAAGAGCCATCGGGCCTCTTCGAGCCTAAGCACGGAACCAGCCCCAAGCCCCAAGCCAGGGGATGGGAAAGTACACTGTGGCCACGAGGAGACACAGCAGGAGCGGGGATGCGGGGAGGGCCCATAATTCTCTCTCCCAGAATGTGACAGAGTCCTGGGTCAGAGGCTACAACACGGTGGCCCTGCTCTTCTAGGCGTCACCTACGAATGGCGCAGAGTGAAAGACAGCGTCCGTCCATGTGAAGACTCAACCGCAGTTCTCTATCAGGTCAGGAGCCCTGACAAGACAAGAATCACATCTCCTTCCTCTTCCCAACGCCTAGGGCCAGGCCCTGCCCTCAGGGCTGACTCAGGGAGATTACTGGGTGAATCTGAGACCATTTCTTCACTCTCTGCGTCGGATTCCTTATGTGATACAGACTGACCTCCTAAAGGTCAGCACACAGTGCTAGGGGTTTGCCCGCAAAGCTGCAAAGGGACTGTGCCATTGGGAACTGAGATGTGTACCTAGGTCTGTCTACACCGCATCCTGGATCCACTGCCTGCCAGAGGGACCTCCAGAAGAAAGGACTTCTACAAGTTAAATATCGCAGACTTCACACTCCAAAGGAGAACCGTTTGAAGAGAGCCATGGTTAACCCTGACGAATGCCACCATCACCACAGAATTCCAGGCACCGGGCATGTGGGTAGAAAGCATATTTTAGGGCAGTGACTCATGGTAAGTCGTTTCCTCCAGTCCCTAAAACGGGCTATTCAATGTCAAGCTGTCTCAGGCTCAGGCTGATAACAGGGCAGCCATAGGGGACCCAGTGGGAGCTGCGTTGTCACGGTCCAAGTCTGTACGCACCGCTTGTATAACCTGCCCAAGTTCACAAAGACAGGATATCAGTCGCCGCTCTTTATGCTCCCAGTGAAAGAAATCCAACTAAAATATGCTTAAGCCAAAAATGTCATACGGTGTATCGGCTCACATAACCGGGAAGCCTAAGACCTTCAAGCTGGCCGCATCTAGCGCTCAAACGTCATTCTCTCCCCAACTATCCCTCAGTTGTGCTTTCCTCCATGACGGCTTCAGGCTTCAGGATGGATGCCCCAAGACTGCAAAGATAGTCCTTAGTAACTCCAACTCTCCACTGAGGTTGAGCAAGCCTCATAAAGGAAAGCCAGTCTTCAAAAAGCCTCTGATTGGTCTGCTTGGACCCTGTATCTGGCAGGAGGAGACCCTGATTGGCCAGCCATGGTCACGTGCACCTGCAAGGTGGGCCTTAAACCAGTACTTAAGTCTCTGCTAGGGCACAGGAACTGAATAGAAAGTCAAGAGAGGGGGTTGTCTCACGGCAAGTTGAGGGGGCGAGGTGACAAATGGAAGACCAGACATTGAAGCTAGATTGAACTAACCCTAAGCCTAAACTTTGAACAGGCTTTCACACGTTCATAGATGCTATTGTGAGTAAAACACAAATTCACTTAAGAGCAGGAGTGCCTTCATAGTAACTTTTGGTCTTTCTGTATTTTTTGTCCCAATTAATAGATATCGAAAGGATCCCTACGATCACGAGCAGGTCCGAAGACCATTCTATTTTTTAATATTAGAAAGGGATTCTTAACTGCAGATTAAGAGAGAGAGTAAAGAAAGCAAGAAGAGAAGGGAGCCAGGAAAACCCCAGCCCAGGAAGCAGCGAAGGAAGCTTCCAGGACAGCAGCGTATGACAGGTCAAGGAGGTAGCCGAGGGAAACGGCACTAACTGTCATGCCAGAGCACTGGAGCGGAGTGGAGGAGTGATCGTGGCGGGCAGCACAGGAAGAGAAGGAGAAGAAATTAAACCCCGGGGGGTCAGGGGACAGAAACGAGTGCCATCGGACTACATGAGCAAGCTCTGCGGTGAACAATGCTTACCTAGTCACAATTCTGCAACCACTATCAATCATGGGGCAAGAGTGACAAAAGTAAACCCCAAGAATGGAATGGGTGGGGGTGTTAAAGACCTAACTCCTTGCCTGTGTTGCTAGGAAGTCCACAGATAGTGTCTAAAATGGATGAATCAGAGCACCTGGGTGGCTCAGTCGGTTGAGCGTCTGACGTCAGCTCAGGTCACGATTTCACGGTTCGTGGGTTCGAGCCCCGCATCGGACTTTGTGTTGACAGCGCAGAGCCTGCTTGGGATTCTCTCTCTCCTTCTCTCTCTTTCAAAAAAAAAAAAAAAAAAAATTAAAAAAATCTTTTAAATGGAAGAATTAAGAGCTAGAAACACAAGATAGGTGGAGATAAGCACCAGAAGATCCAGCGAGAGGTAAGGAGGACCGAGGACTGGCGAGCTGGCCCAGGAGGGTGGGGATGGTCGAGGCAAGAAGCTGCTGCGGGTCATTCTGTTTCCTCACCATTTCATTTCGTACTATTTGAACTGTAAACTATGTGTGATAACATTTGGGAGGCTTAAAGAGTCCATTCTTTTGTCAACGGCACCTCAAAGCTGTATTTGTGTCCAACTTTATTGAGATAGAATTGACACATAATATTTACGAACCCTTTAAATCCGTTTTTTCAAAGAGAGTGGGAAGAACCAGCTTCCTGCAACAGAAGCCATGAGAACATTACCTATTCCGGTTTCAAAAGAAATGGTGGCATTAGTTCTGCTTAGATGATTTCGGTCAGAGACCAAATAAGGATACATCTGGGGTTCAAACAAGAGAGGCTCTCACTCCAGTGCTCAAAGACCAGTTAGAAAACGGAGATCTGACTGGACTGGGTAGGTACGAATTAGCCAAAACTGTAACAATAATAATAATAATAATAATAATAATAATAATACTATAGCTAGTTATCCTCAAGTGCTTACTTCAGACCAGAAACCGTCCTGAGGATATTATCTTATTTAATCCTCATGGCAACTGATATTTTCCCCAATTTACAGATGAGGAACTGAGGCTCAGATAGTTTGGGGAACTTCCCGGAAGTCACACACTCTGGCCCCTCTGCCTGAGGCGGAGGGGCCTCAGCGTGTTGTGATTTACTTCTCTTTTCTAACCACCAATCAAACTTAGAAGTTTCTATCTCTGGTGCCATCTCGAGGGGCCTATGAAAACCACTGACTGTGGCAGTGGTCTCAGGCCCACACTTGCTGGGTTGTGCTGGGCCCTGCGCTGTCTTAGGGAAGGCCTAGAAAACAGTATGGGGTAGAGCCGGTATTCAAACCTAAGCATTCCCGGCTCCAAAGCCCACTTGCTCGGCCACTGAATTATGCTAGTTCTCCAGCTAGAATCAGAGCTGGGTGAGGATCCCACCTGTAGTAATTATGAGTTGTATGGCCTTGGGCCCCCAAGTTCCTTAACCTCTCTTAAGCCTGTTTTATCATCTATGCCCTGGGGATAACAATGGTGCTTACCTTCAGGGTGGTTGCTAAGGATAAATCAAAATTCCTATCTGGCAAATAGGAGCCTCTATTTTCCACACCTGTTAAATGCCTTGCCCTTCAGCTCCTAGGTTAAGGAGAGATTCTCACATTTTCTCACCCTTTAGATCCACGGGTGGTAGGGCAAGAGACAGAAAAGGTTTGGGTCAAGGCTAAATTCTTGGACCTCATCCCAGAGTGACTCTCCAGGGCAGGGGCAGGGTTCAGGAATCTACACCTTAGACCCCCGAGAAATTCAGATGCCTGCAGTCCTCCTGCCTGGCTTTGAATGACTATGCGTAGTGCTTGAAATCTGACAGACCAGTGCCTTTGTGAGCGTCTGAGCCCTTCCTGCACTGGCCTCCAGCTGTGTCTGTGCCTCCTCCCTTTCCCCATTGCCCAATCTGTCTTTATCTCCCCCTTCCATTCTAAGCCCCCTCCCCTTACTCTGGCCTTACTTCCTAGCTTCCTCTCCACCTCTCCGTGCACCCTCCCCTGAGCTCAGTCTGCATTCCTACCCACCAGCCGTTTCTCTACCAGTCTCTTCGCCGGCATTGCCCTTTCCTGTGTCCACCCGGAAGGCTCAGATAAAAGTTGCTTCCGCCAGGATAACCTTCAAGGCCTCTTCTCTGTGGGCACCATGGCACTTTGCACGTACCTTTATTATTGCTCAAATAACAAGGTAATGGGAGATTTTTTTTTCCGGCCTCAGATTACCTGGTGGACTCGTGGCCCATGAATGGTGGAAATGTGCGCCAGAGTAAGATGGAGAGAGGAAGACAAGCCCGTAGACTTTGCAGAGGGGCCGAGAGGCCTGAGAAGTAAGAGAAGACCAGGAGACAGGGGCTCCTGAAAAGATAGATAAGAGATTACCATGCGGGGTTCCCACAGCTTTTGCAGACAGCGGCTGCGCAAAAATTCATTGGAAGAACTGAGGAATGTTGCTGGCTCCATCTGGGGGAGGGCATGCTTGTATCAAGACACTGATGCTCTTGATGTGCTATAATTATAACCAGAAACACTATCCTTTTGCCCAGGAAACTGGATTTCCCAGTAAATTCCTTACTTTCCAAGTTGTTTAACGCTAAGATAATGCTTTGCTTCTGTGTCCTTATTTATTTATCTTTAACGTTTATTTACTTTGGAGAGGGAGAGCACAAGCGAGGGAGGGGCAGAGAGAGAGAGAGAGAGAGAGAGAGAGAGAGAGAATCCCAAGCAGGCTCTGCACGGTCAGCGCAGAGCCCAATGCAGGGCTGGAACTCACAACTGTGAGATTGTGACCTGAGCCGAAGTCAGACACTTAACCGACCGAGCCACCCAGGCATCCCTCCGTGTCCTTATTTCTAACTTTCTGTTCAACTGTTAACCATACTAAATGTACTCAGATTCATCTAGTCTAAAATCGAGGAGAGGTGGTTCTCGCTCCTAGAGACAGAATTATTGAAGAGGCAGCCCGCACACACTCAGGTGCCACATCTCCAACAGCTGGTTTTATAAATGGAAACAGGCACTGGGACCCCTTCTTCTCCCCTTCCCAGAAAGGCTGATGGAGAGCCTGGCCCAGATCAGTGGAGCTTTCTTCCAAGAACTGTCCCGTTCCCAGACCAGCCCTGTAGACACCCCCAAAGTCCCCCTGGACCTGCAGGTAGCAGTACCTCTCCACCCCAGTACTCACCCCACACTCAGGCCCTAAGATCCCATTTGACCTGAGCCTGCAGGTATGAAGTGTCCAAAGCACAAGACATCTGTCCCCACCCCCACCAACACACACTCTTGACCTTTTGTTCTGAGTCCATGTGAAAGAGAAATGTCAACTCTACCAAGTAAAGGAAACAAACAACTTGCTGGCTAGATGAGAATAACCAGAACCTTAAGCTTCATGCCTGGGGGCTGACGGGTACCTAAAGGTGCTCCCTTGGTGATAGGGGTGATCAAAACCTGTATGCTTTTCCTGAGAACCACCAGGCGGGAAGCACCACCTGCACTGATGCCCTCAGGGAGGCAAAACTAGGGTAGACGTTATTGTTCCGATTTTACAAGTGGGAACCTTCCGGGCAGGAGGCCAACAGACAGCCTCAACGGTAGATAGTGCTGTGCCCAGGCAAGGTCATGAACCCAGAAGGCGGCCGGGATCTAGTGAGACGCAGACACTGCTGGGGGCGGGCAGTAGGACACGTTCCGCCCGACACTGGTGGGCTAGCCTGGTGGCCTCGCCTCTTCGTGCGCATCTCGGGTCGCAGAGTCCCCAGCCTCCCAGATCACTCACCTGCTCTGGGGCTGGTAACTTGGGCTTTCCTGAGCGCTGGCCCCGCCCCGAGGCTCCGCCGGCCCTGCGATTGGCTCCGCGGTCCGGGGGCGGGGCCGGACGCCGAACCAACGTGATGGCGTCAGGCGCCGCGAGCGCCCTTTCCTGTTGTCCCTGGCCGGGAGGCCGCAGCGCCTGGTCGGAGGCTTAGGGGCTGCAGTGGCCAGGAGTGCCCCGCGCCCCCTCCCCGCTCCCTCTGGTGAGTTAGGGGTCAGAGGGCGAGGAGGGTGAGAAGGGGACGGCGGGGCCGAGACGAGAACGGGCGATGGGTCACCAGCCCTGTCCGTGATCGCAAACCCTTGGTTGCTTTGAAACTGTCCTGCTTCAGAGCCTTTTCCCTTCCCGGCCTGAGCCCCGCACCCTACCCCACTCGGACCCGAGCCTTCAGCCCAAACAGCCAGTGCTGACCGACCCGTCCCCTTCCTCTTCTCCACCCGTGACCCGAGCCCAGCCCTTACCCTCACCCCTTCACCACTGGTCTTGCGTAAGTGCAGCCACACTCGACCCCACGGTAGCCCACTTCCAACCCCTAGGACAGCCACTTCCCTCCGCCTCCCTCTAACGCATCTCCTTCTCACCCCTCAACCCCTTTGGCAATCCCAGTGCTCCACGCAAACCTCCTCGAGCCCCCCCTCCCCCTCCCCGTCTTTCTGGCTTACCCCCTTTCAGGCTCAGCTTTCTTATCCCAGCCCCCCTGCTCAGCCCCCCAAGGTCTGCTCAGCCAAAACACCCACCTCCCCCCACTCATTTAATACCTACCACTACAGTAGATGCCCTATTGCGCTTACCGCCCTCTTCTTGATAACTCTGATCTCAGCCCTATCTCAAGTCTTGTATGTATCTTCTTGTCCTCACCCACTCAACCCCTAACTTCCAAGCCCACCGCATACTTTCTTTCCATCCCCAGCCAGCCTGAGGACACTTCATTCCTGAGTCTTTGCTAAACCACCCCCCAACTCTTGCTGCCCTAGTTCCCACCACCCCTACCCAATCTTGTTAGATTGACGTCTTCCTATCCCCATTTCAACTCTTCATCCCAGCTCTGTGCCCACTCTTCCCTTGATGTGGTCCCCATTTGATCTGAGAACCTAGTGCAGTCCCCTGCCAACCCCACCTGCTTTCTCAGAGCCAGGCACTTGCCGAACACCTCAATTGAGGCAGGGCCTCAGATGGTAAGTAAGTGTGGAGGAGTAGAGATCCTTCTCCCGTGGGTCAAGTGCTTTTCCTGGATGTCAGGCCCCCTGTACCTGTCCTTAAGGATTGTATTCCTGGCATCCATATTATATTACTCGCGTTGGCTGCTGGAATGATAGGTATCATCCAAATACCTGGAAGGTGAGGGAGCTACTCATTCAGCTGGGGCAGTGGAAGCTTATCACTTCCTTTTGGGTGACGATCTGGAGAAACTCAAGCGGTTCCACTGTGTGGGGTTGGCTGTGGTCACAGAATCATGTCCATGTGCATTGCCCTGCCGCTCAGAAAGGACCCTCACCCAGTGCTCCTCCTGGCCAGAACTGGTTGTAGATTAGTCCCGCTACCGAATGTGCCAGAGGTGACGTTACATGTTGTGAAGAGTAGAGATGAGTGGATCCTGGGGACGCCGAGGCCTCCGTGGAGGCTGTTGAATTGCTTCCTCTTTTTGCAGGTGCTGGGTCATTGAGTTTTGACCATTTTGATTACCCATGAACACAGAGAGTCAAGTTATCTCAGAGTAGCTAGACATTCTTGAGGCACCCAGGCTCCATGGTTAACATTTATAATCTCCTGGGATTTGGGGGTGCACATCCCCTCTAAGTTCTGGTGACCAAACTCCAAAGGATTGGCCATTTGACAGCCATTGTAAAGGACCCCAAAGAAGACCCCTTGTCTTTGCTTGCATTTATAGTCTCACGCCTTTGAGAATCGGATGTCCTTTTACCTTCAATATCCCCTTCCGTTAAGGTGTGATCTCTGAAGGGTTTCAGCCTGTTGGCAGCTTGGTGTAATGGAAGGAGTTCCGCAGTGACCCCACCACTGAGAAGTTGTATACCTCAACTTCTTACAGTCTGAAACGGTCTGAGCCTTTTTATTTTACTCATCTGTTCATTCAGCAAGTATTTTGTGAGCACCACTGTGTGCCGTGCACTGTTTGAAGCATTAGAAAGACAATGGTGAATGAGTCAGGCAAAGGTCCTGCTTTCATTCACTCAGAGTTTGGTCCTTGCCAGAATCTTAAGGGATCTGGGACAAGAATATGGGAGAGATGGGTGTTGTTGGATGGAAGGAGGGAGGGAGGAAAGAAAGATACCCAGTGTTCCTAGACCTCACATTTCTGGCCTCACCCACTAGCCTTTGGACTGGGAATCACGAGCTAGAAGTTGCTTGCCCTCCAGCTGATATTCAGTTGCTTTGTCGCCCTACCCACCCCCCCCCCCCACACCCATCCCACCCCCCACAGGGCTCTTGTCTAGAAATCCAACTTTCTTCAGGTAGAAGGAGGTGCTGTTTACTCAGCACTCACATGTCTGAAGTATCAGCTGTCTTTCTGAATCAGAAGATAACTTTGTCATTTGTTTCCAGCTGAAAACCCTGACTCATCACCTGGTACAGCAGCTGGAGGGCTTAAACACCGGCCTGTTGTCGTGCATAGCCAGGTGCAGGATCGGAGTCAGGCCGTAGAGACGAGGCTGTCGCGGATGGCGGGGAAGTCTCTAAGAAGAAGAGGTTGCTGTTTACTGATGAACGGAGTGTTTCGAAAGTGGTGAAGCCAGGTTATCCATTTCTTCTTTTAATGTAAGTCTCATCTGAGTCCTTCTCCTCTTTTCGTTCTTCCTTAGTCTCTGGAGGAAGTGAAATTGGATGTTTATAGAAGGCCAGGCAGTATCACGAAGAGAATCAACCCCAACGATTCCTTCCTGTGTGTTGGAACATTTGAGGAGGGACAGCTCGGAAACCTGGCTGCCATGGAAAGGACCTGTGGTCAGCTAGTTGGGGCCACAGATCTGATGGGCAAGATTGTTTCTTGTCAGTGTTAGGCCTTCTTTGATAAGGTGGAGCTTCTGAAGAGTCTGTGAATAATAAGTTTGCCTGAAACTCTTTGAACCAAGGACCTGGGACAGTATGAACTGACGAAAGGCACAGAGCTTGGAGTGAGAAAATTCTGTCCCTCACCTGAGGCATGTTTCTACTGAGCCTCAGTTTTCTCTTCTGTGAATGAGGGATACTCATCCTTCTCTCACAGGATTGTTTTAAGAATTAAATGAGGATAGAGAATGAGATCCTGTGCCAGAGTGAACCAATACAGAGGGGCAGAGGTAGACGAAGGGTGACTTAAGAGTTTCCTAAAGGCACACGGCACTCACCTTTTCTGCTCCACTGTATCAGGGATGTTTGAACTCTCTACTTGCTCTCTTTCTTCTGGGTCTCCTGAAGACCCACCCCTCTTTCGTTTGCTTCTTGGTGTCAGTGAAGACAGCTCTGAAGATAGAAAGTGAAACCAGTCCCATAGCATGGTAGATGGGGGTCTGGCTCACCCAAGGAGCCTGCTGGAGTGCTGACCTAGCAGTCAGGAGACCCAGAGCCCAGAGATCTCACATCGTAGATGGTCGTGGTCCTGCCTCTGAGCCATTTCCTGCCTTCCTGAGGCGTTCTAGAACCGACAGGCCTATGTAGGGAGCTTTGGCTTCCTGCAAGGAAAGATGTGCCCGGAACTTTGGCCTGACCCCCACGTCTCAGTTCTGTTTTGTGAATTGTCAAGTGGCAATTCTTCTAGGTTTCTCTGCACTGTTGTCCTTTTGTGACGTTCCTGACACTGTTTTAGGTCACAGTTGTCTCTTGTCTGGCCCTGCTCTGACCTCAGTGTCAGTTTACTTTGTTTTTTCAGCAGACCCTGACTTGGCCAGAGCACCCACTTAATGATAAGCCTCCCTCCCTCCAGTGAATATTATATTCAGTGAATTAGTTGATGAGGCCTCAATGGTCTTCCTCTTCAGATTGCTGAGGCCCAAGCCTTGAGGCCGGCTGAGGGAAGGGCAGTTTTAGGGCTTGAGGCTCTGTCTAGAAGGGCAGGCCCCCGGAATTGCCAGAGGGGATTGGATGCCAGGGTCTCAAAGCCAGCGAGCCTGAACTTGGCCTGCAGGGCTGCGTAGGGTAGCCTTGAAGAAACCCAGCCTCTAGGATCAGGCACGGTTTCAGGACCGACTCTATAGTATGTCCCCTTCTCCCGGTGCCCTGGTGGCCAGAGCATGGAGCTGGTCTCCAGCGAAGGGTCCTGAGGATTCCCAGTGGGTAGGAGCTGGGAAAGTGGTGGAGGGAGAGACAGTCTGATGGGCTGTGGCCAGGGGCTAGTGTTCCTCCTGTCAGTCTGTTGTGCGCTGACCAGAGCTGGTTTCGTGGGGGCCGTCCTCCACACACCTATCTGCCTTTGCATGTCCTTACTTAGGAAGGTCGGCGCTGGGTCCTGTTCACCCTCTGCCGGATCCAGAGGCCAGGGCTTGAATCAGAGCGTCTTTCATCATTTAGGGCCACCCTGCCGTTCTCCATGCCTCACTGTTCGCCTGTAAACCTTTCCTGCCAGACTCAACCCTGATGCTCCCTTGCATCCCGCCACCTGGGCCCCCAGCTGGAGAGCCCTCCTCCCAAGACTTCCCTGCCCCCTCCCCAGCCACCCCTTAGCCCTAGCTCACACCCGCCTCTTCCAGAAGGGTGGATGTCATCCTGGCCGAAGGTGGTAGAGCCCGCCACTGATCAGCCCTGGGATCTTGGGAAGTTCCCTGACCTGGGTCAGCTTTGATTTATCTGGATAATAAAAGAGCTCGCCTAGGGTGGTTACAAGGAATGAATGAAGCAATGTGTGTAAACAGTACAAAATCCATTCATCATGCCTCCATTTGATAACTTCTTTGGGCCATAGGTTTTTGAGAACAGAGACAGCGATGACCTATTTTTTGGTGTCCCTCCATGCTCGGCAGCGTGGTCACTAGAGATCTGTTTAGATGGGAATGTGCCTGCCCAATCCTGGTCCGTCCAAGTGGCTGGGGCGGTCCAGGCGAGCCAACAGCCACCCCCCGAGGCTCAGGTTGAGGCCCCCCCCCCCCACCTAAGCCACCCCCGGGGGGGTGGGGGGGAAGCCAGTGCCCTGAGGGATTTACCTGTGTACTGACTTCAGGTAGTTGAGCGGACTCATTCAGACAGTGGCCTTTGCCTATAAGGCTTGGCCACATCCAACCGGGGTAATAGATACCATTTATCCTTAGTACCGTCAGGCCCTGTGCTGGGCGTTTTCCACATTCATAACCTCCATTTGAGACGTCTGCCGTGGTGCCCCACCTAGCATGCCTAAGTGGTTAGTGGCAAATCGAGATTCGAACCCGTGTTGTTTCCCTTTAGGCGTGTCCCTGTGCTGCTCCAGCTGGACCCTCGTGCCTGGAGGGGAAGCAGCTATGTAGCAAGAGGCCCTCCCTTTGGAAACTTCCTTCAGTTGTGCTTGTCCCTGCCGAGCTGGCAGACATCGGGCTGGCACAGGAGTCAGAGGCTCCAAATGTGAATTGTGAGCCCCTGCTTCCTGGTCCACGTGGGCTCTTGGCACCTCCAGCGGCAGCATCCCCCTCGCACCCTTAGTTCTGTATCCAAATCAGCCCCTCATTCCCTGCTTTTTTGTGCCAGCGTTTGGTGTGGCATACAGAGGCCTCTCCATGCCCTGATTAGGGTGGACCCACCCATGGCACATAGGATTCCCCACCTCCTGAGATCCGAGCCCTCAGATTTCTTCTCTTCCCTTGTTTCCTTCCTTAAAATCCACTCTTGGCTTTTACTTTTGAATTCAGAGGCCTTTGCATTGCAGTTTGAGGAAGATGGGCTGACCCTCTGCCTGCTGGGGGGAGGGGGAGAATTGGCTGGGGGTGGTGAGCTGGAACCTGCTCATCTGGCCGCCGCCGTCTGTCTCTGCAGGTGTCATGTGATTCTCCGAGGGAGCTGCAGTGTGAGCGGAAATGCTCTCGGTGGTGGAGAATGGACTGGACCCCCGGGCTGCCATCCCGGTAGGCAGTCGGAGAGGCTCAAGGGTGGGGAAGGGGGCACGGGACAGCCATGTCATTGGTTTTCCTCACTTTGAAATGAATGAGTACTGTTTGGAAAGCGAGGCTTCGGGCTGAGAAAGAGTTATAGCAGAAGCAGGCTCTGAGGAGATCCTGCCCTTTCTAGAACATCTTATTGGTGATAGAATGGGAATTGATAAAAAACAACGGATTTTAATAGGGGCTGCCTGAAGACCAAGGATTTCTCAAAGGAAGTCATACATATGGGGCGCCTGGGTGGCTTACACGGTTAAGCGTCATGATCGTAAGCAGCTCATGGTCTTGCAGTTTGTGAGGTCAAGCCCTGCATTGGGCTCTCTGCTGTCAGAGCAGAGCCTGCTTTGGATCCTCGGTCCGCTCTGTCTCTGCCCCCTCCCCCACAGGCACATACATGTATGCACATTCTCTCTCTCTCTCTCTCTCAAAAATAAGTAAACATTAAAAGAAGGGGCAGCTGGGTGGCTCAGTCGGTTGAGCATCCGACTTCGGCTCAGGTCATGATCTCACGGCTCATGGGCTGGAGCCCCGCATCGGGCTCTGTGCTGCCAGCTCAGTGCCTGGAGGCTGCTTCATATTCTGGGTCTCCCTCTCTCTCTCTGCCCTCTCCCTCCCATGCTGTCTCTCTCTGTCTCTCAAAAATAAATAAACATTAAAAAAAAAAGAAAAAAAAAAGAAGGCATTAGGGTGGCCTGGGTGCCTCAGACGGTTGAGCGTCCATTTGGCTCAGATCATGATCTCACGATTTGGGAGTTTGCTGCTGTCACTCCCTAGCCCACTTTGAATCCTCTGTCCTCCTCTCTCTCTCTCTCTCTCTCTCTCTCTCTCTCTCCCTCTCCAGTCAAATAAGCAAACAATAAAAGAAGTATATGACCCATAAGTCATATGAAAAGATGTCTAACATCAAAAGACTGCATACTGTATGACTTCATTTACACAAAATGTCCAGAATTGGCAAATCCATAAAGACAGAAAGTAGATTAGTAGTTGCTAGGGGTTGAGGGAGAGGGGACTAGAGAGGAGTGACTGCTCATGGGCACAGTGTTCCTTTTTGAGACAATGAAAATGTCCTAAAATTAGGTAGTGGCTGTAGTTTCACTATTCTGTGAACATACCAAAAATCACTGAACTGTATAGTTTAAATGAGTGAATTTTAGGCAATGTAAATTGTGTCTCATTAAAGCTGTTATAAAGAAAAAAAAAAAAAAAAACGGGCTCCTGGGTGGCTCAGTTGATGGAGCGTCCGACTTCGGCTCAGGTCATGATCTCACGGTCCGTGAGTTCGAGCCCCGCGTCGGGCTCTGTGCTGACCGCTCAGAGCCTGGAGCCTGTTTCAGATTCTGTGTCTCCCTCTCTCTCTGACCCTCCCCCGTTCATGCTCTGTCTCTCTCTGTCTCAAAAATACATAAACATTAAAAAAAAAAAATTTTTTTTTTAAAGAAAAAAAGAACATTCGACTTTTCAAAGAACATTAACATGAACTGTTTGGGCTAAGATAAAAATAAAACAGTAAAATATTTATCCATAATCCTATCAGCTAACAGTTCAAACCAGGTTTTCTGTATTCCCTCCCAATCCTTTTCCAAAACACATAGGTAATTTTGACATGCTTATACTATGACAGAACTGTCTTTATCTTTCCAAAGGATTTTACATATATGTATTTTATAATTGATTTATGTAACAGACCTTAACGGAATACTTACATGTGTCAGGAACCAAGCCAAGTGTTGAGGATGCAAGAATGAAAAAAAAAAGCAAGTCCTGCCCTCAGAGTAATCCCCCCGCCCCCCAACTCCTGTGCTGTAGGTCAGGAAGTATTCGTTCCGTTTAACAGATGAGGAAATTAAGCTCAGTGAGGTTAAGTGAAATGTCTGTAGTGACCCAGCTGTTGACCAACAGAGCTGAGACTAACATCTGCCTCTGACTGCCAGGTCAAGGATCTTTCCTTTTTTCTTTCTTTCTTTTTAAAGTTTATTTATTTATTTTAGGGGCGCCTGGGTGGCTCAGTCAGTTAAGCGTCCTATTTCAGCTCAGGTCATGATCTCACGGCTCGTGGGTTTGAGCCCTGCATCAGGCTCTGTGCTGACAGCTCAGAGCCTGGAGCCTGCTTCGGATTCTCTGTCTTCCTCTCTCTCTGCCCCTCCCCCCTCCTCATACTTTGTCTGTCTGTCTCTCTCTCTCTCTCTCTCTCTCTCTCAAAAATAAACATTAAAAAGATATTTTTAAATAAATAACGTTTATTTTATTTATTTTGAAAGGGAGAGTGAGCATGAGCAGAGGAGGGGCAGAGAGAGGGAGAGAGAGAGAGAGAGAGAGAGAGAGAGAGAGAGAGAATCTCAAGCAGGCTCCACACTGTCAGCACAGAGCCAGATACGGAGCTCAAACTCAAAAACCGTGAGATCATGACCTGAGCTGAAATCAAGAGTCAGATGCTTAACTGACTGAGCCGCCCAGGTGCCCCTAGGATCTTTTTTTTTTTTTGGATTTTTTTTTTTCAACGTTTTTTATTTATTTTTGGGACAGAGAGAGACAGAGCATGAACGGGGGAGGGGCAGAGAGAGAGACACAGAATCGGAAACAGGCTCCAGGCTCCGAGGCATCAGCCCAGAGCCCGACGCGGGGCTCGAACTCACAGACCACGAGATCGTGACCTGGCTGAAGTCGGATGCTTAACCGACTGCGCCACCCAGGCGCCCCCCTACGATCTTTCTTAATGTGGACCATGCTCCTGTTTTCTTGGTGTTTTTATGGTTCTAAAGTGGCACTTGTTGCCTCTTCATGGAATCGTAGACCCCTAAACAAGGTGGAAAGCTTCACCCCTGCCCTAGATGGATCACCCAGGCTCCCACACCTGTAACTATGATGGAGCCGGTATTTAAACACAAGATTTCTATGGCTATCAAATCACTGAAGTTCGGTTTAAAAAGCAAAACAAAAGAAAAATATACAAATATCTTTGCAAAAAAATAACTATCTCTGGGTGGTATAAGTACGTAATTTTCCTTTTCTCCTCTATGCTTTGTCTCTGTTTTCTTTCTTTTTTTAAAATTTTTTCCAACGTTTATTTATTTTTGAGAGAAAGAGAGAGCGTGCGTGCGTGTGCAAGTGGGAGAGGGGCAGAGAGAGAGGGAGGCACAGAATCCAAAGCAGGCTCCAGGCTCTGAGCTGGCAGCACAGAGCCCGACGTGGGGCTCGAACCCATGAACCGTGAGATCACGACCTGAGCCGAAGTCGGACGCTCAACCGACTGAGCCACCCAGGCGCCCATCTTTGTTTTCTATGATTAGCTTGTGCTAGTTTTGCTGTATACACACCCACAGGTAGACGTGAGCACGTGTGTGGGTGTGCGTGTATTTGGTGATAAGCACTTACCTTCCAGGGGTCACCGCAGGATCTTCTAAAGGCCTGTGTTATGTCTGACACCGACTAGGTCATCAAGAAGAAGCTAGTGGGATCTGTGAAGGCGTTGCAGAAGCAGTACGTGTCCTCGGACACAGTGGTCACTAGCGAAGACGGAGATGCCAACACCATGTGCAGTGCCCTGGAGGCCGTATTTATCCACGGCCTGCATGCCAAGCACATCCGAGCCGAGGCCGGAGGGAAAAGGAAGAAGAGCGCCCACCAGAAGCCTCTGCCTCAGCCTGTCTTCTGGCCCCTCCTGAAAGCTGTCACCCACAAGTGAGATCAGCAGGGGAGGCTTTGCTTTGGGGAGGAGCTTCAGTGTGGGTGACCCTGGGCTCTCCCTCTACAGCTATATGGGAAAGCAGCAGAGATGCTCTGTGTTCTAGAATGGAGATGGGTGAGATAGGGGTTATTGTTAGACCAAGCCTCAAGAGCCCCTCAGCGCACAGGCAATGGCCTGGGGCTGCTCAGGCCCCTGGCTGGTCGCCTTTAGCAGGAGCCGCCTTTTTGCCACACCGTGGCAAAGTTGGGTAGTTGGAACAGAGAATGTGTGGCCTGCAAAGCCTAAAATCTTTACTAAGTGGCCCTTAACAGAAGAGGTTTGCTGACCCTGCCTTGGAATGTTTGAACATCTCTATGCTAAGTATTATATCCTAACAGGCTATGGCATTTTTTAAAGACGTGGAATCCAGATCATCTGAATATCCACCCTGGGACGTTTGCCTCTGCGTCCCTGGCCCTAACTGCCTGGGCTTTGGAGCAAGCAGCTGCTGGCACGTTGCCTCTAAGGGCTATTAAATGCCACCTTCAGCCTGAAGGTGCCTTGTCAGTCTGTATCTTCCTTTTCATGCTGACTGCCACCGCCCTATCTCAGGTTCTTACCTCACTCCTAGGTGGCAGTGGCTTTCTGATTGTCCCCCTTATCTCATTGTGTCTGTCCTTAGGTCAGGCAGCTGGTCAACATTTATTGAGCTTAAGCTAACCCGAGCTCATTCCCTGAGCCCTGTGGAGCACGCACTCCTATGGGCGAGACGTGCTCAGGGCACTGTGATGGTCAGAGGAAGGGCATTTACATCAGACCAAGGGTTCGGGAACTGAGTTGGGTACATGATCTTATCCCGAGCAGCCCACCCAGAAGTCTGCGCGACTGCGGTCAAGTCATTTCCCGGTGTAAAAACTCTCAGGCTCCCCAGTGCTAGCCTGGAGTCCCATTCACTTCGTTGGGGCCCCGGAATCTGTATCCTGACCAGGTTCCCAGGTGATTCTGACGCACAGCCAGGTGTGGGGACCCTTGCCCCACCTTGCCTCACCGGTTGGATGCTCAAGACCCTGCATCACCTGACTTTGCAACCCAATCAGCCACTCCTCCTCCTCCCCGTGCTGTAACGGGAGTGCTCACCACTCCTGTTACACAGCTGCTGCTTCCCTACCCTTGGTGCCTTTTCTCTGTCAGTCCTTGGTGCCTGAGGTTCCCCTTCCATCTTTGCGGCTTGAAATCGCTCAAGGCCCAGCTCAATGCCTTGCCTGTGCCTAATCCCTATGCCTAATCCCGCAATGCCTTGCCTAAGGCATTGTCCTTACTGCAACCTGGAAGTGATTGCCTTCCCCCCACCCCAGCTCTACTGACAACAGGGTTCACTTCCGTGTGCCCTTGAAAGGTAGTAACCTGGACTGAGGGCAGGACCATGTCTGTATCCTGTATCTTCACAGCTCCAAAGACCTGGCACTTAGGGGCTCATCACATGTATGCCGGATGAGCAGGTGATGTCAAGGGCGCCTGGGGAGTTGAAACTAAAATGGCAATTATCCTGCATGACAGTAACCTTGAAAAAGTGGGGAGTTGTAGCTAAATATTTCTCAATTCCCTGTAGAACACTGCTATCTGAGATATTTTCCCAAGCCTGTATATACTTGCAGTCGTTATTACTGGCTCCTGCTCACCAGTGGATAAAATGATCCTCTGTGATCTGAACTCACTTCTTGAAACAAGCCTGTCCTCTCCACCCCCAGGCACATCGTCTCGGAATTGGAGCACCTGATCTTTGTCAGCACGGACGTGGGCCGCTGCCGGGCCTGGCTGAGGCTGGCCCTCAATGACGGCCTGATGGAGTGCTACCTGAAGCTGCTCCTCCAGGAGCCCGCCCGCCTGTGCGAGTACTATCAGCCCACAGCCCTGCTTCGAGACGCCGAGGAGGGCGAGTTCCTCCTCAGCTTCCTGCAGGGACTGACGTCCTTATCCTTCGAGCTCTCCTACAAGTCCGCCATCTTAAACGAGTGGACGCTCACCCCGCTGGCTCTCTCTGGGCTTTGCCCGCTCTCTGAGCTCGACCCCCTCACCACCTCTGGGACAGAACTACAGCGGAAAGAGTCTCTGGATTCAATTTCCCATTCCTCAGGCTCGGAGGACATCGAAGTCCAGCACTCAGGCCATAAGATCCGACGGAACCGGAAGCTCACGGCCTCCTCCCTCAGCCTGGACACCGCCGGTTCATCCCAGCTGTCTTGCAGCCTAAACTCTGATAGCTGCCTACTCCAAGAGAATGGCTCCAAGAGTCCAGACCGTTCCGAGGAGCCCATGTCCTACGACTCCGACCTGGGGACAGCAAATGCCGATGATTCAGACCCGTCTCTGCAAGAGTGAGTGTCCTTCCCCCACTCCTCTCCTCCCCCTGCCTTCCTTCCTTCTCCTCTTCCTCTTTCTCTCCCTCCCTATAGCATGTGATTGCCTGTCACTGAGCATTGACCTCTCTAAGGGCATAAAGGAAAAGGGGATCGTGGCTCTTCCTCAGGGACTGGAGTTGCCGGGACTTGTAACTGGAGGCAACATGGGGCAGCGAGGAGAATGGATTCAGGGAGGGCTCAGAGCTGAATCAGGCTCCAGCTCTGCCCCTGGCTGATCTTCGACCAGTTACCTAATTTCTCTGAGGCTTCGTGTAAAATATTATTGCCTCTAGGGCGGAAACCAACGGTTCGGAGTTAGATATACAACTTCCAAAAGACGCAGTGAAGCCCAGCGCGTCTGGGTGCTCCGCTGCGACCTCCCAGAAGGCCTCTGAAGGACACAGACCCTGAATGAGGCCTGGAGGAGGTGGTGCACAAAAGGGGCCAAGCGAGTGAGTGGAGGAAGAGCACAGGGAGCAATGAACTTGACTAGAGAAGGGACGCTGGGCAGAGCTGTCTCTTTAAAAGAACTTTTTTCTATTTGAGTATTGTTGACACACGGTGTTATATTAGTCTCAGGTGTACAAGGTAGTGAGTCACCATCTCTCTATGTTGTACCATGCTCACCCCAGCAGAGCCTTCTTCGTTCAGGCCCTTTTTAAACACTCATTTTTTAATAGATTTATTTTTATGGTAAGAAAAAAAAGTCTACCTACAGTGAAACGTCTTCTCCGCCTTTGTAACCATAATTATTAATTCCTTACATCTTTCTTTTTCTTTTCTTTAAAGTTTATTTATTTATTTTTGAGAGAGAGAATGAGCAGGGGAGGGGCAGTGAAAAAGGGGGACAGAGGATCTGAAGCAGATTCTGTGCTGACAGCAGAGAGCCCAACGTGGGGCTCGAACTCACGAACCGTGAGATCATGAGCTAGGCTGAAGTCAGACATTTAACTGACCGAGCCACCCAGGCACCCCCTTTACATGTCTTTTTCTGATGTTTCTAAATGCATCTAACAGATATGAATAGATCTGTTAATAACTGTTAATATCTGTTAATAGATCTGTAATAGACTTTTTAAACGTCTTTTATATTTCTTATCTCTGCCCCATCCCCACAAAGCTATTATAAATATACTGTTTGATACCTTGTCTTAGAAGAGATCAGAATTTTTGTTTTGGAGCTTCATATCAGTTTCTTAATTTTTTTTCCCCCCTATGGCATGTGTTTCCATTGTATGAATGTACCTTAGTTTATTTGACCAGCCCTGTATTTACTGGACACTGGAGTTCACTCTTTCTGTAAATAACCGTGTGTATGTGATCTTTGAATTCTATGCAACTATCTCTGTTCAGTAAAGTCCCAGAAACAGAATTGCTGAGGCAAAGGATAAATGAATCTACAATTTTCATAGATAATCGCCTGTTTACATTCTGTCAGGAATGTACCTGTGCCCCCTCGGCCTTGTAGGCAGAAGGTATTATCAAACTTTTGGATATTTGCTCATCTAATAGGTAGAACATGATAAACTTTTTTTTCAAGTTTATTTACTTGTTTTGAGAGAGAGAGAGAGAGAGAGACAGCAAGCGAGCATGAGTGGGGGAAGGGCAGAGAGAGAGGCGGGGGGAGAGAGAGAGAATCCCAAGCAGGCCCCTCGCTGTCAGTGCAGAGCGTGATGCAGAGCTTGATCCCAGGAACTGTGAGATCATGACCCAAGCCAAAATCAAGAGTCGGGCTGGTACGGAGTGAGCTTAGAAGACATCTGTGAGGAAACAAGGCCATTAGGGCAGCCATCTTGCCCAAGCAGCAGCCTGTGGGTGGAGGAACCTAGGCCTTTGCTCTCAGGAACATACACCTGCTTTCAGGGGAAAGATACGCATGCACACACCCACCACACACACACACATGCACACGGTGACAGAAATAGCCCCATTCTGTGTTTTCATGGCATTGATAGTTTTTTTTTTCCAATGTTTATTTATTTTTGAGAGAGAGAGAGAGAGAGACAGAGTGTGAGCGGCAGAGGGGGAGAGAGAGAGGGAGACACAGAACCCAAAGCAGGCTCCAGGCTCCAAGCTGTCAGCACAGAGCCCGATGCTGGGCCTGAACCCATGAACCACGAGATCATGACCTGAGCGGAAGTTGGATGCTTAACCGACTGAGCCAGCCCAGGTGCCCCATCCAGTTCTTCACCAAGCTTCCCACCACCTTAGATTTAATATCCATTGATGATTCTTGCCCAAACTAATCTATGATGGCTGCAGAGTGATGATTTTCCAACCTCATGACCACCTCCACGTTTATCACTCACCATCTTATTGTCAGGAAGAGCTCCAACCCCATCCCCGTTATGTATCTGTTTGTCTATTTATTACTATTAAGGACTCAGGGATTCCTATCTCTTTCACTAGATTATAATCTGTCCCTATCCTTATTTTTTTCAAAGACGCTCTAGGCCCAAGGTGGGGTGCTAACTCATGACCCTGAAACCAAGAGTCGCTCGCTCCACCAACTGAGCCGGCCAAGCTCCCCTGTCACTATCTTTATTTGTGTCGATGGCCAAACTGTCCCAGACTACCTTAGAAACCATTCTGTATTAATTCTGTAGCTACGATACCAAAAGCGTAAGCAACAAAAGAAAAGATAGAGAAAACAGTCTTCATCATCATTGAATTCTTTTGTTTCTAAGAATACCATCAAGAAAGTGAAAGGCAACCCACAGAATGCGAGAAAATATTTGCAAGCCATGTATCTGATAAAGAATTTTTTATTTTTTATTTTTTTTAATTTATTGTTTTTAATTTTATTTTTTATTTGTTAAGAGTTACATGCAAATTAGTTAGCATCTAGTGCAACAATGATTTCAGGAGTAGATTCCTTAGTGCCCCTTACCCATTTAGCCCATCCCCCCTCCCACACCCCCTCCAGTAACCCTCTGTTTGCTCTCTATATTTATGAGTCTCTTCTGTTTTGTCCCCCTCCCTGTTTTTATATTATTTTTGTTTCCCTTCCCTTATGTTCATCTGTTTTGTCTCTTAAAGTCCTCATATGAGTGAAGTCATATGATGTTTGTCTTTCTCTGACTAATTTCACTTAGCATAATACCCTCCAGTTCCATCCACATAGTTGCAAATGGCAAGATTTCATTCTTTTTGATTGCCGAGTAACACTTCATTGTATATATATACCACACCTTCTTTATCCATTCATCCATCGATGGGCATTTGGGCTCTTTTCATACTTCAGCTATTGTTGATAGTGCTGCTATAAACATGGGGGTGCATGTGTCCCTTCAAAACAGCACACCTGTATCCCGTGGATAAATGCCTAGTAGTGCAATTGCTGGGTCGTAGGGTAGTTCTATTTTTAGTTTTTTGAGGAACCTCCATCCTGTTTTCCAGAGTGGCTGCACCAGCTTGCATTCCCATCTGATAAAGAATTTTTACAACTCAATAAAGAAGGACAAATAACCCAACTAGAAAATGGGCAAAAGATCTGAATACTGAATTTCCCCAAAGATATGCAAATGGCCAAAGAGCACATGGAAAGATGCTCAGCGTCATTAGCCACCAGGAAAATGCAGATCCAAACCATCATGTGTACGACTTGGCACCCATTAGGAGAGCTTTGATCAGAAAGACAGTTAATAGCAAGTGTTAGTGGCGGGGGGGGGCGGTGCTGGTGGGCTCAGTTGGTATAGAGCATGGTGACTCTCAACATCAGGGTCATGGGCAGAACCTACTTAAAAAAAAAGAGTAAATTGAATTAAAAAAACAAACAAGCGTTGGGGCACCTGGGTGACTCAGTCAGTTGAGCCTCTTGATATCAGCTCAGGTCATGATCTCACAGTCTGTGGGCTCAAGCCCCGCATTGGGCTCTGCGTTGACAGTGAGGAGCCTGCTTGGGATTCTCCCTCTCTCCCTCTCTCTCTGCCCCTCCCTAGCTTTTGTGCACCCTCTCTCTCTCTCTCTCTCTCTCTCTCTCAAAATAACTAAATAAACTTTATAATTTTTTTTTTTTTTTAAAGTAACCAGTGTTGGTAAGGATGTGGAAAAGCCGATGGCAATGTAAAATGGTACAGCCACTTTGAAGTCAGGCAGTTGCTCCAAAGTTGAAACTTGAAGTTACTCTATGGCTCAGCAGTTCCATTCCTTGGCGTATATGCCCGAAGGAATGAAAACATTTGTCCACACAAACACTTGTGCGTGAATGTTCACAGCACCGTCATTCATAATAGCCCCAAAGTAGCCCAAAAGTCTATAAAACGATCAATAGAGAGACAAAAGAAGGATTCATCACAAGGAATGAGATCCCAGTGGCTGCCACAACATGAATAAATCTTGAAAACATTGTTAAGCGAAAGAAGCCGGGCTCAAAGGCCACCTATGGTGTGACTATTTGTGTGCAGTGTCCAGGTTAGGTAAATCTAGAGAAATGGAAAGTAGGCTTGTGGTGGGCAGGGGTTGGAGGAGGGGTGGATTAGTGACAGCTAATGGGTATGGGGTTTCCTGTTGGGTTGATGAAAATGTTTTAAAATTGACCGCGATCATAGTCGCACGGCTCTGCAAACACACTATTGAGCTGCACGCTTTAAATTAAGTGATTGTGTGGTATGTGAATTATGTACTGTGAATTTTATCTCAATAAAGCTGTTACCAAGAAAGTGTTCCAGATTTGGCCAGTGGGTGCCCCTCTGAGCTGGCTCTCATGTCCATTTGACGTGCCCCAATCCATATTTTGAGCACTTTCTTACTTTCTAGCACAAGATAATTCAGACTTATTTTATACTCTTTCCTAACTCCAGCCTAGGAATCAACCTTTGTCCCAGAAGTCTTGCTTCCTATTTGGGGGGGAATGCAAAACCAAGATTTAGGCATTTATCATTTCGTTTAATCATCATGACAACCCTAGTAAGTGGGTACTGGCATATCTTCCTTTTACAAATGAGGCCCGGAGAGGTAAAGTATATTGCCCAAGGTCACACTGCAGCCCAACCTTTGAAAGCAGGCGATGTGAATCCAGAGTCCCCGCCCCTTGCACCTCCCCCTACACACACACACACACACACACACACACACACACACACACACATACAGAGTGTGAAAGTGAAGTTTATTTCTTCAACAAGGTCACTTTTACTTGAGTGACCCCAGTTTTGAGTGGAAACAAAGGTGTAGAGCTTATAAGACAGCCTCTCAGGAATTGCACATGGCAGGGTATACCCTTGGGAAAAGTCACATATCATGCGTCTGGGAGCGTGGGGTTGAGGGCAGACCAACACCCAGTGGCCTGGCCCTTCCTACGAGAGCACATGTTCAAACCCACACACACAAGTACCAGTAAAGTCCAGTGCTCATCAGTCTCCTTTGCCAGCCTCACTCCCCACCCCTGTACCCAAATGCTGCCCATAGCCAGGTGTCCTTTACAAGAGTGAGAATGGCTAAAACAGGAGAAAACCTATAGATGAAAGGAGATCAGCCTCGGTTTTTCACTGTTGACGCTGGGCAGTGGCTACATGGAGATTCATGATATTATTCTCTCTTATTTTGTAAATGTTTGAAAGTTTCTGTAGTAAAAGAAAGTATAAAATGGTGAGAGGAAAGAGAAATAGCCAGGCGGGGAGCCGTGAGTGAGCCGGGACATTTGGCTGCTGTCTCCAGATTCCTCAGGTGCTCAGAGGAGACCAGCAGCACGTCTGGGAGATCCTCGGGACCACAGGCCCTCAGCTGCACCTTCTCCCCTCCGAAGATGATGAGGATGCTACTCATGTCCTTGGTCAGCTGCCTCGTTGCCATAAATGAGGCCAAGCTCATCAGTCGCTGTGACTTGGCCAGAGTGCTGCACAAGGAGGATCTGGATAGGTTTGAGGGCTACTCCCTGAGTGACTGTGAGTGCCGCTTTCTCACACTCCCGCCCCCCCATTCCTCTTCTGCTCCTGGTCACCTCCTATGTGGCCATCTTTCCATCATTCATCTTTCGAAGCCAAGTTCAAAAAGCAGCCCTCCCCGAGAAGCCCCTCCCAACATTCTATATTCCTTCCACTGAATATTATTAACTGAGCACTTACTATGTACCGGGAACTATTTTAGGGGCTGGGGACAGAGACATCAACAAAGCCCCTTCCTTCACAGTGTTCGCATTCTAGGGGGAGAGGCGAGTCCCAAACAAACACACAAACATATGAAGCACTTCCTGGTGGTGATAAATGTTATGCAGCAGAATAAAGCCAGGGGAGTGAGAGGTAACCTTGTCCTTGAAGGGGAAGTCAAGGAATACCTCTCTGAGGAGGTGACATTGAGCAGCACCGAATGAGGCAAAGGACCGGGTCACCCAAATGTCTGGGGAAGAGCATTCCAGGCAGAGGGAGCAGGCAGTGCAAAGGCTTCGTCCTCCTCCCTGGTGGGGCTAGCTTCCTTTTGCCCAGATTTTGCACACACCTGTCTTGTGCCGTCCTTCTCGTTTTATCTTGTCTTGTGGTCCTTTAAGGGGTGTGTCTTCGTTCTTGCTGAAGGCACCAGCTGCCTTTGCCCCAGCTGAATGTCCCTCACTGGGCTTTGCACGGGTCATGGCACACAGTAGGCGATCATCAAGTGCAGGAGACGCGGATGGACAGCGGGATGATGAGCGGTTGTACTGAGGGGCAGGTGGATGGACCGAAGGGCGAGGAGAGAAGCTAATGGGTGTTTCCGGCCAGCTCGCCCCGTCTAGCCTCTTAGGCCTTGTTCCTTTCTTCTGCTTCCCCGTCTCCCTTTCTCCTCCGTGTCCTTTGTCCCTCAGTTCAGAGCCCTCTAAAAACCTTCTTCTCCCTGTTCTAAGGGCTGTGCCTGGCTTTTGTGGAGAGCAACTTCAACCTATCAAAGGTAAATGAAAATGCAGACGGCAGCTTCGACTATGGCGTCTTCCAGATCAACAGCCACTATTGGTGCAATGATCACAAGAGTCACTCGGAAAACATTTGCCACGAGGACTGCAAAGGTCTGGCCGGGGTCTCAGGGTGGGAGAGGGGAGAGGATGAGTGGGGTCTACTCACAGGACTTCTCGTCCCACTCCAAGCCTGGGAATGCACCCAGGAATGCCTTTGCTGAGCAGAGGATTTCACTAGTGGCTACGATGCCCCTCCGGTTAGGAGATTCTCCGGGGTGCAGGCTCCAGAAAGGCTCTGCACACCCAGTAACAGAGGACAGCAGCGGCCAACATTTAGCGAGAGTGTGTTGTATGCTGAGCACTTCACATGCCAGCTTCTCATGCGGCGGAAACTATTATGATCCCCGCTTTACAGACGAGCAAACTGAGGCTCATAGAACCAGTGCTGAATGCCAGACTGGTGGCCCTGAAGGCTCAGCTCTAACCATCAAGTCCTGACTTTGGTCAATGGCCTGATTGATTCGAGGCCAAGGGCAAACTCCCCACCTCAGAGCCACTCGTGGAGGCTCCACAGGTCCATGACTTTGCCCCTTACTCCCTCTTTCGTACTCTGATCAACATCCCTGCACTCTTCACCTGAAGAGCCTCTCTCATTAGGCAAGGTTTACCTCGGCCTCTGTGCTGCCTGTTTTGACATTTCCTTTCCCTAGAAACCCTCAAACGTGGCGCGAACCAGCATGTACCCTAGCTAGGATGTGTGGTAGTAAACATACATTTACTCCTGCCCCTCCTGCCCCCACCCCTAGCCACCCTTGACCTCTAGCAGCCATCGTAGGGATATCTCCATGGGCCTCTGGGAGGGAGCCCTTGCCTAATCTGGAAGGACTCAGCCCCTGGGGGGCGGGGAGAGCCGGTGTCTGCCTCAGTCTCTGGGACTGTCCTCTGTGTTCTCACAGGTATTCTCTGTCTCCCCTTCAGAACTGCTGAGCCCCGATCTTCTCTCAACCATCAACTGTGTGAAAAAGATTGTGTCTGGAGCAGGGGGAATGAAGAACTGGTGAGGAGGTCACTGTGGGACTAAGTCAGCAGGCAGAGCCCCAAGAAGGATGTAGTGACAGGAGGGGACAGGAGGCAAGGACTCCACCCCTTCTAACCATCTAGAAAAATGGGGGAGAGCGGCGCGGCTTGGAACTGGGACTTACAAGACTTGGGATCTGGGTCTTTGTCTGATGTTGTATTAAAACTGTTTTGGGCACAGTAGCAAAGGAACTTGAGTTAGCTGAGGGAGATGGCTTCGGAGGGGACAAGGTGTCTCACCGAGCTTACCCAAGGGGTCTCTTCTCTGGAAGAGAACGGAGGCGGAGCTGGGAACTGTCAGTGTGGCTTTCCTGACAAGTTTCTGCCTCCTCGTGCATTTCCTTCACTACTTTCTTTGTAGAGCAGTATATTCTGCTCCCCATTCCAGAGGACAGACTGTGGCTGCCCCCAAGTTAACGGGCTAATGTTCTGAGCAGTCACGGAGACTGGCTAGTCTCAGCCCCAGAGTCCAAGGGGCTGGGATAGAGAATCTGATTGGCTCAGCTTGGACCCATCATCCCCGAGCGGTTCAATGAGCTGTAGGTGTGGGACCAGTTAAGCAGCACCATCATGCTGGCCACGGGTGGGGGGTGGGGCTGGCCCTCTCCATAATTCGCAGCAACATTTTCTATAAAAGGTGCGTAGCTCCTCAGCTGAGCAAATACCCCCAAAGCTGTCAGCTTCCCAGTGGTAGACAGTGCAATGGTTGCTTCACTTTTCTGAGCTTCAAATTGGAGATAGATAGATAGATAGATACATAGATAGATAGACAGATAAGTTGCCTCTACAGGTGTCTGTGAGGAAGGAGGGGGTTAAGTGCCTTGTCTACTCTAAGAACACCATGCGGGAGAGACGCTGACGGCTACTAGGGATGACCCTCTCTGGAGGGAGAGTCGATAGTTGCCCCTGAGATTGACGGATTGGTTATTTATTTATTTATGTATGTATTTATCTTTCTGTTTGTTTAGTGCCTCTCAGCCTTGTAAAATGGTGCACTCCCCCTTCGGGGCCAGAGGAGGATTTGAAAACGTGGGGGCATGCTGGACGGGGGGAGGAGCCAAACACCACAGATAAGAGAAATTTAAAGGAAGGCTCAGAGGGGCCACGGGGGGACAGACCAGAGAGCGAGCGGTGAAGGGGGTTCCGTGCATTGCCGTGCTGTGCCGTGCGTTCACTAAGTGCTGGGTCATGGATGTGGAGAAGGAGCTACTAAGTAGGAAGCAAGAACCCAGCCTTCTTCTCTCCACAGGGTGGCATGGAGGTTGCACTGTGCGGGCCGGCCACTCTCCTACTGGATGACGGGGTGTCACAAGGAATGAGACAGGCGTGGAGTCATTCCAGCGTTCCTCTTCTCGCCTGGGGATTCTTCATGTCTTCTTCCTCTTGCCTCCACTTCACGTTATTTGCTTTCCTTCCCATGTTCAAAAAGGACTGACCGGAGCCCCAGGAATAAATGGTTTTCTAGGGCTTTCTCCTTGCACCCATCCAGGCCCAGGCCCCTGGTTCCTGACTGTCATTCGCGAACCAAGAGAGGACCACAGTGAAGAAGTTGTTATATTTGGGGAATTATTAAAGCATTCCTTGTGCAAAGAATGTGTTGATTTCTTCATTTTTCATTCCAGATATCTTCGAGTACCTAGTATGGCAGGAGGGTGGTGGGCACTAGAAGAAGGAAGGTAAATCATAACTATTGTTCTTGAGGTGTTCACCATCTGCCTGGAGAAGCAGCGACATACACGAACACTGGCTACAGCGAATGAGTGGATACATACAACGAATACACGGTGCTGACGTGGAGTTGAACCTGCAAAATGACAACGCAAAGACAGAAAAGGGGCAGTTGGAGGAATGTTCTACCTGTGGCTACAATCGGAACTGCCTGAATAAACTGTCCCACCTGGGCCACTGCTGTCCCTACTTCTCAGCCTTAACTGCTTCAGCTCTGAAGTGAGAGGTTTGACATTTGAGTGGTTCCCAGAGTTTTGGATTTCACAGACCAGTAAAGCACGAAAAAAGTTAAGGCCATGTTAACATGTCCAACTTTTTATTTTAATGCCCTAGAAAGAGTATGAATCACAACAACTATCCTCTATCAGCATCTCCTCATAAAACAGTTTTCAGCATGAAAAATGAAGGTCAGGGTGCCCGGGTGGCTCAGTTGGTTGACCGTCGGTCTTCGGCTCAGGTCATGATCTTGCAGTTTGTGGGTCTGAGCGCCGGCGAGGGGCTCTGTGCCGACAGCTCAGAGCCTGGAGGCCGCTTCGGAGTCCGTGTCTCCTGCTCTCTCTCTGCCCCTCCCCCATTCGCACATGCATGCTCTCTCTCAAAAATAATATTAAAATAATTTTTTAAATGAGGGTCAGATTTATAGGATAATGGAATGGATTTCGTTTTATGAAAATATTTTTTTTAACCCTGCTTATATTACCTTTTCTTGCTTTGGCAAGGACTGGTGAAACCTTCACCACAGACCAGCAGCAGTCTGAAGGCCACTGCTTAGAAACCTCAGGAGACTTGTTTTGTAAGGCCCCTTCTGGCTCAGACATTCTAGGATTAAAATAAGGATCATTAGGACCTACTTTCCCTCTCAGTGTGTTAGTCCTCAAAATAGCTATTTGGATGCCGAGAGCGGCCCTTCTGCACAAGCACCATGAGCTCCAATATTGGTGCCCTACCTGGCCTCACTCTTTGGTTTTTTCAAATTTATCTCTCCTTCTTACCCTGCTTGCCAAACTCCCACATCATCTCACCCCAACAAGCACACACGTACACCAATTCATCAAAATCACGTAGGGAAATCAGGGAATGCTTTTTAAGGATTTCATTAATGGCTTAATGAGTTATAGTTTGATTTGTATATTTAACATTCATGAAAACATTCTTAAGCCAAAGGATTGCATCTTTAGTGGTCATTGCCCACACAACGTAGAGAAATCCAAATTTTTAAGTTCAGTAGGTAACTTACTAACTGCTAGTAGTCTAAATCTTCTCCCGGAGTGAAGAGGAAGAAGGCTGCCATAAAATTGTCCACACCCAGGGATCCTGTAAGCTCACCCTTTAGACCCTACTGTAAAAATACACTTGACTAACGGTGCCTGGGTGGCTCAGTCGGTTAAGCGTCCGACTTCAGCCCAGGTCGTGATCTCACAGTTTGTGAGTTTGAGCCCTGCTTGGGGCTCTGTGCTGACAGTCTGGAGCCTGCTTCGGATTCTGTGTGTGTGTGTGTGTCTGTGTGTGTGTGTGTGTGTGTGTGTGTGTGTGTGTGTCTGATTCTCCGCTGCTTGCACTCTGTCTCTCAAAAATAAATAAATATTAAAAAAAAAATTTTTTTTAAATACACTTGACTAGAAGCACTAAATTCTACGACATTGAGACAATGGAGCTGCGGGAGGGGAAGTAGAGGCAGAGACCCGCCCCAGAGCGGGAGGGGCGAAGGAGAGGTCCGGGGGACAGCCCCCGCCCCACCCCGCGGCGAGCTGGCCCCGCCCCTCGTACCAGCCCCTTTTTAAAACGCGCGGGCGCGCCTTGCGCAGGCGCCGTGCCACTCAAACCTTAGTCGCGCCTGCTCCTTGGTGGTAGGATGGCGGAATTGGTCTCTTTTACGGTTCCCACCGAGAGTGACAAAACCTTGCTGGTGTGGGAGCTGAGTTCTGGACCCACGGCCGAGGCCTTGCATGTGAGCCGGGCCAGGAGGGAGGGAGACACCCCCACCTCCCCGTGACTGGGAGTCTGAGTCTGGCCTTGAGCACCTCGCGCGCCTTGTAGTCTCCGCCGAGAGGAATCTTAGTTCTAGAGGGGAGCTTTGCAGTCTCAGCCCCGACAGATTTCTGAGAGGTAACTCTCAACAGCCGGCACATGTTGCCTTCTAATGCTTCTCGAATCCCGGGATTTCAAAGGGAAATCTTTTCAACGAAACGAGAAGTGCTTTGGGTTGCGTGTGCAGGAGGGCTTAGGGAATAGAAGGCAGTTTTGTTTGCTGGGCGTGAAATTTCATGCACTTACTTGGCGTGGGACCACCCCACAGCATTCTCTGTTCGCAGTATTCTCCCAGTTTGGCCTTCTGTATTCGGTCCGAGTCTTCCCGAACGCTGCAGTGGCCCGTCCTGGTTTCTACGCCATCATCAAGTTTTACTCAGCAAGGGATGCTCACAGAGCCCAAAAGGCATGCGACCAGAAGCAGCTTTTTCAGAATTCTCCAGTGAAGGTGGGTCCAAGTAGGAAATTCCTAACACCACTGGGACGAAGTGTTGAATTCAGCAATAATAGACCAGCGTTGGTATACCACTGTGGTTTACAGAATGCTTTTAGATGCATTGCTACACTGATCCTCTGGTTTCCCTGGGTTTTTTGGTTGTTTTGTTATGTTTGTTTTGTTTTCAGATGAAGAAACTCGAACTCAGGATAGTTAAGTGACTTACTTAAGGTTCATGACAGTAACTGGAAGGGAGAGGTCAAGCCCAAACTTACTGATGTTCAACCCTGTGTCATTTTTTGGTGCCCCTTAATTTAACAAAGCTTCACAAGAAGTCTTGTTTCTGTTTACTATTATGGGGATTAAAAAAAATTTTAATAACGTTTTTATTCAGTTTTGAGAAACAGGGCATGAGCAGGGAAGGGGAAGAGAAAGAGGGAGACACAGAATCAGAAGCAGACTTCTAGGCTTTGAGCTGTCAGCTCAGAACCCGATGTGGGGCTCGAACTCATGAATCCTGAGATCATGACCTGAGCTGAAGTCGGACGCTTAACCGACTGAGCCACCCAGGCCCCCCTCTATTATGTGGATATAAAATGACAAACTCTTTCATCAGTTGTATTATAAAGGATGCTTCATCGTCATTATCGTCGTCATCACTCTCAAGCTGCCTATTCAGAACTCCCTTCAACTCCCGGGAAAATGGTTAAAACATTCTTTAATACACCACAGAAACTTTATTCCATACCAACATGCTGTCCATTTTGCTTTCCCAGAGCCCCAGAATTATATTTCATTATGTGCCTCAATTCAATCACCATGTCCTTATCAAGGGCCATGTCAATTCCTTTGAATAAGTTGAGTGAGGCTTAGATTGCCAAACCTTTCACTTTATAATTGTATGTTTTCATCAGCTTTGTCTAACTGGCTTCTTAATCTAGCTACTTCCTACGGACTCGACTGCCTATTCTTACCCATATGCCCTTCCTTACTGATTTAATCTGGATCGAATCTAAGAATCCTTCTCAAATGTCTGAGTATACTGTCTCCACTTGTTCAACACTGTCTTCAATCCTGGCTCCACTCCCTATGATTGAAATGATCACCTGTCAGGCATTCCTGAGTTTGCAAGCTTCTAGCCTGTGAAGATGTCACCCAGCCACTCAGCTATCACAGATTATGAAATAATTACTTTGTATCAGTTGTGAGTAATGAGGTGTTTTTCTCTCATTGGACATTAAGACCATTTCACAAATGGATTTTGAGATTTCACAGCATAAAGCCCAAAGTCAATATATAGCTGACAGGAGAGAGCATTCATATTAAATTTCTTTATTTATTTAACACAGAGCCTTGGGTTACCACCACCACCACCACCACCCCCACCCCGCCGCCTACTGAAATTGTTGCCCAATTTACTTATGTGTTCCTTTATACTTTGGCAAGTACACATAGTTTCTGGTTGTTTTTGTTTGTTTGTTTACCTTTTATAAATACATATTTAAAAAGAACATATTAAAAAATTTTTTTTAATGTTTATTTAAAAAAAATTTTTTTTAATGTTTATTTAAAAAAAATTTTTTTTAACATTTATTTATTTTTGAGACAGAGAGAGACAGAGCATGAACAGGGGAGGGGCAGAGAGAGAGAGGGAGACACAGAATCTGAAACGGGCTCCAGGCCCTGAGCTGTCAGCACAGAGCCCGACGCGGGGCTCGAACTCACAGGCCGTGAGATCATGATCTGAGCCGAAGTCGGACGCTTAACCGACCAAGCCACCCAGGCGCCCCTAATGTTTATTTTTGAGAGACAGAGTCAAAGCATGAGCAGGTGAGGGGCAGAGAGAGAGGGAGACACCTAATCGGAAGCAGACTCCAGGCTGTGAGTTGTCAGCACAGAGCCTGACACGGGGCTCGAACTCACAAACTGTGAGAATCATGACCTGAGCTGCAGTCGGATGCCCAACAGACTGAGCCACCCAGACGCCCCAAGAATAACATCTTACAGTAAAATCAAGGAAAGGCCTAAGGCATCTGAGAGCTTTTTTTCAGTAGCATGAAGGAAAACGGTTGCCAGCAAGAACTGTGGCAAGGTTATCTAAGGTGACAACTGTCTCTACCACTCAGGGGCTCGAGGCCCTTCTGCAGCTTCCTGGTTGTCCAGAACAGCTCCACTCTGCCTCACCATTAGCCTGTGCTGTAGCACTCAACATTTAAAAGTTCATCTTCATTTCTCCTTCCTAGCAGGCAGCTTCAGTTGGAGAAAGTAATTTCACTTTTTCATCTACTCATTCATTCACTTAATCCATAGACCTGTGCTTGATTCTAGGAATGAGGAAAGAATAGAATATGGTTCCTTCAAGCACTTAAGGAACTGATAAACTAGTGATAGAGGACGTTGCACAAACAAATCAATAAAGAGTTAATAATACTTTGACTTTATTTGAATTATTTGAATTTTTATGAATATGCGAATATACTACACCCCACTTGAAATAGACATTTAAAAAAGAACTAGAGGATGTAAGAAATACACTGTAGCGTGTAAGTTATTTAGAGAGTTAACACTGGAGGTATTTGCATTCTCAAAGAAGCTTATTAAGGCAAATGAACCTCTTATTGTTTTATTTGCTTATAAAATTTACAGAAGTATGTATATTCCTTCTTCTAACGGGGGTTAGTAACTTGCGGGGGGTGGGTGCTGCTGATTCAGGTCCTACTCAGGTCCATGTTATCTGCTCTTGAGGTCATATTCTCAAACAGGAGCTACGGGATGAGACAGCAAAAAGTTTACTTCCCTTGCTTACCTACAGCCCTATAATTTGCTTCCAGAGGGCTTCCTTAGTTGCTTTCGTCATCACTTTCAATATCAGAGATCACGGAAAGCCGATTAATCAAGGGCCCTGGAAATGAGGCATCAAAGTCTATAGCGTAAAAATAGTACCTAGCATTTATTTAGGGTTTATTAGGAGCTGATTTCTTAAAATGTTTCCAGTTTGAGCTTCACAACCTCTCTATGAAATAGGTATTGATAAATCTCAGGTGTATCCAAAGGAAGCCTCTGTGTCAGGTTATGATATTTTCAGGTCCATTTCTTATGTCTTTAGGTTCGTCTTGGCACCAAACATAAGGCGGTTCAACATCAGGCCCTTGCCCTAAACAGCTCCCAGTGCCAAGAACTGGCAAATTATTACTTTGGTTTCAATGGATGGTCAAAAAGGATCATCAAGGTAAACTTTATAGATTTTCTCTGACTAATTAGAATCATTTCAACACTGAAATTCTGGACTTCAGAAAGGAGAAAACTGGGTTGTGGGGAGATGTGAGAGGCCTCTAACTGGAAGTACCTGAGCCTGCCACCGAGAATTCATAATAATCTCAGTAACTTGGGTGGTGTTGTCCATAATCTTCTCCAGTATTTGTATGGTGTATAATAAAAACCAATTGTCTTCATCCATTTGTAAGTCTTACTTGATTTTGAAGCTATAGGATACCTCCATTGTGGGCTGGGATTGCTGGAGTTTAGTTGCATTTTTTTTTTTTTTTTTTTTTTTTTAGAGAGAGAGAGGCAGATTGCAAGCTGGGGAGGGGCAGAAAGAGAGGGAGAGACAGAATCGGAAGCAGGCTCCAAGCTCTGAGCTGTCAGCACAGAGCTCGACGCGGGTCCCGAACCCATGAACAGTGAGATCACGACATGAGCCGAAGTCGGAAGTTTAACCAACTGAGCCACCCAGGCGCCGCCGGTTTTGTTTTTAATAACAAAACATCTTGAAGCTTACATTCAGATCCAAGGAAGGACCTTCCATTTAAAATCCTAACAGCTCGGGGTGCCTGGGTGGCTCAGTCAGTTGAGCGTCCGACTTCGGCTCAGGTCATGATCTCACGGTCTGTGAGTTCGAGCCCCACGTGGGGCTCTGTGCTGGCAGCTCAGAGCCTGGAGCCTGTTTCGGATTCTGTGTCTCCCTCTCTCTCTCTGCCCCTCCCCTGCTCATACTCTCTCTCTCTCTCTCTCTCTCTCTCTCTCTCTGTCAAAAATAAACATAAAAAAATAATAATAATAAAATCCTAACAGCTTCAGGATCTTTCTGACCTTGAAGAAAGGGCAAATGAAGATACTGTGCCACCACTTCAGAAGCAGAGCCTGAAATTCTTCTGTGCTTTAGAGGTGGTGTTGCCATCCTATGAGTGCCGGAGTCCCGGAGCTGGCATGGCCAAGGAGACTTTGGATGACCTGGAGGAAGGTCTGTTTACAGTGGGGGTGGGGGTGGAGGGGAGGCAGAATCCCTCTTTCTTTCTAAAAACTCATCTTTTCAGATACATCATCCAGCCCTCCCCTTTGCTAAGCTCCTAAAGCCCTAGGCAGAGTTTTTCTGGCCTACAGTACAGGCTTTTATCTCAGGCAATACCTGAAAGAACCTTTAACTTTAAAATTCTAAAGCTGACTTTCTGCCAAGAAGTTTAGGAGGAGGGAAGTAATGTTTTTCCCATTTTTGGTTAAGAATTCGCCTTGTGCTAAAATAGTCCTTCAAATACATATCTCTTGCAGCCTGCAGTTATCCCAGCAAAGTAATCATCTAAAGATTTAAACAAACTCTTGGGTAGATGTTGAGTCCTTTGCCTCCTATAAAAGGGCTGGAGTGTAAAGAGTCAAATACAGATGCCTAGAAAAGGTATTCCCATTGGTACTGTGTTTTTTCCCAGTGTCTACAGCACTTAGGCTTAGGGTTTTCAGGGAGGGGCAGGGCTGTTAGCAAGGCTAAGGGAGTAAGGCTCCCTTGGGTGATGCCCGGGAAGAGACCAGGCGGTCACGTGCACTACCACCGAACCCTTCTCCCCATGTGACTCCAGCCCTTGATGCACAGGAGAGTAGGGTCTGCAGTAGAGTCTGAAACTATAGTTTCAGCTTGTCCATTTGAAATCTACGAGCGATGTGAGATCTGTGCCACTTTCTTGGCTTGTGTCTCCCTTTTGGTACTTCCGAAACTTCTGGAGTAGATCAGGGCAGTAAAAATGTGCCCTGCCAGGATATACCTACAGCAGAGTCATTCAACCTTGTGTTGTGCCTGCCCTTACTTGCTAAGATAATGAACTACGAATCATGGATGTATTTTCACTTTTACACATATAACCCCCAAATCAGTTATCATTCAGATAGGCATGCTAAATCCATTTGTTTTGGTTGGATGCAGGGCCATTATCATTTCTTATGAAAAGGAGGACAACCCAGAAGCTTGCTATTCAGAAGGCTGTGTCAGATGCATTCCAGAAGCTGTTGATTGTGATTTTAGGTAAGACTTATTTGATTGTCCTTACAGTACATCAGTTTCAACGAGCAAATAAACTCATTTTGAAAAGTTAATTGGATGAAAACACTTCATATTCTTTTACTCACCAAATGCTTTCAAAGCGGTAGTGTCAAATTTGTTCTTTGTGGCATCTGTGAGAAAAATGACCACAAATATTTTTGTCCCCAGTATATAGATATACAGTGACTTACCTCTGTCCACACAGAAAGTGTTTGACCCAGTCTTCTTTCTTGATTGTTTGCTCATAACACAGAATACTATTGTGAGTATAAGCTTTGGGGGCACCTGTGTGGCTCAGTCAGTTAAGCGTCCAACTGTTGATTTCAGCTCAGGTCATGATCTCACGATGTGTGAGATTGAGCCCCGTGTCGGGCTCTGTGCTGACAGCGTGGAGCTCGCTTGGGATTCTTTCCCTACCTCTCTCTCTGCCTCTCCCTGACTCTCACATGCCATGTGCTCTCTCTCTCAAAATAAATCATAAAAAAAATAAACTTTGAAGCTTTAGACATCTGGTGTTGAATCTTAGCTCTGTCTCCTAGATTTCTTATGCAGTTTTAGGTTTTATAGTCAGATTTGAAGTATGTAATCTCTCTAAGCTGCAATTTCTCTATCTGCCAAGTAAAGGTAATAATTCAACTCACCTCATGGGGGATGAATTGTAAGAGCAAATGAGATGATGGAAAAGTTTAAAACTATCCCTGAAACATGGTAAGCAGAGAAAATATGTTCACTTGTTATCATCGTTTTCCTGTTGGAGAATTTATAAGATTATGTTTTTGGAATCAATTCAGCTTCAGTTTTTGTTTTTGGCACTGACCTATTGGGTGAATATGATTCTTTTTTTTTTTTTTTTTTTAATATATGAAATTTACTGTCAAATTGGTTTCCATACAACACCCAGTGCTCATCCCAAAAGGTGCCCTCCTCAATACCCATCACCCACCCTGCCCTCCCTCCCACCCCCCATCAACCCTCAGTTTGTTCTCAGTTTTTAACAGTCTCTTATGCTTTGGCTCTCTCCCACTCTAACCTCTTTTTTTTTTTTTTTCCTTCCCCTCCCCGATGGGTTTCTGTTAAGTCTCTCAGGATCCACATAAGAGTGAAACCGTATGGTATCTGTCTTTCTCTGTATGGCTTATTTCACTTAGCATCACACTCTCCAGTTCCATCCACGTTGCTACAAAGGGCCATATTTCATTCTTTCTCATTGCCACGTAGTATTCCATTGTGTATATAAACCACAATTTCTTTGTCCATTCATCAGTTGATGGACATTTAGGCTCTTTCCATAATTTGGCTATTGTTGAGAGTGCTGCTATCAACATTGGGGTACAAGTGCCCCTATGCATCAGTACTCCTGTATCCCTTGGGTAAATTCCTAGCAGTGCTAGTGCTGGGTCATAGGGTAGGTCTATTTTTAATTTTCTGAGGAACCTCCACACTGCTTTCCAGAGCGGCTGCACCAATTTGCATTCCCACCAACAGTGCAAGAGGGTTCCCGTTTCTCCACATCCTCTCCAGCATCTATAGTCTCCTGATTTGTTCATTTTGGCCACTCTGACTGGCGTGAGGTGATATCCGAGTGTGGTTTTGATTTGTATTTCCCTGATAAGGAGCGACGTTGAACATCTTTTCATGTGCCTGTTGGCCATCCGGATGTCTTCTTTAGAGAAGTGTCTATTCATGTTTTCTGCCCATTTCTTCACTGGGTTATTTGTTTTTCGGGTGTGGAGTTTGATGAGCTCTTTATAGATTTTGGATACTAGCCCTTTGTCCGATATGTCATTTGCACATATCTTTTCCCATTCCGTTGGTTGCCTTTTAGTTTTGTTGGTTGTTTCCTTTGCTGTGCAGAAGCTTTTTATCTTCATAAGGCCCCAGTAGTTCACTTTTGCTTTTAATTCCCTTGCCTTTGGGGATGTGCCGAGTAAGAGATTGCTACGGCTGAGGTCAGAGAGGTCTTTTCCTGCTTTCTCCTCTAGGGTTTTGGTGGTTTCCTGTCTCACATTCAGGTCCTTTATCCATTTTGAGTTTATTTTTGTGAATGGTGTGAGAAAGTGGTCTAGTTTCAACCTTCTGCATGTTGCTGTCCAGTTCTCCCAGCACCATTTGTTAAAGAGACTGTCTTTTTTCCATTGGATGTTCTTTCCTGCTTTGTCAAAGATGAGTTGGCCATACGTTTGTGGGTCTAGTTCTGGGGTTTCTATTCTATTCCATTGGTCTATGTGTCTGTTTTTGTGCCATGAATATGATTCTTATATTAGGGTCAGCTATATTTTTGTGAACCTTGAAAGTGGTCAGGCTATTGAATAGCATCGATTGTGTTCTCTATTGAGTTCTACAATGGTGTGAATGTTACAGGCTGTGCTCCAAGGGAGTTTCATAATTAGTAACGAGTCCCCAAACAATTGCCCCCCCCCACCCCGCCCTCGCCGCTTCACAGTCTTGCAGGCTTAGAGACTGAGAAATCCTAGCTAAGTTTCAGAGGCCTTATTTGCCCATAAGAGTTGACCCTGGATTGGTCTCAGGCTTCCAGCCTGGACAGCTCTTGCAGTGAAAGTTGACTTCCCTGGTCATCAGGTAGAATCTCCATTAGCTGTCAATTCTGAGTAACAACCTTTAAGAACCAAACTAAACCTTTGGGTTGCTGACCTCTCCCTAACATGCTATGGTATCCCTTGTACACGATCAAAATGTTGTAGCTGTACTTTGCCTTAAGGGGAATTGTATTGTCTATAAGGGACATGGGCCATTTCTGCCAATAAACTGTCCAAGCGCATTCTCTCCCTCCCCCTCCCCCTCCCCCTCCCTCCAAAGCATTGTTCATCGTATCTGGTGGGATTTTGTTTCCGGGGAGTAGACACTTGCCTTGTTTCTAACATGAAGTATCAGCTATAGTCCATGGTCTCTATTCCAGAACTCACACTGACCTCTACCTAATGCCTTACTGTCTAGTCATCTGATTTTGAACATTGTTGTTTCCATAGTTTTAACTTCCTGTGTCATTATTCCTTAGTTCCTATCTCTTAAGATGATAGCGTTTTTGAACCACACAGTTGTTAACTTCATGTGTATTTTTTCACACATAGTTATGATTAAAAACTGAAGTGTGAGATGAGAAAACTTCTAGGGAAATGCTTTTATTTTCTGCTTTTATAAATAAAAAGAATGTCTAGTTATTGGGTGCTATCATTGTATACAGCTAGTTTTAGAACAAGGAAAATTCTGAATTGATCTTGTTAACTTTATTTTTTAAATGTTTATTTTTGAGAGAGTAAGCAGGGGAGAGGCGGAGAGAGGGGGACAGAGGATCTGAAGTGGGCTCTAGTGCTTACAGCAGAGACCCCAGTATGGGGCTTGAACTCATGAACCATGAGATCATGACCTAAGCTGAAGTCAGACGCTTAACTGACTGAGCCATCCAGGCGCCCTCTTTTTTTTTTTTTTTTCCAATCCTTATTCACTTTATTTCAGAAAGTGGTAAAATAGCTGTGGAATACAGACCCTGTGAAGAGATCACAGATGCCAGTACTGCAGACGAGCTGCAGGATTTAATTCAAGTATGTGGAGATTAAAGTTCAAGGGTGACATAGCCACTGTAGCCATAATGTAAAGCAACCAGCAGAATTTGGAAGACTTTGGCATTAGCTCTATCATCCTTTGGGAAATGTGAAACTCAAAAACTGCTTTTGACTGCAGGGGATTTCTGGGGCTTTTCCTGAAGTCCTGACCCTTGGCTCTGACCCCTTATTTGAAATTTGGAGAGCAAATTTCATCAGAGCACTCCCACAGTTGTGGACATAGGAGAGGACACAAGCCTTTTAGAGCTCCCCTCAAACAGAATCTCAAGGATTTGGGAACAGAGTAACTATGGCCTTAAATGTGATTATACTACAGCGTTTGAAACCATTATGCCATTCAAATAGGATGTATCACCCAGATGTCGGCATCTCATATATATCTTGCGTGAATAGCTTGCTGAAGAACTTTTCTGTAAATCACTCACATGGATGTCCTGAATTAGGGATTAAGTTGCCAAAATAATTTCTAAAAAAATTTTTTTTTTTACATTTATTTATTTTTGAGACAGAGAGAGACAGAGCATGAACGGGGGAGGGTCAGAGAGAGAGGGAGACACAGAATCTGAAACAGGCTCCAGGCTCTGAGCTGTCAGCACAGAGCCCGACGCGGGGCTCGAACTCACGGACCACGAGATCATGACCTGAGCCGGAGTCAGCCGCCCAACCGACTGAGCCACCCAGGCGCCCCGCCAAAATAATTTCTAAAAGAAAATAGTAATGTGCCACATACAGAATGTTAAAAAAAAAAAAAAAAAGCAAAAATGTGTTTCAGGTCATTGAGAGCTTAATTTGGGGCTAGATTCGTGAATTTTTTTTTTTTCGATTTTTTTTTTTAATGTTTATTTATTTTTGAGAGTGAGAAAGAGCGTGAGCTGGGGAGGGGCAGAGAGAGAGGGAGACGCAGAATCTGAAGCAGGCTCCAGGCTCGGAGCTGTCAGCACAGAGCCCGGCGCGGGGCTCGAACTCACAGACTGCGAGATCATGACCTGAGCCGAAATCAGGCACTCAGCCAGCTGAGCCACCCAGCCGCCCCTCGATTTCTGAAGATTTAACTCACCCCACAGTTGCAAAGTTTGTTTTGAAGGGAAGAGAGTGGAGAAAGAGAAGATGGTTACTTTCTGAAAAAGCACTGGAAGATTTTTCATGCAAAATAATAATGTTAATTGAATCTAAATCAAACCAGTCGAGGAAACTTCAGACGTTTCCAAGTTTAGGCTTTGAGAAGTCTCGCTTCCTGGGGTGCCTGGGTGGCTCCATAGGTTGAGCATCCGACTCTTGATTTTGGCTCAGGTCACGATCCCAGAGTTTGTGGGGTCAGCCCCACGTCGGGCTCTGTGCTGAGCGTGGAGCCTACTTGGGATTCTCTCTGTCTCTCCCTCTGTCCCTCTCCTCCGCTCACGCTTTCTCTCTCTCAGGAAAAAAAAAAATTAAAAAAAAAAAGTCTAGCTTCCTGAAAAAGGTGAAAAGATGAGAAAAAGATTCAGCATTGATGCTAAAGATTTCAGAAACCTGATTATAGCAACAGATCCATTCCTGCATGAGGCCAGTCTTGGAATCAGTTCCATATAAAAACTATTCCTGTGTGCTAGACATTGGGATTAAGATAAAAACCCCCTCTCTCTTGCATTTTACATGCTAGAGGTTGTGCCAGACCATAAGCAAGGACTAAAAATACATTAGAAAAGGGGCTGTGAAGGAAGTAAACTGAGTGCTAGTTGCAGTATTTCAAGAAAATTGTTTAACACGCTGACTATAACATCCTAAGTGCCTTCTCCATGTGGGCGCACAGAGTGGACCTCTGAAAAGTGGCCTTGTTACTTTTTCTAGATCAATGGCTATGTCCAGTCAAGATGAGATGGGGGAAGTTTTCCCACCCAGTGTAAATAAAGGGCTAGAATTGGTTTCCGGCCCTCTTTCCCAGAATGAATTGCTTAGCACTCCCCCCAAACTCCTCCTACAGACATTTAGGGGCCATCGCAGATTCAGTGGTAGGCCCCCATCTAACAGAGTGGTGAATTAATAATCAGCCATGGGTATTGAGAATTTAGAGGAAATGGCAACATTTTAGAATATCTGACTGTGAAGTGTGTTCTCCTCCCCATCGCCCTAACTGGTGCTTATTTTGCAGGTCAGCTACTTTTCTTGGAAGCAGTATGGCCAGGGGGAGGAAGAACGTCTCTCGGATTTAAGCTTTGAAGAGCAAGAGTTCAAATTGCTAGAGCTGGACTAGCATTTTTTAATTTCCCAGGATGCCAGGTCCTGTGGCTTCCTTGGAAGCTCTGCTCCACTCCCCCACCCTTCCACCCCTCAGAGCTGCGGGAGTGCGGGGCCACCCAGATCTGAGTCCAAGTACTACCTTGCTGTGAGCAGCCCCGGGCCGGGGAGGGGGGGGGAGGGGGGAGGGGGGGAGTGGGGGGGAGTGGTGGCCTTTGCAGGGTGGAGGGAGGCCTGGGCCCCAAGTGATTCTGGGAAAAGGGCCCGCTCTGCTGGTGCGGAGCCCATCTCCAGGGAGCTAATAAAGGTGGCGTAATTAAAGACGTCATTAAGGGTGGGACGTGGGCGGGGAGGGCGCACAGTTGCTAACTGCGCGTGCGCATCACGGGGCTGCCATAATGGTTTGGCTCCCGCTCAGGGCCCAGGGCCAGTACCCCACTCGCCTGGGTCGCTGCGCCCCGGAGCCTCCGCGTGTCATGTCCCGGCTGCGCCTGTTGGCCCCACTGCTTCTCTTTATGTGGCAACCATTGTGGCTGCTGGTCCAGGCAGCTCAGCCTCCGGAGTGGGCCCTGGACCCTGCCCAGCTGACTTCCGACCCCCTGGAGGCGGCTGAGCCCTGGTCTTCTCGCTCCTCTGATCCCCCGCCCGAATCGCCCCAGGCACTTACACGCCCAGCTGAGCCGGGGGGCTTTAATTACCCGGGGTCCTCTGCTCCAGCCCAGATGTTGGCCCCGCCTAAGGAGTTGACCGAGACTTTGGTTCCATTCCTGGACACGGTTTCGTTTGGAGAACTACCCCCAGGGCCAGATGAGGATCTGAATGACCAGCTAACCCAGCATCAAAGGCTCCCAGAGGTGGTTCCAGTGCCAGGTTGGGATCAGAATCAGACCATAGCTCCGCCTCCTCAACTCAAAAGTAAGACTAAAACTGTAGGTTTATTTATTTATTTATTTTTTATTTTTTTTTATTTTTTTATTTTTTTATTTTTTCCAATGAAAATTATTTTTAAAACAATTTTATGGCTTTTCGGTAATTAACAGTATTATGAGGATAATCATGTGATTTATATGCCAAAATGCTCTAGAAAAGTATATTCACCTAGAAATCATAATTTACTCAGAAACTAGTTTTAGAAAGGAGTTGTATTTTAATAGGTAAAAGCCTGGATTCTGGAGCCAACTAAGTCCCACATCTGTCACTTCCCAGCACTGTGACCTAATGCAGGTTACTCTGGGCATCTTCCATACTCCGGGTTTCTGTGGGGAAAATTGATGAGTATCCATATCATACAGTAAATGTGGGCATTAAATAAATGAATATATGTGAAGTATTTGGAATACTTCCTGGAGCATAGAATGCAGTATGTATATGTTAGTAATTATAATTTTTATTAGATTCGTATGTAAATAATTCTGTACAATTGACCAAGCTTCATAGTTTTACTTTTCTTATCTATAAAATGAGTATTATGCTAGATTGTCTCCGTGAATCTTTTCTGAAAGCTAAACTCTTTTACCTTTAGAGAGGAAATTAGTTAATGAATCCTCTGGTCCCTTAAATTCCCCACTATTCATCAGTCCTGGCAAGAAAAGGACAATCTGGTTTGAGTTTTTGACATCTTAGCCACAAATCATAAGTACATATTTTTCATTTAAAATAAAGAATATAGGTAAGCAAAACTAAATCAGCATCATTGCTCTTCTTACTTTTTCACCAAATTTTGGCCTATAAAAATATTTTTAATGATGTTATTTAAAAATTATTTTAAACCCATAAAATAATCCAATAAGTCCAATCAGTTCATTTTTGCCAATACTAAACATCAGCATGTTTTGTCCCTAAATGAATGGAGAAAAATGTAGATGAGGTTTTTATAATAAATATTTAATGACCCCTAAAGTGACATACCTTGCGTTAAAGCAATTACTGTGAACACCTGGGAATCACTTAATTGACTGCAGATGGTGTAGGACATATAAAAAGTAGAAGGTTACAGATTATTCTCACGTACCAAATTTATGTTTTTTGTCATTGAGTCTTTTTTTTTTTTTTTTTTTAATTTATTTTTTTTTTATTTTTTAATATATGAAATTTACTGTCAAATTGGTTTCCATACAACACCCAGTGCTCATCCCAAAAGGTGCCCTCCTCAATACCCATCACCCACCCTGCCCTCCCTCCCACCCTGCCCTCCCTCCCACCCCCCATCAACCCTCAGTTTGTTCTCAGTTTTTAACAGTCTCTTATGCTTTGGCTCTCTCCCACTCTAACCTCTTTTTTTTTTTTTTTCCTTCCCCTCCCCCATGGGTTTCTGTTACGTTTCTCAGGATCCACATAAGAGTGAAACCATATGGTATCTGTCTTTCTCTGTATGGCTTATTTCACTTAGCATCACACTCTCCAGTTCCATCCATGTTGCTACAAAAGGCCATATTTCATTTTTTCTCATTGCCACGTAGTATTCCATTGTGTATATAAACCACAATTTCTTTCTCCATTCATCAGTTGATGGACATTTAGGCTCTTTCCATAATTTGGCTATTGTTGAGAGTGCCGCTATAAACATTGGGGTACAGGTGCCCCTATGCATCAGTACTCCTGTATCCCTTGGATAAATTCCTAGCAGTGCTATTGCTGGGTCATAGGGTAGGTCTATTTTTAATTTTCTGAGGAACCTCCACACTGCTTTCCAGAGCGGCTGCACCAATTTGCATTCCCACCAACAGTGCAAGAGGGTTCCTGTTTCTCCACATCCTCTCCAGCATCTATAGTCTCCTGATTTCTTCATTTTGGCCAGTCTGACTGGCGTGAGGTGGTATCTCAGTGTGGTTTTGATTTGTATTTCCCTGATAAGGAGCGACGTTGAACATCTTTTCATGTGCCTGTTGGCCATCCGGATGTCTTCTTTAGAGAAGTGTCTATTCATGTTTTCTGCCCATTTCTTCACTGGGTTATTTGTTTTTCGGGTGTGGAGTTTGATGAGCTCTTTATAGATTTTGGATACTAGCCCTTTATCCGATGTGTCATTTGCAAATATCTTTTTCCATTCCGTTGGTTGCCTTTTAGTTTTGTTGGTTGTTTCCTTTGCTGTGCAGAAGCTTTTTATCTTCATAAGGTCCCAGTAATTCACTTTTGCTTTTAATTCCCTTGCCTTTGGGGATGTGCCGAGTAAGAGATTGCTACGGCTGAGGTCAGAGAGGTCTTTTCCTGCTTTCTCCTCTAGGGTTTTGGTGGTTTCCTGTCTCACATTCAGGTCCTTTATCCATTTTGAGTTTATTTTTGTGAATGGTGTGAGAAAGTGGTCTAGTTTCAACCTTCTGCATGTTGCTGTCCAGTTCTCCCAGCACCATTTGTTAAAGAGACTGTCTTTTTTCCATTGGATGTTCTTTCCTGCTTTGTCAAAGATGAGTTGGCCATATGTTTGTGGGTCTAGTTCTGGGGTTTCTATTCTATTCCATTGGTCTATGTGTCTGTTTTTATGCCAATACCATGCTGTCTTGATGATGACAGCTTTGTAGTAGAGGCTAAAGTCTGGGATTGTGATGCCTCCTGCTTTGGTCTTCTTCTTCAAAATTACTTTGGCTATTCGGGGCCTTTTGTGGTTCCATATGAATTTTAGGATTGCTTGTTCTAGTTTCGAGAAGAATGCTGGTGCAATTTTGATTGGGATTGCATTGAATGTGTAGATAGCTTTGGGTAGTATTGACATTTTGACAATATTTATTCTTCCAATCCATGAGCAGGGAATGTCTTTCCATTTCTTTATATCTTCTTCAATTACCTGCATAAGCTTTCTATAGTTTTCAGCATACAGATCTTTTACATCTTTGGTTAGATTTATTCCTAGGTATTTTATGCTTCTTGGTGCAATTGTGAATGGGATCAGTTTCTGCATTTGTCTTTCTGTTGCTTCATTGTTAGTGTATAAGAATGCAACTGATTTCTGCACATTGATTTTGTATCCTGCAACTTTGCTGAATTCATGTATCAGTTCTAGCAGACTTTTGGTGGAGTCTATCGGATTTTCCATGTATAATATCATGTCATCTGCAAAAAGCGAAAGCTTGACTTCATCTTTGCCAATTTTGATGCCTTTGATTTCCTTTTGTTGTCTGATTGCTGATGCTAGAACTTCCAGCACTATGTTAAACAACAGGGGTGACAGTGGGCATCCCTGTCGTGTTCCTGATCTCAGGGAAAAAGCTCTCAGTTTTTCCCCGTTGAGGATGATGTTAGCTGTGGGCTTTTCATAAATGGCCTTTATGATCTTTAAGTATGTTCCTTCTATCCCGATTTTCTCAAGGGTTTTTATTAAGAAAGGGTGCTGGATTTTGTCAAAGGCCTTTTCTGCATCGATTGACAGGATCATATGGTTCTTCTCTTTTTTTTTGTTAATGTGATGTATCCCGTTGATCGATTTGCGAATGTTGACCCAGCCCTGCATCCCAGGAATGAATCCCACTTGATCATGGTGAATAATTCTTTTTATATGCTGTTGAATTCGATTTGCTAGTATCTTATTAAGAATTTTTGCATCCATATTCATCAGGGATATTGGCCTGTAGTTCTCTTTTTTTACTGGGTCTCTGTCTGGTTTAGGAATCAAAGTAATACTGGCTTCATAGAATGAGTCTGGAAGTTTTCCTTCCCTTTCTATTTCTTGGAATAGCTTGAGAAGGATAGGTATTATCTCTGCTTTAAATGTCTGGTAGAACTCCCCTGGGAAGCCGTCTGGTCCTGGACTCTTATTTGTTGGGAGATTTTTGATAACCGATTCAATTTCTTCGCTGGTTATGGGTCTGTTCAAGCTTTCTATTTCCTCCTGATTGAGTTTTGGAAGAGTGTGGGTGTTTAGGAATTTGTCCATTTCTTCCAGGTTGTCCAATTTGCTGGCATATAATTTTTCATAGTATTCCCTGATAATTGTTTGTATCTCTGAGGGATTGGTTGTAATCATTCCATTTTCATTCATGATTTTATCTATTTGGGTCATCTCCCTTTTCTTTTTGAGAAGCCTGGCTAGAGGTTTGTCAATTTTGTTTATTTTTTCAAAAAACCAACTCTTGGTTTCGTTGATCTGCTCTACAGTTTTTTTAGATTCTATATTGTTTATTTCTGCTCTGATCTTTATGATTTCTCTTCTTCTGCTGGGTTTAGGCTGCCTTTGCTGTTCTGCTTCTATTTCCTTTAGGTGTGCTGTTAGATTTTGTATTTGGGATTTTTCTTGTTTCTTGAGATAGGCCTGGATTGCAATGTATTTTCCTCTCAGGACTGCCTTCGCTGCATCCCAAAGCGTTTGGATTGTTGTATTTTCATTTTCGTTTGTTTCCATATATTTTTTAATTTCTTCTCTAATTGCCTGGTTGACCCACTCATTCGTTAGTAGGGTGTTCTTTAACCTCCATGCTTTTGGAGGTTTTCCAGACTTTTTCCTGTGGTTGATTTCAAGCTTCATAGCATTGTGGTCTGAAAGTATGCATGGTATAATTTCAATTCTTGTAAACTTATGAAGGGCTGTTTTGTGACCCAGTATATGATCTATCTTGGAGAATGTTCCATGTGCACTCGAGAAAAAAGTATATTCTGTTGCTTTGGGATGCAGAGTTCTAAATAGATCTGTCAAGTCCATCTGATCCAATGTATCATTCAGGGCCCTTGTTTCTTTATTGACTGTGTGTCTAGATGATCTATCCATTTCTGTAAGTGGGGTGTTAAAGTCCCCTGCAATGACCACATTCTTATCAATAAGGTTGCTTATGTTTATGAGTAATTGTTTTATATATCTGGGGGCTCGGGTATTTGGCGCATAGACATTTATAATAGTTAGCTCTTCCTGGTGGATAGACCCTGTGATTATTATATAATGCCCTTCTTCATCTCTTGTTACAGCCTTTAATTTAAAGTCTAGTTTGTCTGATATAAGTATGGCTACTCCAGCTTTCTTTTGGCTTCCAGGAGCATGATAAATAGTTCTCCATCCCCTCACTCTCAATCTAAAGGTGTCCTCAGATCTAAAATGAGTCTCTTGTAGACAGCAAATAGATGGGTCTTGTTTTTTTATCCATTCTGATACCCTATGTCTTTTAGTTGGTGCATTTAATCCATTTACATTCAGTGTTATTATAGAAAGATACGGGTTTAGAGTCATTGTGATGTCTGTATGTTTTATGCTTGTAGTGATGTCTCTGGTACTTTGTCTCACAGGATCCCCCTTAGGATCTCTTGTAGGGCTGGTTTCGTGGTGACAAATTCCTTCAGTTTTTGTTTGTTTGGGAAGACCTTTATCTCTCCTTCTATTCTAAATGACAGACTTGCTGGATAAAGGATTCTCGGCTGCATATTTTTTCTGTTTAGCACACTGTAGATATCGTGCCAAGCCTTTCTGGCCTGCCAAGTTTCAAAGGAGAGATCAGTCACGAGTCTTATAGGTCTCCCTTTATATGTGAGGGCACGTTTATCCCTTGCTGCTTTCAGAATTTTCTCTTTATCCTTGTATTTTGCCAGTTTCACTATGATATGTCGTGCAGAAGATCGATTCAAGTTACGTCTGAAGGGAGTTCTCTGTGCCTCTTGGATTTCAATGCCTTTTTCCTTCCCCAGTTCAGGGAAGTTCTCAGCTATAATTTGCTCAAGTACCCCTTCAGCACCCTTCCCTCTCTCTTCCTCCTCTGGGATACCAATTATGCATATATTATTTTTTTTTAGTGTATCACTTAGTTCTCTAATTTTCCCCTCATACTCCTGGATTTTTTTATCTCTCTTTCTTTCAGCTTCCTCTTTCTCCATAACTTTATCTTCTAGTTCACCTATTCTCTCCTCTGCCTCTTCAAGCCGAGCCATCGTGGATTCCATTTTGTTTTGCAATTCGTTTAAAGCGTTTTTCAACTCCTCGTGACTGTTCCTTAGTCCCTCGATCTTTATGGCAAGAGATTCTCTGCTGTCCTGTATACTGTTTTCAAGCCCAGCGATTAATTTTATGACTACTATTCTAAATTCACTTTCTGTTATATTATTTAAATCCTTTTTGATCAGTTCATTAGCTGTTGTTATTTCCTGGAGATTCTTCTGAGGGGAATTCTTCCGTTTGGTCATTTTGGAGAGTCCCTGGCGTGGTGAGGACCTGCAGTGCACTTCCCCTGTGCTGTGGTGTATAACTGGAGTTAGTGGGCGGGGCCGCCGTCCGACCCGATGTCTGCCCCCAGCCCACTGCTGGGGCCACAGTCAGACTGGTGTGTGCCTTCTCTTCCCCTCTCCTAGGGGCGGGATTCACTGTGGGGTGGCGTGTCCCGTCTGGGCTACTTGCACACTGCCAGGCTTGTGTTGCTGGGGATCTGGCGTATTAGCTGGAGTGGGTAGGCAAGGTGCACGGGGGCTGGAGGGGCAGGCTTAGCTCGCTTCTCCTTAGGTGATCCACTTCAGGAGGAGCCCTGTGGCAGCGGGAGGGAGTCAGATCCGCTGCCGGAGGTTTGGCTCCGCAGAAGCACAGAGTTGGGTGTTTGCGCGGAGCGAGCAAGTTCCCTGGCAGGAACTGGTTCCCTTTGGGATTTTGGCTGGGGGATGGGCGGGGGAGATGGCGCTGGCGCCTTTGTTCCCCGCCAAGCTGAGCTCTGCCGTCCGGGGGCTCAGCAGCTCTCCCTCCCTTTGTCCTCCAGCCTTCCCGCTTTCCGAGCAGAGCTGTTAACTTCTGACCTCCCAGACGCTAAGTCGCGCTTGCTGTCGGAACACAGTCCGTCCGGCCCCTCCGCTTTTGCCAGCCAGACTCGGGGGCTCCGCTTGGCCGGCGAGCCGCCCCTCCGCCCCGGCTCCCTCCCGCCAGTCCGTGGAGCGCGCACCGCCTCGCCGCCCTTCCTACCCTCTTCCGTGGGCCTCTAGTCTGCGCTTGACTCCGGAGACTCCCTTCTGCTAATCCTCTGGCGGTTTTCTGGGTTCTTTAGGCAGGTGTAGGTGGAATCTAAGTGATCGGCAGGACGCGCTGTGAGCCCCGCGTCCTCCTACGCCGCCATCTTCCGGAACCTCTCTCCTTCCTTTGTTTTATACATATAGCATTGTGCTTGTTATTGTGAGAAATAATTCAAAGAATGATAAGATACCAATCCATTCTTTCAGTCCATCCATGAAATATAAGTTATAGTTGATATAGGAGATGTATATGTGGCAAATAAAAATACAAGGCAAATGATTAATGCCAGTTGAATAGTGAAGACAGTAACAATGGTGGAGACCATACTATACCAAATAGTTGCTAAGTAAAGATTGAGCTCATGAGAGAAGACCTCGAAGAGGTTACATCGAGTGGGTTGCTGGGGAAATCTGCATAGCCACCTAATGTCTTCTGAGATGGCTATTTGTCACAAGGTTTCATTTGATTTTTAACATGGTTTGAATTCCAGGAATGTTGGACATACCACATTCAGCAGTAATTAGTATAACATTTCAGAAGTAAGTGATTTTAAAGTACTATCTCTGTTAAGAATATTAATACTTGCAGTAAAACTTCATGGTATGCAAATGACCCTGAAAATTGTAACAATGTAATATAACTAGCAATGTAATAAATAGCACATCCACTGTAACTCAGATATAAGTAAAAAAAACCTGTGAAAATGCAAGGAATTTTGAAAATTGGTTGGTATGTGATGTGGAAATCTTTGATTTAAAACAGGCTAAGGCATCTTTTGTTTACAATAGTATTTTTTTGAGAGGCGATGTTATAGGGTGCTGAAGACCATGGCTCTTGAGTTAGGCTGTCTGACTTCAAATTCTGACTCCGCTATTTGTTGGCGGTATAATCTTGGACAACTTGATCTGAGTCTTTATTTTCCTCATCTGTAAAATAAAGATAATGATAATTCCTTAAAAAAATATCTGTAAGGAATAAATGAAATAATTTATGTTAAAGTGTTCATCATAATGTCTAGTATATAGTAAGCATTAAATAACATTGGGAATTGCTGCTATGTTAGTAGTTCTGTTTCTCTGGGTTTATTTGAATAAATAAATATAACTGGATTTCTCTGCCTTTTATGTCATTTGTTTTGGATTTCTCTACTTCTTATACCACAAAAGGTAAAATTAAGGTACAGTGTGATCTCCTGCGAATTACAATCTACTAACTGCTTTTTCTAGTTTTTGTACACATATATGGCTTGGGGAATATCTATTTGGTATTATACTGTGTTACATTACAGGGATAACCAGGTAGGTAAATGTAATTAAGTCTCTTAAGCAGGCATATGATTTTTTTCTTATCTTTTTTTTTTTTTTTTTGGCAGGAAATCCTTTTGTGCTCATTCATACTTGTTCATCAAGACCTTTGAGTCCTCAAGGGCCGAATTTATCTCTAAACTGAAAAATGGAAAGTAAAGTACCTTTATTCTGCCAGGTATTTTTTTCAAAAATAGTTTCTAAAGGCTGCTGCTGCTGCTGCTGCTTCTTCTTCTTCTTCTTCTTCTTTAAAAATAGTTTACATTAAAAAATTAGTTTATATTTATCTCACACCCATAATCAGTAAGCAGATTCATAGAGCAATATAATTATAGGATCTTTTAATAACTAAGGTGAGTTTTGAGTTCTTTTAGTGGGCATATAATGAACTTTCATCCCAGCAATATCAAGAGGTCTGTGGTGTATGTTGAGAGTATTTTGCGGGGTAGGGGACTGGGATAATTTTTTAGGAGAATAAAGGATTTAAACCTACATAAATGGTTGTAGGTAACATAATTAATGATGTGGGAGTCTAACCAGAAGGTAATCTAAAAGATACCAAGTGTCTCTAGCCTTCTCCCCTGTGATTCAGGAGATGTTCTTATCCATTGGCCAGTATTGTGTCAAACAAAAAACAAACCCGGACTTAGTAAGGAGAGACTTTATTCGAAAGGATTATTCCAAGGGAGGAAAGGGACTATTTATTGAAATAGGAGAGGGAAGGCTGTGACCATAAGATCTTCAAGGAGCTCAAGGGCTAGGCAAAAATGGCTTTTCTTTCATGGAGAGGAGTCAACAAGGCTAGGAACTGGATTGGGGGAAGTGGGATGAAAGAGTGGCATGATGAGATAAACAGATCAGAGAATATTTTAGGGGCCTGGAGGAAGGAGGAAAGCTTAACCACATTTTGGCTAATAATCCTTTTGTTCTAATTAATCAGTGGGGTTAAAACAGTTTAGCAAATCATTTCGTAGAGCAAAGAAAAGGAATTTTGAAGATATTTGGCCTTGACATAGGTAAACAAGGGTGGCATCTGTGAGTTTTATCTAAAGCTTATGGGGGAAAAGGGTGATTCCTTGCAGCAAGCCATTTTTCAGAACACAAAAGGGTGAAGGGATTCCTTTAATCTTCACTGTTTTCCAGGAGCACAAGGCTCAGGAAAAATTCAACATTGTCAACTGAGAGTCTTAACCTTTTAAATATATGCTTTCAATGGATCTGGTGCTACCATATGACATGTACCTATACTGTAATCCGAAAGAAATTAAAAAAAAATTTTTTTAACGTTTATTGATTTATTTTGAGAGAGAGCACATGTGCACTAGAGAGAACATGAGTGGGAGAGGGGCAGAGAGAAGTAGAGAGAGGATCCCAAGCAGGCTCTGTGCTGTCAGCAGACAGCGTGGTGTGAGGCTGGATCTCACAAACTGTGAGATCATGACCTGAGCTGAAATCAAAAGTTAGGGGCACCTGGGCAGCTCAGTCGGTTAAGCATCCATCTTTGGTTCAGATCATGATCTCATGGTTCTTGGGTTCAAGCCCCACGACGGGCTATGTGCTGACAGCTCAGAGCCTGGAGCCTGCTTTGGATTCTGTGTCTTCCTCTCTCTCTGCCTCTCTCCCACTCATCTGTGTCTCTTTTTCTCTCAAAAATAAATAAACATTAAAAAAATTAAAAACAAAAGTCAGATGTTTAACCAACCGAGCCACTCAGGCGCCCCCCCACCCCTGCAAAAAAAAAAAAAAAAAAAAAAAAATTTCAAGGCTTCTTGCTAAGTACCAAGAAGTGTGATATGTCTATTAACCTGTTCCACTTTTTTATACCTAATACTTAGTTGATTGTATCCTCATGAGCTGATTTGGAAGAGCTGATTCTTAAAAGTTAAAATAATTAACAGCATTAATATATCATACCAGTTTGTCTTCCTTAGACTGTGTAGTTTATACTTCACAGACAGTTCACCTTTAACCACAGAATTTCAGAGATTATTTTCTTCCTTTTCTGTATCATCAAAGTTTCTGTTCACTATTTGACTGCTTCTGTTCATCTGGTCTTTGATAACAGGTTTTTGTGCCTCTCTGTCTTTTTAGATCTTCCTCCTTTTATTTTCCTGGTTTCTGTTTTGAGTCATTTTTCTCAACATCTCTAGGAAACTTTTCATCATTCCTAATAAATATTAGGGCAGCAAATCAGATTGCCTTTTTGAAGCAGGTTGTTAAAGGTGTGCCTCTGTTGTAAGATGAATGTATGCAGACCCTAAAAGTCACTGAAATAGTTCCCTTAATTTACATTTTGTGTAGAAATAGAGATTCTCTAAACTCCCTTAGTGATCTGCTTTATACATGGCCTTTGTAATTTGTTCAGGGGTTAAAAACTAATATACCTTTGATCAGCTAGATGCAGTCCAGTTGTTTTAAGCAAGCAGCCATGTTTTTTTTTTTTTTTTTAAGTTTCTTTATTTTTGAGAGAGAGAGAGAGAGAAAGTGAGGATGAACAGTGGAGGGGCAGAGAGAGAGAAGGAGAGAGAGAATCCCAAGCAGGCTCTGCACTGTCAGCAAAGAGCCCGATGCAGGGCTCGAACTCATGAACTGTGAGATCATGTCCTAAGCTGAAACCAAGAGCTGGATGCTTAACCCACTGAGCTACCCAGATGACCTGCAAACAGCCGCATTTCAAAAGAGTATATTTCTCACTTCATTCCTCTTTTTCTAAACATGTTCATTGCTCGTAGGCCCTAGTTCTTTTTTGGAGGGGGAGGTGTCTGTTTAGAAGAAATATAGCTGCTTTATTTTTTTTCTCGATAGACTTTTATTTTTTAGAGCAGTTTTAGATTCACAGCAAAGTTGAGTGGGGAGTTCCCATATACTCCCTGCCTCTATACATGTGCAGCCTCCTCCGCTATCAACATCGTACACCACCGTGGTACATTTGTTACAATCAATAAACCTACACGGACATATCTTTATCACCCAAAGTCCATACTTTACATTGGGGTTGATTCAGTATTGTGCACTCTGTGAGTTTGGACAAATGTATAGTGACATGTAGCCATTATTATAGTATATAGAATAGTTTCACTGCCCTACGTATCTTCTGTGCTCTGCTTATTCATTTTCTCCCTCCTCCACTGACTACCGCTGGTCTCTGTAGTCTTCATAGTTTAACCTATTCAGAATGTCATATAGTTGGAATCATATAGTATGTAGCCTTTGCAGATGGGCTTATTTTACTTAGCAATATGTATTTAAGTTTCCTCCATGTCTTTTCATGGCTTGATAGTTCCTTTCTTTTTAGTGCCAGATAGTATTCCATTTTCTAGATGTACCACAGTTCATGTACTGAGTCTACTGCCATTCATCTGCTGAAGGGCACTGTTTTTTTCCCCAAGTTCTGGCAATTCTGAATAAAGCTGTTTTAAACGTCTGTGTGCAGGTTTTTGTGTGGGTATATGTTTTCTACTCCTTTGGTAAATACCAGTAAGGTGTAATTGCTGCAAAATATGGTATAAGTATGTTTAGTACTGTCTTTCAAAGTGGTTGTGCCATTTTGCATTCCCACCAGCAATGAATAAGAGTTCCTCTTGCTCCACATCCTTGCCAGCATTTGGTTTTGTCAGTATTTTGGATTTGGCCATTTTAACAGATGTGTAGTGGTATCTTGATGTTTTAATTTGCACTTTCCTATTGACATGATGTTGAGCAAATGATCTTTTCATTTGCTTGTTTGCCATCTGCACGTCTTCTTTGTTAAGATCTTTTGCCCATTTTTAAGTTGGGTTGTGCTTTTTCTTATTGTTAAGAGTTCTTTGTATATATTTTTGAATATACAGAATAACAGTACTTTGAGTAAAGCCCATTATCAGATATGTCTTTTCTAAGTATTTACTCTCAGTCTGTGGCTTGTCTTCTCATCCTCTTGATAGTGGATGTAGAGAAGAGTTTTTATTTCTTTTTAATTATTTTTTTAAATTTTACTTTATATATTTTTAATTTGCATCCAAGTTAGTTAGCATATAGTGCAATAGTGATTTCAGGAGGAGACTCCTTAATGCCCCTTACCCATTTAACCCATCTCCCCTCCCACAACCCCTCCAGTAACCCTCTGTTTGTTCTCCATATTTAAGAGTCTCTTATGTTTCGTCCCCCTCCCTGTTTTTATATTATTTTCACTTCCCTTCCCTTATGTTCATGGAGAAGAGTTTTTAATTTAATGAAGTAAGTTTAAAGATGCCTTAAGAACTAGATTCCACAACCGTTAGCTATGTTCACGAATGCTGGGCATTTTATAGCTACATAATGCACTAAGGATAGTTGGTGACATTTAGAACATGTACCTAATGTGAACTAATGCACTGATAATTAAATCCTTTTCAACAAAATTCTGTCTGGTAGCATCACTTTAGAGAAAATATTTATCTACAATGAATTATTTGACCCAGAAGGTCATACTGAACTTGCCTGTGCAAAGAGAACATGGTTGACTGTGGCTCTTGGTTACTCCCCAGGCAGAAGAAAATAGCGATTTATCAGATGAAGGCTGTAATTCTCTTGCAACCAACTTGCCATCGAGACATATTGACAACAAGAAAGACATCAAGTTTTCTCAAATGACACAGAAGACAATTTCACATGAAATTAGGGGTTTGAGGCTAGAGCACAAAAAAAGGTAAGTTAAACTCTGAACTCACTTAATGGAATTATACTGCTGCAAGCTTGAGAGAACCAAAAATGTAGCTCCTGTGTTCTCATAAGGTACTAAGTGTGGAGGATCATGCATATTTGTGGCCTTTCTTTTGGTATAGTTTTAACTCCTAGGTAGCCATTCTTTTCATTTTTTTTCTCATTTCTCTCACAGCTATGTGGAAGCCTATAAGCCACCATGGGCTTCTAGTTACAGCAGAGCAATTATCCATATGCCTGCAAGTTTGTCTTTTTTGACAAAATAATGTATTTAAGTCTACAATGTGAAGATTTAATATATGTTTACATTGTGAAATGATTACCACCTTTTACTCATTTCACATGTTTACCTTATTTACTTACTATGTTGGTGAGAACACTTAGGTTCTACTCTCTTAGCAAATTTCCATTGTGCAATATAGTGTTATCAACTATAGCCATGTTATACATTAGGCCCACAGACCTTATTTATCTTTTAACTGAAAGTTTCTACCCTTTTACCAGCCTCTCCCTTTTCTTATTTCCCCCACCTCCATCCCTGGAAACCACCCTTCTACTCTCTGTTTCTATGAATTTGGCTTTTTTAGAGTCCACATATATATAAGATCGTCCAGTATTTGCCTTTCTATGTCTGACCTGTTTTACTTCACATGATGCCCTCAAGGTCCATCCATGTTGCATGGCTGGGTAGTATTCCTGTGTGTGTGTGTGTGTGTGTGTGTGTGTGTGTGTGTGTGTGTGTGATGACACATCTTTAGCCATTTATCTGTTGATTGACATTTATATTGTTTCCATACCTTGGCTGTTGTGAATAATGCTGTGATGAATATAGGAGTGCAGATATCTCTTTGAGAGTGTTTTCATTGCCTTCAGATATATAGCCAGAAATGGAATTGCAGGATCATATTGTAGTTATATTTTTAATTTTTTGAGGAAACTCCACATTGTTTTCCATAGTGGCTGCACCAATTTACATTCCCACCAGCAGTGCACAAGTGTTTCCTTTCCTCCACATTCTTGCCAATACTCGTTTCTTGCCTCCTTGAAAACAGCTATTCTAGCAGGTATGAGATGATACGTCATTATGGTTTTGATTTGCATTTCCCTGATGATGAGCGATTGTGAGCCATTTCATGTACCTGTCGGCCATTTGTATGTCTTTTTTTGGAAAAATGTCTATTCAAGTCCTTTTAAAATTGGATTATTTATGTTATTGAGTTGTATGAATTCCTTGTATATTTGAATATTGACTCATCAGATATATGGTTTGCAAATATTTTCTCCCATTCTATAGATTCCCTTTTCATTTTGCTGATGGTTTCCTTTGCTGTCCAGAAACTTTTTAGTTTGATGTAGTCCCGCTTGTTAATTTTGCTTTTGTTGCCTTTGCTTTTTGTGTCAAATCCAAAACATTATTGTCCAATGTCGAAGAGCTTACTATGTTCTACAAGTGTTACTATTTCCTTTTCAAAATTGCTTTAGCTCTTTGAGGTCTCTTGTGATTCTATACAAATTTTAGGATTATTTATTCTACTTCTGTGCAAAAAATGCCAGTGGAATTTGGACAGGAATTGCATTTAATATATAAATCACTTTGGGTAGTATAAGACATTTTAAAAATATTAATTCTTCCAGTCCACAAACACAAAACATCCTGCCGTTTATTTGTGTCTTCTTCAGTGTTTTTCATTAATGTTTTATGGTTTTCAGTGTACTCATCTTTCACCTCCTTGGTTAAATCTGTTTCTAAGTATTTTGTTTTTTGATGCTATTGTAAATGGGATTGTTTTCTTAATTTATCTTTCTGATAGTTTCTTGTTAGTGTATAGAAATACAACTGATTTTTGTCTATTGATTTTGTAATCTGTTTGACTTGGGTACAAATCAGAGGTTCCCATGACCCCTACTCAGGTTTAATTAATTGCTAGAGCATCTCACAGAACTCAGGGACACATTTATGTTCAGCAGTTTATTAAAGGACATGACTGAGTATACAGAAGAATAGTCACATGAAGATATTCATTGGGTGAGGTTTGGGAGGGTCCCAAGCACAGGAGCTTCTGTCCCCATGGGGTTGGGATGTGTCACCCTCCTAGTCTGTGGATGTGTTCACCAACCTAGAAGTTCTCCAGAGAGGGGAAGGGGACTGGAAATGGAATTAATAATTGATCCTACCTACATGAATAAGCCTCCATAAAAATCTCAATAGTATAGGCCTATTCAGAGATCTTCCAGGTTGGTAAACACATCCACATACCAGGAGGCTGATGTCCTCCCAAATCCTTGGGGACAGAAGCTCCTGTGCTAAGATCCTGCCAGACATTGCCCTATGTGTCCCTTCATCTGGCTATTCACCTGTATCTTTTATCATATTTTAAAAAATAAACTGGTAAACATATGTAACTATTTTTCTAAGTTCTGTGAGCTCTTCTAGCAAATTAATCAAATCCAAGGAGGGTCTTTTGGGAGCCTCTCATTTATAGGTGATGAGTCCGAAGCACAGGTCACAATCTGGAGTTGTGATTGGCACAAGTGGGGTGGGAGCAGTCTTGTGGGACTGATCCCTTAACCTGTGGAATCTGACAGTATATCCAGGTAGATAGTGTTAGAATTGAGGTAAATTGTAGGACCCAGTTGGTGCCACACCCAGTTGGTGTGGCAGAGAATTGCTTGGTGGTGGGGAAGAATACCTCACACATCTGGTGTCAGAAGTGTTGTGAGTGTGGTAGTCATGGAGGAGTAAAGGAGAAACACAGAAGAAGAATGGGTTTTTCCCTATATTGTGGGGTATCACATTTACCTTTTTGCCTATGTTGAACCATCCTTGAATTCCAGAAGTAAATCCCACTAGATCATGGTCTATGATCCTCTTAATGTACAATTGAAATATTAGTATATTGTACTAATACTGTACAATATTAGTATTGTATTGTACTAATTAGTATTAATATTGTATTGTAATAATATTGTACTAATATAATGTACTATTGAAATATTGCGTTGAGAATTTTTGCATCTATGTTTATCAGGGATATTGGACGGCAGATTTCTTTTCTTGTAGTGTCCTTGTCTGGTTTTGTTACCCGTAGTGTTGGCCTCATAAAACAAGTTTGGAAGTGTTCCCTCCTCTTCAGTTTTTGGGAAGAGTTTGAGAAGGATTGGTGTTAATTCTTAAATGTTTAGTAGAAATCACCAGTGAAGCCATCTTGGACTTTGTTGGGAGGTCTTTGATTACTGATTCAATCTCCTTACTAATAATTGGTCTGTTCACATTTTCTATGTCTTCATGATTCAGTCTTGTATGTTTCTAGAAATTTATAAATTTCTTTTAGGTTATCTAATTTGTTGGCATATAATTGTTCATAGTAATTTCTTATGAGCTTTAGTATTTCTGTTATCAGTTGAATGTCTCCTCTTTATTTCTGATTTTATTTGAGACTTTTCTTTTTTTCTTAGTCTAGTAAGATTTGTCAATTTTGATTATTTTTTCAAAAGACAAACTCTTAGCTTCTTTTATCTTTTCTATTGTCTTTTTAGTCTATATTTCTGAGCTTTGTTATTTCCTTCCTTCTATTAACTTTGGGCTTAGTTCCTTTTTCCCTTCCAGTTCCTTGAGGTATAAAATTAAGTTGTTTATTCGAGATCTTTCTTTTTTCTTTTTTTTAAGTTTTATTTTTTAACGTTTATCCATTTTTGAGACACAGAGACAGAGTGTGAGTGGGGGAGGGGCAGAGAGAGAGGGAGACACAGAATCCAAAGCAGGCTCCAGGCTCTGTGCTATCAGCTGTCATGTGAGATCATGACCTGAGCCGATCGGACTCTCAACCAACTGAGCCACCCAGGTGCCCCTCTTTTTTCTTTATGTAGGTGTTTATCTCTATAAACATTTTTCTTAGAACAGCTTTTGCTGCATCCAATAAGTTTTGGTATACTGTGTTTTCATTTACTTTGTCTCCAGGTATTTTTTATTTCCCTTTTGATTTTCTCTTTGACCAATTGGTTGTTCAGGAACATATTGTTTAATCGCTACATATGTCATTTTTTTCATTTTTTTTCTTGTAATTGATTTCTTGTTTTATACCTTTGTGGTCACAGAAGATGTTTGATATGATTTCAGTCTTCTTAAGATTTTAAAGACTTGTTTGGTGGCCTAACAAATTATCTATCCTGGAGAATGTTGCATGTGTGCTTGAGGAGAATGTATATGCTGCTGCTGTTGGATAGAATGCTCTCTATATGTCTGTTAGGTCCATTTGGTTTCCAGTATAGTTGAAGTTCAATGTTCTCCTTCATTTTTCTCTAGTTAGTCTATCTACTGTTGAAAGTGGGGGTATTTAAGTGTCCCTTACTATTGCTGCATTGCTGTCTATTTCTCCCTTCAGATCTGTTAGTATTTGTTTTGTATGTTTAGATGCTCTAATATTGGATACATAAACACTGCAATTGCTATATCCTCTTGATTAATTCACCCCTTTATCATTATGTAATGATTCTTGTTTGTCTCTTGTTGTAATTTTTGGCTTAAAAACATACATTGAGGGACACATGAGTGGCTCAGTCGGTTGAGCGTCCGACTTTGGCTCAGGTCATGATCTCACAGCTCGTGGGTTTGAGCCCCACATCAGGCTCTGTACTGACAGCTCAGAGCCTGGAGTCTGCTTCGGGTTCTGTGTCTCCCTGTCTTTCTGCCCCTAACCCACTTGCATTCTGTCTCTGTCTCTCTCAAAAATAAATAAACATTAAAAAAAAAACAACATCCATTGATGGGAGCACCTGGGTGGCTCAGTCAGTTAAGCGTCCAACTTCAGCTCAGTTCATGCTCTCACGGTTCGTGAATTGGAGCTCCACATGGGGTTCTGTGCTGACAGCTCAGATTCAGATTCTGTGTCTCCCTCTCTCTCTCTGCCCCTCCCTCAATCATGCTCTGTCTCTCTCTCTCAAAAATAAACATTAAAAAAAAAACACGTATTGAGGGGTGCCTGGGTGGCTCAGTTGGTTAAGTGACTGACGTTCGCTCAGGCCATGATCCCATGGTTCATGGGTTTGAGCCCCGTGTTGCTCTCTGTGCTGACAGCTCAGAGCCTGGAGCCTGCTTTGGATTCAGTGTCTCCCTCTGTCTCTGCCCCTCCCCCGCTCACTCTCTGTGTGTCTCTTTCTCTCAAAAATAAACAAACATTAAAAAAATTAAAAAAGCAAAAAACAAAAAATATTTATTGAAATTTATTTTGTCTAATATGACTATAGCTAGATTTGCCCTCTTTTGGTTTCCATTTTCATGGAATATCTTTTTCCATCCCTTCACTTTCAGTCTATAAGTGTCCTTAAAGCTACAGGGAGTCTCTAGGAGGCAGCAGATATTTGGGTCTTTTTTTTTTTTTCTTTTAATCTATTCAGCCACTCTGTCTTTTGATTGGAGAATTTAGTCCATTTACATTGAAGGTGATTATTGATAGGTATGGACTTACTGTTGCCATTTTGTTGCTTGTTTTCTGGCTTGGTTGCTTGTTTTCTTTGTTCCTTTCTTCCTCTTACTCTCTCCCTTTGTGATTTGATGATTTTCTCTAGTGATATACTTAAAATTATATTTTTTAACTTTTAAGTAATCTTTACAACCAATGTGGGGCTCAAACTTACAACCTCGAGATCAAGAATCACATGTTCCACTGACTGAGCCAGCCAGGTGCCCTTCTAGTGATATACTTTGATTCCTTTCTTTTTATCTTTTGTATATTTACTGTAGGTTTCTGCTTTGTGGTTACCATAAGGCTTATATAAAACATTGGGGCGCCTGGGTGGCTCAGTCGGTTAAGCGTCCGACTTCGGCTCAGGTCATGATCTCGCGGTCCGTGAGTTTGAGCCCCGCGTCGGGCTCTGTGCTGACAGCTCAGAGCCTGGAGCCTGTTTCAGATTCTGTGTCTCCCTCTCTCTGACACTCACATTCATGCTCTGTCTCTCTCTGTCTCAAAAATAAATAAACGTTAAAAAAAAAAATTTAAAACATCTTATAAGCCTATTTTAAACTGGTAACAACTTAACTTCAAATGTATACAAAAGTTCAGCATTTTAACACCTCACTCTCATTTTGTTTTTGATGTCACCACTTACATCTTTTTATATTTGTGTATCCATTAACAGATTATTGTTGTTTTTAATACATTTATCTTTTAACCTTTATGTGAGAGTTATATGTGATTTACCTTCCACCATTACAAGATTTCAGTATTCTGAATTTAACTATATGTTTACCTCTACCAGTGAGATTTACACTTTCATTTGTTTTCATGTTACTAATTAGCATCCTTTCATTTTAGCTTGAAGAACTCCCTTTAACATTTCTTTTTTCTTTTTTAATGTTTATTTATTATTTTTGAGAGAGAGAGAGAGAGACAGTGTGAGCAAGGGAAGGGCAGAGAGAGAGGGAGACACAGAATCTGAAGCAGGCTCCAGGCTCTGAGCTTTGAGCACAGAACCTGACATGGGGCTCGAACTCACGAGCTATGCGATCGTGACCTGAGCTGAAGGTGGACGTTCAACCGACTGAGCCACCTCGGCACCCCCACTTTAACATTTCTTATAAGGTCAGTCTATCTAGTGTGATGAACTCCTTTAGCCTTTTTTTTTTTTTTTGTCGTCTGGGAAACTATCTGTCTTTCGGTTCTGTAGGACAGCTTTGGGGGGTAGAGTACTCTTGGTTGGCAAGTTTTTGTTTTTGGTTTTTTTTGCCCCCAGGATTTTAAATATACCATACCACTGCCTTCTGGCCTGCAAGGTTCCTGCTGACAAATCTGGTGATAATCTCATGGAGAATCCCACTATTCCTTTATGTTCAGTGACAAAAGGCAAAATAATTATTTCTAGAACATCGCAATAAAACTTGTCACCTAGGAAGGAATGGGAGATGGTGGAAGTGTTCCTTTACATTCTTTCATTAGCACTGTATAAACTAGGTTACCTGGGAGACACAATGCCCTAGGAGAATAGGATACAGAACAAATGTTTTCACTTATTCATTATTTATAGTAAGTCATCCCAATTCTGTAAAATGTTTGAGGCAGCTCATAACATAAACACACTTATACTTTAGAAAAATAATAAAGGATTTGAAAAATCATGTAGTAATGTGGAAATCATAATTATTCCAGAAATATGAAGATCTCAATGGAGATATATGGGGAGAGGATGGGTGATATAAAGTAGCAGTAGATTCTAGATTATGACTCACTTGTGTGTTATAAAATCAACTTAGGAGGTCACTAACTGGTATTTTGTTTAAAAAGAAATTTGAATAATATTGAAGACACTAGAGTGTTTTTCACATAACAAGTATTATTTTGTGAAATTACTTCAGTTCTCTCTCTTTGTATATGTGTACTACATCTCAATAGAAATGTATTTTATACTCTGGGTCGTAATCAAAAGAGTTAAAGTCATTCCCTTTGTGAGTGGAGGACTGCAGAGGAGACTAATAATAGGGCAGATTCAGGGGGGCTAAGAGCAAGGTAATGGCACTCTCAGGGCAGGAATTCATGGGATTAGATTTAAAGGGATAGAGAGTCAAAAGGGCAAGGTACCTGCTAAGGAAGGGCAGTGAGGTAGGTGCATGATAAAAATTACCTCTACATCACAATTTTGCTTGGGGCCAAATTCATCTGAAGATGTTATAGATTCAATCCTATCATTGTCCTTTGTATTACTTAAGTAGCCCTTGTATAGCAGGTTACTCTAAAAAGGAGCCACTTCTGCTAAAGAGCTTTTAGTTTTGCTTTTAGTTCCTTTATAAGGAAGAATAAGGTATTTCTTATAAAATACTGAGTTATAGACCAATTGATGGGAGTTCTGAATAGGAACAAGCCTGTGGTTTGCATAGTGACTATCAAATTTATCTACACGTTAAAATCACCTGGCTATCTTTTTTAAGTTTTAATTTGAATTCCAGTTAACATATAGTATAGTACTAGTTTTAGGTGTACAGTTTAGTGGTTCAACACTTAATCTGTTGAAGTTAATCTGATCAAGTCTTTAAAATTCTACAACCATGGTGATATAATTAGCAAAATCCAGACTGGAAAATCTATAGTACAAATTGCCTGGCAATAGTGATAATGAGGATGATAAAAGACTTGGAAAAAGAGCCTATAGATAAAAAAAGAGATCTAAAAGACACATCAATCAACAAACTGTAATGGTGACCTTACTGAATCCTTATGCAGAGTGTTAATAAATTTTGACATTTATGAAACAATTGGAAATTTGAACACTGACCATGTTTGATGATACTAAGAAATTATTGTTAACTTTTAGGGTGTCATAATTGTGTTTTAAATGTGGTTTTTTAAAAGAAAAAACACCTTGGGGCACCTGGGTGGCTTATTAAGCGTCTGACTTCTGCTCAGGTCATGATCTCGCAGTTTGTGAGTTCGAGCCCTGCGTTGGGAGCCTGGGGCCTGCTTCGGATTCTGTCTCTCTTTCTCTCTCTCTCTCTCTCTCTCTGCCCTTCCTCTGCTTGTGCGCTGCCTCTCTCACAAATAAACATTAAATTTTTTTTTTCAAAAATAAAAGAAAAAGCACCTTGTAGAAATTAATATTAAAATTTTCACTCATGAAATAATATGATGTTGGAATTTGCTTCAAAATAATAAGAAACTGGAGTAGGGATATAGCTGAAATAGGATTGCCTATTATTGAAGCTGGGTGATGGGTACATGGGAAGATTGTCACATTATTCTTTTTCACGTCTATTTATTTTTGAGAGACAGAGACAGAGCATGAGTGGGGGAGGGACAGAGAGAGAGGGAGACACAGAATCTGAAGCAGGCTCCAGACCCTGAACTGTCAGCACAGAGCCCAATGCGGGGCTCCAACCCATGAACCATGAGATCATGATCTGAACCAAAGTCACTTAACCGACTGACCCACCCAGTCGCCCCAATCATCACATTAGTCTGTCTACTTTTGTATATGCTTGAAATTTTCTATAGGTAAAAGATGAAAAAAAGAAAAAGTAAGAAAAAAAGCAACTCAGGAATTATTCCAATTTTCTGTGCAATTTAGGTATGAAACATCAATATTCCTCTGTGGAGAAGAGAAATCCTCTGATTTTTCAGGAGAGAAAAAGTTCAGAAGAAAGAAAAGTTTACAAGTACAGTTGCATACTGAAAGAACTGAGGTACATATGATCTGAAAATGTTTTACTTTTGAGCATTGTTTTTAGCTTTCAAACATTCCATCACATTTTAGTCCAAGTATTGAAATGTCACATCAATCAAAATCATTTTTTTTTTGAGAAGAGAGAGAGAGTGTGAGCAGGGGAAAGGGGCAGAGGGGCAGAGGAAAAGGGAGAGAGAGAATCCTAAGCAGGCTCCACACCCAGCCTGGAGCCTGACGTGGACTTGATCTCATGACCATGAGATCATGACCTTAACTGAAATTTGTGCAGACACTTAACCTACTGAGCCACCTAGGTACCCCTGAAATGTCACAATCTTAAATATTTCTTCTTCTTTCTCTTCCTTCCCCTGTTCCTCCTCTTTTTCTTCCTCCTCCTCCTCCTCCTTCTTCTTTTTTTTTTTTTTTTTTACAAAAAATGTAACAAGGAACCCATTCAGAAGAATATGACATTTTCCCCTTCCTTCTCCATTAGATCTTTATTTTTATTACTATACTCTCTGTTAACACTTCTGCTGTTGTAACAGTGACCCTGAGCATTCCTTGGCTGTGGCAGCATAACTTTAATCTTGGCCCCCATCTTGCTCTATATATGGTCTTCTCCCCTGTGTTTATATCTCAAGTCTCCTTCCATTTTTATAAACACTTCATTGTATATCTCATCTTGAGATCCTTAACTTTGTTCCCTCTCCACAGACCTTTTATCCAAATAAAGTCACATATACAGGTTCCAAGGATTAGGACATGGACCTATCTTTTTGGGGCCACCATTCAGCCTGCTTCATTCACTATATGATGTACTTAGATATACTGTCTATCTCATCTGGGTAATTTCTCCCATCTGCTTTCTCGTTTATCTTTCTCCAGCTGAATATAATCTCTAGTTTAAATTGTCTATTGAGAATTTAATTTCAGTGCTTATATTTTTTACCTCTAGAAACTTTATTTGGTTCTTCTTTTTTTTTAATTAAAAAAAAATTTTTTTTAACGTTTATTTATTTTTGAGACAGAGCGAGACAGAGCATGAACGGGGGAGGGTCAGAGAGAGAGGGAGACACAGAATCTGAAACAGGCTCCAGGCTCTGAGCTGTCAGTCAGCACAGGGCCCGATGCGGGGCTGGAACTCATGGACCGCGAGATCATGACCTGAGCCGAAGTCGGACGTTCAACCAACTGAGCCACCCAGGCGCCCCTGGTTCTTCTTTTTAAAAAGAATTTTTTTTTTTAACATTTATTTATTTTTGAGAGACAGAGAGAGACAGAGCATGAGCAGGGGAGAGGCAGAGAGAGAGGGAGACACAGAATCTGAAGCAGGCTCCAGGCTTTGAGCTTTGCGCACAGAGCCTGACGCGGGGCTTGAACTCACAAACCGCCAGATCATGACCCGAGCCGAAGTCAGACGCTCAACCGACTGAGCCACCCTGGAACCCCCATTTGGTTCTTCTTATAATCTGCCTTATGTCGTGTTTTTTGGTCATGTTCTTTAGTTGTTTCAAGACTGATACCTGATAAATATAATATAAAGTCCCTGGTGGATCTAAATCTTCTGTTTATTGCTTTGTCTGCTTCTTACTCATTAACTTATGTCCTTGGGTGCTTTGTACTTTTTGTTTATTTTCTCATATATTGTTGATCTAAATCTGTGGGAATCTCACGTGAGTCTGGATCTAGAGTATTCTCCTCCAAGAGAATTTGAATTCTCTTCTGCACTGCACTTCAGAGATGTGATGAACATGGGACAACTTTAAATGACTTTTTTGGTTTCTATTCTCCTACCCCACATATTTAGTGTAGATTTGAGTTCGGTACTTGTGTGGGTAGATCTATCACTATAACTAATCCAGAGGAGTACTCTTTCTTCTCTCTCTCTCTCTTTTTTTTCCAGCCTGGAGCTGAGACAAAGACAGATTTTACTCTGCATACTTCTGTGCTTCAAAAGGGGCCTAGACTCCATGTAAACAAGGTTCTAGGCTCCACGTAAAATTGAAGACACCTATTATTACAGTCCTCATTTTCTAAAGTGATGCTTTTCTGTCTACCCAGCTACTTGCCACTTTTGAATCATGCTTATGCATATACATGTTAAGTGGATAATTTTCTCAGTCATGAGGATGATTTAAAGCATAAGTACCTGTGTTATTTGAATAACTGTGTTGATTCTCCACATTATTTTGCTCATCTAGTCAAAGCCCATATATGTAGCCTAGAATCTGGTGGTCTTCTCTTCACTATACCATAGATTTGCCCTGCTTTGTGAAATCCACTATTTTAAATTGACACGACATTAATAAGGTGGTTTAGTTGCATACTTAGAAAAACATGACTCTGCAAAAAAAATTCTATAGTTTATTTAAAATTTTAGTGTATGTAAACTCTAATTCCATTACAAAAAGCAATTTTACATCAGTGAGGAACCCAGATATGATTAGCTATCTTTTTAAGAGGTTTATTTTCCAGTAATGCTGGTTTACCAGTGTGATCTCAGGCACCAACATTCCTGCATTTGGCTCTAGATTGCCTCTTCCTCAGTGAAGCTGTTGAAGGAGAAGATGACTAAGAAAGAAAGGTCTTCACTCAAGTTTCCGAATCAGTACAGTGTTCACAAGACTTTATCACCCCTTTGTACATCTTCCTCAATTATTCGGTATTTAAATCATTGTTGTGGTTTTTTTTTTTTCCCTTAAATGTTGCATTAAGATTTGGGTTTTTCTTTTCAGAATCATCTATCATTTCCACATAAAGTATGCAAAATAGTTTGTGCAAACTAAGACTATGCTCTAGGGAGGGTGGCGTAGAGCTAAGATCACTGTATGTGGAATTCAAAAACTTAACGTTGGGTCCTTATTGACCTCACTTGCTAGCTTAGGCTCTTGTACAATTCACTTTATATCTCTGGGCCTCAGTCTCCACATCTGTACAAGAATCTTGTACTAGACGGACCCTTGAGATTTCTTCTAACACTAACATTCTATGATTTGAGTTATTTACATGTTAGGTGATTAGATAAATCATCTTTTCAAAAAATTTTTACTGACAGGTTGTGGAATCTGGGATTCTTTGCTATTTAAAGATACTCTTGTTTTTCCTTTCTATAATAACTTTCTATAAAATTTGCTGTGACTTGAATTAAGAGTAGCAAAAATTGGACGACAGCCAAAGGATAGTGAATCATGGGCACTGCTTACTGACCAGGGTAAATTCTGCTCCATAGAGAGATGTCTAAAAGAAGCAAGGTGGGAATTCTGGGATGAAGAGTATATAATTCACTATCACTTGGATGGTCTTTTAACAAAGGTTTTTATGGAGTAAGAGACTGGAGAATCTCAAACTGTTGATAGGCTTGCTAATATTTTAATGGAAAAATGGCATAAATATTTTGTGTGTGTGGTGTTTTGTTTCGTTTTTGTGCTGCTTTCTAATGTGGCTGTTTCTTTGACAGGAAAAGGGAAATGGTTTCTAGCCTCTGCAAGACATCATATAATGAAGTACCTCAAGGACACTTACACTCACAAGAATTAAGCGGTAATAATAGATTCTAGAACTTCTTGAATAAATTACCTGATTGTGTACATTTTAGAAATTGTTTCAGTGATTAGTGTCGCTTTCTTTACTCCTAATGGCATATGATATCAACTAATATTACATGATGTGACAAATGCTGTAGTCTGTGAGTAAGCATAAGCAAACTAGGTAAAATAAGGATTCATAAATGTCTTTTTTTAGAAATATCTTCTGTTATATTGATAGGCAAAATGTAACATATGTGCTTATTTTAGTTAAAATATTTTGGGAAAAAAGTGTGAATATTACATCCAATGAATATATTAGTAAGCACTAGAGTCACTGATTTTACTAGGACTTAGTTCTTGGTACATAGTACCCTTCACTTCTTTTTTTTTCCCCCTTCACTTCTTGACACTGAACTCTCCCGTATCTTGGGCCTCTCCTTTATATTTATGGAGTCATTTAGCATATTTTTCCTTTCTGATCATCATATTAGGCATCTTTTTATTTTATTTTTTCATAAGTAATCTCTGTGCTCAACGTGGGCCTTAAACTCACAACCCTGAGATCAGAAGTTGCGTGTTCTACTAACTGAGCCAGCCAGGTGCCCCTATGTTAGGCATCTTTTCTTTTTTTTTTTAATTTTTAATGTTTATTTATGTTTGAGAGAGAGAGACAGACAGACAGAACGTGAGCAGGGGAGGGGCAGAGAGAGAGGGAGACACAGAATCGTAAGCAGGCTCCAGGCTCTGAGCTGTCAGCACACAGCCCAATGTGGGGCTTGAACTCACGAACCACGAGATTATGACCTGAGCTGCAGTTGGATGCTTAATCAACTGACTCACCCATGTGCCCCAGACATCTTTTATCCTCCAGTTTTATTGGGATATAATTAAGATGTAGCACTGTGTAAGTTTAAGGTGTATAGCATAATGACTTGACTTACATATGTTGTGAGATGATTACCACAGTAAGTTTAATTAATATCCATCATCTCATATAGATACAGAAAAAAAGGAAAAAAAGTTTTCCTCATGAGGAGAACTGTTAGGATTGTAAACAACATCCATAGCCTTCCCTATTTTCTCATTGGAGAAGAGTCCCTTTCATGTCACTAATCCCTTCACTCTTAATTTTCTTTCATTGAATTTTCTTATGCTTCCTCAGGGACTGTGTCAATATTATACTCTATGTTTTTCAAAGAAGCTTCTTGAAAGAGTTGGTTTCCTTAATTATTTATTTACTTCCTATTTCACTGAAACCTGGTTTCCACCCCTAATACTCTACTAAAACTCCTGTTATTAAAGCCATCGTGGGGCGCCTGGGTGGCTCAGTCGGTTAAGCGTCCAACTTCGGCCCTGGTCATGATTTTGCAGTTCATGGGTTCGAGCCTCACATAGGTTGTTCTGACAGCTCAGAGCCTGGAGCCTGCTTCAGACTCTGTGTCTCCCGCTCTCTCTCTGCCCCTCCCCAGCTTGCACTCTGTTTCTCTCTCTCTCTCAAGAATAAGTAAACATTAAAAAAAACACATTGTTATCAATATGTTAGTCTTTCTCTGGTATTTAGCACTGTCATCTAGCACCTCTTTTTCTGAAAACTAAGGGTAGTACCCACTGAACTAAATTCAGTTTAATTCAACAGACATTTTTTGAGGATCTGTTCTGAAGTAGACACTGGCACTTGAAGAATGAAAAATCTTGCCCCCTAGAGCCTGATAGTTGAGTGAGGGATATTGACATGCAAGCAATCACAATACCAATAGCTTTGTCTGAGATATGTACCAAGTGATATGGGAGCATGGAAGAAGGATTTAAACATTCCCAGGGAAAATGGTGACTGCCTTTGCTATGTGAGCTTTGCATGACTTTTCTCAGTTTCTGAGAGTTGTTTAGGAAACTTGTAGACTTGGAGGTCATTAACTCTAGACATACCTAAAGAAATCATGAGATTGATTTTAAAGCAAAGAATTAGAACACAAAGACTTGCTCCTCTTTCTTCCTTTACTGATCATTGTTGTTTTTTTCATTGGGAGAGATTGTAGCGGGGTTGACGATAATTATTCGTTTGAATTAATTAACCGTTTTGTCGTGTGTATTTAGCACTTCAGAAGGCCTGTAAAATTTTTAGCAAAATTCAAAGTGGTAAAATTTATGTGAATGATCTGCCAATGATCCATCACACCTTGAAGATTTTTATAAGTGATTCGGAAATGCAAAAGGCACTAAAGACTGTTGATATTGATGGTAAGTTTTGTGTTTTCATTATTAGTTTAAGGTTTGCAAACATGGATGTAAGTTCTATGTTGGTCAGATTAATTACACATCATAGGAAAGCTAAGCTTTATAATATGTTCTAAAAACTTTTTTTGCACATTTACGATAATATTAAAAAATTGGGCCTCTGGTACAATTGGATTGGTTGATTACTAGATTGGATTATGACATACTTTCATCAACATCTGATATTTTTAGACTTTTAATTTTTGCTACTTGCATACGATAGGGAAGATTTCTTAAGGCAAAAGTGTTTGAGTATAAAAGACCAGATTAATATATTTATGTTAAAATTAAGAACTTTTATTTATCAAAAGACACTTTAAAGTAAAAAGACAAGTTAAGAACTTGGAAATATTTGCAATTCACAGAAGTGACTAGTGATTAGTTTTCAGAATGTGTAAAGAACTCATACAAATTAGTAACAAACAATGGAATAGAAAAGTGAGTAAGACACATGGATAAGAATATCACATAAAAGAAAATATATGTAGCCAATAATCATATAAAAATATTTTCCATCCTCAGTAGTCAAAAAAATGCAAATCAAAATCCTAATAATTTTATTTTAAAACCTCTGGAAAAGTAATTGTTCTTTTGTTGTCAGTGTCCAATACTTAAAGAAGTAAATAATAAATAGAGAACTGATTACATTTACAGATCATTCCAAGCTTATTAAGGAGGAGAGATAAGTTTAGAATAAAAATGGTATAGATAAGTTGAAGGATTGGTCAGAAATAAAATAAACTTAATACCCACAATGACACAGTAATACTCTGAGGTTAAAAGCATCAAGCTACTCAAATAAAAGATGTGGATTGGTTATTATAAAAAATTTGTAGATGGAGAATACTAGGAGTCAAATGGACCACCAATAGAACGTTACTTAGCAACCTAACAGGAATTGACAAGTTACAATAGCGTGCATTCGTCTATCTATCCGAGTCACCCCAACATTTTTTGAGTGTCTACTGTGCACAACTTTCAGAGGGCATAAAAATAAAATAATAAATATAAATCTAACTTTTAGAAAGACTAAAAAGCAACTCTATTTTTTCTGACATGTTTATTTATCCATATGTTAATTCTCTTGACATATAATTTTTTGGAGATTTATTATTAAAATAATTATTCAAAGTGGAAATAACTTTATTCTCTGAAAGCATAGGAGAATAGAAAGGAGAAAATAAAACTTATGTGTAATCCCACTACCCAGAGCTGAACTTTGGTATTTTTACATATATTTTTCTAGGATTTTTCTAAGCATGTGTGTGCGTGTATGTGTGTAACTGTGGTATATACATATGCATAAACACATAATTAGAAAAAATATATGTTGACTCACATGCATACAATTTTGTTACCTTTTTCTATTAACTTTATATGTTAGGCAACTTTCCATGTAAATAAATACAGATCCACACTGCCTTTTTAAATGTTTAATAACATTTATTCATTTTTGAGAGAGAGACAGAGCATGAGTGGGGGAGGGGCAGAGAGAGTGGGAGACACAGAAGCAGAAGCAGGCTCCAGGCTCTGAGCTGTCAGCACAGAGCCCGGCGTGGGGCTCGAACTCACAAACCGCAAGATCATGACCTGAGCCGAGGTTGGACGCTTAACCGACTGAGCCACCCAGGCACCCCAACACTGCCTTTTTAAATGGCTGTGTGCCAGGGTCCAGCCCCAGCAGGTCCTGGGGTTCCTGAAGGATTCACGGTGTCGGCGAAAATAACAAATGGACACGGACAACAACAGTGTGTTAGACTGGCCGCTTTATTGCGGCAACCGTGGCATTATGTTTGTTAGCAATTTCCTTGTAGCGTGCGTCATCTATGTTTCTTGGCTTTACCTAATTCTAAAAATGTTCCTTTGTGTAATCACCCATTAAGGGACAACATGGTTATTTTCTTGTAACGTTACAAGAAATTGATTAATTTCTTCATATTATTTTCATTATGTATCTATGTTTATTTATAGTCTATAAAGCATTTGCTTTGCTATTTTCATGAAAGGTCATCTATCTCTCAACACCTCAAGTGGAACATTTACAGGGACATGACTTCTTAATTGTTTCTTTGAACCATTTGCGTATAAGGAACAAAAGTTATTCGCTTTGGTCCGGGGTGCCAGGAGGGAGCCAAGAGGGCCCTGGGAACCCACGCCTTATGCGCTCCCAGGGAGACAGTGTATACCTAGGAACTAATGAACCATTCTGTACCTTAACCCACCAGGTCCAGTTATCATCTGGAATGCCTCCTGGGGGCCAAGTGGGCCTAGGGTTGGAGTAATTTGTATCCATAGATACATTCCTTTGTTGCCAGGGTGGGGATTTCAAATCCATTTGTCCCCCTCCCTGGCTGGGAAATATATGGGGCTATCCTTCCTTTAGGTAGGGGAGTCTTTACAGGGGGTGGCAAGGGCTGGATATAGGCCCGCATAATTTCCCTGCGGAATCTTATTTCTTTCCCCCGTGGTCCTTTTCCCAGGGGGCCTGTCATGGGCAATTCCCCAACCGACAAATCCCCAGGTACTTTCATTGGTAGGGGGGCTTCCCTGACCAATGCTAAGGCCAAATTACATAAAAGCAGGAGTACGAGAAGCTTCGCTGTCGGTGCGCCGCCATGCAGTCCCGATCCGTCCACCGCCCGGGCCCTGCCATCAGGCTGGTTGGAGAGCTTGGCTTTTGGCAGCTGTGAATTATTCTGTGGAACAGATCAAAGCACAAAAACAAATTGTTTTGAAAAATAAGCTATATAACAAATAATCTAAATAAATATGTTATTTCTAATATTTTTGCTGTTATAAGCTGGGTTTTTTCTCTTTATCTCATCAGGCAAAAGATAGGTTACTAAAATTGAAATTGCTAGGTCAAAGGATGTGAACATTTTAAGGCTTTTAAGTAATACTGTTATTAGAAATTCAGGGGCACCTGGGTGGCGCAGTCGGTTGAGCGTCCGACTTCAGCCAGGTCACGATCTCGCGGTCTGTGAGTTCGAGCCCTGCGTCAGGCTCTGGACTGATGGCTCGGAGCCTGGAGCCTGTTTCCGATTCTGTGTCTCCCTCTCTCTCTGCCCCTCCCCCGTTCATGCTCTGTCTCTCTCTGTCCCCAAAATAAATAAAAAACGTTGAAAAAAAAAATTAAAAAAAAAAAAAAGAAATTCAAAGCAATAAATCTTTAGAACTTTAGATTTCAAGACTTCAGATGGAGTTTCTTCCAATTACCTGGATTTACCGTTGGGGAAACTGAGGGACAGAAAGATAAAAGTCTACTCCAAAGCCATACAACCTATTTTACTTTATTTGTTTTTATTTTATTTTAATTCCAGTTAGTTAGCATACAGTGTTGTATTAGTTTCAGGTGTACAATATAGTGATTCAGCAATTCCCTATATTACACAGTGCTCATCAAGATAAGTATACTTTTCATCCCCTTCACCTATTTCATCCATCCCCTCATCCACTTTCCCTCTGGTAACCCCCGGTTTGTTCTCTATAGTTAAGAGTATGTTTGTTGGTTTGTCCTGTTCCCCACCCCCGCCCCCCACCACTTTGTTCATTTGTTTTGTTTCATAAATTCTACATGTGAGTAAAATCATATGGTATTTGTGTTTCTCTGACTGGCTTATTTCACTCAGCACTATACTCCCTAGCTCCATCCATGTTTTTGCAAATGGCAAGATTTAATTCCTTTTATGGCTGAATAATATTCCATTGTATGTGTGTGTGTGTGTGTGTGTGTGTGTGTGTGTGTATATATACACACACACACACACACACACACCACATCTTCATTCATCTATCGATGGACATTTGGACTGCTCCCATAATTTGGCTATTTTAAGTAATGCTGCAATAAACATAGGGATGCCTATATACCTATGAATTAATGTTTATGTATTCTTTGGGTAAATTCCCAGAGGTGTGATTACTGGATCATATGGTAGTTTTCATTTTTTGAGGAATCTCCATACTGTATTCCACAGTGGCTACACCAGTTTGCATTCCCACCAACAATGCACAAGGGTTCCTTTTTTTTTTCTACATCATTGCTAACACTTGTTTTTTCTTGTGTTTTTAAATTTAGCCACTTTGATAGGTGTGAGGTGATATCTCATTGTGGTTTTGATTTGCATTTCCCTGATGATGAGTGATGTTGAACACCTTTTCATGTGTCTGTTGGCCATATGTAGGTCTTCTTTGAAGAAATGTCTGTTCCTGTCTTCTGCCCATTTAAAATGGATTATTTGTTTTTCTGGTGTTGAATTATATAGGTTCTTTATATATTTTGGATACTAACCCTTTATTGGGTATGTCATTTGCAAACATCTTATCCCATTCAGTAGGTTATTGTTTAGTTTTATTGGTTGTTTCCTTTGCTGTACCAAAGCTTTTTATTCTGTGGTAATCCCAGTAGTTTATTTTTACTTTTGTTTCCCTTGCCTCAGGAGATGTATCTAAAAAGATGTTGCTATGGCTGATGTCAGAGAAATTACTGCCTCTGCTCTCTATTAGGATTTTTATGGTTTTAGGTCTAACATTTAAGTTCTTAGTCCATTTTGAACTTTTGTGTATAGTGTAAGAAAGTGGTCCAGTTTCATTCTGTTGCATGTTGCTGTCCAGTTTTCCCAACACCGTTTGTTGAAGGGACTCTCTCTTCCAAATGCATATTCTTGTCTCCTTTGTTGAAGATTAATTGGCCATTTAACTGTATGTTTACTTCTGTGTTTTCTATTCTGTTCCATTGATCTATGTGTCTATTTTTGTGCCAGTACCACACTGTTTTGATTACTACTGCTTTGTAATATAACTTGAAATCTGGAATTATGATACCTCCAGCTTTCTTTTTATTTTTGAAGGTTGTTTTGGCTATTTGGAGTCATTTCTGTTTCCATACAAATTTTAGGATTGTTAGTTCTAGTTCTGTGAAATGCTGTTGGTATTTTGATAGGGATTGCATTACATTTGTAGATTGCTTTGGGTAGTATGGATATTTTAACAATATTCTTCTAATTCGTGAGCCCGGAATGTCTTTCCATTTGTTTGTGTTATCTTCACATTCTTTCATCAATGTTTTATAGTTTTCTGAGTACAGATCTTTCACCTCCTTGCTTAAGTTTATTCTTGGTATTTTATTATTTTTGGTGCCATTGTACATGGGATTGTTTTCTTAATTTCTCTTTCTGCTGCTTCATTATTAGTGTCCATACAAACAATTTTAGATAACATATGTTAGTTTAAATTTTTATTCCTTAATTTTTACATTGAAAAAATGTAGACCTATATTGAATATCTTGGTAAAAATTGCAAATACAAGAAAAAGTTTAATAACTGAATATAAAGGTTTTTTTGTTTTAAGTTAGTATTTTTAGCTTAAAGAAGTTTACAAATTACAAAACGAAAATTATCTCTTCACCTCAATCTTTCCCTACAATTCTTCATAGTACACACTTAATAATTTGGTAGGTATTTTTCCTGGATATTTGTTATATACATTTTAATTGGTCTCATATTGATTAATGGTGAAGTTACCTCTAAAATTTTTGCTATTACAAATAATGCTATAAAGAGCATCCTTGTTCATCAATTCTTGCACATTTGTGTAAATATTTTTATAGGATAGATTTCTAGAAATGAAGAAGCTGGGTCATAGGATATGCATATACCTATAGGAACATGGTTTATGTCAAGTCATGTTATCTTGTCCAGCTTTATTGAGATATAATTGACAAATATAAATTGCATATATTTAAAGTGTACAACATAATGATTTGATATACATATACATTGTGAAATGATTACCAGCTATCAAGTAAAGAACATCTCCATCACCTCACATAGTTACCTTTTTTGTGTGTGATGAGAACACTACTCTCTTAGGATATAGTCTCTCAGCAAATTTCAAAGATACAATATAGTATTATTAACTATAGTCACCATGCTGTACATCAGATTCCCAGAACTTGTTCATCTTATACCTAAAGTTTGTATCCTTTGACAAACATCTGCCCATTCCCTCCACCCTCCAGAATATGTCATATACATAGAGGTTACATTTTCTTTATTCATCTGTTGGTGAGCATTTAGGCTGTTTCCATTTCTTGGCTATTGTGCATAATGCTGCAATGTTTGAAGTGCACATAGCTCTTTGAGACAGTGCTTTTATTTCCTTTGGGTATATATCCAAAAGTGAGCTTGCTGGATGATATGATAGTTCTGTTTTTAATTTTTAGACAAAACCTCTGTACTGTTTTTGGAATTGGCTATTCCAATGGATTTTAAATTATCTGCATATTTTATAGTTTTATTGAGGTATATACTTGACATATTTAAAGTATACAATTTGAAAATTTCTACATATGTATATACTTGTGAAAACTCAATCCCATTATACCCCTTTGTAAGCCCCCATTCTCTTTCCACAACCCCCCCTCACTACTTCCCAAGCAAACACTAACCTGCTTCTGTCACTACAGATTGTTTGTATTTTCTAGAACTTTATATAAATGATATCATGCAGTAAGTACTCATTTTTTTAGTTTGATTTCTTTCACTCAGCTTAATTATACTGAGATTCATCTATGCTTTGGTACATATCAGGTTTATTTCTTTTTATTGCTAAGCAGCGTTCTCTCTTATGGATGTACCATGATTTGTTCATCCATTCATTAATTGATGATGTTTGGATTGCTTCTAGTTTTTGGCTATTACAAATAAAGCTGGTGTAAACATTCATTTATGTGTCTTTGTGTAGTCATATACTTTCACTTATCTTGGGTAAATACCTGATGGTAGGATAACTGGGTCATATGGTAGGTATATTTGAATTTTTTAGAAACTGCTAAACTGTGCTTGCAAAGCAGCTGAATTATTTTACATTGTTATGAACAATTTATGACAGTTTCAGATGCTTCTCATCCTTGTCAATCCTGGAATTGGTGAGCCTTTAAAAATTGTCATTCTAATAGATGTATGGTGTTTTCTCGTTGTGGTTTTAATTTACATTTCCTGAATGATCAAATGATTTTGAATATATCTTCATGTGCTTTTTTTGCTACCTGTATATCTTATGCCCATTGAAAATGTGTTTGTGTTCCTACTATTGCATTTTGAATGTATATATTCTGAATACGAGTCCTTTACTGGATATGTGAGAGAGAGCACAGGCAAGGGAGGAATAGAGAGGAAAGAGAATCCCAAGCAGGCTCTGCCCTGTCAGCACAGAGCCCTATGCGGGGCTTGAACTCACCAACTGTGAGATCATGACCTGAGCCAAAATCAAGAGTCGGAATTTAACCAGCTGAGCCACCCAGCCACCCCAATTTTTGAAGAATATCTTTCAACTTAAGTTCATACTTCTGAAGAAGTCTAGTCTACAACTATTTCTTGTATGGATTGTGCTCTTGATGTTTTATCTATAAGGTTTTTGTTTAAACCTAAATCACATAGAAGTCAGAAAACAAATCAAAATAATTGATTGAAATTTGCACAAATGTTTCATTGTTTCTTTGAAGGAAAGGAGAAACCACTCTCAAGTTATTACACTGAAAAAAAATTTTTGAGGTAGACAACTTGACAAATTTTCCAATCCAGAAAGTGTTTCTGTGGTTTAGAAATGAGAACAACTAAGCCTTGTCAATTTCTCTGAACGTAGAAGCCTGCAGACCACCAGAAGCACTGAAATGTTCTTTTATAAGTTACTTTGTTCAGATTACATTAATTTAAAATGTAAATTTATAATAAGTTTCTTCCAAACACAGATAAACCCTTTCAAAATTGGCCTCATTTACTATATGAAGAGGAAAATGACATTAGAGTTATTTAACTTGAAGAGTCTTGAAAAATTAAGATGTTGCTTGACACAGATCTATGCTTGTCTAGAAAATGAGGCAGAAGAATCCTGATTCTGTGTTTTGTCACACTTTGTAAATCTGGATTTTCAGCTCTAGCTGCTCATCAGAGATGACCTGTGCATTAACATGCAGAAAAAAAAGCTCCATAATTTCAACTTCTCACTCAAACCAAGCAATAATTTCTTACTGAAATTTTCATTTGTACAATTTAGATTTCTTTCTTTCTTTTAATAAATAGGCATTACTTTTTGCGTGATAAATGAGATGATTTTTTGGATGAAGATTTTAATATTGTGCAATATTTTGTGCATTTGTTTAATGCATTTTGTGTGTGTGTGTGTGTAATGAGAGAGAGAGAGAGAGAGAGAGAGAGAGAGAGAGGAAAGGAGGAGAGGAGAGAAGGAGATGGAATGATTTGAGGCAAAGCTTTCATTAGAGTCTCATCTGGATCTGTAATCTCCCCTAAAACCACTGGTATAGAGGGTCTTAGCTAGAACACGATGAAATCAGTCCTATTCTTTTCAGGTAAAACCATTATATATGTAAAATTGACAAATTGCATGATTTTTTTGCACCTAATGACAAGTATAAAAATTAGAGCTTTGAGTAAAGAATATTGCAGTATCTTAAATTCTAATCTATATCATTTTGATTATTGCTGGGCACTATTTACTATATAATTAAAATGTGTAATTATGTTTTTATGATAGGTTTTCTTTTTACATTCTATATTTAATGTTAATGCTCCTCTAGACTATCAGTTAATTCTATTCACATTTTTAGTTTGCATTTTTATCTTATGTTCTTAATGAGTTTGCTAATGCAGTTTTTTTCCTTCTGTTTCTGAACCATTATTATAGTTAATGGAATGCTGGATTTTTCAGATTTCCTTAAGACTGTGAATGATGTTTGTTATTTGGTCTCCCAGGATCCAGGTAAAAAAAAAAACGATTCTTCAAAATTGCAGAAAAGAATGATTTTGATTGTCACTGATTTTAGGGTGGGATGGTTATATGAATTTATGTTTTTTTCAGATCTCTTACATAGTTTTTTCCCCTGTAGCCTAGGTTGAGAAAAATTAGACACGAGTTATTTCATAAAAGGCACTAAAAACCTGTCCACCCCAATGAGTATCCTAATTTTCTATCCATAATCTCCACTTATTCCTGCATGCAACTGCTAGATTTTCTTAACACACGATTTTTGTCATATCATTCTCCTGCTCAAAAATTTAGATGCTTTTCCTGTGATGAAATGAATGTGGTCCAAACCCTTATGCTTGACATCCTCACCCCCTTATAATTTTTCTTGCCACTTTCCTCTTGGTAGAATCTTTTCCAGGCAAGAACCCCATGCTCCAGTTATAGACACAAATGTCTATACATGCCAATTTCATTCTTGTTTCCAGGCCTTTCTTTGTTCATGTGTTTTTTTCTTTTTTTCCCTTTGAAATCTCATATCTGTTTTCTTCTCCATTGTGAATAGTACTTTCTTTGCTCTCTTTGGAATCTGCTTGTATTTCTCCCTAAAAATTTCCGACACTGATGGATCTCCTAACAACTTTTAGTTTACACTCCTATAAATAGCAAAGAAAGTGATTGGAAGAAATATTCATGTTACTGATAGAAACAGTGCTTCCAATATTCTGAGATCTCTAGGGTTTGTGACCTAATTTTAACAGTTCTTTGGGTTAAAACAAATCAAAACAAAAACCAGTTCCTTGGTTTTGCCATTAGGCAAGATCAAATTCCTATGATCTGTCCTTGGGATTATATATTTCTGTCAACCAGCCTGTATTTTCTTGGAATCAAGGATATATGAATGTGATAATCTTTATATACCTGGATAAGAAGCAAGAGGCAAGAAAAACTCTTTAATGTTTATTCATTAATGTAGTGAATGTTATTTAATACATTACCGTATGCATCAGTTAGCAATATAGATGTGATGCTTGGCTTGCTTTCCCTCTTTGAATTTCTTCCTACTTGGCATTTTGATTAACTCCTATAGCACTGGGTTTCCTCTTTGTCTACTTGGTTTTCAGGTTATAGCTTTTTCTTGACTAGATTTGTAAGTGTGTTTGGGTACCTAAGTACTGCCTGCTTGTCGAGCCACAGTTGAGCTATCATGTATTCCTTTGTTTTTCAAGTTCTGGTTTTCTATTTTGACCTTATTTATTATTTATGGTCAAATGTTCTGAGACCAACCAAGAAGTGCCAAATTTCTTTTCTTCCTCTTAAAACAGTATGCCTAATTCTCAAATACACTATTTTTAGTAAAATATCCAAGCAATATAATAGTATATAAATGTAAAATACCCTCTTTAATCCTTCCTATATTAAAGTTAATGTTGACTTTAGCATCTTTTATTATATGCATTTATGAATGTATATATTTACATATTTTGTAAGAGAAAATGAGTTATCAGTTACTAGGCAGAAGAGAACTAGAGTACCTGGGTCTTATAGAGGCAAGTGAAAAGATCAAGCATACAGTTAGAAATCAAGAGACCCTAAGAAAATAAAAGGGAAAAATATGATCATCTTATACTTTAAGAGAAAGGGATCATGCTATGTACTTTGTTGTCTAGCATGATTTTTTTTTTTTTAACTGAGTAATATGTCTTGGAAAGTTTTCCCCATGCCAGTAAGTGTAGGTCAGCCTTTTACTTAAAAAAAATTGTTTTTAAGTTTATTTTTATTTATTTTGAGAGAGATACAGAGCAAGTGAGGGAAGGGCAGAAAGTAAGGGAGATAGAATCCCAAGCAGGCTCCATGCTGTCAGTGTAGAGCCTGATGTGGGGCTTGATCTTACAATCCATGAGGTCATGACCTGAGCCAGAATAGTCGGATGCTTAACCAACTGAGCCACCGAGGTGCTCGATCCTTTTATTTTTTAATAGCTGCATGGTGTCTGAAAAATGTAGATGTACTATAATTTATTTAACTAATCCTTTATTGATTCTAATTATCTTCCTATTATAGACACTTTCACAATGAATATCTTTTCTTATATTTTATATTTTATACATATTTATTTTCACATTATAGTTTATATATGTGTGCTTGTGTCCTTAAGTTCCTTTCAAGGCAAAATTAGTTGCCAGTTATTAGGTAGAGGAGAACCAGAGGGACCCCTATGTGTGCATTGGGGCATGCCTTCAACACTCAGACAGATAGTTTTCAACTCTTCCTTAGCCTTCACTTCCTGCGTGTGTATATCCTCAACGTAAGCCAGACCTGAGAGTTCAGAACCTACTCTGGTATTCCTGGGTACAGACCTGTTTATGTGTGTGGCCATCTAGATGCTCAGGAATATGTTGGAACTTTTCAAAGGCCTCTACAGACGTCTCATTTCCCAGATTTTCCTTTTAAGCTTGTTTGTTAGCCTATTATTTGCCCCAATTGTTTTTTTTTTAATGGCATGAATCTACATTTATTGACTTGTAAATAGGTCCATGGCATATTTTTAGTGAAAAGGCAGTATACTATATGTACTGTTTTAATTGAGTGAAATGTTCACAATCGTTGATGAACGTAAAGAGACATAGAAAGGTATCCAAGTAGGATATTAATCAAAATGCATCATTTTTTGCATGCCCTGGTTGGGAAATTTGTGTTGCTTTTATCTTTCTTCTTTGTACAGTTGTGGGTTTATTTGATTTTTAAAAATCAGTGGGTCGGGGCCCCTGGGTGGCTTAGTCAGTGGAGTATCTAACTCTTGATTTTGGCTCAGGTCACAATCCCAGGGTTGTGGGATCAAGCCCCAAGTCAAGCTCCACATTAAGCATGGAGCCTGCTTGGGATTCTCTCTCTGTCTCTCTCTCTCTCTGTCTCTCTCTCTCTCCCTCTCTCCCTCCCTCCCTCCCTCCCTCTGCCCCTCTCCCCTGTTCTCTCTCTCTCTCCAAAAAAAAAAATTTTTTTTTAATCCTAAAAAATATTAGTATGTCATTGGAAGAGCAGCAATAGCATTTAAGAGCAGGGCTCCTGAATCTGACTGGTTTTTGTTCATTTGTCTCAAGTTTTTACTTAAACTAATTAGTTAGTATATAGTATAATACTGGTTTCGGGAGTGGAATTTAGTGCTTCATCATTCACATGTAACATCCAGTGCTTGCTCCAACTATTACCCACCACTTCAGACCGTTATAATGTTAACTAATTGCCTCTGATTGTGTTTGAGGAGTACTTCCAGGGAAAAGGCTCTTTGCCTTGGGCAAGCTTTGAGTCCGGTCAAATAAGGCAGCTTGGCAAGTAGGGTCTTCCAGGGAGCCACAAGACAGGTCTAATAATGACAGTTCTTAGAGAATGGGGCTTTGAAGAAGTTCCAAACTCATTCTTCTCCATTGGCTGTCAGGCGGCTGTTTTTCATCATGAGGGTAGGCTCTTAGTTTTCAAGGCTCCTGGGAAGCTGGGATGGTAAGATGGGAATAATGGCAAGCTAAAATGCCACAAAGCTCACTATTACTGAAGTTCAGCCGTTTTTCTGAAAGAAAACACTCTTTGGATTACTCTAAGCCTTTGATTTATAGCCAGAGTTTTGAAAAAAGTTGATTCTGACAGTTTGCGTCCGTGTTCTCACAGCTTTTATGGAGGAGAGGATTCCCAGAGGTCCTTCCTCTGCTACTTTTGCTCGCCTGGTCAATAACAACTGGTTGGTTGGATGAGTGAATAATGCCCAGTTCTTCCGCCATGATTGTGCAAATCTAAGAACTTGTGGATCACTAGGCTTGTTATATCCTGAATTCTGAGAAAATGTAGTCTGACAAAAAGTGATTCGCTCTCTGAAGTTGATTATGGGAATTGTGTTTCCTTATCAAATTAAGGGGTGCGGTAGTCGGAGGATCACTTAAATTTAGCATTAGGACACAGGTATCAATCTGTTTAGATTTTAAGGAGGACATCTGTTTAGGGAAAATTCTCTCATTAATATGAATATTTTCATTTAACTGTGTTCTGTCCAATTCATTTTTAAAAAATTATTTATTTAAAGTCAAATTAGTTAACATACAGTGTTGTATTGGTTTCAGGAGTAGAATCCACTGATTCATCACTTACATATAATACCCAGTGCTCATCCCAACAGGTGCCCTCCTTAATACCCCTCACCCATTTAGCCCATCCCCCATCCACCTCCGCTCCAGCAACCCTCAGTTTGTTCTCTGTATTTAAGAGTCTCATTGTTTTTATCTTATTTTTCCTTTCCTTCCCCTATGTTCATCTGTTGTGTTTTTTAAATTCCATATATGAGTGAAAACATATTTGTCTTCTTCTAACTGACTTATTTCACTTACACAATACACTCTAGTTCTATCCATATTGTTGCAAATCTTTCCAATTCATTTTTGATGTTAAGGACTGTTAGCATAAGAAAATGAAGTTTCTGTGGAGAAATAGAAGACCTTTAAATAGTGGTTAAACCATTGCTAAACTCTTTGTAATATAAAAAATCTGAAGAGAAATTTTGCATCTATTCTGTTCTTTCTTTTACACTATTTTTTCTAAATTACATTTTAAAACAATGATGCCCTCAAATTTTAGATTAAGCTGCCTTGCTATTATAGATTATACCACTGATAGATATGAAATTATTTTAGTTACAAGGCTTAACTAAGCGGTGAATACAGAATAATCAGATAATCCAGAGCTTTTTAGCACAATGCCTATAGCTTTTAGCACAATGTTTGGCATATAGATAGCATTCAATAAATACCACCTATCTTTGCTAATATTATATCAATAGTGATAATAGCAAAAATTACATTTTATATTAGGAATGTGGTCCTAATATAAATTGGGCAAATGGAATTGGGCAAATGCCTACTTGCAGGTAAATTTTTAGAAAACCCTATGCCTATGTAAAGGTATTGTACCCTGGTAGGCTGTTGACACAAAATCAGCCCCTCCAAGAAAAGCTGTTGATTCTCATGATAAAATAACTTCTTTGTTTATTATATTTTTGCAGCATTCCAGAATGCCTTGAAGATTTTCTGTAGGATAAAAAGTGGTCGAGTTGCGACTGATGAACTGGCTGCTGTTTTGGATAGCATGGATATTCCTGTAATTCCTGAAACTTTTCCAGGAAGTGATAAAACATGCTAGTATAGACAGTGAGTTATTTGAATTACTATGTAAATATACCTTTCTTGGATATCAGTGCTCTGATTCATCCTTTATCTCTCCTTCTTGATTCTTACCTCTTGCCACCTATCAATGTTGCTTACTGGTGTCTGTGGTAAGAGATAGTCTAGAAAAATTAAATGAGAAATTTCTAAAATTATTAGATTTTGGTATGTTTGATAAAAATCTAAGAGAAAAATGTATTTATTTTCTTTTCAAACTTTCCTCTCTTTTCCATTTCTTGTTTGTGGAGAGATGGTTTCTTTAATGTCAAGGGCATTGGCTTCACAAATTAGGAGACCTAAATTTCTTGAATTTTTAACTTTATTAGATAGCTTTGATTACACAATCTTCTCATGCTATTCAGTTACTCTTTGCAAAATGTAGATTTTTAAAAAAACATTATGAATATATTTAGCAGATGTTTTGTATTACATGTTTATATGTCACCAGGGGTGTCTGATAATAATGGATTGATAAATGATTGATTCATTGATTATCCATGTATTTAATGAGTCAGTCATTTAATATCTACTGTGCTTGGAACTATGCAAGGTGATACAGAGATGAATAGAACACATTTCTTTTTCCAAAGGAGTTCACATTCTAGCGTGGAAAGAGTCAAATAAAATGAAAATTTAATGTCGTATATAGCAAATACTGTTACAGAATGTAGTTAGGCTGCAAATGTATACTGGAAACACCAGGGAAAGATAATCAGAGAATGTGATGTCTGAGCTAAATCTTGAAGGATCAATAGGGGTTAGTTGGTTGAAGGTGGTAATGAAGAATGAGAAAGACATTTTAGACTGAGGGAACAGTTTGTGTAAATATGGCAGGAACATTATCAGACATGGCATCCTTTTCCATGGGCTTCCACAGGTTTTTGTCATTTGTCAGTGCTGGCTTTTAGGGGGTCTTTGGTGGCTGGGATGTAGTGTGAAGATAGAACCAGGCTGCATGGATTTTAGTAGGTAGTCATTTATGGTGAGTTCTGGGTTGATAGACATAAGTGGAGGGATGTTCTGGAGCATAAAGATGCCCATAAAATAGGGATTTTAAAGCTTAATCTCAAGTCATATTATTAAATAGCCTTTAGGGCATGCTCTACCAGAAGCAACAGAAATTACATATGAAACCACTGTGGCTTTTTTTTTTTTTTTTTTTCTTTTTTTGGCTTATGGAATTCTGGTCTGGATTTCTAGGCTTTGTACTTGGGGAGCTAAACTGAAAAATTATGCTGATTTCATAGATTGTTGTAGGAATTAAATAGAACCTATTGGCACTAGAATAGTCTCAAGAAATAGGAAGCAGAAACCTGGGAATTATCCTTGACAACTCTTGTTTTCTCTGTTCTCCTCATGCAACCGTTGTGAATTACTATTATTTTAAACTTCTAGATATCTCTTAAATCTCTCTATTTTCCACCATTTCCTTAGTCCAAGTTACCATAATTTTTCCTTAGGACCATCACTGTTCATCCTAACAAGTCCACCCACATCCAGTCTTTTTTTTTTTTTTTTTTTTTTTTTAATGTTTATTTATTTTTGAGAGAGACAGAGACAGAATGCGAGTGGGTTAGGGGCAGAGAGAGAGGGAGAATCCGAAGCAGGCTCCAGGCTCTGAGCTGCCAGCACAGAGCCCAACGGGGGGCTCGAACTCACGAGCTGTGAGATCATGACCTGAGCCGAAGTCGGACGCTCAACCGACTGAGCCACCCAGGTGCCCCCACCCACACCCAGTCTTATCCCCCTTAACACTATGGCCAGAATGATCTTTTCAAAACACACATCTGTGGGGCGCCTGGGTGGCTCAGTCAGTTAAGTGTCCGACTTTGGCTCAAGTTATGATCTCAGGCTTGTGGTTTCAAGCCCCATGTTGGGCTCTGTGTTGACAGTTCGGAGCCTGGAGCCTGCTTCAGATTCTGTCTCCCTCTCTCTCTCTGCCCCACCTCCCCTCTCAAAAATAAATAAACATAATAAAAAAATAAAAAAACCCCACACATCTGATCATGTTACCTCCTTGCATAAACTCTAATAATACTTCTTGGGATGAAGAGCCCTTTAAGGTCACGTACAAGGACTTGCAATGTCTGGCCTTTACCTTAGATCTCCAGCGTCATCTCAGACCACATTCTGCTTTGCTTACTGTGCCCTCTTAGAGTTTCAGTTATATACCAGGCTTCCTCCTGCCATAGCCTTTACATATATTCTTTTCTTTTCCTGGAGCATTCTTTCCCTCCTAGTGAATTACGACTCATACTTTGGATCTAAACTCCACTCTATTCTTTAAGGATGCTTCCATGACTTTTCTGACTAGGTCAAGTTCTCATACACTCTCACAGCACTAATCACAGTTGCAATTTTTATTTCTTATATTTTTAAAAATTTTTTTCATTGTTTATTTTTGAGAGAGATAGAGAAACAGAGTGTGAGTGAGGGAGAGGCAGGGAGAGAGAGGAAGACACAGAATCTGAAGCAAGGTCCAGGCTCTGAGCTGTCAGCACAGAGCCCGATGCGGGGCTCGAACTCACAAACCACGAGATCACGACCTGAGCCAAAATGAGACGCCCAACCGACTGAGCCACCCAGGTACCCCTATTTCTTATGGTTTTGTGAAGATCTGTATCTCAAATAAGACTAAATACCAAGAAAGCAGATATCATGTGTACTTTTGCTCAATATTGTATCCTCAGTACTCCATACAGTGCTTGTGGCACATATTAACTGCTCAACAAATATATGTTGAATGAATTAATAAGTCTCACCCTTCACTCCATCTCCTCCAACCAGAGAGAATAAGATTTTTTCATTTTGTCATTTTTAATAACCTGGTTGTGACTTAAGGTAAAATTCCTCATAGGGGAGGTCCTTGTCTTTTGACTAGGAAAATCATTTTAACAGGTATGTTTGATTATGAGAGCTAAAGCCTATTGGGAGATACCTAGTTTGAGCAAAAAGGTAAGGTAAAGTACTCTATATAAGACAACAACAGGAACTTAGAATACAACAGTGGCTAATCGGCAGCTGGAAGAGGAACACTGAGGGAACCTAAGATTGGATGGGGGTCTAGCAATCAATAGAGAGTGGCTGTAGAACTTTAGGACAATACTATGTAGTGCTTGCTGTGCTATAAAGAAATCCCTTACTCTCATTAATTTCAAGTTATCTAGTAAGAGTTGGTTATATACAATAGCCTTGTGTTAGTCATGTGGTGGGTGGATTTAAAGGAAAAGGGTCTGTAGGTTCTGTGTTAGGTAGGCTTGGGGTGGAGAGAAGATAGCACCTATAGGATGTGATAATGTGAGAGAGATCAGGAGTCCACGGGAATAGAAAAAACGAAAATCAACTGCCAGAGTATAAAACACTCAGGAATCTTCAAATTTTGGAGGGAGTATTGATTGCTGTTCATATAATGTATGGTGTGGGGTCGGGGCTATTTTACTTAAACATTAAAGGAAAGGACACCCTCAGAATGCCAAAAGTTTTGGGTTACCCCGGTAAGAGATATGGATTCTTCTGTAACAGAATTTTGAAGTAAGGAGTGATATAAGTCGGTTATCCTGCTAGTAGAAGTCGTAGCACCCTGGTATAGGTACTGTTTTTTTTTTTGTTTTTGTTTTTTGTTTTTTTTTTTTCAACGTTTTTTATTTATTTTTTTTTGGGACAGAGAGAGACAGAGCATGAACGGGGGAGGGGCAGAGAGAGAGGGAGACACAGAATCGGAAACAGGCTCCAGGCTCCAAGCCATCAGCCCAGAGCCTGACGCGGGGCTCGAACTCACGGACCGCGAGATCGTGACCTGGCTGAAGTCGGACGCTTAACCGACTGCGCCACCCAGGCGCCCCAATATAGGTACTGTTTTAACATCTTGTTTTTGTATTTGGTTTGGTTTTTTGGAGCAGTACTGATAACATGGAGAATATCTTCATGAGTACGCATGATGAGAGGAATGCTGCTGGAATTTGCAAGGAAGTCCAATAAGCATTTGCTTCATTAAGATCTGGCAAGAGGAATATGGAAAATCACTTGATGACAGTTCTGGTAGTTTGGTTTCTGAGATAGGATATTGGTGCAGTAGTTGTTTCTCTCGTGGTATTTACCGATCTAGTAATTGAATTGGGTGAAAAGTAGTAACTAGTACGATTTTTGATGAGAAGGTCTCTGATATTGTGGAGCTATTGTGGAGATTATGGAAATGTGTTAATAGTCATTTAACACCTTCAAAGTAATGTTGCCTTGAATATGACTTTGATGATTAGGATACTTTTTTTTCACATTAGATAGTTACATTTTCCAGGTTGAATGGAAAGGAAAGTTCCAATATGAGCTTCCTCCAGAAGGACAAATGTAAGAGTGGGAAGCTGTTTTGAACTTCTCTTATGAAGTAAATGCTACCTGTAACTGTACTGATTGTCTCAGTCTCAACCAGGAATTATTCATTGAGGTTTTGATAAGCTAGATAGGGGTCAAAATAGTAATTTCAGATTCTGTAATGCTTATTTGGCCACCAGAGACTATATAAATGGGTAGTATTTGTCTTAGATGTGTGTGAGAAGTATTTGTCATTGCATAGAAGAAGGAATAAATTTGAGCGAGAGCTAGTAAATCTATACATGGTTGGCTACTGCATGCTCACTGGTCAATGTTGGACCTCTTTCCAGAAAGGGGAGTTCTTTAAGTAGAGACCAGATATAAACAATACAGCCTTCTCCATTGGATTAATTTTTGGATGATCCAACAGAAACTTTACACTGATCAAATTCACGAGTTTGAGGGTTGAAGCCTTGAATTATTTTAGGACTTAGCTTTGATCTAAGAACTTGGGATATGGACTCTACAGAAGTTCCAGAAGTTCACTGGGGTGTTAGAACCACAATCAAGAACAGAATGAGAATAAATACCAAGAAAATAAAAAAACAGAATGTAAGAGTGGCGCCTGGGTGGCTCAGTCGGTTAAGCGTCCAACTTCGGCTCAGGTCATGGTCTCGTGGCTCGTGAGTTCGAGCCCCACGTCAGGCTCTGTGCTGACAGCTCAGAGCCTGGAACCTGCTTCAGATTCTGTGTCTCCCCCTCTCTCTGCCCCAACCCACTTGCATTCTGTCTCTGTCTCTCTCAAAAATAAATAAACATTAAAAATAATTAAAAAAACCCCCAGAATGTGAGAAGCAGTTCTAATCAGAAGGCAACTTAACATCAATTGGTGTAGCACTTCTTTGGTTGGGTCAAATACTTACTTGCTTTGCAGTGATTTAAAGTCCTGGACCTGACATAGCTTACCAATTTTCAAAGAAGCAGAATGAATCAATCTTACCCAACACCAAAACCATAGTGTATATAATAATTCTTGGACTCAAAAGGCACATTAAAAACTGGCATCTTCTTTTCAGGGTCTTTGCTTATGCTTATAACTGAATAGTTGATTTTTTAGGCATAGGCTGAAGAACAAACCTAGTATTTTTATAAGTAGGTAAGTCAACACCTGGTCTTTCTCACCTTGAATGTCAAGCGAAGTTAGACATTTGGAGGCAAGAACTATTGGGTGTCCAATTGGAACAACATTATTTGAGGTCACTGTCTCTGACCCCATTCTCTGTCATACACTGTCCAAGAAGGAAAATGGTTTTAGACAGAGGCAAGGGAAGGAATGGTAGAAGTTATAATTATGGGAGTGCTGTACATGTGTAAGATGCTAAGTAAATGGTTTACTGCTATCCACAATGTAGACATTGCATGATTCTTTACAGCCTTTAGTATATTTATTCATTCAAAAATATTTTTTTTATTTAATTTTTTATTTTTTTAAATTTACGTCCAAATTAGTATATAGTGCAACAAGGACTTCTGGAGTAGATTCCTTAGTGCCCCTTACCCGTTTAGCCCACCCTCTCTCCCACAACCCCTCCAGTAACCCTCAATTTGTTCTCCATATTTACAAGTCTCTTATGTTTTGTCCCCCTCCCTGTTTTATCAAAAATAATTTTTAAAAAATAATTTTTTTAAAGTTTATTTATTTATTTTGAGAGAGAGACAGTGCAAGTGGGAGAGAGGCAGAGAGAGAGGGAAAGAGAGAATCCCAAGCAGGCTCTGCACTGTCAGCGCAGAGCCCAGCGTGGGGCTCGAACCCATGAACTCTGAGATCATGACCTGAGCCCAAATCAAGAGTCAAACACTCAACTGACTGAGCCACTCAGGTGCCCCTCAAAAAAATTAGTTTTTAAGTGCTAGGAAGTATATAATTTGCTAGGCATTGGGGAAACAAATGACATCCTGTACTCTTGAAGAGCTCACAATCCAGTGAGAAAGACAAAAGAGCTAAAACTTGAAATTCTACCTATAGTAAATTCTCAAAACACTATTTGTTAAATGAATGAAATATTAACCTGATTACCTAGCTGTGGAGCTTAAAATGTGACTAATTTCTTTTGATGGGAAACTCTTTTATTAAGGGAAAAAGAAAATAATGGTCTTTTATGTTTCAGTGTATACTGAGCTATTAACAATTCTAGATATTATTCACAACCTCTGTTCCTACTTTCACACATCTCTGTGTTGTTTTTGTATTAGAATGGGATGGAAACTAGATTTGTGTTCAAAAAAGAAATAACAGCACTTGAACTTACTCTTTCTATTACAGGTAACCACATGGTGGATATTAGAGATATTCTATTTATTTTGGATGAACTACAGCACCAGTATGAAGATTTTTGTAAGTGAGCTCTTGTTGCTACAGCAAGTTTTATTTATAAATAAATTGCCTTTAAATTAAATCCTAATTTGTAGGTTTTATCATATGGAATCTGAAAGCCTTCTCTGACCCCATTAACTCTAACTCTTTTAAATTTTTTTTTATGTTTTACTTATTTTTTGAGAGCAACAGAGACAGAGCGTGAGCGGGGGAGGGGCAGAAAGAGAGGGGGAGACACAGAATCCAAAACAGGCTCCAGACTCTGAGCTGTCAGCACAGAGCCCAACACGGGGCTCGAACTCACAGACTGCGAGATCACGACCTGAGCTGAAGTCAGACGCTTAACCGACTGAGCCACCCGTGTGCACCCCCCCCCCCATTACTCTAACTCTTTAGATAAAAGTTTAAATCCTAAATATACCTAATCAGTATTGATTATGTAACTACCATAATTTTCTTTTATCTTTCCCTTAATATTTTGCAACATGAAGTCAACTTTAAAACAAAATAATAACACTAAGAAAAAAAATGTAATTTGCAATTTGTGGGTCATTCTGACATCCTGACATTGACAGTTAAAAATTTTTAATATAGGGGTGCCTGAGTGGCTCAGTCAGTTAAATGTCCAAATTCGGCTCAGGTCATGATCTCATGGTCCGTGAGCTCGAGCCCCTCATCAGGCTCTGTGCTGACTGCTCAGAGCCTGGAGGCTGCTGCAGATTCTGTGTCTCCCTCTCTCTCTCTGACCCTCCCCTGCTTGTGCTTTGTCTGTCTCAAAAATAAATAAACATTAAAACATTTTTTAAAAATTGTTTTTAGTATATTATTCAGTATCATTCATGATTAGTTTTGTTTTTCTCCATTAAGTATGTTTTTAAAAATCTCTTCCTATTACACATGGTGTCACTCCCTTTTCTTTCTCTGTCCGGACATCCTTTGGTCAAGATTATCTATGTGTATAATTTTAAGCTCAATTTGGCTCAGTTGGTTGAGTGTCTGACTTCAGCTCAGGTCGTGATCTCACGGTTCGTGAGTTCGAGCCCCGCATTGGGCTCTGTGCTGACAGCTCAGAGCCTGGAACCTGCTTCGGATTCTGTGTCTCCCTCTCTCTCTCTTCCTCCCCTGCTCACAGTCTGTCTCTGCCTCCCTCAAAAATAAATAAAGATTTAAAAAGATTAGAAAAAAGAATTATATAGTTCTAATAAACTTGCTACAAATAGAGCAGCCTCTTGCCTGATCCTTTCCTCAGTTTCTCCAGAGGCAAACATTTTAGCTGATTACCTGATATTTGTTTTCATGACTGTAAATAACATGTTTGTATTGCTTCTTGTTGATTTTTTAAAATTTTGGGTAGACCTAGTAAACTCCTTAATATGAAAAATAAGGATTTAGCTCTGTTTCATTTTCCCTGTCCCCACCATATCCACTTCCCATACCTATCCATCCTCCTAATATAGTCATAGGGTAATTGAGTAAGTTTTAATTCTGTATTTATGTTAATATATTTATGTACACACTATTCACTGCTGAGCCACATGTAAGTATCTTGTGGCTGCTTTCTCTTTCTGTACAATTTTTCCCTCTTTGAGTTGTCTTATTTACTTATTTGCTTGGTTTAAAAAAAAAGTATATATATTACTGATTGAAGCTTAGACTCTGCCAACTGTCTAAATATCCTCTTCGTAAGTTTGTCTGCACAAGGTATTCTAGTAGTTTTGTCTTCTTGAAGAAATCTTCTTTAGAGTATTTTGATGTTCTTCAGTATGAATTTGTTGCCCTCTACATTTTGTGTGCAACTGTCATCTTGAGATGTTTCTTCATTAACATGCTGGAGACTTTTCACTTCTCTCCTCCTATGACAGATTCTGTCTTCATATTTTATTGATAGTTTGGGTACAGAATTCTAGATTGTAAATAATTTTCTATGTTTTCTACTTTTCAGTATTGCCATTGAAGTGCAAAATTTTCTGACTCTTGACTTTGACACTGATTTTTTTTTTTTTTCAAGCATATAGGATATTTTCTAGTCTTCTGAAAGTCTCCTTGAAAGAAGTTTCTTTGTAACGATTGTGCTGAATACAGCGTCCTTTGATTCTGGAAAATTAAAATAATTTGTTGATGATTTCCTTTCCTCTATTTTTTCTGTCTCTGTGGAACTCTTGATATTTGGATATGTGACATAATGGGATGATTCCTTTTTTTTTTAACCTTTTTCTCTTATCTCTTTGTTATGCTTTATTTATTTATTATTTATTTCATGAGTGAGAGTGGAAGAGGGGCAAAGGGAGAGGGAGAGGGAATCTTAAGCAGGTTCCACACCCAGTGCAGAACCCAACATAGGGCTCAATCTCACGACTGTGAGATCATGACCTGGGCCGAAATCAAGAGTCGGATGCTTAACTGACTGAGCCACCCAGGTGCCACTCTTTGTTATGTTTTCTGAGAGAGTTACTTAAATTTATCTTCCAATGCTTCTATTTAGTTTTTCATTTGTACTTTTAAATTTCCAATAATTTCTTTCCCCTCTGTTATTTTATTATAATATCCTCCTCTTATTTCATGAGCATTTCTATTGTTCCACAAACAATATCTTCTGTTGCAACTAAGAACTTCTGTTGCAATGCTTTTGAGATTTCCTTTTTCATTCATATTCTGTCTCCTCCAAGGTATTTTTTTCTGTTTGTTTTTCATTTTAGGAGTGTTCCTCAAATGTCTGGTGATCTTTGGTTGTCTACTCATATTTGAGAATGGTGAACTCAAAAGCTATTTGGAAGCTCTGAGACTGAGGGCAAAACTAGCTGATTATGAGCTGTAGGATAATGATTCTTTTTTTTTTTATTTATTTTTTTTTATTTTTTAATGTATGAAATTTACTGTCAAATTGGTTTCCATACAACACCCAGTGCTCATCCCAAAAGGTGCCCTCCTCAATACCCATCACCCACCCTGCCCTCCCTCCCACCCCCCATCAACCCTCAGTTTGTTCTCAGTTTTTAACAGTCTCTTATGCTTTGGCTCTCTCCCACTCTGGCCTCTTTTTTTTTTTTTTTTTTTTTTTTTTTCCTCCCCCTCCCCCATGGGTTTCTGTTATGTTTCTCAGGATCTACATAAGAGTGAAACCATATGGTATCTGTCTTTCTCTGTATGGCTTATTTCACTTAGCATCACACTCTCCAGTTCCATTGTAGGATAATGATTCTTAACCAGAGATGATTCGGAGATTTCCCCCGCCCCCCGCCCCGAACTTCCCCTTCCCCCAGGAACATTTGGAAACATTTGGAGACATTTTTGGTCATCACAATCTGTATTACTGGCATCAAGTGGTGAGAGGCCAGGGATGCTTCTGAGTATCCTACAATACACAGGACAGCTCTCTCAATAAAGAAGTATCTGTCTCAAAATGCCTGTACTGCTGAGACTGAGAAACCCTGCTATCGGGTGGTCTGGCTGGGCTATTTGCCTGGAAAACCCTTAATATGACTGTCTTTAGGGTATATTTCCTTTTGAGATGGTCAGAGTGTTCAAAGAAACTTTGAATATCCTTCCCGCAGGTATAGCCTTGCTTCATAGAATTCCAGGTGTTAAATAAGACGAAAGACTGAAGTTCCCATTATTCAGTGTAAGCCTCCCTCCGAGTTTTGCAGGTAATACTCCTACCCTCTATTGTGTTTAGTATTCCATAATCCAGAGCCCTTGTGTTTAACCCTTTCTGATGAATTGTCACTTTCCTGCTGGAGTAGGAGAAGATCAATAACTGGCTGTGCCCAGTGGATAAAAGTGAATATCTGGCCGTGTGAAGAGACCCTAGGTATCAAATTACTACTTAAAGGGATTTTAACCAGTTCTTTCTTTTTAGCTTCACTCTTACCCTCACTTTTAGAGATACCTAAATGCTACTAATTTATGAGCTTTTGGAGTTTTTGTGTTATGAACTGGGTTGCTTCTTGGCTTTCCCCATTCTGCCTTATGGTTCAGCCTTTTCAGGTCTACTAAGTTCATCAGCTTTCCAGATTCCAAAATTTAATTGTAGTAGTTTCTTTTCCTCTTCTTTTTTGTTATTATGGATTTGTGATGTTTTAAAAATTCCTTTAGTTTATTTTTGAGAGAGAGAGAGAGAGCGAGCCGGGGAGGGCAGAGAGAGGGGAAGACACAGAATCCAAAGCAGGCTCCAGGCTTCAAGCTGTTAGTACAGAGCCTGATGTGGGGCTCCAACTCACAAACCGCGAGATCATGGCCTGAGCTGAAGTTGGACACCTAACTGACTGGGCCAGCCAGGCATCCCCAAAATTCCTTAGTTTAAATGGAGTGTTTGAAGGCTGTTCAATTTGCTATTATTACCTGAACGTTTCAAAGTTTATTTTGAATTCTAATTTTGTCTTTGATGTGGAAGTTTTTTCATTAATTTTTCTTTTCTGACATAGATATTACTAATAATCACATACCCACTCCCATGCATAATAATTCATGTTATTCATTCTTCTGAATCCTTGCTGATTTTTTTTTACTAGTTCTGTTATAGAGAAAGGAATATTGTCTCCAAATATAATTGTAGATTTGTCTATTTCTCCTTTCAGTTTTGTCAGGTTTTGGTTCATGCATTTTGAATCTCTGTTGCTAGGTGAATTCACATTTAGAATAGTTCTATCTTCTTGGTGAGCTGATTCTTTTATCATTATGCAATGTGTATGTGATCACTGGTAATTTTCTTTTCTCTCAAGTTTACTTTTTCTGATTCTAATATAACTCCAGTTTTCTTTTGATTAGTGCTTAGATGGTAAGTATTTTCCATCCTTTTACTTTTAACCTTCTTATATCACCAGTTTTGAAGTATTTTGTAAACCACACAGAGTTGGGTGATGTTTTTTGTATTTATTTGTATAATTCCTGTATTTTAATTGGAGTGTTTAGATCATATGTAATGTAATTACTTATACATTCAGACCAGGTGTACCATATTATTATTTGTTTTCTATTTTTTCCTCTGTTTTTCAACCATTTTCTCCCTTCTTTTTTTGGGAGCATTTTTTTAGTATGTGAATTTATTCTATATGTATTTTCACTATATCTCTGTATTTTTCCAGTGGTTGTTTTAAGGATTATAGTATACATACTTAACCTTTTCTAGTATGCTAAAATAAATATTTTACCACTTCAAGTGGAATATAGAAGTTTTACCCTTATATAGATCTTTTTACCCTCCCTCTGTTAAGCTGTAATTTTATTATGTATTACCACTATACACACTGAAAACTTCAGACAATGTTTTATAAGTTTTGCCTTCAATGATCAAACATATTTTAAACTTCTAAGAGGAGAATAATAGTCTATCATAAAATCAAGTATTATAACATTTGAAATACTTTAAAATGTGTTATTCAAATGTAAGGTACTATTCTGAGCCATCAGATGAATTTTATAAAGGAAGCCCCAGTGGGACATTGTATTAATATTTTTCTGAAGAGGTTATTTTATATACAAACTATTTTTTCCCACAAGTACTGAGAATCTTTAGGAGGGTAAATATTTGTATTCTGATGTTAAATGAAAAACAATTTTTTTAATGTTTATTTTTGAGAGAGAGGGAGACAGAACGTGAGTGGGGGAGGGGCAGAGAGTGAGGGAGACAGAATCTGAAGCAGGCTCCAGGCTCTGAGATGTCAGCACAGAGCCCAATCTGGGGCTCAAACCCATGAGCAGTGAGATCATGACCCGAGCCGAACTGGGATGCCCAACGAACTGAGCCACCCAGGTGCCCCTGTATTCTGATTTTATAAATAAAAATTTCCCCACTCCAACTTCCTTATACTTCAGTATGCTCATAACTAAGGGATTTGTAGCTGTATTGGCATATTTAGCCTATAATCTTTCAAAATTGGCAGAGTGGGGAATGAGAACTACAACCTTCAGTAGGCTATCACTTTTGATTTGGTGCAACTTCAAATAGCTTTGGATAAAAGAATTTAAATATATTAAACCAGAAGATTATATTTAACCTAGTTAATATTTCAGTCTTAGTTATCAGCTCTGTTAGTTTTTCAACATATTAACCTTATTTAACTTTTTAAACTTTGTTTATTTAAGCAATTGATAATTTCTTGAATAGTTTTCATGAGGACTTAGTTGTTACTTTTTAAAAACTATTACAAATGGTACAGGTAAATAGAATAATTAAATATGTTTCTCTTGCTTAGCAGGTATGGAATCATCTGCCTTGGATGAATCTACTTCAAACAGAAAGTTATCAAATATATCAGAATGTTATCCACAGTATAGGATGAAAAGCAGTTTCTCTTCCAGACTACGTGAACCATCATTATTCCCAAAGTTAAATGGAAAACACCTCCAATATCATAAAATTATGGAGGATAATGATTACCTTGAACTTAAAAGATCAAAAAATCCTTTGCAAATAAAAAAATTCCTAAATGGGGTTGATAGCAGTGATACAGGATTCTGGGAACCATATTCAAAGGATGGCATAAACTTTAAGAAAAGTTCAGAGAAGATTGAAATTCATGACTCAAAGTCTACGTCACATAGCTTGAAGAGCATTACAAGCCTCAAAAAGTCTCTGGATAAAAGTGATAATTTTAGTATCCCGAAACTTCAGAAGCCAGCTGTGAGAAGGCATTCCAGCCTCCTAAAACGGGTTTCGTCGAAAGAAAAGATTGCAGTGAATGCTCTGGGTCAGTATCATATATGTAAGTCAAAATATAGGTCCTTGAGTTCTTGAGTCATCACAGAAACAAGCTGAATTAACCATTGATTAGACAGTTGTTTGCATTTCATTTGTCAGTGCTATTGAGTAATCACCACTTCTGGTATATAGATCAGTGTATACAACACAGTGGTTTTAAGTTGTGCCTTTTTAGATGGTTGTGTTCCCTTTTTCAGATGCCTAACTTTGACCAAGAAGTTTATTCAGAGATTAATTCAACTCACTCAAGTTCCCTAGAAATAGAGGGCCTGTTTTCTTTTGGAAATGCTTATTTTATAATTTTTAAACTAAATATGTAAGGAGTCTATGTGAAATTTTTGTTCAGGTTCCGTAATTTAAATATATGATATCCATATCCAACATGATATGATAATGCTTCAGATATCATCTCTTTTGGACATGGGAATATGAAGAAAGATAAAATAACTACTATTTTACAGTTTGGGTCCCCAGGGCTTTATGGTCTTTCTCAAAGATGAGCAAGGTTTTCCAACCAATATATAGTTTCCTCCTTCCGTGGTACCTCTATCACAGAAGTCCTGTGTTTGGAACTTAATTAAATACTCCTTCCTATAGTCCTTGGCTGAAGTTACTCAAGTTGTTTATTTTCTTGAAAGAAACTTATCTTTTTATTGCATTTAATATTGAAGGTAATTGTTAAAATGAGTGCTTAGTGAAATACTAGTGGTTCTTACACAGTAATACAAATTTTAAACAACTCAGTTGAACAGAAAATGTGCTCTTTTAAGGAGGCACAACAATGTTCTTTCTGATTCCTTTACTGATACACTACTATTACTCTGTGCCTCATTCCTAATTCTGAGTTCTTTATATTCCAGTAAGATTAAAACACTTGTTAAAGGAACAGTGGAATAGTAGGCATTTAGCCCATGGGTAGAAGCAGCCTGTGGAAGAAAGTGCTTATCTATCTTGCTGGTGTCGCCAACCTTTGCCATACTTAATATTCTTTGTAAAGAGAAGTGTGAAATAGTTTATCTGGTATAACTTCTCAAGATAAATTGATGGTAATTGAGCATTTCTGAAATGTGACTGTCATTTGATATACATTTTAAAAACATTTTTAACTTTTCATGTTATGATAATTTTTAAATCATAAGAATTACACAAAGGGAAAGACATTTCTATATACTCTTCATCTCGTTTTCCCAGGTATTAAGATCTTGTATAATCACAGTACAGTGAACTAAATCAGGAAATTGACACTGATACAATATTATTTACTATTTCATCTGAAGACCTTATTCAATTTTTTTCAATTGGTCCATAAATGTATTTTTCCTGGTTCAAGGTCTCATATAGGATCACACGTTACATTCAGTTGTCATGTGTCCCTTAGTCTCCTCTGATCTAGGATAGTTTCATGACCATGACACTTTCGAAGAGTATTGACTAGTTAATTTGTAAAATGTCCCTCGTTTTGGGTTTTCCTTATATTTCTTCGTAAGTTCAGGTTATGCATTTTTGGTGGGAATTACAGAGAAGTGATACTATGCCTATCTCAGTGCATGATATTAGGGGACTCATGACGGCCATGCGTATCTACTGCTAAGATTTTATGATTTTGAAGATTGTGAACTGAAAACATGTAGCCTAAAATGATGGGAAGGGGAAGAACTCTCATTGTTTGCTTGGAATCCTGGAATTTAGACAAAACACTTTGTTGTTGTGATCTCTTGAACTCGTTCATTATATTTTAATCAGAACCAAGCAGCATTGGCTGGGTCACTGGAACAGGCTGTTCCTCCAAACAAGTAGTTTATAAACATTTATAGAACTTCAAGATTGTTTTCTGTTTGAGCTATATGGGAAATATTTAGGTATAATGTAAGCTACAACAGAAATATGAAGAAAAAAGCAGTCATATGAGGTAATAATAATTAGATAAAACTTGTTTTCTAATTGCTAAAGACTTTGGGGGCTAATTATTGCTTAAGACACATAAATTCTGTGGCTGAATAGTCTTCTACATTTTGTATATTTACAAAACATCTGTGAAGCTATCAATAAACTCCAAGAAAATTACATTGCTGCAGAAGAACTTCAATCCATTTTGCCTTCAATAGGAGTTACTTTATCAGACAAAGAGTTCAAGGAGATTGTGGCAAAGACTACTCAAAATGGTGAGACTGATAATACCAAACTTTTTGAAAAAATTAGATACTTTTATGGGATAGTATTAAATGATGGAGTAAGTTCTCAACTAGGAATGGAACAGAATGGGCCATGCTAAAGAAGATTCTAAAAGAACAGATATAAAAATGGAAAGTGGAAAAAAAAATTCCTGGAAAATCTGCCCTAATGCATTGGTTTGGAGGGACTAGGCCTTTTATATCTCAGAATTGTTATGTAACACTCTATCACTATCCCTAGCTATGCCTTCCCGTATGGGACAGGTACTGGAAAGGCTGGCCCAGTTGTAGGGAGGTTCAGGCAATAAGAGCACAAAATCCAAGGGGTACAAAAATCTCTGAGCAAATAGCCTAAAGCATCCAAGAAGAAATAACCGGAGATTCCAAAATGGTAAGGAAGTGCTACAACTAGGAATTTAGGGCTAATGGTACTTAACCAATCAAGGCAGATGATTAGCATCTAGATGTTAAATAGCATATCCCAGTCACCAGCCTAAGTTCAAGGCAGATTTTAAGTTTCCAGGAAGAGCTTTTGTATTGGAGAAGTTGTTTTATCATTAAGTAAGACCCATCCACAACAGAAGTTCAGCTGAGGAGAGGGCAGAGGCAACATTTTGGGGAAAGACTGACTTGGGAATATGTTAGAAATGAATTCTTAGAACCTGAGCAAAATTTCTTAGCTAAGGCAAATGGGAAAGAAGATTAAAAAAAAAAAAAACCTAAGGTGTAGGTGCTACTAAAATTATTGAGCCCTTTCATGTTGCTTATCAGGATTGGTAGGATCACTGTGGAGGGTGTATATCTAAAAATAGGTAGTTAATTGGATCAGCTGATAGTAATGGGGACACTTGGGTCTGTCAGGATTGGTCAGTATTGTCAAGGTGTCTTAATGGATAGCATTTTGACTGGGTTTTCATGATGGTATGAAATAGACTCCTTAAGTTTCTCATGGTCCATCTATATGGTCACCTTTCCTTTTTCCTATATCTATCAAAAATTGAGGACCTAGCTCAGTCCATTGCACTTTATAATAGGTATTTAAAAATTATTGAGTAATTATCAAAATGAAACGAACTGACCTAATTCAGAGACTCATCTAGGGAGACAGGATATGAAAGGAGAAATAGAATTATGATGAAGTGAAGAAGTAATTTTTTTCATAGTTGTATGAAACTATGAATTTACCTTTTATGCAAAAATATAAAGAATGCATGATCTAAAGTCTTTATTTTACAGGAAATGGAATGGTGAAGTTAGATGACTTTATGAGCGCTCTCTCCAAGGAGCAAAGTCTTCCTGAATGTGATGGTAGGTAGGAAATTTATTTTAAAATGATTTGGAGGAAAGAAGTGGTTAGGTTGAAAAGAGGTTCAACTGAACTGAGTTTGCTTTTTGGGTAGATACTTAATAGTTCTGAAATTCTCAGGCAAGCCATGAAAACTTGATGTATTAGGGTAGTGATAGCTAACTTGCTTCCCTCACAGAATTGTTAGATGGATTTTAAAAACTGTAAAGTACTACATAAATGTATAGTAAGGTAATGAGGGATTCCAACAGGTGATTAGCCCCATTTTTAGCAACTGATGGGTGATTTGATTTTTAATTTTTTTATAAGGAACTTGTTTGAATGAAATACTGGTTTTGTTTCCCTTGTTTTAGAACATTTCTAAAAAAACTGTATTAAGCTATAATTTACATACATAAAACTCACTCATGCACTAATTTTCATGAAATGTATAGAGTCATACAATCAACACCACAATCAGTTTGTTAAAAATTTTGCTTGCAATGATTTGGGTTTTTATGCAAATAATTAAGTATTTTTCAGCAAGATTAAAATGAGAAATGAAAGATACTAAGCCTTGCTGTTTTTATTTCCTTTTGTTTATTCATATGCTAAAAATGAAAGATAAGCTTTTTGTGTCTTCCCAAAGGATTTCTCAGATAGAGAAAAATTAATCCAAAGGAAGAGATTTTTCTCTTATACTTACATGAAGTCTCATGTTAAAAACTACATTATTGTGGCGCCTAGGTGGCTCAGTCCATTAAGCGTCCGACTCTTGGTTTCGGCTCCGGTCATGATCTCACAGTTTGTGAGTTCAAGCCCTGTGTTGGACTTCTTGTGGACAACACAGGGCCTGCTTGGGATTCTCTCTTTCTCTCTCCGCCCCTACCCTGTGTGCTCTCTCTCTCTCAAAATAAATAAACTTAAAAAAAAAGCTACATTATAATTTGTCAGTTATGATGAATTGCTTAAGTGGTGTTCTTAAAGACAATATTAGCAAATTTCTTGAGTGCTTTACCTTGTAATCATTCATTCACGAACTTAGTCACCGTTTCATTGCTGTTTTGTGAAGTAGTGTCGTGGTTGTAGCCGACTTCTCCCTCCCATTTCCCCCATTATACTGTTTTTAAAATTTATCTTATTTTAACGTTTTATTTATTTAAATAATCTCTACACTCCACATGGGGCTCAGACTGACAACCCCAAGATCAATTGTCTCATGCTCTTTGGACTGAGCCAGCCAGGTGCCCCTAAAATTTATTTTTAATGGTGGTATCTAACACGTAACATAAAATTTGTCATCTTAACCATTTGTAACTGTACAGTTCAATAACATTAGGGTTACGTATATTCACACGGTTGTACAACGAATCTCTAGAACTTTTTCATCTTGCAAAACTGAAACTCTATACCCAGTGAACAACAACTACCCATCTGTGCCTCTCCAGCTTCTGACAACCATCATTCTACTTTCTGTTTCTGTGAATTTGCCTACTCCAGATACTTGAGTGGAATCATATAGTATTTGTCTTTGTGAATGAATGGCTTATTTCACTTATCATAATGCCCTCAGGATTCATCCATGTCGTAGCACGTGCCAGATTTTTCTTTCCTTTTCGTGCTAATATCACATTGCATGTATATGCCACATTCTGTTTGTCCATTCATCCATTAATAGACACCTGTGTTGCTTCTACCTCTTGGCAATTGTGACTAGTGCTGCTGTGAATGTGGGTATGCAAATACCTCTTTGAGCCCCTGCTTTCAATTCTTTGGGATATATAATCAGAAGTGGACACAATCCAGGTTTGTAACGTTTCCTTCACTCCTAAAATTCTCTTGTGCCCATTTATCATTAATCTCTACCTCCATTCCCAGGCAACCACTGATCTGCTTTCTGTTTCCATAAAGTTGCCTTTTTTTAAAAAACATTTAATATAAATGAAATCATAAAACATGTGGTCTTTTGTGCCTGACTTCACTTTTTTTGAGGCTAATTCATGTTGTTGTATGTATCAGTAGTTTGTTCCTTTGTATGGTTAAATAAGTCCATATTACATTTTATAGGTATATTCCATTTTGTTGATGATTCACCAATTTATGACCTTTGCTTATTTGCAGTTTGGGACTGGTATGCATAATGTTGAAATTAATATTTGCATTGCAGTCTTTCTGTGGACATGTTTCCATTTCTTTTGGGTAGATTCCTAGGAGAATAATTGCTAGTGTATATGGTAAATTTATGTTTTACTTTTAAAGAAATTACCAAACTGTTTTCCAAAGTGGCTATACCATTTTCATTCTCACCAGCAATGTGTAAGGATTCTGGTTTCTTCCTATCCTCCACATTTAGGTATTATCTTTTTGTTTATAATCATTATAATTAATAATTGTGTAGTGGAATTTCATTATGGTTTTAATTTTGCATTTCCCTAATGACTGATAATGTCAAGTTTATTTGCACATGCTTACTAGCTGTTCATATATCTTTGGTGAAATATATATTCAAATCTTTTGCCCATATTTAGAATTCCATTTTGATTTATCTATAGTGTTTCAGAGTATATCTCTTTTAAAGTTGTTGCTTCAGGTATATATACATAACTTATCACACTATTGGTGTCATCATTTTTCCAGTTCAAGTGAAATACAGAAGCCTTATCTCCATATACATCCCTCCCTCCTTTATGATATAATTACCTTAAATATTTCCTTATATGTATTTAAAACCACATCAGGTGGTATTATTTTTACTTCAACCATCAGACTTGATTAAAAAATTCAAGAGAAGGAAAGCCTACTATATTTACCCATATTTTGACTTACCATTTTCTTTTTTCCTTCTTGATATTCCAGAGTTTTTTTGTTTTATCCTTTATTTTCTGTTTAAGAACTTCCTTTATCCATTCTTAGGTCTATTGACAACAAATTCTTTTAGTTTCCTCTCATCTGAGAACATCTTGATTTCCTCTTCATTCCTGAAAAATAGTTTTTCTGAATATGGGATTTTACGTTGATAGTTCTTTACTTTCAGCACTTGAAAAATATTGTGTCACTTATTTCTGGCTTCCATGGTTTCTGCTGGAAATTCTGTCATTCAAATTGGTTTTCTTTCCCTATAGTGTTTTTCTTAGGCTGCTTTCAAAATGTTCCCTTGTCTTTAGTTTTCAGAAGTTTAATTATGATGGATCTTGACATGGATTTCTTTGGATTTATCCTGTTTGAGGTCCACTTTCGTCTTGGATCTGTAGGTTAATGTCTCTTGATAAAAATTTGGGAAGTGTGCAGGCATTATTTCTTTGAGTGCCTTTTTAAGTCTCTTTTCTTCTGGGACTCTGATGGACACAAATGTTAGATCATTTTTATATTCCTACAGGTCTCTGGAACTGTTCATTTTTTTCTTCAGTTTATTTTCTCAGTGTTGTTCATTGGATGATTTCAGTTGCCTTCAATTCATTGATTCTTACCTTTCTCTCCTCCTTTTAGCTGTTGAGTCCATCCACTGAACTTTTAATTTCAGTCATCATATTTTTTAGTCATTAAATCTCCATTTGGACTTTCTGTGTTGGTGTTTGTGCAAGAGAAAAAGCAGGCAGCTCTCCCAGTCCTCACATACTGTCCCTATACAGGAGAAGACCCCCACCCATCGGCCCAGCCTGATAGGCCCTAGGCCTCTACCACCTTTTTCCTTCCCCAGGCTCTAGGACTGACAAGATAGCTGATGGTTCTTTGGGACGCCCTGAAAAAGTTGATGTGCTGGATAAACTCTTTACCTCTCCAGGAGGAAACTAAGAGCTCGGAATTTTAATCTAATCCTGTGCTGAACAGAGGGGAAGATCACTGCTTTCTACCAGCCCAAGCCATCGCTTTATTCTACCCCAAATACTGGACTGTGCTAGACCCATCAGAGCTCCAAGGCTGGCAAAACAGACGCCAATCTTCTGGGGAGGCATTTTGGAAAAGCTGAATTTCTGGATATGTGGACCAAACTCTTCTTCCCCTTGGTTGAAGCTGGGAGCTAGAGTCTTTTTTGGATCATATGGTGCTGCATTGGAGGCAGCACTTGTGGGAGGGTGTCCCAAATCTCTGTACCAGCTTCAGTACGTCTGGTTTTGCATTCTCCTGGGATACAAGAGCCTGTCCGTTAGTTTCTAATTTCTCACAAAAGGAATTTATTTTTTAATTTCTGCTGAATCAGTGTGTTTGTGGGGAGAAGAAGGGTCCAGGGCGTCCTACTCAACCATCTTACTGACATCACTCACAAGCTGTTTACTTTTTTAAAAAAAATTTTTTAATGTTTATTTATATTTGAGAGAGAGAGAGAACGAGAGTGGGAGGGGGCAGAGAGAGATGGAGACAGAATCCGAAGGTTTCAGGCTCTGAGCTGTCAGCACAGTGCTCAACACAGAGCTTAAACCCATGAGTCATGAGATCATGACGTGAGCTGACGTCAGGTGCCCAACCAACTGAGCCACCCAGGTGCCCAGTAAAGCTATTTACTTTTAAGTGAGAATTTTTTTCATCTAAAAATTCCTTTCACAAGATAGTATCATATATCTTGTTCTACATATTTATACATAAAAATTACCTTTTTAAGAATCATTTTAAGAATCATCTAATTCAGACATCATTTTGATCATTTCTTTGTTTAGTAATCCATAATGACATCCAGTGACTGCCTAAAGTCGATTAACTCCTGATAATGGCTTTAATGCCCTCCACTGCCCAGCTTCCTCACTTTCCCTATCCTAATCTTCTATTAGAGAAAATCTATTTGAGTTTAGTTTGTTCCAAAATTTACACAAAAACACACCCGCATGCATACCTGTCGACCCCCTTAATAATTCTATGTGTTTCTAAGTTATTTTAAGAAAATTTTATTGCATGGGCACCTGGGTGGCTCAGTTGATCGAGGGTCCACTTTGGCTCAGGTCATGATCTCGCCGTTCCTGAGTTTGAGCCCCATGTCTGGCTCTGTGTTGACAGCCTGGAGCCTGCTTCAGATTCTGTGTCTCCCTCTCTCTCTGCCCCTCCCTGACTCATGCTGTGCCTTTCTCTCTCTCTCAAAAATAAACATTAAAGCTTTCATTGCAGTAAAAATTTGTTTAAATTTAATGGAGGGAATACTGCCCAAATTTGTGAAGCATATATTCCAAAGTATCATAAAAAGACATGTGGGATAGTTATTTCCAAGTGATAATATTTATGTACACAGAAGATAAACTAAGATTAACCAGGGACTGAGCCATGTATTGCTACAAAATCTTACCCCAATTCATTATTCAGGATTGAAAGTTTTCTACTTATTTCTGTATCTGCTACCGAGAAACAGACTACTAAGAAATTTTAAATTGTTAGAAAATTAAATGGGGAAATTGTATAATATTTTTGTTCCTGTGCACTTAAATTGCAATTAAATTGGCACTTCCTTCGATACAGAGATTATAGCAAAGTAGAATATATTTTTGGCTCTCATTTTGTACTTTGTTGGTTTTCAGTATTAAAGATTCTGGTAATTCTTTTCATATATAACATTTCTGAAGTTATTTTCTATGCTTGTTTATTTAGTGTTAGAACTAAAATTCATCTTACTATTGGTGTTTTCTTTTTGACTTATATTTAATACTCATTAGCATACTGCTTTATTTTCAGTGTTGACTGATGTCATTAAAGCCATTGATAAAATTAAAGATGAAAATATTGATTATGAGGATATGAATACTTGTCTTCAGCATTTTGGAGTTTACCTTTCTAAGCCAGAATTTGAGAAGATCACAGAGTTGACTGAAGCTGACAGTAAGTGAAAACTGGGTTGACACATGTGAAAAGATGGTCACTTTGCTATTTTTTTCCCTCAGAATAATGACTTTATTTTTTTGATTAGAAAAAAGTCCATTAAAATGAAGTCAATACAGAAAAATACTCAAAAGCACAACAAAACACACAAAATCCCATGATCCAGAAATATCCAGTATTAACAGTCTTTCCAGACATTTTTTTCCTATAGGCAAAAGTACAAACAAAAAGAAAGTAGAGTTTGTGGTTTTGCTTTCTGACAAGGAAGAGGTCAGGACAGAAGTCATTAAATGGGACAAATGACTCTTTATTATGCCAAAGCCTATAATTCATAAGGAAGGTACTAGTTTTGAGTATCTATACCCTTATAACTTAGCAGCATCTTTTCTAAAGAGAAAGGGTGGTTGTGAGATAGACAAGTGTGTGGGGCTATCGATGAAATAAGAATGGCCATGAAGAGTATGTGAAGAGTACAGGAAGAGTATGTGAACTTTTATTACAATATATTTCTTATTTTGTGTGTATTAAAATTTTTCCATAATGAAAAGCAAAAAAAGAATAGAACAAATATAAGTTATGTGCCTTACGTGAGAAAATAAGACTTTGTTAAAAGACATTATAGAATACCTAAATAAATTGGAATATATCCCATATTAATGGACTCAGAGACCCCCAAGTCTGCCAATTCTCATAATTAATTTACTTATCTAAAGCAATTCTAATAAAACCCTGACTTTTTTGATGAATTGATTCTAATATTTGTATGCATAAACAAAGATCAAGAGTAGCTAAAACACTCTTGAGGAAGAAAAACGTGGATAGGGTGTATGAGTGGTGTTGGAGGGATCTTGCTACCCTGGATATTAAGACTCATTATAAAGTTACAGTAAGTAAAACAGTGTGAAAATGGCACAGGGATAGAGAAATTGACTGATAGGACAGGATAAGTAACTTCCAAATATATCTACACACATATAAGGAAACATATATAATGAGGTGGCAGATTACTGGGGGGGAGGGGAAGCACCAGTTAATAAATGGTGCTGGAATAATTAATTATTCAAATGTAAAAAATAGAATTGGATCCCTACCTATATATCATATTCAGTAATGATTTCCAGATACGAACACTAAAATTCTCTTTAGAGAAAGAAGAAAAATTTTCTGACTTAGAGTTACAAGGAATTATTTTTAAGATACAAAATCACTAACCAGAAAAGAAAAGATTTATACATTTGACTACATTAAAAATAAGAACTTCTCTTTATTAAAAGGTAATACAAACAGAATGAAAATACAAGCCACAAATGTAGCAAAGATTATTATTAAAAAAATTTTTTTTTAATGTTTATTTATTTTTGAGAGAGAGAGAGGTGCAGAGTATGAGATGGGGAGGAGCAGAGAGAGAGGGAGACAGAATCTGAAGCAGGCTCCAGGCTCCCAGCTGTCAGCACAGAGCCCTAAGCGGGGCTTGAACTCATGAATTGTGAGATCATGACCTGAGCCAAAGTTGGATGCTTAACTGACTGGGCCACCCAGGCATTCCAGAGTAAAGATTATTTGTAACACTCATAACAGCGAAAGATCATTGTGGAGAATAAATAGAAAACCCCTATAAATTAACAACCCAAGAGAAAAATGGCCAAATTACAAGAACAGCCATTGCCAGATGAAGAAACATAAGTTGCTAATAATCATATGAAGTCTTTTTATACATCATAGTAATCAGGGAAATGCAAAATTTAGGTCGCAATGAAATACCTTTTGATGCTGACCAAATTGGCAAAAATTAAGGTCTGTTAATTTAATTGTTGGTAAATAAGGCAAAAGTGGTGAAAGAACTTTGAAAAACATTATGTAGTATTCTGTAAGGTTTTCATACTTCATGGCTTAGAAAATCCATTTTTTAGTGATACATCCCAGAAAATCTCTGCACTGATGTGCAAGGAGACATGTTAAAAGTGCTCATAGCAGGGGCGCCTGGGTGGCTCAGTCGGTTAAGCGTCCGACTTCAGCTCAGGTCACGATCTCGCGGTCCGCGAGTTCGAGCCCCGCGTCGGGCTCTGGGCTGATGGCTCAGAGCCTGGAGCCTGCTTCCGATTCTGTGTTTCCCTCTCTCTCTGCCCCTCCCCCGTTCATGCTGTGTCTCTCTCTGTTTCAAAAATAAATAAACTTTAAAAAAAAAAAAAAAAAAAAAAAAAAAAAGTGCTCATAGCAGCTCTGATCCTAATAGAAAAAGGAAGGAAGGGAGGAAGGAAAGAAGGAAGGAAGGAAGGAAGGAAGGAAAGAAGGAACAAAAAGAAACAACATGATCGGTGATAGAATGTATAAATAAATTGTGGTATTTACCACTGATGCATGATGAAATACTGATAATGTGTACGTTAGTGAAAATGAACTATAGCAATATACTATATGGATGGTTCTTGGAAATATATTGAATGAAAAAAGCAAGTCTAGGTTGCTATAGTGTGATTATTTTTATAGAGCTGTAAAACAAAATTAAGGAATATTTTGTTTATCCTGTGTAAAATTTTATGTAAAAAAGCAAGACCTTGGTTAATTTTAAAAAATTCAGCAATGTTCTCTCTGTAGAGAAGCAGTAGAATAGAATGGGGGAAGCACAGACGCAGATGCAGTGGTGTTAATAATGTTCTTCAACTGTGAGGGAGAGGAAGGGGGAAAAATGTTACAGAGAGGGAGTGAGGCAAACCATAAGGACTCTTAAATACTGAGAACAAACTGAGGGTTGATGGGGGTGGGGGAGAGGGGAAAGTGGCTGATGGGCATTGAGGAGGGCACTTGTTGGGATGAGTACTGGGTGTTGTATGGAAACCAATTTGACAATAAACTATATTAAAAAATAATAAAAATAAAAAGTAATTTTGTCCTTAAAACAATAATGTTCTTCAAATGGGAGGTGGGTTCAGTGGTTCAGCTAAAACATTTGTGTATCAAATAGACATTATCAAAAATAGGGAATCTATTGCTTTAGAAAGTTATATGTTCCTGTTAGTGAATGTAAATCTTCATTAACTCTAACATTCGCCTAGGATTTTTCAAAGTCTCATTTTTTTCAAGTCTTTAAATATTTGGTTAAGAATACAAAGTAATTTGGTGCTCCTTAAAGTAAACTTCTCAAAGATTCTTTATCTTGGAAATAGGCAATAGGCTGTGCCTTATCTTTTATAGATTAGAACTGGAATTTGATTTTTTTAGTGGGATAAACAAAGGAGTAGTGTTATCAAAAGCTCATCCTATTTATATAAAACCTTTATATGCGGCCTTAGAAAATTCTTAGAAATCTTTATCCATTCTAATATTGGGATATTATATATAATCAAAGAAAGACATTTTCTAAGTATAGAATGACTATTAAAATGTTTAATAGTTTCAAAAGCATACTGGAATAAAGATAACAATGTGAATGGTAGCCTGAGGTGGGAGAAACCAGAGGTCAAGAAAGCTCACTTCTAATCTCTGATCTTGTATTTCCTTTTGTGACCTGGGGAAAAAAATCATGATATCATGTCTAAGTATTTTTTAAAATGTATAAAATAATACACTAATTCTTTACCGACATATCTTTGAGTTGTTGTCAGGCCAAGACAAGATAATGTAAGTTAAAATTAAAAATGTTGTACGCTTGTAACTAGAAAGATTTTGATTAACTTTCCTGGCATTTTTCAGTTTTACTTTCTCCTTGTGTGTTGAATCGCTTTTTCCTCTTAGAACCATATATTTTTAGTGGTATTAGCTGATGGCTATAATCATGTTATCTCCCTATAATTTATTTTACATAATTCTATAGTTGTCATAATTAACATTTGAAGATATTGAAGAAAATATTCTTTTCTCCTTAGAAACGAAAAAAGTGAATTTTAAAGATTTCATTGATACAATGATGACCAATACGGAACGCTTCTCTGAAAAATTATGTAAGAACATCACATTTTGTGCTTTTATTTACTTTTTCAAGTTTATTTATTTATTTTGAGAGACAGAGAAAGAGCAGGGGCAGGGCAGAGAGAGAGAAAGGGAGAGAGAGAGAATCCCAAGAAGACTCCACACTGTCAGTTACAGAGCCCAGTGCACAGCTCGATCTCACAAACCATGAGATCGTGACCTGAGCGGAACTCAAGAGTTGGACACACTTACCCGACTGAGCCACCCACCCCAACATATATTGTGCTTTTAGTGGACCAACTGGTGTGACAAACTTTAGAAGAGTGTAGCAGACTAGAAGAGGTAGTCATCCTGTAGATCATCAGCCAAACAGATGCCTGGCTTACTGCTGATGTTTGGTTTCAATCTTCTCTGTTAATGATTTCTAAATCTCGAGCACTTCCATGTGCAAATGAATTGAAAGTTTTTACGAGCTTCCTGTTTATCCTCACACTTACTATAAAGAGCTAGAACCGTGTATATAAAATTCCTTTTCGGAAGATGTAAAACGTCTTCCCAATTTGGGGAAGTGATGCCATCTAGTGACTAGCGCTGAGTACTCATATGCAGAATTTCCTCTTTCATTTGTTTATATATTTTTTTCCATCTTCCAATTTATTCAGTAATATTTACTGAGCCATTGTTATATATGCTTTCTGTTAAGCTGATGAGCTGTTAAGATGAGAAAGACAGTCTTGGCCACTCAGAAGCTCACTGTAAAGAAATACAAGGTCTTATATGTACATTTTAAATGGAGTGAAGCTAGTTTAAAAATTGAAGCGAAAAGTAGCATTTTGTTATTTTGTGCTTAGCTGTTGGGTAATAGTGCATTTTAAGTAACAGTTATTTTACCTTACACTAGAAATCAATTTAATTTGCTTTCTATACAAGGTGGAACATAATAGATTAATTGGATGAAGAGATTATTTGCATTGTTAGTCACTTCATTTATCCTAGGAATTTTAGTTTCGTGGAGATAAAAAGTTTTTGTTTTTGTTTTTAAACATTTTTATTATTTTTGAGAGACAGAGAGAGCACGAGCCGGGGAGGGGCAGAAAGAGACAGAAACACAGAATCTAAGCAGACTCTAGGCTCTGAGCTTGTCAGCACAGAGCCCGACGTGGGGCTCGAACTCACAAACAGTGAGGTCGTGACCCAAGCCGAAGTAGGATGCTTAATCAACTGATCCACCCAGGCACCCCGAGTTAAAAAGTTTTATTATCACGGAGTTGTATAGTATATTATCTTACTCGTATCTATAGTTAAATTTCCTTTCTTGTTGTTAAATATTGCACATTTATATTCACTGCTTTCCTTTTTTCTTCATCTGGCTGCTCATTTCTTCACCAGACAGCTTATTGGTTCTGTATACCTCATTGGGACCTTCTATCCATTTATCCCTCAACTTTGTCCTTACCCACCAGTCTCCCTGTTTTCACTTTTCTTCCTTATCCACTTGAAAATCACTGGTCTGTGTACCTCGAATACCCTACAGTCTTCAGTACCCTAAATTGCCCTTTGGTTGCACCTGTCTTACAAAACTCCCAACCCTGGCTTTTCCTCGTGGCTGACATCATTTCTAGAGAAAATTATATAGCTCAGCAGATTGAACACTTTGAAATCTTGACCATCAGTGTCTGGTGGCCCTCAGCACTACCTAGGAATTATGTGATTCCCACCCTCTCCCAGTTAGTTTATTCTTTTACTCTCTGAAATAACTAATTAACAATCTCCATTCTCTCAAACTTCCATTCCTACTCCAACCTTAGCCCTTCTCACATTTAGCAGATAACTTAGCCTTTATAAGGAAAATAGAAGCCTGTCACTATTTTGAGGACGTTAAGATATTTCCCAATATTTTCTCCTAAAAGTTTTTAAGTATTTCTTTTTCATAGTTAAGTCTTTAATTCACCTGAAATTGATTTTTATGTTTAGAGTGAAATTGGGATCCAATTTAATTTTTTTCCATAAAGATATTAGCTGGTGACAGTTTTATATTAATTCTTTGAGATTTATGTATTATATAAATTGATTTGGAACCTGACACTCACACATGATGGCCTTGGGATTTAGGTTATCATTGGAGATTTTATTCCTTCTAGTCATACCTCTGGCAGAGAACAGGCTTTCTTCTTGAATTCCTAAAAAGGTGACTAAAGTGTTTTTATTAATAATTTTCAGATGGAAAGATTTTCCGGGGCCCTGTCTTTTTTGGGAAAAGTTTTCAATTAGCAATAATCGCGCCTCGGATAAACCTCATTGGCTATGATACTGCCACTGTGCAAAGCTGGGCCCTGTCTTTTTTTTGTTTGTTTGTTTTGTATTAAATTTTTTTTAAATGTTTATTTATTTTTGAGAGAGCAAGAGACAAAGTGCGAGCAGCAGATAGGCAGAGAGAGAGGGAGACACAGAATCCGAAACAGGCTCCAGGTTCTGAGCTGTCAGCACAGAGCCCAATGGGGGACTCGAACTCACAAACTGAGAGATCGTGACCTTAGTTGAAGTCGACGCTTAACTGACTGAGCTACCCGGGCCCTGGTGTTAAGTACGCACCTCTATAATTCTAGACTTGTCTGTATCAAGTAATAACAATAATACTTATTATATTACTCACATTTATTGAGGGTTTACTATGTGCCAGTACTGTTCTAAATAATTTTTATTTATTAACTCACTTAATTCTCACATCAACTCTATTATTTTTATTTTATGGATGGGAAAACCACAGCACAGAGGTTAAAGAAGTCACATAGCTAGTATGTGGTAGAATTAAGATTAGAACTCGGGTAGAGTGGTGCCTGGTTGGTTCAGTCAGTTGAGTGTCCGACTTTTGATTTTAGCTCAGGTCATGACCGCAGCGTTGTGAGATGGAGCCCCACATCAGGCTCTGTGCTGGGCATGGATCCTGCTTAAGATTCTGTCCTGAGAGGCCCTTTGTCAGCTTGGCAGAGTGGTGCCACCCCAGAACCCGGGTGTGTGGAGTGGGATCCTTTAAGACGTTGGGGTTTGAATCCCAGCTGAGTGCCTGGGAGGTGCAGGAGACTGTGGAGCGGGACAAACTGACCAGATCGTGCCTGTGCTGTGCTGTGAGGGCTGCCTGAACAGGGTGGTTTGGTCTAGGGAGGAGAAACTGCGACGATGCCATTTTCCTCCAATCACCAACATGGTGGGGCTTCAGGGAACAGGACAGCAGGCCCCCAGTGGAGGTTGGACTGCTTACACCAAACCCTGCCTCACCATGCCTGGCAACTGCATATCTGCTGGAGGGAGAATTGACCCTTACCCAACCAGAGGGTCCCTCCTCCAGACCAGCACAACCACTGGTTCCAGGGCACCATCGGACAACGGTCCGGCAGTTTTTCATTTTCTGATTTGATTTTTGGAAATACATATTTTCTTTTCTTGTCTTTTCTCCTTCTTCTTCTTCCTTCCCTTCTCTATTCTGGTTGTTAATTTGTTTAAGCAGGCATTTTTAATCTATGCATTTTACACCTCTTCTGTATCTCCTCCTTCTTTATTTTTCTCTCTCTCTCTAGATTAAGCCATATAGTTTCTCTGATTCTCTGCCTGCTCAATTTTTTTTTCTCTTTCCCTGCTTCTGTCATTTCCCTCTTTCTATGGGATAAGGCTTCTTCCACCCCCTCCCCTTTTTAATTTTTTCCAGGGTTACTTCAATGAACAAATCAAAGCACGCCTGGTGGAAAGTCCAAACCACCAGTGCGAGTAGGGGTATAAAGCAACCAGAGTCACAACAACAGAGAGCATGTGACACACTCCAAAAACACCTCCTGAAGGGTCAGGCCCTGGATAGTATATGACCCCTTTTTAACATAGTAGTACTCACAGGGGCAGGACACATAACAAACTATTAAAACACGTAAAAGACAGAAAACTAGACAAAATGACTAGACAGAAGAATTCTCAAAAATTCTAGGAAGAAATGACAGCCAGAAAAATTGCTCAAAACAGATATAAACAATATATCTAAACAAGAATTTGGAATAATAGTCATAAGACTAAGAGCTGGGCTTGAAAAAACTATAGAAGACAGCAGAGAATCTATTGCTGCAGAGATCAAGGACACAAGAGATAGTCATGATGAATTAAGAAATGCAGTAAATGAGATGCAAAATAAACTAGATGCAGAGACAGCAAGGATGAAGGAGCAGAGGGAAGAATAAGTGAAATAGAAGATAACATGGAAAATGATGAAGCTGAAAAAGAGAGAGAGAGGAAAATATTAGACCACGAGGGGAGAATTAGAGACCTAAGTGATTCAATGAGATATAATAATATCTGTATCATAGGAATTCCAGAAGGAGAAGAAAGAGACAGGGGCAGAAGGTTTGTTTCACCAAATTATAGTTGAGAGCTTCCCTAATCTGGGGGAGGAAGCAGACATCCAAGTCCAGGAGGCCCAGAGAATTCCCTTCAGAATTAACAGAAGCAGGTCAGCCCCAAGGCATGTCATAGTGAAATTGGCAAAATACAAAGATAAAGAGAGAATTCTGAAAGCAGCTAGGGACAAACGGGCCTTAACCTACAAGGGCAGACACACAAGGGTAGTAGCAGACCTGTCCACTGAAACTTGGCAGGCCAGAAGGGAGTAGCTGGAAATATTCAATGTGCTGAATAGGAAAAATATGCAGCCAGGAATCCTTTATCCATCAAGGCTGTCATTCAGAGTGAAAGGAGAGATCAAGGCTTTTCCAGACAAACAAAAACTGAAGGAATTCATGACCACTAAACCAACCCTGCAGGCACTCTGTGAGTGGAATGCTGCAAAGACTACAAAGGACCAGAGACATTGCCACAATCATGAAACCTACAGATAACACAATGACACTAAATCCATATCTTTCAGTCATAACTCTGAATGTAAATGGGCTAAATGCCCCAATCAAAAGGCATAAGGTATCAACATGGATAAAAAACCAAGTTCCATCTATATGCTGTCTACAAGACACTCATTTTAGACCTGAGGACACCTGAAAATTGGAAGTGAGGGGATGGAGAACCATATATCATGCTACTGGAAGTCAAAAGAAAGCTGGAATAGCCATACTTATATCAGACAAACTAGATTTTAAAGTAAAGACGGTAGCAAATGATAAAGAAGGGCATTATTGTCATAATTAAGGGGCCTATCCATCAAGAAGAGATAACAATCGTAAATGTTTATGCCCCCAACTTGGTAGAACCCAAATTTATAAATTAATCACAAACATAAGCAATCTTACTGATAATAATACGGTAATTGTAGATGACTTTATTTTTTTTCAATATATGAAATTTATTGTCAAATTAGTTTCCATACAACACCCAGTGCTTATCCCAAAAGGTGCCCTCCTCAATACCCATCACCCACCTTCGCTTCCCTCCCACCCCCCATCAACCCTCAGTTTGGTCTCAGTTTTTAAGAGTCTCTTATGCTTTGGCTCTCTCCCACTCTAACCTCTTTTTTTTTTTCTCCTTCCCCTCCCCCATGGGTTTCTGTTAAGTTTCTTAGGATCCACGTAAGAGTAAAACCATATGGTATCTGTCTTTCTCTGTATGGCTTATTTCACTTAGCATCACACTCTCCAGTTCCATCCATGTTGCTACAAAGGGCCATATTTCATTCTTTCTCATTGTCACGTAGTATTCCATTGTGTATATAAACCACAATTTCTTTCTCCATTCGTCAGTTGATGGACATTTAGGCTCTTTCCATAATTTGGCTATTGTTGAGAGTGCCGCTATAAACATTGGGGTACAAGTGCCCCTATGCATCAGTACTCCTGTATCCCTTGGGTAAATTCCTAGCAGTGCTATTGCTGGGTCATAGGGTAGGTCTATTTTTAATTTTCTGAGGAACCTCCACACTGTTTTCCAGAGCAGCTGCACCAATTTGCATTCCCACCAACAGTGCAAGAGGGTTCCCATTTCTCCACATTCTCTCCAGCATCTACAGTCTCATGATTTGTTCATTTTAGCCACTCTGACTGGCGTGAGGTGATATCTGAGTGTGGTTTTGATTTGTATTTCCCTGATGAGGAGCGATGTTGAGCATCTTTTCATGTGCCTGTTGGCCATCCGGATGTCTTCTTTAGAGAAGTGTCTATTCATGTTTTCTGCCCATTTCTTCACTGGGTTATTTGTTTTTCGGGTGTGGAGTTTGGTGAGCTCTTTATAGATTTTGGATACTAGCCCTTTGTCCGATATGTCATTTGCAAATATCTTTTCCCATTCCGTTGGTTGCCTTTTAGTTTTGTTGGTTGTTTCCTTTGCTGTGCAGAAGCTTTTTGTCTTCATAAGGTCCCAGTAGTTCATTTTTGCTTTTAATTCCCTTGCCTTTGGGGATGTGTCGAGTAAGAGATTGCTACGGCTGAGGTCAGAGAGGTCTTTTCCTGCTTTCTCCTCTAGGGTTTTGATGGTTTCCTGTCTCACATTCAGGTCCTTTATCCATTTTGAGTTTATTTTTGTGAATGGTGTGAGAAAGTGGTCTTGTTTCATTCTTCTGCATGTTGCTGTCCAGTTCTCGCAGCACCATTTGTTAAAGAGACTGTCTTTTTTCCATTGGATGTTCTTTCCTGCTTTGTCAAAGATGAGTTGGCCATACATTTGTGGGTCTAGTTCTGGGGTTTCTATTCTATTCCATTGGTCTGTGTGTCTGTTTTTGTGCTAATACCATGCTGTCTTGATGATTATAGCTTTGTAATAGAGGCTAAAGTCTGGGATTGTGATGCCTCCTGCTTTGGTCTTCTTCAAAATTACTTTGGCTATTTGGGCCTTTTGTGGTTCCATATGAATTTTAGGATTGCTTGTTCTAGTTTCGAGAAGATTGCTGGTGGAATTTTGATTGGGATTGCATCGAATGTGTAGATAGCTTTGGGTAGTATTGACATTTTGACAATATTTATTCTTCCAATCCATGAGCATGGAATGTTTTTCCATTTCTTTATATCTTCTTCAATTTCCTTCATAAGCTTTCTATAGTTTTCAGCATACAGATCTTTTACATCTTTGGTTAGATTTATCCCCAGGTATTTTATGCTTCTTGGTACAATTGTGAATGGGATCAGTTTCTTTATTTGTCAACTGATGAATGCAACTGTTGAATGCAACTGATTTCTGTACATTGATTTTGTATCCTGAAACTTTGCTGAAATCATGTATCAGTTCTAGCAGACTTTTGGTGGAGTCTGTCGGATTTTCCACGTATAATAACATGTCTTCTGCAAAAAGTAAATGCTTAACTTCATCTTTGCCAATTTTGATGCCTTTGATTTCCTTTTGTTGTCTGATTGCTGATGCTAGAACTTCCAACACTGTGCTAAACAACAGCAGTGAGAGTGGACATCCCTGTCGTGTTCCTGATCTCAGGGAAAAAGCTGTCAGTTTTTCCCCATTGAGGATGATGTTAGCTGTGGGTTTTTCATAAATGGCTTTTATGATGTTAAAGTATGTTCCTTCTATCCCGACTTTCTCGAGGGTTTTTATTAGGAAAGGATGCTGAATTTTGTCAAATGCCTCTTCTGCATCGATTGACAGGATCATATGGTTCTTATCTTCTCTTTTATTAATGTGATGTATCACATTGATTGATTTGCGAATGTTGAACCAGCCCTGCATCCCAGGAATGAATCCCACTTGATCATGGTGAATAATTCTTTTTAGAAGCTGTTGAATTCGATTTGCTAGTATCTTATTGAGAATTTTTGCATCCACATTCATCAGGAATATTGGCCTATAGTTCTCTTTTATTACTGGGTTTCTGTCTGGTTTAGGAATCAAAGTAATACTGGCTTCATAGAATGAGTCTGGAAGTTTTCCTTCCCTTTCTATTTTTTGGAATAGCTTGAGAAGGATAGGTATTATCTCTGCTTTAAACGTCTGGTAGAACTCCCCTGGGAAGCCATCTGGTCCTGGACTCTTATTTGTTGGGAGATTTTTGATAACTGATTCAATGTCGTCACTGGTTATGGGTCTGTTCAAGCTTTCTGTTTCCTCCTGATTGAGTTTTGGAAGTGTGTGGGTGTTTAGGAATTTGTCCATTTCTTCCAGGTTGTCCAGTTTGCTGGCATATAATTTTTCATAGTATTCCCTGATAATTGCTTGTATCTCTGAGGGATTGGTTGTAATAATTCCATTTTCATTCATGATTTTATCTGTTTAGGTCCTCTCCCTTTTCTTTTTGAGAAGCCTGGCTAGAGGTTTATCAATTTTGTTTATTTTTTCAAAAAACCAACTCTTGGTTTCATTGATCTGCTCTACACTTTTTTAGATTCTATATTGTTTATTTCTGCTCTGATCTTTATTATTTCTCTTCTTCTGGGTTTAGGCTGTCTTTGCTGTTCTGCTTATATTTCCTTTAGATGTGCCGTTAGATTTTGTATTTGGGATTTTTCTTGTTTCTTGAGATAGGCCTGGATTGCAATGTATTTTCCTCTCAGGACTGCCTTCGCTGCATCCCAAAGCGTTTGGATTGTTGTATTTTCATTTTTGTTTGTTTCCATATATTTTTTAATTTCTTCTCTAATTGCCTGGTTGACCCATTCATTCTTTAGTAGGGTGTTCTTTAACCTCCATGCTTTTGGAGGTTTTCCAGACTTTTTCCTGTGGTTGATTTCAAGCTTCATAGCATTGTGGTCTGAAAGTATGCATGGTATGATTTCAATTCTTATATACTTATGAAGGGCTGTTTTGTGACCCAGTATGTGATCTATCTTGGAGAATGTTCCATGTGCACTCGAGAAGAAAGTATATTCTGTTGCTTTGGGATGCAGAGCTCTAAATATATCTGTCAAGTCCATCTGATCTAATGTATCATTCAGGGCCCTTGTTTCTTTATTGACTGTGTGTCTAGATGATCTATCCATTTCTGTAAGTGGAGTGTTAAAGTCCCCTGAAATTACCACATTCTTATCAATAAGGTTACTTATGTTTGTGAGTAATTGTTTTATATATTTGGGGGCTCCTGTATTTGGCACATAGACATTTATAATTGTTAGCTCTTCCTGATGGATAGACCCTGTAATCATTATATCATGCCCTTCTTCATCTCTTGTTACAGCCTTTAATTTAAAGTTTAGTTTGTCTGATATAAGTATGGCTATTCCAGCTTTCTTTTGACTTCCAGTGGCATGATAAATAGTTCTCCATCCCCTCACTCTCAATCTGAAGGTGTCCTCAGGTCTAAAATGAGTCTCTTGTAGACAGCAAATAGATGGGTCTTGCTTTTTTATCCATTCTGATACCCTATGTCTTTTGGTTGGCACATTTAATCCATTTACATTCAGTGTTATTATAGAAAGATATGGGTTTAGAGTCATTGTGATGTCTGTAGGTTTCATGTTTGTAGCGATGTCTCTGGTACTTTATCTCACAGGATTCCCCTTAGGATCTCTTGTAGGGCTGGTTTAGTGGTGACGAATTCCTTCAGTTTTTGTTTGTTTGGGAAGACCTTTATCTCTCCTTCTGTTCTAAATGACAGACTTGCTGGATAAAGGATTCTTGGCTGCATATTTTTTTCTGTTCATCACATTGAAGATCTCCTGCCATTCCTTTCTGGCCTGCCAAGTTTCAGAAGAGAGATCAGTCACAAGTCTTATAGGTCTCCCTTTATATGTAAGAGCACATTTATCCCTCGCTGCTTTCAGAATTTTCTCTTTATCCTTGTACTTTTCCAGTTTCACTATGATATGTCATGCAGAAGATCGATTCAAGTTACGTCTGAAGGGAGTTCTCTGTGCCTCTTAGATTTCAATGCCTTTTTCCTTCCCCAGATCAGGGAAGTTCTCAGCTATGATTTCTTCAAGTACATCTTCAGCACCTTTCCCTCTCTCTTCCTCCTCTGGAATACCAATTATGTGTAGAATATTTCTCTTTAGTGCATCACTTAGTTCTGTAATGTTCCCCTCATACTCCTGGATTTTTTTTATCTTTTTCTCAGCTTCCTCTTTTTCCATAATTTTATCTTCTAGTTCACCTATTCTCTCCTCTGCCTCTTCAATCCGAGCCGTGGTTGTTTTATTTTGCAGCTCATTTATAGCATTTTTTAGCTCCTCCTGGCTGTTCCTTAGTCCCTTGATCTCTGTAGCAATAGATTCTGTGCTGTCCTTTACACTTTTTTCAAGCCCAGCGATTAATTTTATGACTATTATTCTAAATTCACTTTCTGTTATATTGTTGAAATTGTTTTTGATCAGTTCGTTAGCTGTCGTTATTTCCTGGAGATTCTTTTGAGGGGAATTCTTCCGTTTGGTCATTTTGGATAGTCCCTGGAGTGGTGCGGAACTGCGGGGCACTTCTCCTGTGCTGTCTTGAATAACTTGCGTTGGTGGGTGGGGCCGCAGTCAGACCTGATGTCTGCCCCCAGCCCACCACTGGGGCCACAGTCAGACTGGTGTGTACCTTCTCTTCCCCTCTCCTAGGGGCGGGATTCACTGTGGGGTGGCGTGCCGTGGCCCATCTGGGCTACTTGCACACTGCCAGGCTTATGGTGCTGGGGATCTGGCGTATTAGCTGTGGTGGATCGGCAAGGTGCACAGGGGCGGGAGGGGCAGGCTCAGCTAGCTTATCCTTCCGTGATCAGCTTCTGGAGGGGCCCTGCGGCACCGGGAGGGAGTCAGACCCGCCGCCAGTGGGATGGATCCACAGAAGCACAACGTTGGATGTTTGCGCGGTGCAAGCAAGTTCCCTGGCAGGAACCGGTTCCCTTTGGGATTTTGGCTGGGGGATGGGCGAGGGAGATGGCGCTGGCGAGCGCCTTTGTTCCCCACCAATTTGAGCTTTGTCGTCCGGGGCTCAACAACTCTCCCTCCCGTTGTCCTCCAGCCTTCCCGCTCTCTGAGCAGAGCTGTTAACTTATAACCTTCCAGATGTTAAGTCCTGCTTGCTGTCTGAACACACTCCGTCCAGCCCCTCCGCTTTTGCAAGCCAGACTCGGGGGCTCTGCTTGCCCGGCGGGCTGCCCTTCTGCCCTGACTCCCTCCCGCCAGTCTGTAGCACGCACTGCCTCTCCGCCCTTCCTACCCTCTTCCATGGTCCTCTCGTCTATGCTTGGCTCCGGAGACTCCGTTCTGCTAGTCTTCTGGCAGTTTTCTGGGTTATTTAGGTAGGTGTAGATGGAATCTATGTGATCAGCAGGATGCGGTGAGCCCGGCATCCTCCTACGCCGCCATCTTCCCTGTGGATGACTTTAATACTCCACTTACAGTAATGGAGAGATGACCTAGGCAGAAAATTAATAAAGAAACAACGGTCTTGAATGATACCCTGGACCAGATGGAGTTGACAAATATATTCAGAACTTTTTATCCAAAAGCAGCAGAATACACATTCTTCTCGAGTGCACATGGAATATTCTCCAAAATAGATCACATACTGGGTCACAAAGCAGCCCTAAATAAATATAAAAGGATTGAGATCATACCATGAATATTTTCAGATCACAATGCTATGAAACTTGAAATCAACCACAAGACAAAATTTGGAAAGCCTCCTAATGCATGGAGGTTAAAGAACATCCTACTAAAGAATCAGTGGGTCAATTAGGCAGTTAAAGAAGAAATTTAAAAATATATGGAAGCAAATGAGAATGAAAATAAAACATTCCCAACCCTTTGGGATGCAGCAAAGGCAGTCCTAAGAGGAAAATACACTGCAATCCAGGCCTATCTCAAGAAACAAGAAAAGTCCCCAAAACAGAATCTACCCTCACACCTAAAGGAACTAGAAGCAGAGCAGCAAAGAAACCCCAAAGCCAGCAGAAGAAGAGAAATAATAAAGATTAGAGCAGAACTAAACAATATGGAATCCAAAAAAACCCAAAAAACAAAAAACACAGTAGAACAGATCAATTAATCTAAGAGGTGGTTTTTGGAAACAATAAACAAAATTGATAAAACCCTAGCCAGACTTCTCAAAAAGAAAAGAGAGAGAACCCAAATAGATAAAATCACAGATGAAAGAGGAGAGATCACAACCAACACCACAGAAATACAAACAATTATTAGAGAATACTGTGAAAAATTATATGCCAACAAACTGGACAATCTGTAAGAAATTGGAAAAATTCCTAGACACCCACACACTACCAAAACTCAAACTGGAAGAAATAGAAAATTTGAACAGACCCACAACCAGTGAAGAAATTGAATCAGTTATCAAAAATCTCCCAACAAATGAGTCCCAACAAATGGGCCAGATGGCTACCCAAGGGACTTCTACCAGACATTTAAAGCAGAGTTAGTACCTATTCTTCTCAAGCTGTTCCAAACAATAGAAATGGAAGGAAGGCTTCTGGACTAATTCTATGTAGCCAGCATTACCTCGATTCCCAAACCAGACAGAGACCCCACTAAAAAGAATTACAGGCCAATATCCCCGATGAACATGGATGCAAAAATTCTCAACAAGATACTAGCAAATTGAATTCAACAGTATATTAAAAGAATTATTAACCATGATCAAGTGGGATTCATTCCTGGGCTGCAGGACTGGTTCAATATTCGCAAATCAATCAATGTGGTATATCACATCGATAGAAGAAAGGATAAGAACAATATGATCCTGTCAATAGATGCAGAAAAAGCATCTGACAAAATACAGCATCATTAGTAAAAACCCTCCAGAAAGTTGGGATAGAAGGAACATATCTTAACATCATCAAATCTACATATGAAAAGCCCAAGCTAATATCATCCTCAATGGGGAAAAACTGAGAGTTTACCCACTGAGATCAGGAATACAACAGGGATGTCTACTCTCACCACTGTTGTTTAATATAGTGTTGGAAGTCCTAGCCTCAGCAATCAGACAACAAAAGGAAATAAAAGGCATCCAAATTGGCAAAGAAGTCAAACTTTCATTTTTTGCAGATGACATGATACTCTACATGGAAAACTCAAGACTCCACCAAAAAACTAGAACTGATACATGAATTCAGCAAAGTCGCAGGATATAAAACCAATGTACGGAAATTGGTTGCATTTCTATACACCAAGAATGAAGCAATAGTAAGAGAAATCAAAGAATCGATCCCATTTACAATTGTATCGAGAACCATAAAATACCTAGGAATAAGTTTAACCAAAGAGGTAAAAGATCTGTATGCTGAAAACTGTAGAAAACTTATGAAAGAAATTGAAGAAGACACAAAGAAATGGAAAGGCATTCCAGGCTCATGGATTGGAAGAAAAAATATTGTTAAAATGTGGATAGTACCCAAAGCAATCTACACATTCAGTGTAATCCCACTCAAAATTGCACCAGCATTCTTCTCAGAGCTAGAACAAACAATCTTTCAAATTTGTAGGGAACCACATGAGACCCTGAATAGCCAAAGTAATGTTGAACAGGAAAACCAAAGTAGGAAGCATCACAATCCCAGACTTCAGCCTCTACTACAAAGCTGTAATCATCAAGACAGTATGGTATTGGCACAAAAATAGGCACATAGACCAGTGGAGTAGAATACAGAACCCAGAATTGGACTCACAAAGGTATGGCCAATTAATCTTTGATGAAGCAGGGAAGAGTATCCAAGGAAAAAAAGAAAGTCTCTTTGGCAAATAGTGCTGGAAGAACTGTACAGTAACAAGCAGAAGAATGAAACTGGACCACTCTCTCACACCATACACAAAAATAAACTCAAAGTGGATGAAGGGCCTAAATGTGAGACAGGAAACCATCAAAACCCTAGAGGGGAAAACAGTCAACAACCTCTTTGACCTCAGCCACAGCAACTTCTTACTTGATACGTCTCTGAAGGCAAGGGAGATAAAAGCAAAAATGAACTATTGGGACCTCATCAAGATAAAAAGTTTCTGCACAGCCAAGGAAACAATCAACAAAACTAAAAGGCAACTGATCGAATGGAAGACGATATTTACAAATGACATATCAGATAAAGGTTAGTATCCAAAATCTATAAAGAACTTACCAAGCTCAACACCCGACAAACAAACCAGTGAAGAAATGGACAGATGACATGAGCAGACACTTTTCCAAAGAAGACATCCAGATGGCCAGCAGACACATGAAAAGATGCTCAACATCGCTCATCATTAGGGAAATACAAATCAAAACCACACTGAGATACCACCTCACACAGGTCAGAGTGGCTAAAATTAACAACTCAGGAAACAACAGATGTTGGTGAGGATGTGGAGAAATGGGAGCCCTCTTGCACTTTTGGTGGGAGTGCAAACTGGTGCAGCCTCCCTGGAAAACAGTGTAGAGGTTCCTCAAGAAATTAAAAATAGAATTACCCTACAACCCAGCAATAGCACTACTAGGAATTTATCCAAAGGATGCAGGAGTGCTGATTCATAGGGGCACGTGTACCCCAATGTTTATAATAGCACTATCAACAATAGCCACATTATGGAAAGAGCCAATGTCCATCCACTGATGAATGGATAAAAAAGATGTGATACACACACACACACACACACACACACACACACACACACACACCAGAATACTACCGGCAATGAGAAAGAATGAAATCTTGCCATTTGCAACAACATGGATGGAACTGGAGGGTATTATGTTAAGTGAAATAAGTCAGAGCAAGAGAGATATCATGTTTTCACTCATATGTAGAATTTGAGAAACTTAACCAAAGACCATGAGGGAAGGGAAGAGGAAAAAAATAGTTTCAAACAAAGAGGGAGGAAGGCAAACCATAAGAGACTCCTGAATACAGAGAACGACTGAGGATTGATGGGGAGACTGTGGGGGAGGGGAAAATGGGTGATGGGCATTGAGGAGGGTACTTGTTGGGATGAGTACTGGGTGTTGTATGTAAGCGATGAATCATGGGAATCTACTCTTAAAGCCAAGAGCACACTGTATGTTAGCTAACTTGACAATAAGTTATATTTTAAAAAAAAAAGCATTCTCTCTCTCTCTCTGCCCCTCTCCCATATGCACACACTCTGTCTCTCTCTCAAAAAAAAAAGGCAACTCATGGGGCGCCTGGGTGGCTCAGTCAGTTAAGCATCTGACTGTTGATTTCGCCTCAGGTCATGATTTCACAGTTTGTGAGCTCAAGCCCTGCATCAGGATCCACGCAACGGTGAGAAGCCTGCTTGGGATTCCCTCTCTCTGCTCCTTCCGCATGCCCTCTCTCTCACTCAAAATAAGTGCATTAATTTTTAAAAAAAGCAACTCAGAGCTTATGTTCTCTACTTATGCATTATACCATCTGACTGCCATGGCGTCAGCTCAGGCACACACACAATAATTCTTCCTCACTTCTGGCATCTGGTGATTTTCCTTTCTATTGAGCTTATCACTCAGTTGTTTAGGCTGAAAAGTTAGGAGTCATTCTTGGTCTTTTTTTTCCTTATGGCCCTAGCTCCACCACTTCCACTTCCCTGATTCAATTCATCACCAAATATTATTTTTATTGATATTTTAACTCAGTATAGAGTGTGTTTTGCATTGGAAATTGAAGGGGAATCTGGCTATTGTCATTCTATATTGCCAGTTCTCTCTTTATAGGGGGCACCTGGGTGGCTCAGTCGGCTAAGCGTTGGACTTTGCCTCAGGTCATGATCATGCTGTTCATGAGCCCTGTGTCAGGCTCTGTGCTGTTTGAGCTGTTTGAGCCCTGTGTCAGGCTCTGTGCTGACAGCTCAGAGCCTGGAACCTGCTTCAGATTCTGTGTCTCCCTCTTTCTCTGCCCCTCTCCAGCTCATGCTCGCTCTCTCTCTCTCTCTCTCTCTCTCTCTCTCTCAAAAATAAACATTCAAAAATAAAAAATAAAAACACTCATTCATGGGGTGCCTTGGTGGCTCCGTTGGTTGAGCATCCAACTCTCGATTTTGGCTCGGGTCATGGTCTCACAGTTTCGTGGGTTCAAGCCCTATGTTGGGCTCTGTGCTGACTGACAGCATGGAGCCTGCTGTCTCTCTGTCTCCCACTGTCTCTCTGTCCCTTCCCTGCTCTCATTCTCTCTGTCTCTCTCAAAATAGAAATAAAATAAACTTAAAAAAACCCACTCATTCAGGTTTTTGACCTTGACATTCCACCTTAGCTTTTTACAAAAGTTAAATCTCACTTTGTTAACTCCATTTGCCAATTTTCTATTTTCATCTTATTTACCTCTATAGTTTTTTTTTAACTCAAGTGTAATTAACATACAGTATTACATTAGTTTCAGGTGTGCAGCATAATGATTCAACCATTATTTTTAATTTAATATGTTTATTCTTCAAAATTCTTCTCCTTATGTTTTCTGTGACACCGTCATCTCATTTTTTCCCCACCTTATTGGCTCTTCCTTTTTTTTCTTTAAAATTGAGATATAATTGGCATATAACATTGTGTGAATTTAAGGTGTACAAAGTGTTGATTTGATACACTTATATATTGCAATACGATTACCACCATAGTGTTAACTAACAGCATCATCACATCACATAATGATCATTTCTTTTTTTGTGGTGAGAACACCAAGATTTATTCTCTTAGCAACATTCAAGTATATAGTATTGCTAACTATAATCACAATGCTGTGCCTTAGATGCCCAGAATTTATTCATCTTCTAATTGTAAATTAGTACCCTTGACCAGCCTCTTCCTAATTTCCTGGTAACCACCATTCTACTCTGTTTCTGAGTTCTGCTTTTTCAGATGTGAGACCTTATAAGTATTTGTCTTTCTCTGATTTATCTTACCAAGCATAGTGCTTGTCACTCTTTTGTCCCTAATGTCAGGATTTCCTTCTTTCTCATAACGGAATAATATTCCATTGTAGACCTAGCTCTTTTTTGGTCTTGTTTTCTGGCTCCTTCTTTTCTGACTGGATTTTATATTAGCATGATCCCAGGATCCATTCTGAGTCCCATTCTCTAAGCCTCTTCCCGAATCATCTTATTGCTTTAAATAATATTGCTGTTCTTTTGACTCCCCATGTATCTCATACTTAATATGTATAAAAAAGAATTCTTGCTGTCCAACGATCTTATTCTTTACCTAGGCTCTCTTACCTCAGTTTTCGACACCACTGTCCACTCAGCTGCTAAGTTCTAAACCTAGGAGTTCTTCATGGCCCCAGCTTCTCATTCAATTCATCAGTAAATACTCTCAGTCTTGGGGCACCTGGCTGGTGCAGTTGATAAAGCGAGCGACTTTTAATCTCTGGGTTGTAAGTTTGAGCCCCACAATCAGGTGTAGAGATTGCTTAAAAATAAAATCTTAAATTAAAAAAAAATTTTAAAAATACTTCCAGTTTTATTCTCCAAACACGTCCTATGTTTGTCCACTTCTTGTTCTCATCACTGTTACCCTTGCTGAAGCCACTGTCATCTTTTTCTCTGAACTAGCTTCCTAACTGCTTGATCTTCCAGAGAGTCTGTTCTCTATACAGTAGTAGAGTGATCCTTTTACACATTGGTAATGAGATAATTTCACTCCCTGCCCCTTAAACCTTCCAAAGGTTTTCCATTGGAATTAAAACCAAAACCAAAACAAAACAAAAAACCCCACAAAATTTCTTTCCATGGTCTGCAGTAGTAGATTGAAGAGAAAGTAAGATCCAGGGAACGATGTTCGGGGGAGATGTAGAGCAAAAGCTATTTTGGTTTTATGGTTTAATTCATGGTTTAATCAGTTGGAGTTGTTTATGAATTCAGACTTCTGTAAATCTATAAGTCAATGAAAATGACTCTTTATATTGGTTATTCAGCAGTGGGTCACTATAAGTTCTTGAAATATTTCAGAATCCTCAAAGAAACACTAATTTTGGTGTTCAATATTTTATTGTGTTTTAATATTTGAAAATTGGCAATCATTTATAACGTATTTGTTATTCTTCTTAGCCATAAAAACCTTAATTCCTGACTGTTCCAGGTAATAGTTTAACTGTACTAACTTCTTGGACAAGGGTGTTGTAAAACTTGTGTGTGATCTACCTTTCAGTATTGCCTGATGCTATTGAAAACCTCCATAATCTCAGCAAAGGGAAGATGAAGATTTCTCACCTGTGGACCACTCTGTCTAACTTGAATAGTAACTTGAAAAAAAATGAATTCCTAGCTGTGCTGAAATTAACAACAGTGGATGGTAAGTATTCCAAATATTACAATTAAAAGATACATAAGACTGTCGGTCTGCCTTTCGTCAATCTTTTTTTTTTCCTTGTATCTTGTACTTGGTTGATATGCCAATATATACACTTAGAAAATATAAAGAAACCTCAGATTGTTTGGTTGTCCAACAGAAAAAATGTTAATATCTAATTTATTGTTACTCTAAATTGATCAAATATGCATTGATTACCTTCAAGTTGTGTAACATGTAACTGGAAAATGGCATATCCCGTGAACACAGAGGGGACTGTTAGGAAATGTTAAGAGATCTATTCCCGTTTTTTTATTAACATGACTTCAGATATCCATACTGTAAAATAGACTTTGTGGTGGCCACCACCACTACTAAGTTAGCAAGTAAAAAAAGATTCAAACAAAACAAAAATGAGTTTACAAAGTAAAACAAAGACCATGGACTATAATTTTTCTTAAAAAATTTTTTTTTAGCATTTATTTCTGAGAGAGAGAGAGACAGAGAGACAGAGCAGGAGTGGGGGGAGGGGCAGAGAGAGAGGGAGACACAGAATCAGAAGCAGGTTCCAGGGTCTGGGCTGTCAGCACAGAGCCCGTTGTGGGCCTCAAACTCATGAACCATGAGATCATGACCTGAGCCGAAGTCGGACGCTTAACCAACTGAGCCACCCAGGCACCTCTACAGTTTTTCAAATAAGACTATTATTTACTGCTGATGTTCTGCATGTAGGAGACAGGTAGTACACAACCACAGGTGAACATTTCCACTCCTTCGTATTTTTCATACCTTGAAGTTACAAATGTACTGTTACACTCTTTTATGTGAAATGTTTATGCAAAACTAGCCTCGTAACAAGAGCATGCTGTCTACGGTCTTTGTCAAAGAACTGTCTTTCCCTGTGAGGATTACTTACCCCTTTTTCTTCATTAAGCTCCTGTTTAAGTGAGACTGGTAATTTTGAACTTTAAGTGTGTTGGTTGTTTTGTTTATTAACATATTTGAGATGAAGAGGGTTGATGAAAATATGATACTACCTGATAATAGCGATTTTTTTCCCTCTCTTTTACTGAGACCTTTTATTGGACCTTCAGTACAATGTGATTTAATTCCTATTTTAATGCAGTGGTTTGCAAAGTTTTGAACCTTGTTATTTTTGGTTTTGTATTTATATTTGGTGCTGGTAAAGCAGTAGAATCCTTTTCTTCTAAATGAAATCTTACAGAGTCCCTCAATATATAAATCATAAAAGTTGAGTTTCTCTGAATAAAGTGGGGGAAATGACCAAGTGAACTGCTTAAGTATTTCAACAGAGCTTTAGAAACGTGAGAAAGAACGTAAGCATTCCCGACCTAGGATCCTCTTTTTGACCATGGTGTATGTTAAAAAAGGAAAAAGGCTGGGAGGGTGGGGGTGTGCCTGAATGGCTCAATCAGTTAACTGTCCAACTCTTGATTTCAGCTCAGGTCATGATCTCACAGTCGTGGACTCGAGCCCCTTGTCTGGCTCTGTGCTGACAGGATGGAGCCTGCTTGGGATTCTCTCTCTCCCTCTCTCTCTTCCCCTCCCCCCCCCCTCAAAATAAATAAATAAACTGAAAAAAAATGTTTTTCTTGCAGAAGATGATGAAGTACAAATAGAAGAATTTGGACAAGTGGTAAAGGATATTCGTGATGCCTCCAGGTTAAAAGGTAACTAGTAAATTATTTGTGACTGTTAAATTTACTTTTATTGAATGGATGTCTTTGTGTTTTGTTTTTTAGAATTTCTAGTTCTGTTAATTTCTGCTTACCATGTTGGCATTGATCTGTTTTAAGGCAGGCAAAACTTGATTTTGATTAAAAGTTGGCAGCATCCATGATGAAAGAAAAATGCCTTTTTCTGGAATGGGGCCTGTGTAACCTATTTTAAATCCCTTTTTTTGTTGTTGTTATTGTGTGTGTGTGTGTGTGTGTGTGTGTGTGTGTGTGTGTGTGTGTTTGTTCTGGACTTTATGTAAAGTCAGATACTAGCTTTACAATTTTTCAGATATGAAAATTTTCTATACCATTTTTAGCCTCAGACTTAGGACTCTACCCTGTGTAAAGGCTTATATATTATAGAATTTCTCAGAAATCTTCTACCTCTTCCTTTAGTAGACATTCCTCATGTTCCTTTCTTTGGATTTTGTTAACATACAAGAGTGACCATGTGCATTTTGGTACCATGGCTATTTCCTACCACTTGACTTCCATTTTTGCTTAAAAGTTAAATCATAGACCTAAAACCAATGGAGATCATACTCATGGAGTTTGTGTACTTTTCTATTGGGAAAATAAGTTTAAAACTTAATTATCACTGGTAATTTATTTGAATAACATTCAAATGACTGTTTGGTCAATGAGCGCTGTCAGGAGAAGAATAACAACATAGGTATATGTTTAGGAAAACGGAAGCGGAGTCATTTCTGGGTGTAAAGAAGTAGATAGATACTTTTCAGATTTTTCATAACCACTCTGCCCTGGTATAAAATTTTTAACATCATTGTTTCTCTTTTAGGTTAAGAAAAGTACTTAATAATTCCCTGTTGACATATAAATATGTTACCTGGGTCACATAACATAATTAGCATCAATATAGTATAGTGAAATAGATTAGCCGTGCTATAGGAAACAATGCATACAGGTAGAAAAGAACATGGGCTATGGAGTTTGATACATGGTGGTTTGTGGGTTTTTGACTTACCAGCTGGGTAGTCTCTGTAGGTCATTCTGGTTTCCTCATCTTTAAAACAAGGAAGCTAATAAAATCACGTTTCTCCTAGAGTTGTCAGGATCAACTGCAAAAACACATATAAAGCACATAATCTAATTATTAGGCACATACTATATACTTGGTAAATGGTAGTTAATTTTGAAATCAGAAAACAGAGTTCAGAAAGACTGGTATTCAGGACAGATAACTTTTTATGTGGAGGAAGGAAAAAAAAATGGAAACTAAACCATTGAGAAAGGAGAACAGTGAAAAAGGAGAAAGGTGTAGTTTAGGTACCTGAATCTGGGAGCTGGTCATAATGATTGGGGGTTGACACTGGAATCTGTCAGCCAGTGCAAGAAAAGGCCAATAATTACAGGGAAGAGTGAGGAAGGGCCACCCTGGAAGAAAAGTGTTAACATAGCAGGCCTGAAACTGCTCTTTTTAGAAAAGTCTCCTTGCAAGGTTGACTGTCATATGCTCAGACTGTTCCCTTCATTACTGACTGATAAGGTTAGTTCACTGTGCCTGGACTATTTGTTGACAAACTTGGAGGGGCTGAGAAAATAGGCATATTGTGGATCAAGTTCTATGCTTTCCTTCAGTATACACACAGTTTTAAGGGATTATGGTCAGTGTCTGATCTTGTAGTTGAAGATTTTAGAGGTTGGGCAGGCAGTTCTAGGTATTGATGAGGATTAAGGATAGCCATTGATCTGGATGACTTTGGAAAGGAAGTGAAAGTTTTTGGAGTTGAGAGGTCAAGGTCATTCTTATTGTCATCAGATGATAATGGGAAATGGGGCTGAGGGAGGATTATGAGCAGGGTGACCAAAGATCCTCCAAGAAGGTGAAAGAGTGATCAGAAAGTCAGTAGATGATGGTGTCCGGAGGGTAGTGTAGGTCAATGACAGGCCTGAATCTCAGGGGAGGGATAGGTTTGATTGAAGGTGGAACTAAAATAGCCAGACAGCAGAATCTTAGGAGTGTTTCTCTGCTTCCTGGTCCTATGTGGAGCATGGGAGGATGAGCAGACTCCTCTTAAGGTGTCTGTGCAAAGAAACCATATTTTAAAGGGAACCAAGCTTTAGGTAAAACAAGCAGAGCTGATACAGGTTTTTAGGTGACTGTCATTTGCAGTTGCCTCGCTGAGATGTTAGGGGGACAGAAAGTGAAGCGGGATCGAAGGTACTAAGAAGCTGTGATTACTGTTTGCAGCTATTCCTGAAGGCTTAATAATAATAATAATAATAATAATAATAATAGTAACTTTATTGCTATTAATATGACACTTAGTGTTTGCTATATACCTAATGTTGTTTTAAGTGTTTTTCATACATCATATATTTAATCTCCATATTAACTGTGTGAGGTAGATAGTATTATTAAATTATTTTAGATATAAGACTACTGAATTTGATAGAGGGGTTAAATAGTAATAATTTGCTCAAGGTCAGATAGTTTCAGGTCACAAATCCTGGAGCCAGGATTTGAATGTACTTAACACTGCCTCCTTTGAAAGGGCTGGAAATAAAGCAAAATTCCAGATGCCAGAGTACAACTGGATCTTGGTAGAATTGAAAAGAAAAGGTGAGTGAGTCTTTGTGATACTTGTGTTTACAATTTTACATTTCTCATGATTCTGAAATCTATTTCACTTCCACCAGGATGAGTTAATTTTGTTTGCTACCATTAGAGCTCTAGTTTAAAATAACTACTTTGTGTCATTGCAGTGAAAAATTCAGCCATAGCAACCATTTTGGTTGTGCCAATTTTATATTAGCACCAAAGAAACATGGCAGACCAAGCATATTGTTTTGCTGGACTTAGAATTTCCTGAGGGCTGGATTCTTCACTGAGATTTCTTATTCAAGAGGTGATCATAAATCATGGACTACCACTGACAAAAGTCTTGAGTGATGGCTACTGTTGTTTTTTAAGTCAGAGGTTAGTTCAATTACCGAATCACTTTTTTCTGTTTCTAGAGTTACAAGACATTGTCTTAGCTCTTGATGGGCTTGAAGGTGACATGATATCTGGGAAGAACTTGGAGAGCTTTCTAGGCAATATTGGGATTAAGTCACCTGAAGAAGAGGTAGAGAAAATTCTTCAGTCAGATCTTGTTTCTGGTAAGCATTTAAATATTATTATCCATTTTTTTGTTTTGGGTAGGAGTAACTGAAGAAAGTGTGCAAGGTTTTTGTTCAAGCGAATAGGGCTCCTTTGAGCTAATATCTATAGGTATTTGCTTGTATTGCTGTAAATGTCCTTAAAGAGGAGACTTTCTTTTAAAGTCCTTTTTTACAGTTAATGAGAATACTCTTAGCAAGCAGGTAGAAATTTTGTGGGGGAGTGGGCTCATTGGTATCCACTCTCTTTAGATAGATCTTGATTTAGTGACTAACACATAGTTTGGAAATTCCAGCTCTGTGAATAGAAAACCTAGCTTTGCTGGTTTGTACCAAGTAAAGTTATTGGACTTACAACTTTCTTAGTAGGTTAGTTGCCTTACAGGTAGAATCAGAACTAGCATATCTACAATCTTGTAAGGTTAATTGCAAGGCACAGTGGGTGAAAATGAATCCCAAGTATCTTGTATGTAAAGTAAAGAAATTGTATGCTGGTTTTGATTTTCATATGAGCTTTTTAATATTACGTTTTCCAGGGATTCTTGTCTGTTCCCCTCCCCTCTCTCTCTTACAGATGACAACGTGGTGAATGTTAAAGACTGTATGAGGGCTTTGAAGGACACTCAGAAATTTTCCACTTTTGTTGGTAAGAACTTTATGGTAAAACTGTTGAATGGCAAACAACACAGGACTCATTCAGAGGTCACGTAGCCAAACATTATATTTGGTGCTCAGATCTTCTTTGTAGTATCTGTGCCAAATGTTTGTTTCATCTACATTTGAACTCTTCCAGTTATGGCAAACTTGATTACATTTGTTTTTCATTTAAGAATTTGTATTTGAATGGAAAAGATTGGGAAAATGACAAGGTTATGATGTTTTCCAATAGCTAAAGTAAGGACATTTTATTATATAATAATGGTAATTTTGAAACTGTTATAAAAAAATTTAGTGACCAGAAATGTAAGAGATATAAAGTGCAAGGCTCATGTAATGTCACCTTCTGGAAATATCCCTGTTAAAGTGTGGTAAATATCCCTTTAGCCTTTTTTATTTGAATCTATGAATATTTGTGTATTCTGATATTATTTAAAAATTAGACGCACTTGGGTGGCTCAGTTGGTTAAATGTCTGATTTTGGCTCAGGTTATGATCTCATGGTTTGTGAGTTCAAGCCCCACATTGGGCTCTCTGCTGTCAGCACAGAGCCCACTTCAGATCCTCTGTTTTCTTCTCTCTCTGCCCCTGCTTGTTCTCTAAATAAATAAATCAATTAATTAATAATTAACTAATTAAAATAAAATTACCATGGGGGCGCCCGGGTGGCTCAGTCGGTTAAGCGTCCGACTTCAGCCCGGGTCACGATCTCGCGGTCGGTGAGTTCGAGCCCCGCGTCAGGCTCTGGGCTGATGGCTCAGAGCCTGGAGCCTGCTTCCGATTCTGTGTCTCCCTCTCTCTCTGCCCCTCCCCCGTTCATGCTCTGTCTCTCTCTGTCTCAAAAATAAATAAAACGTTAAAAAAAAAATTTAAAATAAAATTACCATGTCCATAATATTCCACGACTTGCAGGTTTAAAGAAATTAACAGTGTATCTTAGATATTGTTCCATGTTCCATTGTATCATAAACAACCTCATTCTTTTTTTTTTTTTTTTTTTTCAACTTTTTTTTAATTTATTTTTGGGACAGAGAGAGACAGAGCATGAGACAGAGCATGAACCGGGGAGGGGCAGAGAGAGAGGGAGACACAGAATCGGAAACAGGCTCCAGGCTCCGAGCCATCAGCCCAGAGCCTGACGCGGGGCTCGAACTCACGGACCGCGAGATCGTGACCTGGCTGAAGTCGGACGCTTAACCGACTGCGCCACCCAGGCGCCCCGCAACCTCATTCTTTTTAAAGACTGCAATAATATTCCATTTGGGGGATGTACTGTCATTTTATCCACAACACTTTTGATGATATTTGCCAATTAAAAATCTGAAAATTTGCCAATTTTTCACCACTGAAACATTTTGATGAGCATTGTTGTATGTATATATGTGCATAAAGTTCTCCTGGGGGATAAAACCCTCAGAAGTCACACTGCTAGACTGAAATATATGCAGATGTGAGATGTTAACAGCTACTGCTTAATTATCCTCCAAAAAGTTTGTAAAAATTCACACTTTTATCAGTAATGGATATTATTTATTGAAAATTCTGCTGGTAAAAGAATTCTATTATTGTTTTAATATGCATGTCTTTAATGACTAGTGAGGTAAAACATTTTTCATATGATTGTCGAATATGCTTTTCTTTTATTTTAATTAGATTGTCTTTTTCATATGAATTTATAAATAGCTCTTTTTTTTTTTTTAAATAGCTCTTTATATATAAGGGACATTAATGTTCTGTCTTGTCTATTGCCATTTTTTTTCTAGTTTATTATTCATCTTTGACTTTGATTTTGGTGGACTGCTTATTGCCATCCTCTGTTTTATTTTGTCAGTTTTGGTAATTTTTATTCTCCTAGGAAATTTATTTTATTCAAGTGTTTTTTGGGAATATTAGTACAATCCTATGCAGTGATAATTCTTTTGATTTTTTTGTGTCTGGTTATTTTCTCATTCTTAAATTTGTATATATATATTTGTGTGTGTGTGTGTGTGTGTATATATGTGTGTATATATACACACATATATACACATATATATATATATATCTTCTTCTAGATTTCCTAGCAGATCTTTTAATTATCTCTCTTTTTAAAGCTCTACATCTTAGATTTATCTTTAGTGTTTCTATTTGTAGTAAAAAAAAAATTCTGCTTTTATCTTTAGGATGTCCTTTCTATTGTTCCCTTTTGTCCATTTTGTAGTTTTTCTAAGTTGTTTAAATTATGAACTTACTTTTTTCTTCTTACTGAGAAATAAATGTTTAAGACTATCAATTTTCATTTCAGTAAGACTTTGGTTTATCAAAGTCTTTATTCTTGTTTTTTTCTAAGCATATTCAGTTGTATTTTGATTTTCTCCTTGATGTAAGAGTTGCCTAAGAGAAAAACCTTAAATTTTAAAGCAATTATTTGAAAAATTTTAAATGAATTTAAAAATTTTAAATTTGAATTTGAATTTCATTATTGTCCTCTCTTTGTTGTTTATTTTTAGTTTACTGTGGTCAGAGAATGAGGTCTATAGTAGAGGATTTGATAGTTTCTGTGTTAATTAGATACGGAGTTTTTTCGATTTTTACATGTTTATTTAAAAACCGCATTAGGGGTGCCTGGGTGGCTCAGTTGGTTGAGCGTCCGACTTTGGCTCAGGTCATGATCTCGCGGTTTGTGAGTTCGAGCCCCGTGTCGGGCTCTGTGCTGACAGCTCAGAGCCTGGAGTCTGCTTCAGATTCTGGGTCTCCCTCTCTCTCTGCCCCTCTCCCACTCATGCTCTGTCTCTCTCTGTCTCAGAAATAAACATTAAAAAAAAATTAAAAAAACACATTAGTGGGCTTCAGGGACAGGCTAATCGTAATGGACACTCATCCTACTGTTTGTCTTGAAAATCCTTATGACTCTTTGAAGCAGCGCATTCCGTAATTTTTGGACAGCTGTAGAACTAGTCAATTGTTCCACATATTTGATGGAAATCCTGCCTTATAATTCCATTCCCAAACTTAACATTTGGACTCTTCCCCGTCAGTAGCCCTCCAGGGATGGGAGGAGAGCTCTTATATTTTCTTTCTTTTATGTTGAATCATCTTTTCTCTGGACTCAGATTTCCTTTCAACCATTCCTCACATGGCCTATTTTTGAAACTTCTTACCAATGACTAATGACTAACTCATGGAACAACATAATATATTAAATTATACTTTCACATAAATTAGCTAATTTTAAAGTAATTTATTATATATTTCTCTTAATGAATTCTGAAAGATTATTTTTTTAGACATGTACTTTAGAAATGTGAAGAGGTTTTTGTTTGTTTTAATTAAGGGGGGGGTGGTCAGTCATGGATTTCCTAGTTCAGATGTTTGATATTATCATGCTAAACATAATAGGCTTTGCTGATTCTCTAAATTGGGTAAAGTGAGCTGACAGGAGCAAGGGGTGTAGGGAAAGAAAGTAGAAAGGGAAGGATTGGAGTTTGGGAGCAGTTGTGACGAATGGAGGGTATTTTTTATGAAATGGTGAGCTCGTTAATAGAATCACTAGAGAAACTTTGGCATACTTTTTTGTTCATAAAGGAATAGCCCACGCAGAACCCAGAGTTTTAACAAAATAATTTTAAGAATAAAGATAAGGGGCTATAGAAAACTATAGTGGAGAACGGATTGCTCTACCTTTTTAAATGGCCACATGTGGGTAGTGGCTGCCATTTTGGACAGTGCAAAACTGGAAGAATCCATCAGTTTTACTGTTATGTTCCAAAAATTTAGATCCATGGACTGAATTACATGTTGCATGTATATTCTCTGTGTTTGTAGTATTGAATGACATCATCGGTACATTGGAATGTATGGAAGAAAGTGATCAGTCTGGCAAGGACAACTATGCAGATGTACTTGGAAACACCAATAGAATTTATTTCACTGATAATAGTTTTCAAGAAGTGTTGGATGATTCCTTGCTCGACGGTGAGTTGATTGAGCAGATAACCAGCAACTTGTAATAAAAATTTCTTCTAAAATTTTATCCAAGGTTTTAAAATATTTTACCAAATACTAATTAATTAAATCTTAATACTTAGTTCCTAAATACTACTGTAAATGTATTGAAATGCAATTTACTACAGATCAGATTTAGAGATATATCTTATATTCTATATTCACGGAGATTTAGTTATTACAGTATCAAATTCCTGGATGATCTCTTGGACTGCATTGTAAACTTGGTCTGAAAGTATTTATATATGTTGTCATATGGCTTTAAAATGTTTCTTTCTAGAGTAATTTCATTTCAAAGTTAATCCCTTTCCTTTTATGAATTTTAGAGAGGTCCTAATAGTTGTCTAGCTTTCTTTTTCTTTTAGGTGACAGGCTCTTTGAAAAATACAAGTTATTGTTGAACAATTAAACCATTGGTCTATATAACATTCTGTGTAAGTGTTGATCTGGCTATTTGCTCTATTTACAAAGAATTTACCTGATCCATCCATATTCTTATCTGGGATATACCCAGATGGGTTTTATCAATACTTGGAAAGCCGTCCCCTGCCTTTAAATTTAACTTCAGCTAAAAAATGAGATCAGATCTGTGTCTCAGGGAAAACTGGCAATCTGCAAAGACAGTTTAGATTGTCAAAACTGATGGGGGAGGAATGCTGGGATCTGGTGAGTAGAGGTGAGGGATGCTACTAACCACCCTATAATGTATAGGACAGCACTCCCCCACATAATTAGCTGGCCCCAAATGTAATTTTGCTCAGGTTGAGAAATTCTGTTTTAGAGTTATCTTGTAAAATTGCCAAACCTACTATTTTGAAAGTACTTTTTAATAGGTTAGTTATATTTTTTTAATCCTGCTTGGATCACATTTTAAAAATTAATGTAAATATAATGTATCTTGATTCTAACCTCCTTTTGCTTCAAGGTAATACCTGTACTAGTTGTGAGTTATTCTAAACTGCTCTCTAACTGCGATGTGGTCCATCTATGCAAATGGACATATTTTGTTTCTATCACTTGTCCCTCAAATAGATCTCTGTATCAATTTGCATTTGTGTAGAAAATGTATAGGATGAAGCGTATAACTGCACCTTGTCCTTAGGAAAAGCTCCAGAATTAGATAGATAGGTAGGCAGGCAGGACTAAAAAAGGACAATTCAGACTAATAATTAAACACGTTATTGAATATATGAGCCTGGGGATTAAGCTGTTCTCTTAGGGATAAAGGAAGCATTTGTAACATTAGAATCTCAGCCACATTTAAGAAGCTTGGTGGAGCTTGACGAATCCATGGAGTCTAAGAAGTAAGAGGAAGATGAGTAGAGAACGTTATTCTGGAAGCTAGTGGAGGATTTTGAGAAGAAGGGGATGGTCAATGCTAAATGTTATTGAGAAATGAAGTATGTAATTTATCCATTGGTTTTCTTCCAAACTGGGTAAAATCAGGATGCTGTTCCTTATGGCATAATCTCTCTATTTAAATTTGCAGACTTTAGGAAAGAGGCTTTGTCTTCAAATCTGAAACTACCAACAGCAGATGGTAAGGACTTTATATATGTATACAAGAAAGCATTCCCTATGAAAGAGTTATTTTTTAGGATCATTGCCAGGTGCCAATGGATTCCTAGTCCATTCTTCCCACTCCAGCCAGAGTAATTTTTTTTTTTTCAAAAAAGTAATCTGATTGTGTGATGTCCCCCTATTTTCAACTCTTTAAACATTTTTCATTGTTGTTAAAGATCAAAATCCTGCATGTCCTAGCTCTCTGGTATAATTTTGTACCATTACCCTTGCTTTCTGCATTTTCAAGTACAATGGCTTTCTTTCATTTCCTTAGAACTCCAACTACAAAGCTTTTGCGTATTTTGTTCCCTGGAATAGTTTTCCCTGACACTCTTTGCCTAGTTAATGTTTACTCATCTTTCAAATGAGTGATGGGGTGCCTGGGTGACTCAGTTGGTTAAGTGTCTCACTTTGGCTCAGGTCATGATGTCGTAGTCTGTGAGTTTGAGCCCTGTGCTGAGCTTTGTGCTGACAGCTCAGAGCACGGAGCCTGCTTCAGATTCTGTGTCTCCTTCTCTGTCTCAAAAATAGACATTAAAAAAAAAATTGAATGAATGTCAATTTCCTCTAGGGAGCCTGTCATTATCTGCTAGTCGAGGTCAGCTTCTTTTATTATAAGCTTTCATTAAACTATGTCTTTTTCATAGCATTTACTTCATACTATAAATACCCATTAATATTTTTTTAAATGACACTAGAAATGCTCAATATATTTTAGCTTATATAGTGACAAAAGTAGGAGCATCTGACTGGTTCAGTTGGTAGAACATGCAACTCTTGACCTCAGGGTCATGAGTTCAAGCCCCATGTTGGGTGTAGAGCTTACTTAGGAAAAAAAGTAGCAAAAATATTAGAGAACTTTGAATTATCTTAATTCATTAAGACCAAAATAATATAATTTCTCATTAAACTTTTTTTATTTGAGTACGGTGGACACACAATGTTATATTCGTTTCAGGTGTAGTGATTCTCTATACATTTTGCTATGCTCACCACAAACATAGCTATTTGTCACCATACAACAATATTACAATATCACTGACTATATTCCCTTTCCTGTGCCTTTTATTCCCATGACATAGTCATTACATTCCTGGAAACCTGTATCTCCTACTCTCCTTTACCCCTTTTACCCATTATCCCCCTTTCTCTCCGGCCACCATCAGTTTGTTCCTGTATTTATAGGTCTGATTTTGCTTTTCTTTTTTTTATTTGTTTTTTAGATTCCACATATGAGTGCAATCATATGGTGTTTGTCTTTCTCAGTCTGACATATTTCACTTAGTATAATACCCTCTAGGTCCATCCATGTTGTTGCAAATGGCAAAAAAAATCTCATTCTTTTCCATGGTTTTGTCAAATTCCATAATATACCACATCTTTATTCATTCACCTATTGATAGATAGTTGAGATACTTCCATATCATGGCTGTTGTAAATAATGCTGCAATAAACATATAGGGGTGCATATACCTTTTTGAATTAGTGTTTTTGTTCTCTTTGGGTAAATACCCAGTAGTGGAATTATTGGGTCAAATAGTATTTCTGTTTTTACTTTTTGAGGAACCTCCATACTGTTTCCACATCAGCTGTACCAATTTACATTCCACCAACATTGCACAAGGGCTGCTTTTTCTCCACGTCCTCGCCAGCACTTGTTACTTCTTATGTTTTTGATTTTAGTCATTCTGACACGTGTAAGGTGATATCTCATTGTTATTTTGATTTGCATTTCCCTGAGATTGGTGATGAATATCTTTTCGTGTGTCTGTTGGCCATCTGTATGTCTTCTTCAGAAAAATGTCTATTTAGGTCTTCTGCCCATGTTAAAATCTGGTTGTTTTCTAGTCACATTTTTGATTATTTGGTTAATGATTCTTTTTCTTACGTGCCTGGAAGCATCATTGGGCCAAGAACCATGTTTCCATTTTGCTACAAGTCCTAGCATTGTTTCTCCAGATCCTAGCACAATTTTGGCTTTCAGAAGCCCCTTATTAATAGCTAATTTAATAGCTAATATTAGATGATATTTACTGTGCTAGGCATTGTTTCAAATCTTTTATATTATTGACTTATATAATTGTGAATATTTATGGAATTAAAGAATGACAATAAATCTGTCTTCTTATCTCATTAGCCTCATCTCTCATCACTTCTGCATTTGTATTTATTCTGTAACCATATTACTTATTATAATTTAAATTGGTTCCATATCTTCCATGTGCTTTTGGTTCCGTATATTTGCATGTGCTGTTTCCTTTCTGTATATTTTCTGTCAAACAAATTCACATTTTCCCCCCAAACTCAGCTCAAACATCACTCCTCAACCCATAAGACTTTTCAGAGTTATAGGTTAGGTGAACTGTCTCAGTGCTTTATATCTGAGTGCTCAGTGCTCATATCTGGCACACATTTTTCTCATAGTACCAACTATATAATGTATTATAATTTTATTTACAGACATGACAAATTCAGTCCCTGTCTTCAAGGAATTTAAAGGAAACTCTTTAAGAGGGCTGAAATTTTCATTGTTGGTCTTAGTAGCTATAAAATAAATGTTAGTAAAAATGAATATAGGTCTAAAATGGTATTATGGTATTCTTTCCAACTGAAGGTTTAGATCTGTTAGTATAATGCAACGATTTTCGGACTGTGGAAACATACATGACAACTTCGTTTTGGGGTTGAGAGAGAAATGGGGTGAGAAATGGTATTGACAAAAAATTGAAACTCCCAGTAATGATCATGTTTTATATTTTAAATTGGTGTGGTATCAACAGGACTACATTTGGTTGTATGGGTTGTGCTTGCACAAAGATGCCTGGTTGAGAGGGTACAAGTAGAGACTGAAATGCATTCTACATTCCACTGTGCTCTCCAGGCTAGGACCACCAATGCTAGATTGCAGCTACCTAGAGGAAGGTATGCCTCTTTGTAATTGATACATAGAGAGGGGTGCCTTTTTTCAATTCACACAAAAGCACAATATAGACTGGTAGTGGCCCTGGAGATCAAGAGCTTTAATCTCAAATTTTAGCATTTTTTTTTCGTTTATTTCATCAGTTGATAGAAGTCTTTAGATCTACATGTACAGGATGTTACTATTATTTAAGAAAGGGTCACAGCTTACTCAGTATTTAATGGATGAGTGGATTCAGGTAACCCATCATATTCTGCATATAATTTTTTGGTTTAATTTTTTCTTTTCTTAAAATGTTTAGTTTTAAGAGACAGAGAGAGAGAGAGAGAGAGAGAGGGAGAGAGGACAAGTGGAAGAGGGGCAGAAAGAGAGACACAGAATCTGAAGCAGGCTCTAGGCTCTGAGTTTTCAGCCCAGAGCCCAATGCGGGGCTTAAACCCAGGAACCATGAGATCATGACCTGAGCTGAAGTTGGATGCCTAACCGACTGAGCCACCTAGGCGCCCTTAATTTTTTAAAATGCTGCTTGAAATAAATAGGTTGTCAGTTACAAGTAGAAAATACTTTGCTTTTTTTCTGCAGAGATTTTAGTTAAATATATATACTTAAATTGAGAGTTCACCTATAGTGGACTCTGGACAAACTATTTTGCATTTTTTAAAATAATAGTATCTTATATATATTTATTTATCTTTGTAGCAGTTAAAGAAGCTGCTTATATCTTGACAAGTGTTGATAATGGCAAGATTGGCATACGTAACTTGGAGCATGCCCTGAAAAGTTTGAATGTTAATTTAGCTGAGGAGGACGTCAGTGAAGCCCTTAAATATTGTGACATCGGTGGTGAGCATTTTTTTTGGCTTGAGATTCTGCTCATTTTTTCCTGTTTATAGGAACCAGTTTTAGAGCGTTTTATATGGAGGTAAAATGCTAAAGGCAGTCGCAGTGAGGCCTAGGTTGATATAAATTAGAGCCAAAATAGTCTGCTAATTTATTTACTGACCGTATCTATCTGTTCATACTCTACATATGCTTATTTAGATAATTAGCATTCATTTCTTGTAAGCATGGGTGGGAAAATACCATTATGTAATAAAACAAAGACATGACATCAGCAGCTTCATTTTGATCTGCAGTCTTTCTTCAGAGGAGACCCAATTTCACCTTTTATTTTGCTTGTCCCATTCTGCTTTTTTAACCAAAGGAAATACCCAAGGTTTCATTACATCTCAGAAGAATAATTATTTAGTCTTGATCATTGTTTCCAAGTGGTCACATATTTATCTTTGTTTTCCATCTTTGACTTCATGTATTGTGAACTTGATCTCCTTTCCTATTTACATCCACTCTTAAGTGTCAAATCGTGTGGGAATACTTCTAGAAGCTGGTGAGTTTTACCAGTTTTAGGTGGCTTTTTATTTGGGGTTTATCTTAACCAGCTTGTTTTTTCTATGGGAATCCCATGAGCATGTCTTAGGTTTAAGAGTACCTCCCCAGCATTGATTGGTTATTGCTTTTGCCATAGATTATTATTGACCTCAATCAATTTTTATGTTTTGACCTGGAGTTTTTCATATCATGAGAGTGGTATAAATTTAGACCCTAAGCCCACATGAGTTGCAGGAGATTTTTCACAGGTGATCTTTTTTACCCACTGCCTCTCAAAATTGGGAAGATTTAGGTCACCCTGGTGTTTACATGGGCCAGTGAATATAATATTTTAATCTCCCTTTCACTGGATTGAAATTCTTTAAGCATCCCAGTTTCATTTGGTATCTAAATTCAAACTCTCCGTGTAGCAGGACCCAAGATTTCTTTTATGAATATGCATGAACATTTAAATCAAGCACCTTGCTGCTTTTGGATCTAATATGTATCCCCAAATAGCTGTAGGCTTAGTATTCACTTGGTTTTCCCCTCTGGATCTCTGTGCCCACTTAACGTTTTATTATTTCCTTTTCATACAACTTGATAATGCATTTATAGAATAAAGTATTTCATACAGCATCTTTAGGAATTTGTAATCATTCCTGTGCTACCCAGCTTGCCATTTTGTTATAAGTTAAAGTCTTTTCATTGTAGGTATAGCCCTATATTTTCTGCTGTGGTTACATTACTGCATTTTATTTCCTGTGTGTGTGTGTGTGTGTGTGTGTGTGTGTGTGTGTGTCCCAATAGTTAACATTGTCACCTCTGGCCTTAGACTGCCTTAGTTCAAATACAGCCTCGAGCACTTTCTGGCTCTTGTGACCTAGACAAGTTATTTAATTTCTCTTTGCTTTCATCTTTTAAGGATAGGCACATCAAGCATGTTATAGAATGAATTCTTGTGCATATTTTAGTTAATAAATGTGAAGCATCATAAAAGGATACTTAGTATACATAAGGAACTCAAAAGTTATTTTAAGTTCTTACTTTTGAGTAAGAAGTCAAAAAAAGTGAACTATTAATATCATTAACTGATCAATAGGTGTGGTTCCTGAAAGTATGAAAAATTACATTGAAATAGTTTCAGCCATTTGAGAGAGAAAATAAGGTAGAATGAGATTTTAGGTATTGTTAATCAGAGCCTTTATTTTGTGTACTGACTGAGTATCAGGGTTTTAATGACAATATGCTTGATTTTGATATTTCCAGATAATAATGAGGTGAATTTAAAAGATTTCTTTGAAAGAATTAAAGGAAGTCCACCTTTCAAAGAGTCCGTAGGTAAGTGAATACTTCCAGTTTAAAGAAGTGACTGTAAAATAAAGATAATGAAATCACATTTAAAAAAAATCACTAAATGGATTTCAAGTGTTTAATTTGTAGTCTCTATAGTGTCAAAAAGGATTTCAAGCAGCTTATGAGATATAAAAAAAAAAAAAAAACAAGTGAAAATGGGACAAAGTTATAAAGGAGGGAAAAGAAATAAAACAGGGTTGAAGAAGATACACAGTAAATACCTTTGCTGTTAATATAAAGTCCTTCCTCAAGAGGAGATAAATTTTTCTTCACTCAAGGGGTTCTGGATCTATGAATTAAATCAGGTGTGGAAATTGGGTGAAGGACCACTACCCTCTGTGCTGTCTCAAGACGGGCCTTTGGAGTTTTCAGGTTTACCCAAATGGACTGGCCATTGATTTCATTTATAGAAATCTTAGCTTCATCTATCTAGTTTCTTTAAATGCTTGGGCCATTAATCCCTGTATCATTCTTACTACCATGTCATTTCTGTGGCCTAACCACATCATTTTGCCCCTGCTGCATAAAGACAATTGCTTGGTCTTTGTCCCCAAAGTTCCTCTCGTGCTCCTTGAAATTAGGGAAACCATTTCAACACCAGCATCTTTCCCTAAACGCCCATGTCTACAGAGAACACCTACCAAAGAACTCTCCGCAAATGCAGACACCCCTGCCAACAATGTATTTCTAAATGCGTTGGGGAAACAAATGTCTTTTTTTCTTCACGTTTGAATATCTCTAAAATTAGAACACCTTTATAATCAATGGCATTATTTATCAAATGTACATTTTTACTGAGATATAAATCACGTACCATAAAATCTCATCCTTTTTTTAAAAAAAAAATTTTTTTAATGTTTATTTTTGAGACAGGGAGAGACAGCATGAACGGGGGAGGGTCAGAGAGAGAGGGAGACACAGAATCTGAAACAGGCTCCAGGCTCTGAGCGGTCAGCACAGAGCCTGATGCAGGGCTCGAACTCACGGACCGCGAGATCATGACCTGAGCCGAAGTCGGCTGCTTAACCGACTGAGCCACCCAGGAGCCCCAAATCTCATCCTTTTAAGGTGTTCAATTCAGTGGTTTTTGGTATATTCACAAAGTTGTGCAACCATCACACTCTAATTCTGGGACATTTTCATCACGTCAAAAAAACCCCTGTACCCTGTAGTGCTTATTTCCCCACTCTCCCCAGCCACTGACAACCACTAGTCTGCTTTCTATCTGTGTTGATTTTTGAACATCATATAACTAGAATCATATAATTTGTGGCTTTTTGTGTCTGGCTTCTTTCATTTGGCATACTGTTGTTTTTTTTTTTTTTAATTTTTAATGTTTATTTTTGAGAGAGAGAGAGCGAGGAAGGGACAGAGAGAGAGGGAGACACAGAATCTGAAGCAGGCTCCAGGCTCTGAGCTGTCAGCACGATATGGGGCTCGAACCCACGAAACCATGAGATCATGACCTGAGCTGAAGTCGGCCGCTCAACCGACTGAGCCACCCAGGCGCCCCAGCATACTGTTTTTAAGGTTCACCTGCATTATAACATAAATGAGTACTTTATTCCTTTTCGTGGTAGAATAATATTCTGTGGTTATACCACATTTTCTTTGGCCATTTATCAGTTCATAGACATTTGGGTTGTTTCCCTTTTTTGGCCACTAAGAATAATGCTGTTATGAACATGTGTACATTTTTTTGAGTACAGGTTTTTGTGTGGACGTACATTTACATTTCTCTCAGGTACCTACCTAGGAATGGAACTGCTGGGTCACGTGGTAACTTTACATTCAACTTGAGGAGCTGCTGGAACATTTTCCAAAGCAGCTGCCCCATTTTACATTCCCAACAGCATTGTACATTTCTTTAAATCCTTGTCAGTACTGGGGTGCCTGGGTGGCTCAGTTGTTAAGCGTCCGACTTCGGCTCAGGTCATGATCTCGCGGTCCGTGAGTTCAAGCCCCGCGTCAGGCTCTGGGCTGATGGCTCAGAGCCTGGAGCCTGCTTCCGATTCTGTGTCTCCCTCTCTCTCTCTGCCCCTCCCCCGTTCATGCTCTGTCTCTGTCTCAAAAATAAATAAAAACATTAAAAAATAAAAAAAAAGTTTTTAAATCCTTGTCAGTACTTGTTACATTGTCTGTCTTTTTTATTCTAGCCTAGTCTCACAAGTATCTCACCGTGGTTTTGTTTTGCATTTTTCTGATGGCTAATAACTTTGAACATCTTTACATGTGTTTACTGGCCATTTAGAGATATGTACCCTTTGCTTATTTTAAAATTGGGTTATTTGTCACGTTGTTAGGGTTCTTATGTCCTGGATACTATAGCTTTATCAGATAGATGATTTGCAAATCTTTTCTCTAATTTTATGGGTCTTTTCGCTTTCTTGGTGGTGTCCTTTGAAGCACAAACGTTTTTAAATTGGGTGAAATCCAGTTTATATTTTCTTTTGTCACTTCTTTTGATATCATGTCTAAACATAATCCAAGATCATTAAGATTTATACTAATGTTTTCTTCTAAGAATTTTATAGTTTTAGCCTTTTAATTTCAATCTTTGATTCATTTTGAGTTAATGTTTGTATGTGGTGTGAGATGGGAGTCCACTTTAATTCTTTGGCATGCAGATAGCCAGTTACCCCAGCATCATTTGTTGACAAGATCATTCTTTTCCCCCTTAAATAAATGGTTTTGCCATCCTTGTAAAAAATCAATTGATCAGAAATGTATGGATTTATTTCTAGACTCCCAGTTCCATTCCATTGATTTTTATTTATTCTTATGCCACATGGTCTTAATCACTATAGCTTTGTAGTAAAGTAATAACCTAAACAGTAATTTTCAACCAGAGCAGGGCATCAAATTTACCTATAAAGCTTGAGTTACCTGGTTCTACTTCTGACTATGATGGAGTAGCTTATGTGAAACCAACCCTCCTGCTGAGAACAGCTAGTAAAATGTGGATTAAATTAAACAGCATCAACAACCACAACTGTTTGAAGGCATTGGAAAGTGACCAAGGCTGTCAAGATTTGTGGGGCTATAAGATAAATATAAAGAGCACGACTTACAGAAACAGCACCTTCTTCTTCTTCTTATTTTGTCTCTGTAACATAACTTTAAGTGAAATAAGGCAATAAAGTTTTGATGTAAACTTCTTTGTAATGCTTCACAATTATTTCAGGGTCCACATATGAAGTATTATGTAGCTGTAGGCATCATGGTTGACCAGTTACATACGTCTACTTGAAAGGCACAGTAGTTAAGAGCATGGGCTTTGGAAATATCGTGCCTGGATTTGAATCCTGGCCCTGCCACTTAATACCAGTGTATTCTTTAGTAAATCACTTAACCTCACAAACCTCGGGGCGCCTGGGTGGCTCAGTTGGTTAAGCGCCCAACTTCAGCTCAGGTCATGATTTCGCGGTTAGTGAGTTTGAGCCCCACGTTGGAGTCTGTGCTGACAGCTCCGAACCCGGAGCCTGCTTCAGATTCTGCATCTTTGTCTCTCTCTGACCCTTCCCCGCTCGTGGTCTGTCTGTCTGTCTGTCTCTCTCAAAAATAAATAAACATTAAATTTTTTTTTTAAATCTCACTAACCTCAATTCCTTCATCTGAAAAATGGGGATAATAATGCCTATCTTGGAATTATTATAGGTAATAATAGACTTAAGTAGGTAAAGTAGAAGTACTCAGAAGAGTCTCCAGCACTTAGTGTTCAGTAACTGCTAGCTGTTACAATACACAATGGTTTTTAAAACTACTAGTAATTTCATGTAAAGTTCTTTTATGCAACTCAAGCCCATTAAGTGAAAGTGAACAATGTACTCTTATTTCTGCTGTTGAAGCACGTTTTTGCTCTTTTTTTTTTTTCTCAGTTACACAGCTACTCTTCATTACTATTCAAATTCTCCAGAATGATCTAATTGATGTCTCTAGCCTCAAGGCATTATTGATGAACAATGACTTTCATGCAGCTAATGTTTTACTTGATGAAGTATTAAGACATGGACCTGAACATGGTTAGTAGTCTGAATGCATCTAGTTGTAAAGGCCATCATCTACCAGTGGGGATGGGAGATGTATGGATGGGATATACAGCAATGGAGGGCACCCTGGGGCGGGGGGGGGGGGGGGGGGCGCTGCAGTGAGATGACTGGTGAGCACCAGTGCCACCATAGTGTGCCAAGCCTGAGCTCTGTGAAACTGAACAGATGGGTGAGTCTGGGCCTACTTTATCCCTGTGGGTGGTGGTACTTGGGAGATGAGGTCACTTTGTGAACTGACTGGCACGGGCAGTATTCAGTCAGAATGCCATGCACAGAGTACAACAGAGTCCGTGAGGCCCTTCGCCACGTGTTAACCCTTTGGAAGGTAAACTATGCTGATATCCAGGAATACCTCAGGGGGTGTTGCCTGCGGCATTGGCTCAAGGAAGCAGATGTTTATAAATGTACAAAATAACTGCGTTATTTTAATGACTGGTATTGTTGAATATCATTTTTGTTACGTTTTCAAAAGAGTTGGGGAATATTCTTTACTTTCCTATTCTCTGTAAGAGATTTTTTTCTTCCTCAAATGTTAAGCAGAACTCACAGGTGAAGCCTTATGGGCCTAGAGTTTTATTTATGGAAAAATTCTGGATTATTGATTTAATTTCTGAAATTGTATGGTATTACCAAGAAAATATTCTATTTTCCTGTCAATTTTGGCAGGCTGTGTCTTTATAGGAATTTGTCCATTTCATCTGACTTTTCAAATGTATTGGATAAAGTTGTCCTTGACATCTGCTTTTTATCTTTTTTGATTTCTGCTTCATCTGTAATGATACCTTCATTTTCATCCTCAATATTAGTGACTTAGAGCTTTTTTTCCCCCCACTCCACCTCCACAGAGTTTTTCTTTTCCTTTTTGTAAAATTGAGATATAATGGGCATATAATAACATTATGTAAGTTTAGAGTGTCCAATGTGTTGATTTGATACATTTATATATTGCAATATAATTATCACTGTAATGTTATCTAACACCTCTATCACATCACGTAATTATCACAATTTCTTTTTTTGTGGTGAGAACATTTAAGATCTAGTCTCTTAGCAACTTTCAATTATGTAATACAGTATTAGATCAGCACAGCATTAGATTTCCAGAATTTATTCATTTTAACTGCAAATTTGTACTTTTTAACAGTATCTCCCCAATCACCCCACCCCCTAAGTCCTTGGTAACCACCATTCTGCTCTCTTTCTGTGAGATCGGCTTTTTTAGATTCCACATATTAGCGATATATACAACATTTGTCTTTGGCTTATCTCCTCTAAGCATAAGGACTTCAAGATCCTACCATCTTGTCGCAAATGACAGGATTTCTCTCTTTCTCATGGCTGAAAAATATTCTGTTGTCTATTTTCACACTACCTCTGTTTATTCATCTGTTGATGAGCACTTAGATTGTTTCCATATTTTAGCTATTGTGAATAATGCTGAAATAGACACAGGAGTATGTCTTCAAGATCCTGTTTTCGTTTCCTTTGAATATACACTTGTAAGGGGAATTGATGGTTCATATCGTAGTTCTATTTTTAATTTTGAGGGGGAATTTCTATACTATTGTCCATAGTGGCTGCACCAATCTACATTGCCACCAACAGTGTATGAGGGTTCCCATTCTCCACATCATCACAAATCCTTATCTCCGGTCTTCTTGATGATAGCCATTCTAACGGGTTTGAGCAATATCTCATTGTGGTTATGATTTGCATTTCCCTGATGGTTAGTGATGTTGAACACCTTTTCATGCACCTGTTGGTCATTTGGATGTCTTCTTTGGGAAAATGCCTATTCTATTGCTCTGCCCATTTTTAAAATAGTTCATTTGCTTGTTTGTTATTGAGCTGTGTGAATTCTTTGTTATATATTTTGGATAATAATCCTTTATCAGATATATGGTTTGCAAATATTTTCTCTCATTCTGTAGGTTGCCTTTTCATTTTGCCGATTGTTTCTTTTGCTGTACAAAAGTTTTTAAGTTGAATGTAGTTCTGGGGTGCCTGGGTGGCTCAGTCGGTTAAGCGTCCGACTACAGCCAGTTAAGCTTTCGACATCAGGTCTTGATCTCATGATTCTTGAGTTCAAGCACCATGTCGGGCTCTGTGCTGACAGCTTGGAGCTTGCTTCAGTTTCTGTGTCTCCCTCTCTCTCTGCCCCTCCCTGCTCATGCTCTGTGTCTTTCTCTCTCACAAATAAATAAACATTAAAAAAAAGAAAAATCTTAAATTGCATCTAGTTCTACTTGTTGATTTCTGCTTTTGTTGTTTGTGCTTTTGGTGTCATGTCCAAAAAATCATTGCCAAGACCAATGTCTGAAAGCTGTTTCCTTATGTTTTCTTTACAGTATCAGATCTTACAATTAAATCTTTAATTCATTTTGAGGTAATTTTGGGGAGTATCCCAAGTGGTTATTCAGTTTCCCAACACCATTTGTTGAAGAGACCATCCTTTCTCCATTGAATGTTCTTGGCTGCCTCGTCAAATATTAGTTGAGCATATGTGGGGTTTATTTCTGGGCTCTGTCACTTCTGCTGTAAACTTTTCTACTTTTTTTTTTTTTTTTTTTTTTTTTTTTGCATTGGGTTTTTTTTTTTTTTTTCTTCCTTTTCTCTCTCCCCCTCCTTTTTTTTTTTTTTTTTCCTTTTGGTTCTTTTCATGTCTATCCTTTATGTCCCTTACTATAGTTTGTCATATCCATTCTACCTTGTGTACCTTTACTTTACTTGAGTCTTTATTTTGGAGCTGACTTGGTCTTTCTACACAGTCTATTTTCTGAGTTGTTGGCTCCCATCTCAAATCTTCCTTTGTCCATTTCTATCCTGATTTGTTGAAAGAGTTGAGGGTGTTGGGTGGCACATTCAGTGTGGAGCTCTGTCTTCAGTTTCTACTGAAGTAAATGAAGTCCGTTTACTTTAATGGCACCTTTGGGGCAGAGGGTGGGAGGTGGGGGTAGTGAGCCTTCTGACATTTTGATACTGTTTAGTAGGGACTTCATCTTTAACTGCTTCTTTCTTTTCCTTCACCACCAAATTCTATGCACTGAGTTCCACATCAAGATGCCATCTTTGGTCCTATGGATTTCTAAGCCTTTTTCTTAGATTTCTCCAGAGTAAATTTAGGTGGTTACCATTATCCTAAAAGTAGTGTTTCTTAACCTTTAAAAAAAAATATCACTCCCCTAAGGAGACTTTTTAGACATTTTTGTCTTTTTCACCATCCCACACGCTATGAATGTTTAATGCCAAAAATAAATATTTGCTTATGTACTGTGGCCACAAACCATTGTAATGGCTAAGATTTTTTCCCCTCCAAGAACCTGTTTTCCTTCCTGAAAGCCTATCACCCTCAGTGAAAATGCATGTCCTAAAGGTATCTAGAACTTTAGTTTCTGCTTATACTGCTAAACCCTATTTTCTAGAATTTCACTTAGATGTTAACACATTTGTAAGGAATATTGGCCTATAGCCTCTTTGCCTGCCCACCGTGTGTTTGTTTTGTTTTGCTTTTGTAGTTTTTGGACAAGTAGGAGCTACTGAAGGGTTTTATTCAGAGGAGTAACCAGATTTTTTTTTTAAAGAGAAAGACCTCTCTTGCTGCATTGTTTAAAATAAATGGAGAGAAATGAGACTGATGCGATAGATTTTTAGCAATGCTATTGTAATAGCATAGGCATTAACTAATATAGTGATATATTCAAGCAGTATTTGGAAATAATTGAATAGAAATTGATAATCATATGTATGCAGAAGTTAAGGAAGAAGGAACAGTACAGGCTGACCCCCGGGCTTTTCACCTTTGTTATAACTTGACTATTAACTGCTGACAGATTAATTCAGAAGCAGTAATTCCTTCATCTACATTTTACTTTGCATTACAGAAAATGGCAAGATTACCTTTGAAGAATTTTTTTATTAAGTTCTGTGATACATTGAACATGCCTAAAGCCTCAGGTGAGTTCCACTTAATATGTATCTACTGGCTCTGTGTGGAAGGACAGGCAGTGGTTTTCATGTTAAAACAACAGAGGATTGGGGCGTCTGTGTCACTCAGTTGGTTGAGCAACTGACTCTTGACTTCGGCTCAGGTCATGATTCCAGGGTCATGGGCTCAACCTGCATCCATTCACGCTGAGTATGAAGCCTGCTTAAGATTTCCTCTCTCCCTTCATCCTTCTCCCCAGCTTGTGCTCTCTCTCTCCCTAAAATAGTAAACAAACAAACAAACAAAGATGTTTTCAAAAAAAAGATGTTTTTTAAAACATCTTTTAAAAAACACACAGGATTAGATAAAGCACAGGTAAGTAAGAAACAATATAAAGATAAAACAATATAGGGGCACCTTGGTGGCTCAGTTGTTTAAGCGTCAGACTTCGGCTCAGGTCATGATCTTGTGGTCTGTGAGTTGGAGCCCCCCATCAGGGTCTGTGCTGACAGCTCAGAGCCTGGAGCCTGCTTCGGATTCTGTGTCTCCCTCCCTCACTGCTCCTCCCCCACTCGCTCTCGGTTTCCCTGTCTCTCTCTTTCTCAAAAATAAACAAACATTAAATTTTTTTAAAGATAAAACAATACAGTATTAGTTTATATAACTTGTGTTTGAATTATATGGCAAAGACTGCTAAATTTACCCCAAACTCAAAGTTATGGGTGGTTTTACTTTGATAGTGCTAGAAAAATATTAGATTATATACTGTTCTCTGAGATTATTCACTAGGTATATCTGACCTGAATTTATTAGAATATTATAAACAATGAGAAAATAATTTTTAGAATGCAAATTGGTGCAGCCACTGTGGAAGACAATATGGAGTTTCCTCAAAAAGTTAAAAATGGAACTACCCTATGACCCAGCAATTTCACTACTAGGTATTTACACAAAAGGTATACAAATACTAATTTGAAGGGCCACATGCACCCTGATGTTTATAGCAGCATTGTCAACAATTGCCAAATTATGGGAAAAACCCAAATGTCCATGGATTGATGAATGAATAAAGAAGTTATGGTGTATGTATATGTATATGTAATGGAATATTACTCAGCCATCAAAAGAATGAAATCTTGCCATTTGCAACAATGTGGATGGAACCAGACTGGATTATGCTAAGTGAGATAAGTCAGGCAGAGAAAGACAAATACCTATGATTTCACACATGTGGAATTTAAGAAACAAAACGAATGAACATAGGGGAAGGTGGGGGAAAGAGAGAAGCAAACCATATGAAGAGTCTTAACTATAGTGAACAAACTGAGGGTTGGTGGAAGGAGGTGGGCGGGGGATGGGCTAAAAGGATGATGGGTATTGAGGGCATTTGTTACGTTGAACACTGGGTGTCATATGTAAGTGATGAATCACTAAATTCTACTGAAACCAATAGTACACTATATGTTGACTAACTAGAATTTGAATAAAAATTTGAAAAATAAAAAGAAGACAACTTTAAAACTTTTGACCAACCTAGCAAAGTGGATTTTATACCTATCTTTTCTGTTTTTATGTATTCTCAACTACTCTCTTGACTATATTTTTGAGGAGCAAATTTATATTTATTGCAGTATAACTTGCGTGTAGTAAAATTCACCTTTTTTTAGGTATATTGTTTTTTGAATTCTTAAAAATAATGTCATGTAACCATTACTAAACAGCACATAGACTGTATCACCACAGAAGTTTCTTTGTGTCCTTTTGTAGTCCATCCATTTCGCTAACCCTCATTCCTGGTGACCCCTGATCTATTCTTTGACTCTAAAGTTTTGCCTTTTCTAGGTTGTCATGTAAATGGAATCATAACATATGAAGCTCATTTGAGTCTGGCTTCTTTCACATAGCATATTATACTTTACATTCATCAACTTTTTGCATGCAGTGTGTTTATTTTTATTGATGAGTATTATTCCATTACATGAATGTAATGTTTGTATATTTACCAATTGATAAACTATTGAAGTTTCCTGGGTTTTGGTGATTATGAGTGAAGCTGCTATAAATATTTATGTACAGGTATTTGTGTGGACATATATTTTCATTTCTCCTAGTTGAATACCTAGAAATGGGATTGCTGGGATATATATTTAAATTGATAGAAACTGCCAAACATCAATTTATGATAGATAACATCCATTTATGATTAAAAAAAACCTCTCAACAAAGTGTGTACAGAAGAAACATACCTCAGCTTAATGAAGGCCATATACGAAAGGCCACATATATGCTCAATGGGGAAAAACTGAAAGCTTTTCTTCTAAGATCAGGAACAAGACAAGGATGCCTATTCTTACCAGTTTTTTTGTTTTGTTTTGTTTACTAAAATATAGTTTACATAAAATGTTATATTAGTTTCAGGCATACAACATAGTGATTCAATAATTCTATGTATTGCTCACTTCTCACCATGATAAGTGTAGTTATCATCTGTCACAATAAAATGTTATTACAGTGTTATTGACTATATTCCCTATGCCGTAATTTTTCTCACTACTTTTACTCAACTTGTGTTCATAGTATTGGAAGTCCTACCGAGAACAATTAGGCAAGAAAAGGAAACAAAGTCATCCAAATTGGAAAGAAAGAAATAAAACTGTTACTATTTGCAGATAACACAATATTATATGTAGAAAACCCTAAAGGCCCTATTAAAAAAAAACTGTTAGAACTAATAAACAAATTCAGTAAAGTTGCACCATATGAAATCAAATAGAAAAACCAGTTGCATTTCTATTTGCTAATAAACTATCAGAAAGAAATTAAGAAAACTATCCCATTACAATTGCATTGAAAAGAATAAAATACCTAAGAATAAATTTAACCAAGGAGGTGAAAGACCTGTACACTGAAAACTATAAGACATTGAAGAAAGAAATTGAAGATGATGCAAATGAATGGAAAGATATTCCATGCTTGTGGAGTCAAAGAATTAATAATGTTAAAATGTCCATACTACCCAAAGCGATATACGGGCTCAATGCAATCCCTATCAAAATTCCAATGGCATTTTTCACACCTAGAACAAACAATCCTAAAATTTGTATGGAGCCATAGAAAACCCTGATAGCCAAAGCAATCTTGAGAAAGAACAAAGCTGGAGCCATCATACTTTCTGATTCCAAACTTTATTACAAACGTATAGTAATCAAAACTCTATGGTATTGGCATAAAAACAGACATCAGTGGAACAGAACAGAGAGCTCAGAAATAAACCCTTGCATATACGGTCAATTCATTTATGACAAACGAGGCAAGAATATATAGTGGGGAAAGGACAGATTCTTCAATAAGTGGTGTTGGGAAAACTAGACAACCACATGCAAAAGAATGAAACTGGATTCCTATCTTAGACTATGATTAAATACTTGCTCTTGTAAGACCTGAAACCATAAAACTCCTGGAAGAGGAGCGCCTGGGTGACTCAGGTAAGTGTCTGGCTTGGCTCAGGTCATGATCTCGCGGTCTGTGGGCGTCGGGCTCTGTGCTGACAGCTCGGAGCCTGGAGCCTGCTTCGGATTCTGTGTCTCCCTCTCTCTCCTCCCCTCCCCGGCTCATGCTCGCTCTCTCTCTCTCTCTCTCTCTCTGTCTCACAAAAACAAATGAAAAATGTTAAAAAAATTTTTTTAACGTTTAAAAAAAATCTAGGAAAAAACATAGGCAGTAAGCTCTCTGACATCCATCTTGGAAAAAATTTTTTAAAAAAACAATTTTATCTATTAATACAATATCATAGGTAAAGTCAAAGAACAAATAACAATATGGTAGAAACTATAATGTATATCACAGAAGAAAAATAGAAAAATGGGCAAAAGTCATGGATATATAAATCATAAAAAAGATCTTAAATGGCTTATGAACATATTAAGAGATGTTTGATTTTACTCATAATAAGAAATATGCAAATTGAAATGGACATACAATTTCTCACCCATTAGATTGGCAAAAATTGAAAACCTTCACAACTGTTAGGTTGTAGAGAAAAAGACGTTTACCTATAGCTGGTGGGCGTTTAACATGCTACCAGTCTAATGGAGGGAATTTGGCAATGTCTAACAAAACTACATATGCCTTTACCTTTGGACCCAGCAATCCTGCTTCTAGGAATTTTCCCTGAAGATACCTTCCAACAATGTGAAAATATAGATACATAAGATTATTCATTACAGAATTATTTGAGATGGCAAAAGAATGAAAATACTTAATGTGTAAACATTGGAGGTTAGTTGAATAAACTTTAGTTTCTATGTACAGTAGAGTATTATACAACTCTAAAAAAGAATTTTTTAAAAAGGAGTTTCAGGGGTGCCTGCATGACTTAGTCGGTTAGGCGTCCGACTTTGGCTCAGGTCATGATCTCACGGCTCGTGAGTTCAAGCCCCGTGCCAGCCTGGAGTCTGCCTTGGATTCTGTGTCTCCATCTCTCTCTGCCCCTCCCCTACTCATGCTCGCAGGCGCGCTCTCTCTCTTTCAAAAATAAACATTAAGAAAAAAGAATTTCATACCACTACTTTTTGTACTACTGATTTTATACCTTTCCAGCATTTAAAACTACAAATTTCCCTCTGAGCACTTTCACAGCATCTCACAAAATTTTATATGTTGTGATTTGATAATCACTTATTTAAAATATTTTCTAATTTACCTTGTGATATCTCATTTGAAACATGAGTTATTTAGAAATGTACTATTTAGGGGCACCTGGGTGGCTCAGTTGGTTAAGTGTCCAACTTCGGCTCAGGTCATGATCTCATGGTTCCTGGGTCGGAGCCTCGTGTCGGGCTCTGTGCTGACAGCTCAGAGCCTGGAGCTGCTTCGGATTCTGTGTCTCCCTCTCTGTCTGCCCCTCTCCCACCCACGCTCTGCCTCTCTCTGTCTCTCAAAAATAAATCAACATTAAAAAAATTAAAGAACTATATTATTTAATTTCCAAATATTTGGACATGTGCTAGGGATCTTGTTACTGATTTCTAATGTAATACACCTTGGTCAGAGAATTTATTTCGTACAATTTAAATTCTTTTAAATTCATTAAGATTTGGTTCAAAGACTAGCATGTGGTCTACCTAGGTGAATATTCCATGTGCACTTGAAAGAATGTATATTCTGTAGTTGTTGGGTAGTGTTCTATAAATATCATTTGGTTAGATTGTTTGCTAGTTTTGTTGGATATTCTAATTTCTGATTTTTTTTAAACATTAAAATTTTTTTTGTTTTAATATTTATTTTTGAGAGAGAGAGAGAGAGAGAGAGAGAGAGAGAGAGAGAACGAGCAGGGGAAGGGCAGAGAGAGAGGGAAACACAGAATCCAAAGCAGGCTCCAGGCTCTGAGCTGTCAGCACAGAGCCCAACACAGGGCTCTAACTCATGAACTGTGAGATCGTGACCTAAGCCAAAGTCAGACACTTAACTGACTGAGCCACCCAGGCGCCCTTAATTCTTCCCGATGTTTATTCTAGTTGTTCTATTAATTACTAAGTGCAAGATTTTCAAATCTGCAGTTCTGATTATGGGTTCATGCATTCCTCCCTTTAATTCTGCAAGTTTTTGCTATATTTGGAAGGCTCTTGTTAGATGCATGCACATTTGATATTGTTGCAAAATTTAATGTATATGACCTTATGAAATGTACTTTGTCTGTTGCTCTCTTTTGTCTTATTTTTGCTGCTCTTCTGTTTCTTTCCCCCAGTTTCCTTACTTATATTTATACATTTCTGTGTACCTATTGTCACCTATTTTAAATTATTGTAGGTACATAAATAAATACAAATACTGCCTTTTCTCTTAAGTATAATTTTATATCTTGGGAGATTTTTTTCCCCACTTTTTTTTAAATATAAAGGAGACGGGTGTCTGGGTGGCTCAGTCGGTTGAGCGTCTGACTTCAACTCAGGTCATGATCTCGCGGTCTGTGAGTTCGAGCCCCGTGTCAGGCTCTGTGCTGACAGCTCAGAGCCTGGAGCCTGCTTCAGATTCTGTGTCTCCCTCTGTCTCTGCCCCTCTCCAGCTCATGCTCTGTCTTTCTCTCTCTCTCTGTCAAAAATAAATAAACATTAAAAAAAATTAAAATATAAAGGAGAAACATGAAAATTCCTTTCTAACTGAAGGTGATTATCTCTTCCCAGGAAATAAAAATCAATTTTACAACATCAACATTTACAAAAATGAACTTAAAGACATTCCTGTACTTCAGCAAAATTTAAATGCCATTGGAATCTATCTAACAGATGATAAAATAAAGGAGACTTTGGATAACACTAATCCTAACGGTGAGTAATTATTTCAATTTAAAATAACAAATTTTGCATATTTCAGAAGTTTCACTCTAAATGCCAAAGGAAATATACTGCCATATATCTTTTAAAAGAGAAATTAAAAGTTGTTTCTTGTCTATCAATTTACGGGTTTTTATCAGAGGAATTGATGTTCAAAGTGCATCTCTGACAGCTTTATTTTAGGTCTATTCTGCATATCACATGTGTCACAATAGGATTACCAGTCCTCTCCATTATTTTTGTGTTTATAGCTCTGGTGTTATAACATCAAATGGTCCTTTTTACAATAATACCTAAATTCTTTCTTTTTTTCTTTTTTAAAAAAAGATGAAGTGGTGAGTTTTAAGGATTTCATCAGAGAATTGAACAACAGTGATGAATTTATCGAGTGCCACAGTAAGTATGAAATTCAAAATGCATATGAACAGAAACTTCATTTTTGGGGGTTGGTGTATGTATAGGTATGTGTGTATATAGACTTTATATATACTCTACCAAACCCCCCTTTTATGCATTTTCTCATTTAAACTCAGTTCATGTTGTAAACTCTAGGTTTTCACACATAGATGCATATTTTCCATACTGTAATATTCTTGAATTATTTAAAAAAATTTCTGTTGTCTCTCTTTCTTCCTTGTCATGTGTTTTATTGCTATATTCTTTCTTTTGTCCTCACTAATGCTGATGGGGTTATCCATCTTATAATCAAAGTAACAGGTTTGCTTTTTTAAATCACATCTAATGACTTTTCCCCTCTGTATTCTTATCTTTCTTGTTTATTTCTTCATATATATATTTTTTTACATTTGCTCTCTATCTCCTTGTGAAAAACATTGGCTAAATGCTTAACTTTTTTCGGTTTGTTTTGAAATTTCAGCACAGTTCTATCATGGGGACACTAAAACAGCCTTGGACCACAGACATTGAGATTGAGAACTGTAGTCCTAAAACTGGGGTTTTAAAAGAAGTATTGAAATAAGTGGATTCTCTCTAAATAATCTGTACTTGGAATGCAGTTCCACTCACTATCTCAGGATAAGTTTGGTGGGAACCTTGACAAATTAATGCTATATTCATTATAGAAGATTATAGATCTATGAATAGCTAAGACCCTTTTGGGAAAAAAAAAGATAAAGATCTTGCTTTGTCACATGTTAGTACATAGCATAATGCTGTTTTAATATAGACCTGTGAAAATAGACCAGTGCATCACAATATGGAACCCAGTAGAGACTTCTATTAATGGGAACTCGGAATGTGATAGAAATGACATCATCAGTTAGTGGGGGAAAAGATGTATTATTTAGCTTCTGATTTGAGAAAATTGCCTTACAATGCAGAGAAAATGAAGTAGAATCCTTATGTCATACCATATACAAAAATAACCTTCAAAGAATCAAATGAATGTTAAAATGGATCTCAAAGATTAAACTATAAAGCTGTTGGAAGAAAATGTAAGAAAAACTATTGTGCCTTGTGGTTATGGATGCCTTCTTAAAGATGTTACTCCCCAAAAGCACAACCATGGGGTAAAAAAGGATTTGATCACATCAAAATTAAGGATTTCTGGTAAATGAAGGACTCTAAAACATGTAACAGACTGGAAGAAGATAATTACAAGATAACTAACAAAAAATTAATATCTCAAATATAAGGGAATTCTGCAAATCAACAGTAGAAAGAAAGAAATCAATTGGAAAAATAAGTAAGGATATAAGACTTAGTATACAGGAGGAGAAACCCACATAGCTAAATATGTGTATGAAGAGAGTTGGCAATACTCACAAATTGCTAGTGAGTAGGTAAAATGGTACAGCATTCCAGATTGCAATCTAGCAGTACTTGTCAAATTCAGTATGCATATTTCTTATGATCCAATAATTCTATTCTCAGATAAATAGCCCAGAGAAGTTTCTTGTAGAGACATGTACAGGGATGCTCCCTGCAACATTATGGGAGGGAAGAAATGAAAACAATCTATGAGTCCATGATTTGGGAAATGGTTGAATAAAATATGGTCCATACATACACGTCATAACAGTAAACTAGATTTACATTTGCACCAGAGAGAGACCTCAGTAATAATACGGTTCCATGAAGAAAGGAAAAAATGGAATACGTGTATAACAAAGAATGCTTTATATAAGCTGGATTTCTACTAATGCCCATAAAACACAACCATATTTATATCTATTTCCAGGTAAACACTGAATTCTAAATAGATAAGATTGAAATAGACGGATTGAAAGAAATTGAGAAAGAGATTGAGATTGAAGTGACAATATTAACAAAGTTGACTTCAGAAACAGAGTACTCTGTATGCTAAAAACATACACATTCTTTTCAAATACTTATGGAATATCCACAAAAATAGATGATGTATTTAAGCCACAAATAAAAATTTCAGTGAATTCTGAAAATCAGAAGTCATTCAGACCACATAGTCTGACCATGATGTTGTGACATTAAAATTATTTGTGAAAGAAAGGAAAAGTGTTGCTTTTAAGATGAAAAACAAATTGCCTTGTAAGTAATTCCTTGGTGGAAGAATAAAAGAAACCTGAAAGATTTTAGAAATGATGACAGTGAAAGCACTATGTATCAAATCGTGTAGAGTGTGACCAAAACAATCTTACAGGATATTTTATAGCATTAAATGCTTTTATTAGAAAACAAGAAATATCAAAAATAATTTATCTTTTTTTAAGTTTATTTATTTTCGGAGAGAGAGTGCATATGACGGGGGGGAAGAGCAGAGAGAGAGAAGGACAGAATCCCAAGCAGGCTCCTTGCTGTCAGCGCAGCTGACATGATCATGACCTGGGCCAAAATGAAGAGTGGGACGCTTAACCGACTGAGACACCCAGGCGCCTCCAGAACAATTTATCTTAAACGTTCAGTTTACAGAGCTAACCAGCAGCATAAACAACAAAAGAGCAGTACAATCCCCCTGAAAAGTGCTAGTCAGGAGCTAACAAAGTGGAAAGTTGAAGTTAGTGAAATAGAACACACACACACACACACACACACACACACACACACACACACGCACTTATCCATATAACCAAAAGTTGGTTCTTTCAAAAGACTAATAAAGAACTCTTTAGGAAGTATGATGAAGGGGAAAAAATAGGGAGGACATAATAAAGAAGACAGTTGTAACTTGGATACAAGGGAGATTAAAAGATATAAATGAATAACACTTGAGTTAGTAAAGCAACAAATTATTGGCATGTCATCAACAACACTGTCATTCTTTCCAAATGTTTAGATAAAGACAGAAAGGGCTGCCTTTTTTTAAATGTTTGTTTATTTATTTTTGAGAGACAGAGAGTGAGCGAGCATGAGTAGGGAAGGGGCAGAGAGAGAGAGAGTGCCAGAAGATCTGAAGCTGGCTCTGCGCTGACAGCACAGAGCCTGATGTGGGGCTCGAGCTCACAAACCGTGAGATCAAGACCTGAGCCAAAGTCAGACACTTAACTGACTGAGCCACCCAAGTGCCCCCTTTTGTTTCCCCATCATGGCACTATTTTCTTAGAGATAATTTTGGTATTTTGTTGTTTTGTTTACCTTCCTGTGTTGAACTAGTAAGGTAAACTATTTCAGTGTGTCTTGTTTTCTGATATAAGCATTGTAAACCTATAAATGTTGTAGAGCTTTCAGTCTGGAGAATATTTCAGAGAGGCAAAATCTCTCAAGACTGGGTATTCTAGAAAATGAATACATCTCACCCAAATCAAGTTGTTATGTGCTTCTCTGGATAGACTGACCAACTAGATATCTTTGTATTTTGTCATGTCTCTGTTTAGGAATAGAAGATGCATGTAACGTTGTTAATAGTGTCTTTGATAGGAAAGTTGAAGTTACAGACCTTTTATCTGCGTTGGAGGGCCTGGAGAAACCTTTAAATGAAGAAAAACCTGAGGTGTTACTGAACTCTGAAACAGATGGTGAGTTCTTGAGTTACCTCTCAGTTTTCCTGTTTAGACTATACGTGTTCATGCTGGCTCATTTTTTTTTTTTTTTTTTTTTTAAGAATACTAATACCATAGGTTTAGGAAGATTGTTATGGGACTGCTATGTTTATAAACTGGTTACTGAGAATTGTTGTAACCCTTTTGGAAAGTGTGTGGATACTCTTCTTTATTTGGAGAAGACTAGTAGAAACAAGTACTGTTTTTATCCAGGTTTTAAAATCAGATACTTCTTGGGGTGCCTGGGTAGCTCAGTCAGTTAAGCGTCCAACTCATGATTTTGGCTCAGGTCATGATCTCACGGTTTGAGATCACGATCTCACAGTGCTCTGCACTGACGGACGGAGCCTGCCTGGGATTCTCTCTCTCTCTGCTCTCTGCCCTTCCCCTGTTCTCTCCCTCTCTCTCTTCCTCCAAACATAAATAAATAACCATTAAAAATGTTTAAAAAGATGTTTCAAACATTTTAAAAAATAAATAAAATCAGATACTTCTTTTTTAAAGATTTTTAAAAATGTTTTTATTTATTTTTGAGGGAGAGAGAGTGGAGGAGGGTCAGAGAGAGGGAACACAGAGTCTGAAGCAGGCTCCAGGCTCTAAGGTGTCAGCACAGAGCCTGACACGGGGCTCAAACTCATGGACCACGAGATTATGACCTGAGCCGAAGTCAGACGCTTGACTACTGAGCCACCCAGGCGCCCCATCTTTTTTCTTTTTAGGTCATTTATGCTAGCGGTTTGTCAATTTTAATAACTCTTAACTAATTCCTGGCTTTCTGATCCTCTCTATCGTGTTTATTGTTTCCTCAATTTATGTTTTCATCTGTATCATTTTCTTCTCTACCATTGATTTTGTGACATTTTGTATATATATTTCACATATAGAATGAAATGATCACAACGATAGATCTAGTTAACACGTCACCATGCATAGTTAAAAAGGGGTTTTTTTCTTATGTTGAGAAATTTTAAGATTTACTCTCTGAGCAACCTGCGAATATGCAATACAGTATATTTTTGGATATATATGTATTTTCTATTCTTTTAATTTCACTCTTTCTGTACTCTTCTAAAAAAAGATAAATTTGAAAACATGTAAGGGAAACTAAAATTTGAAAAGAAAGAAACAGGACTTAAAGAAATTAAAAATATAATAATTAAAATTAATTAGCAGACAACAATATTAGCAGATTAAACATAGGTGAAGAGAGAAATATGAAGTGCAAAGGAGTTTGAAGAAATTATACAGAATGCAGCATAGAAAGACAGAGTTGGAATATAGGAAAGAGGTTAGTGGCGCTGGGGTGGCTCAGTTGATTGAGTATCAGATTTCTGCTCAGGTCATGATCTTGTGGTTTGTGAGTTAGAGCCCTGCATTGGGCTCACTGCTGTAAACATGGAGCCCTCTTCAGATCCTCTGTCTCCCTCTCTGCACATCTCCTACTCTCTCTCTCCCCCAAATAAATAAACATTAAAAAAAAGAAGAAGAAGAAGCTAAAAGGAAGGCAGAATGAAGAGGTCTACTTATTGTGGCAATCAGTTTGAAATATATATGTGTATCTGATTACGTTATATATTAGTTACAACTAATATAATGTTACATGTCAGTTATATCTCAGTAAAGCTAGAAAAAGAAAGAATGAAAAGATGTGATATATATCCACACAGGAGAGAAGAGACAGAGTGGTTGCAGAGAAAATATTTGGAGAACTATAGCTGAGAATTTTCCAGAATGAGAAAGACCTAAACCTACCAATACAAGAATTCCAGTGAATCCCACATAGGATGAAAGGAAATCCATACATAGGGTTATCATGATGAAACTGTGACATACCAAAGAGAAAGAAAAATCTTAAAGGTAGCTAGAGAGAAAAGTCAAATTATCTATAAAGGAGGAACGTTTTCTTATTCTTGATATTTTTTTCTGGGTCTTGAAATCTAGAGAAACATTTTTGTAAATTGAGGATAACCACCCCACGTTCCCCTCCACTTTGGGAGGAACTTAGGCTTTGTCTGAGCCTTTGAAACTACAAACTAAAATTCATCCAATTTTGTTTTGTTTTGTCTTTGGCAAACACTCTTTGGGTAAAAACAGTCGCCGTGTTTCTGGATTACAGCCTTTCATCAGTTGTTTGGTCTGGGAATTTCTTACTTTCTTGGCAACACATTGATGAATTCAAGATTTTAAAAAAATTTTTTTTTTTTAACATTTATTTTTGAGACAGAGAGAGACAGAGCATGAGTCGGGGAGGGTCAGAAAGAGAGAGGGAGACACAGAATCTGAAACAGGCTCCAGACTCCAAGCTGTCGGCACAGAGCCCGACGCGGGGCTCGAACTCACGGACTGTGAGATCATGACCTGAGCTGGAGTCGGACGCTTAACCGACTGAGCCACCCAGGCGCCCCAAGATTTTTTTTTTTATAGCAATAATTTTATTTAGAATTTTTAGTTGTTTTTAGTAGGAGGGCTGATCCAGATATCTGGCTACTAAATACCAGAAATTGAAATCATTTTTTTCTTTCAATTAAATTAAATCAGACCCTGGGGGCAGGGTGGTTGATTACTGGCACCCTCTCCCATTCCAAAGTCACACCATAATGTGGGAGACAGAGGAAGAGCTTTTAAAACTTCCTTGCATTGTGTTTCTACTGATGCTTTGTTGTTGGAGCCTGTGGTAATCCTGCATCTGTGTGAAGGGAAGCTCCCACAGGGTAATTCTCACTCTTTCCCATCAAACCTCTAGTCTCTCAACCCCTCCCTGTCCCTCTCTTTCCTTCTGTCTCTGTCTCCAGACAAACTCTTCCTCTCTATTTAGGCATTTGGCATATTTTCTTCAATGATTCTAGGTTTTTGCAAACATAGTCCCTACCAAAACTCTCAGTCTACAAAAATCTCAGGAGTGAGGAAATATTTAAGGCCAAGCTAACTGCTTCGAATAGGAAAGATGGGTCAAATTATCCTGCCACTTCAAAAGGTATAGTGCCATAGCTCCAATATTTGCCATTTAGATAAATTACAATAGACTTCAATAGAGAAGGGTAACTTTTGAATCAGGCTCTGCAGAGTCCGCTAACTCAAATGCCTGCGGTAGCCAGGCACGTAATGCAAAATTAATAAAATGAGTTGGCTGTAAGACAAAAGGAAGGGGTGTGGACTGTAAGGTAACTTGAGAGCATGTGTCCTAGATGAAGATAGTTAAATTCAAATGGAAAGAAAACCCCACCACTCCCTAGGACAATGAACATGACTGACTCTCAGCTATATTCAGTCTGTGGGCTACCAGCCTATGACCCCTGAAGCAGGCTTCTGTAGGAGTGGGAAAACAATCTTTTCCTTCTGCCCTTCTAGGTTCCCAGCTGGAGCTCTGTAACAAGAGACAGATCAACAAGAGAAAAGCATTCAAAGTTAATATAAATTTTACATGAAAGGGGAATATTCATAAGGAGTTGTTAAAGCTGAATGTTTTGGTGTTAGCTTTGATGAAGTGTGGAAAGTGGTAGAAAACTGTGATAGGACAAAATGAGATGAGCTGAGGGTGGTAAACCAGGGGAAACTTAGTAAGGTCTGTTCGTTCAGATTCCTCTTGGTGTCCCTCCAACCCTCAGTCTTCAGAGATAGGGATGCACCCTCCCTCTGGGTATAGCAAGGGCATCTCTCACATGAGTGTCTTATGACCTGCCTCGGGGCAGGGGATGGGGAGGTCTGAATCCTAACTGTACCTTGCAATTCCCAGATTGTGTTTCCTTGCATTCCCTTTTTGTGTGTGTGTACGTGTGTGTGTGTGTGCGCACACGCACATGCTCATAATCTAAGTGTATTTCTTACCATGCATTATGGTCACAGAAGTTTGAAAGCTGAATGAAATTGAAACAATACCAGATCCCTGCTTTAATGAGCTTAAAATCTATTTAAATTCCATTTTATTTCTTAACTTTGCAGAAAGTAAAAAGATCTTAAAAGATGTAATTGATGTTTTCATTAATTCACCTAAACCATCAACACCATTCAATAGTAAGTATAGTAAAAGAATGAAAATTAAAAGTAAATTTCTAAGATCATTCAATGGTATTCTTTTTCTAAAATATAGTTTGTTTTCCCCTGTATTTTTAATTCCTTAAGTTTTCTTTGCTGTATCAAGATGTTATAATCTGCTTTCTTATTCCTTATCATATTTAATCTGTGCTTTGACTGTAATGAATTATTTAGAATTACATTCCTAGAATATGCTTTCTTAAAGCAAAATAGTTTGTCTCAGTATATGCTCCAGTATAAGGTACACATTTTCTCCCCTGGTGAATCTAATACAATTTTCTCTCACCTCCGATAATTTCCATATGCTTCTTTTTCTCACCTATAGTGAAACGTTAAAAAAAAGTACAAAAAAAAAAAAAAAAAGGATTTACTGCATGTAATACTAGTAGGTAGGCTAGCAAGAAAGAGAGGCTTTCTAATGCCTAGGAGAGGGTGTGACTGTTTTTCAGAGTATAACAGATTTATATTTTTCAGTTTTCCTTTTGCCAACTAGCTGGGTTCTATTTTTGATATTTGACTTCATTCTAAGAGCTATTTATTATCAAGCTGTTCTTGAAATGCTTTACAGTCTATGAAAGACTGGAGCATGTAGTAGAAAAACCTTTGAGGAGAAATAGTTAATAAATAAAAGCAAACTTCTACAAAATGTTGCAGAAACTCAACTTTTAGCTGGCTAGGGGTATGTTAAATTTTGCTTATTGTTTAAGTGACTTCTGAAAACAGAGCCCACTGACATGTTTTGAAAGCCCTCTAACTCAGAATTCCTTTTGTAATGCATCTACTCTGTGCAGGTTAGGGTGTTAAGTCTAAAAAAGGGCTTTGCCTCAACTTCCTCATCACTTCTCTATTCTTGACATGTTTACAGATTTATTTAAAGAGATTACAACTCTTGATAAGATCAGAAATGATAAGATGCCTATAAATGAGCTGAGGTCCCAACTCCGGAAGGCTAGAATTCTATTAAGCAACAAGACGTTCCAGGAAATTCTGGGTCAAGCATCTATTGATGGTGAGTCCTTTTTAAAAGAACAATCTCTGTTGAAGTCCTAGTTTTACTGTGTGCTTGGGATATGTTTTATATATGTATGTTTTAGATAAACTAGGTCTTAGAAACATAATGAGAATGTAGGCATACTGAGAACAAATTAAAATTAATATTTTTTTACTCTTGGAAATATTTTTAAGAGTCACCCTCTGTCTGGCATCACATTTGTAAAATGTATACATCAATATTTAATTAAGACAAATAATACCGTTAGAATTTTTTCTTGTTTTAAGGGAATAGATTCGTGGTAAAATTATTTTAAATTGATTAGTTTTTATCTGGCTAATTTTCAGACATTAACAAAATTTGTCCCCTCCCCCCCCCCCACCCCCCCCCCCCCCCCCACACACACACCATTCCCTGTCATGGTTATTTTAATGATGATTATTAATATTGACACCTTGCCATTTTATAATCCTTATACTTTACTTTTTAGAAAATAGTGAAGTAAGTCTCAAACAAATTTTGGAGGCTTTGAACACAAATAAGCCAGCTCCTGAATTTGAAGGTGGGTCATATTTCCCATTGCCTTTTGTTATTATTAAACAGTATTGTGAGCTATAAATGATATTCAAAAGCTGTATATTTTTATAATTAAAAGTACACAGTTTGACATATGCACACACCTATAAATCTGTCATCACAATCAAGGTAATGAACACATCCCTGACCTGCAAAACTGCCTCATGCTCCTTTGTAATCTCTCCTGCCTTTTTCCCATCCTCTTCCTCATCCGTAGGCAACGACTGATCTGCTTTTTGCCAGTATAGATCCATTGGCATTTACCAGACTTTTATAAAATGGGTATATTCTTTTTTGCTAGATGCTTTCATTCAGCATAATTATTTTGAGATTCATCCACGTAGGATGTATCAGCAGTTCATTGTCATTTATTACTGGCATAGCACTCCATTTTGCTGATACACTGAAGTTTGTCTACTTACCTGGTGCGGCTCGTTAGGCTATTTCCAGTTTGGGGCTCTTATAAATAAAGCTGTTATGAACAGTTGTGTACAACAATATTCATCGTATGAATATATGCTTTCCTTTCTCTTGAGTAGTTACCAAAGATTGGCTGGTTCACATGGTAGGTGTATGTTTCACTTTTTAAGAAACTGCCAACTGGTTTCCAGAGTGGCCACACCATTTTACATTTCCACCAGCAGTGTATGAAGAGGTCCAATTCCTCCATATCCTTGGGAGTGCTTGGTGGAGTCAGTCTTTTTAATTTTAATCATTCTAATAAGTGTGTAGTAGTATCTCATTGTGGTTTTAATTTGTGTTTCCTCACTGATTAATGATGTTGAGCATCTTCTCATGTGCTTATTTGTCATCTGTGTATCTTTATAAAGTGTCTGTACAGATCTTTTTTAATGTTGGATGGGGGGGCGCCTGGGTGGCTCAGTCAATTAAGCGTCTGACTTCAGCTCAGGTCATGATCTCACGGTCCGTGAGTTCGAGCCCTGCGTTGGGCTCTGGGCTGATGGCTCGGAGCCTGGAGCCTGCTTCCAGTTCTGTGTCTCCCTCTCTCTCTGCCCCTCCCCCGTTCATGCTCTGTCTCTGTCTCAAAAATAAATAAACGTTAAAAAAAAATTAAAAAGTTGGATGGGTTTTGGGGCGCTTGGGTGGCTCAGTCGGTTAAGCGTCCGACTCGGCTCAGGTCATGATCTCACGGTTCGTGAGTTCAAGCCCTGCGTCAGGCTCTGTGCTGACAGCTCAGAACCTGGAGCCTGTTTCGGATTCTGTGTCTCCCTCTCTCTCTCTGACCCTTCCCTGTTCATGCTCTGTCTCTCTCTGTCTCAAAAATAAATAAACGTTAAAAAAAAATAAAAAAAAATAAAGTTGGATGGGTTTTTTTGTATTTCTGTTTGTATTCTGGATACATGTCCTTTATGAGATATATACTTAGCAAATATTTTCTCCGAGTCTTCTACTGAGCACATTTTTCTCTGAGTGTCTTCATTTTCTTAAGTGTCAAGAGCATTAGTTTTAATTTTGATGAAGTCCAGTTAATTAGTTTTTTTTTTCTTTTATATATTGTGCTTTTGGTGTCACATGTATGAAATCTTTGCCTCACCCAAGGTTACAAATGTTTTATTATATTTTCTTCTAAAAGTATTATGGGTTTTGGTTTTGCATTAAAAAATATTTTTTTAATATTTTTATTTATTTTTGAGAGAGAGAGAGAGAGAGAGAGAGAGAGAGAGAGAGAAAGCACAAGTGGGGGAGGGGCAGAGAGAGAGGGCGACAGAATCCAAAGCAAGACTCCAGGCTCTGAGCTATCAGCACAGAGCCTGAGGCGGGCTCAAACTCACGGGGAGATCATGACCTGAGCTGAAGTCGGATGCTTAACTTACTGAGCCACCCTGGCACCTCTGGTTTTGTATTTTAGCTCTGTGATCTATTTTGAGTTAATCTTTATATGTGGAATAAAGTATGGATCAGAGTTCCTTTTTGTTTTGTTTTGTTTTTGCATATGGACCTTCATTTGTTCCAGCACCACTGTTGAAAAGATTGTATTTTCTCTATACTTTCTATACGGAAATTCCTTTGTAGTTTTGTAACAAATCATATAAATATACATATATATTTATTTCCTGGATTCTCTCTTCTGTTCTATTAATCTTTGTCAGTTTTTACACAAACCACATTGTCTGACTCCTGTTGCTTTGCAATAAACATTGAAACCATTCAGGTAGTATTGGCCCTCTAACTTTGTTCTACTTTTAAAAAGTTGTTTTGACTGGGGCACCTGGGTGGTTCAGTCAGTTGAACGTCCGACTTCAGCTCAGGTCATGATCTCATGGTTCGTGGGTTTGAGCCCCATGTCAGGCTCTGTGCTGACAGCTCAGAGCCTGGAGCCTGCTTCGGATTCTGTGTCTCCCTCTCTCCCTGCCCCTCCCCTGCTTGCTCGCTCGCTCTCTCGCGCTCTCTCTCTCTCAAAAATAAACATTAAAAAAATGTAAAAAAAAAAGTTGTTTTGACTATTCTAGGACTTTTACACTGCCATGTGGATTTTAGAATCAGTTTGTAATGTCTACAAAAAAAACCTGCTGGGATTTATTGGAGAAATAAGGCACTCATGAATTAGGATTTGTTGGAAAATGTCTTATCTAATAATGTCTTACTAAATAGTACAACTCTTTCCTGCAATTCTTTTGAGTACCAGTACTTTGCCTCCTTTTAAATATTCTCTTAGATAAACTAGAGATTATAATCCAAACAGTGACCTTGAGTGTACCATGATTTGTGGGAGTCATTGAAAAGGCAGACAGAGGCTTGGCTCTAATCCTAAGGACCCCATTTAGAAGGGAAAATCCCTAGAGGTTTTAGATAAGAGCTGGGAATGGGGCACCTTAATACTCCCACACTCCTTGGCGGACTTCTAATAATAGAGTGAAAGTTATGAAGAATATGCAAAAACTGAAAGCAGTAGCAAAATAAGCAGAAGAAAATTCAGGACTAATATTTTTATACTCTGAAATTTGGGCTATTTCATATAGACAGAAGTAAGCCCCAAATTCTGTCTCATGCATATACAATGAAACATTTCCCTAAAAGATGCAATGGCCTATTTTAACTTTTGAGAAGCTGATACCTTGAGTGTATGATGATTTGTGTAACTCATTGGTAAGGCAGTTAAGTTAAAAAACAAAAACAAAACTGAGTCATCTTAGTTTTTTTAGTTTGAGACAAAAATAACTGAACATCTCAGGGAAATATGCTTGGAATAAAGGGATGTTTGGCTTATTAATTTTGGAATCATAATGATAATATTAATTGAAATATATGACCTATAGAATCCCCCTGTGTTTTCAGGTTTATGTACTGCCCTCCAAACTGTCAACTTGATGAACTGCAACAGAATTCAGATTGGTGACTTGAAAGATGCTTTTGATGACCTCAGTGTTTCTGTAAAGCCTGAAGAACACCAGATGTTAGTGAAAACGCTTGATGTTGATGGTATATATAACTACGTTGACTTTCCAAATAAAGTGATAGCAAATTTTCCATTCCCCTTCCCTATCCTCCATTCATCACTCCCCAATAATTTTTTTCTTTATTATCCTAATGGAAAAAGTACTCTAAGAGAGCGTGTCTACTGAGATCATAGATTTATCTTGACAGAAAAATCTTTGAATAAGATTAATAAGATTTTTTATGACCCATGAAGTATCCTGTGTTGATTCCATCAGAGTGTATCTGTGTGTATGTTTTTAGCATCTTCAGGGAAGGCAAGGTCATTCTCTGTGAAAGCTGTGCTGAAGGGAAACTGCTCTGAGCCAGGAAGAGACTGAGGGAGGACTTTCTCCCCTCTGCAGGAGACATTTGTGGGAGGAGACTGATTGAATCCTAAGAGGTTTCAGAGAAAACAATGTATAATTTTCAAATTTTGCCAATTATTATGTGGTTCTTTTATTCATTTAAATTCAGTTCCTAAAAGTATTTTCTTTATTCCATTATTAAATGGGTTTAAGCATTGTTTCATTAATCATATTGACTGGAGCCGCTGTACAGCACAACTTATGGGTGCTTGTAAACAGCACCCTTCAGCGTTAGGCAGTGCCTGGCCTGTATGACTATGGGACAGACCTGATCCTGAGTGTCTTTGATATGTAAGGGGTCATGTAATGTGTCAGATAATCGAGTAAATATAAAATATTCATAGGAAGCTTTCAGTCTAGTTGGTGAGGCAAGCTGTAAACAACAAAAGGGTATATAACAATATAAGAGATAAAAGTTTAGTGAATTTACAATGGTATATGGCAGTACTTGAGTAATAGCCAGGGACATAGTGATGTGATGTGTTGTGATTTATAATAAGAAATATATATTTGCCCTTCAACCCCATTCCTGGCACGGAGCTCCTAAAACACTGGCAAATCCCTAAGTGATGAGAACTCTAGGGGCATCTGTTGTTCTAATAGGTGATTCTGGGAAGGCTTCTGGTTTCTAGGTGGGGACTTGTCACCATAAGGATAAGCCATGATTGGAACTTTGGAATTTTCAGCTCTATCCCCCACCCGCATTCTTCAGAAAACGGAGAGGGTCTGGAAATGGAGTGAATCATTGATTATGCCTATGTGAGGAGGTCTCCATAAAATCCTAATAGTATGGGGTTTGGGGAGTTTCCACGTTGGTGAACACATCTACATACCAGAAAGATAACTGACCCAACTCCACAGGGACAGAGCTGCCGTGCTTGGGATGCTCCCAGACCTCCCAGACCCTATGTATCTCTTCATCTGGCTGTTCATTTGTATATTTTATCATATCCTTTAATAAACTGATGAATGTTAAGTATTTCCCTGAGTTCTGTGAACTATTTTAGGAAATAATTGAGTCCAAGGGAGAGAAAGTCATGGGAACCTCCAATTTGTAGCCAAGTTGGACAGAAGTTGTAGGTAACCTGGGGACCTACTACTTGTGATTGGCATCTGCAGTGGAGGGGGAGCAGTCTCATGGGACTGAACCCTTAACCTGTGAGACCTGATGCCATCTCCAGGTAGATAGTGTCAGAATTGCGTTAAATTGTATGACACTCAGTTGGCGTTGCAGAGAATTGCTTGGTGGGAGAAAACCCCCCACATATCTAGTGTCAGAGTGCTGTAAGCGTGGCCGTAGAGTGAGAGTAAAGAAGAAACACAGGAGGAGGACTGAGTTTTTTCCTCCACAAGTGATGATAGTGAGTTGTATGAGAGTTCAGAGGTGAGCTATTTCATTCATTCAATGAAAGTTTATTAAGCACTGTTGCTTGCTAGACACTAAGTATATAAAGATAAAAGAGCTTACAGTCTGTCAAGATGACAAACAACGCGAATTCCAATTGTTAAATACCACGACAGAGGTAAACAGAGTGTTATGGGAACGTATACAATAGGTACCTAACCCACACAGGGTTGGATAAGGTAGTCAGAGAGGCTGTTTGGAGGAGATGCTGTTGGAGTTGAGTTTTGAAATATGAGTAGGAACTAGCCAAGAATTGCAGGTGCAGGGAAAGGGGCTGAAAGGAGTTAGGAAGGAATGTTCAGTATGTACAAAGTACAGAAGAACAAAGCTCATGGAGAAGCCAAGGAACTCTAAGTAGTCCAGTAGGACTTACAGCATTGGATCTCAGACTGATTTACATCAGAACTACCTAGGAATTTGTTAAAAACCCAGAATATCTGAATCATGGCCAAGGTGTATGTGTGCGTGCGTGCGTGCGTGCGTGCGTGTGTGTGTGTGTGTGTGTGTTTAACAAGCTTTACAGTTCAGGTTGATGTTTGACTATCAACTTGATGGTGCATAGTGGTGGAAGGAGTGGGAAAAGAAAGAAATGAAGTGGCCATATAGTCAAGAGCAGATCCAGAAGGGCTTTGTTTTTATCTTTGTTGTTCTCTGAGCAACAGAGTTTGAATTTTATCTTGAAGACTCTAGGGAGTCATTGAAGAAGTCAAATTTGAAAAGTGACATGACTAATTTTGCACTTTGTAATGGGCATTATGATAGCAGTGTTAAGAAAGAGCAGAGGGGGGCAAGATTGGAAGCAAGGACACATTTTAGAAGGCATGCAAGAATTCGGGTTAAAAGTAATGAGTGTTGATGTAAGGCATTGGCTCCAGGGATGGGAAGAAGGGAACAGATATGAGTTCTAGGAGGCAGAACTTCTTCATTGTTTGGTTAAGTTAGGGAAGGAAAAGAGAGAGGAATTGAGAATGATTAACAGACTTCTGGTTTGGGAGACATTTCATGGTGATGTCTTTTTTTTTTTTTTTTTAAGTGTATTGATTTATTTTTGAGAGAAAGAGTGTGAGCTGGCTAGGGGCAGAAAGAGAAGGAAAGAGAGAATCCCAAGCAGGCTCCATCCTCTCAGCGCAGAGCTGATGTGGGGCTCAAACTTACGAACCACTAGATCATGACCTGAGCCAAGATCAAGAGTCGGTCACTTAACCGAGTCATCCAGGCACCCAAGTGATGCATTTTAATAAGCTGGGGAATATAGGAGGAGGCTTTAGTGCAAAGATGAATTCAGCTTAGGATATATTGTGTTTGATGAAGGGCATGATGGAGGGAAGAGATTGAAATGAGAATAGATAAATCTAAATTCCTTCACAAAATGCACAAGGCCTTTTTAAATCTAGTTCCCGTTACTGGACCTGTTAAGATTAACCTTTGCCCACAAACTTTCTGACACATTTTTGTAAGGTTTCAAGACACTTACTAGACACAAATAGAATAATTTAAACTAAATCCAAAATTAAAAAACTACTTATAGTTTCCAGAACGCATCATACTCACTTATATACATTTTCCGTATGAGTCTTTCTGTCAACCTTCAAATATGCCGCCAAGTCAGTAAAAATGTAACCTCCTTGAAGCTTTTCTTAATTCATTCAGTTAGATGTGGAAGCCTTTTACATTTCAATAACATGCCATGTTTAGCATCATTGAGACAATTTTGCTTTATAACTGTTTGAGAAAAGTGATATTATTTTGGAGAAATTTCCATGAGAATTATGAGGAGAGGATACATTTTGAGCATTTGGTTACTGATGAAAAATGAATACTTAAACTGTAAGCAAATTAAAAGTATTCTGTGGGGAGAACAGGTTAAATATTTACAGCCATAATACAATGTGAGGTAGGTAGAAAGATCAAATGAGAAACATATGTTTTTGTTTGGGTTTCCACTTCTTACTTTGACCTACATCACAGTATCTCATTTATTTTGCAGGTTCTTCCAGCTAACGGGAAAAATATAAGTACTTGCATATTTCTGAATATACAATATGTACATATTGCTTTAAAAAATTTAACAGGAGGGGGGCGCCTGGGTGGCGCAGTTGGTTAAGCGTCCGACTTCAGCCAGGTCACGATCTCGCGGTCCGTGAGTTCGAGCCCCACGTCAGGCTCTGGGCTGATGGCTCGGAGCCTGGAGCCTGTTTCCGATTCTGTGTCTCCCTCTCTCTCTGCCCCTTCCCCCGTTCATGCTTTGTCTCTCTCTGTCCCAAAAATAAATAAACGTTGAAAAAAAAAAAAAAAAAATTTAACAGGAGGGGTGCCTGGGAGGCTCAGCATCAGACTTCAGCTCAGACCATGATCTCACCATTTGTGAGTTCGAGCCCCGTGTCGGGCTCTGTGCTGACAGCTCAGAGCCTGGAGCCTGCTTTGAATTCTGTGTCTCCCTATCTCTCTGCCCCTTCCTCCCTCTCTCTCTCTCTCTCTCTCTCTCTCTCTCTCTCTCTCTCTCAGAAATAAAATAAAAACATAAAAAAATTAATAGGAACTACACTACCACTGGGTAGGTGGTCATTTTTAAAGTTTGCCCCCTAGATGAATCTTCAAGTTTCTTGTTTTCAATTGTTTAAAAAGTAAGAAATTGTTAGACAAATAGTCATTGGTTTACATTAAAACTGACTTCTCAGAAATGCTCATTCTTTTAACCAATTAATATGTGAAAACTAATTCCTTTCAGATATATGTTATAAAACCCAAAATAACAGTTTAAACTGAGATGGGAGGGTTGATTTATAATAAAATGATTTTGTTTTAAAAAGAAGATGCAAATTAATCCAGTTATTGCTTGCTTTAGACCTAATTTTGCCTCATCTTAATTTTTCATTCTTTTATTTAAATTTTGTGTTTACCTCTTCTGTCTTCAATATAAAGTAATACACCAGGAAAGAAAGTGGTGAAAATAAGTAAGAGAATATCATAAAAATAATTTGTAATAACATTAGTCAATACTTTTATATATCTAGCGCATCCAATTATCCTAGTTCTTTTTTCTCTGCATCCATTGTGCCAATTGACACTAGACACTTCAAACTAGACTCATACTTAGAGTCTGTGAAAACTTCGTACAGTGTTCATTAAAGAAGGATGTTAATACAACTGTCAAAACCACAGAAAGTTCAGAGCCATGTCGAGTAAGAAGTTGCTGCGGCTGAGGTTAAACAGGTTGTTGCCTGTTTTCTCCTCTATGGTTTTGATGGTTTCCTGGCTCACATTTAGGTCTTTCACCCGCTTTGGGTTTATTTTCGTGTATGGTGTGAGAGAGTGGTCCAGTTTCATTCTTCCGCATGTTACTGTCCAGTTCTCCCAGCACCATTTGCTAAAGAGACTGTCTTTTTTCCATTGGATACTCTTTCCTGCTTCGTCAAAGATTCGTTGGCCATACACTTGGGGGCCGAATTCTAGGTTCTGTATTCTATTCCATTGGTCTATGTGTCTGTTTTTGTGCCAGTACCATACTGTCTTGATGTTTACAGCTTTGTAGTAGAGCCTGAAGTCTGGGATTGTGATGCCTCCTGCTTTGGTTTTCCTGTTCAACATTACTTTGGCTATTCAGGGTCTTGTGTGGTTCCCTACAAATTAAAACATTGTTTGCTCTAGCGCTGAGAAGAATGCTGGTGCAATTTTGATTGGGATTGCCTTGAATGTGTAGATTGCTTTGGGTAGTATCGACATTTTAACAATATTTGTTTTTCCAATCCATGAGCGTGGAATGTTTTTCCGCTTCTTTGTGTCTTCTTCAAGTTCTTTCGCAAGTTTTCTATAGTTTTCAGCATATAGATCTTTTACATCTTTGGTTAGGTTTATTACTAGGTATTTTATGGTTCTTGGTGCAATTGTAAATGGGGTTGATTTCTTGTTTTCTCTTTCTATTGTTTCATTATTGGTGTATAGAAATGCAACCAATTTCTGTACATTGATTTTATATCCTGTGACTTTACTGAATTCATGTATCAGTTCTAGCAGCTTTTTGGTGGAGTTTTTCGGGTTTTCCACGTAGAGTATCATGTCATCTGCAAAAAGTGAAAGTTTGACTTCTTCTTAGCCAATGTGGGTGCCTTTTATTTCATTTTGTTGTCTGATTGCTTAAGCTAGGACTTCCAACACTCTGTTAAATAACAGTGATGAGAGTTCCAAAAGCGAGGGAAATAAAAGCAAAAATGAACTATTGGGACCTCATCAAAATAAACAGCTTCTGTACAGCAAAGGAAACAATCAACAAAACTGAAAGGCAACTGATGGAATGGGAGAAGATATTTGCAAATGACATACTGGATAAAGGGCTAGTATCCAAAATCTATAAAGATGTTACCAAACTCAACACATGAAAAACAAATAATCCTGTGAAGAAACAGGCAGAAGACACAAACAGACACTTTTCCAAGGAAGACATCCAGATGGCCAACAGACACATGAAAAGATGCTCAACATCACTCATTATCAGGGAAATATAAATCAAAACCACACTGAGATACCACCTCACACAGGTCAGAGTGGCTAAAATTAACAACTCAGGAAACAACAGATGTGGGTGAGGATGTGGAGAAATGGGAACTCTCTTGCACTTGTTGGTGGGAATGAAAACTGGTGCAGCCTCTCTGGAAAACAGTGTGGAGGTTCCTCAAAAAATTAAAAGCAGAATACCCTACGACCCAGCAATAGCACTACTAGGAATTTATCCAAAGGATACAGGAGTGCTGATTCATAGGGGCAAATGTACCACAATGTTTATAGCAGCACTATCAACAATAACCAAATTATGGAAATAGCCCAAATGTCCATCAACTGATGAATGGATAAAGAAGATGTAGTTTATATATACAGTGGAATACTACTCGGCAATGAAAACGAATGAAATCTGGCCATTTGCAACAACATGGATGGAACTGGAGGGTATTATGCTAAGTGAAATAAGTCAGTCAAGGAAAGAGAGATCTATGTGTACACTCATGTGGAATTTGAGAAACTTAACAAGAGATCATAGGGGAAGGGAAAGGGAAAAAATAGTTTCAAACAGAGAGGGAGGCAAACCATAAGAGACTCTTAAATACACAGAACAAACTAAGGATTTATGGGGGGGTGGGGATCAGGGGAAAGTGGGTGATGGGCATTGAGGAGGGCACTTATTGGGATGAGCACTGTATATTGTTGTATGTAAGCAATGAATCATGGATTCTACTCCTGAAGCCAAGAGTACACTGTATACATTGAATGTTAGCTAACTTGACAATAAATTATATTAAAAAAACACACACACAGAAAGTTGTCCTCTCTCTTTTCTTACAGCTTCTTAAGTTATGAAGGTAAAACAAAATGTAATTAGAATAATCCACTAGGATCTTTATTTGCCACCTACCATTCTCTGAATGCCTGCTGATCAAAGTTTTTAACTGCAGATTTTCCTTGATAGACTGGAATGAGGAAAGTTTCCGTCTACTGTCAGTGCTCCAGCTGCCACAGGGGGATAAATATAGAACTGATCAAATTAAAATTTGGCAATATGGAAGTAAAAAAATGTATCTGATCTGTCCCAAAGAGTTGTTATTTGCATGGAAATAAAATCATCAGTTCATTTGAATTCACTGAATTCATTGAATCACATTCAATATATCGCACATTGGATTCATTGAACCACATTCAATATATCACACAAAAAGGAAATATTGTGTTTGAGGGCATGGAGTGGACACGGAGTTGAAGATGTGCAGTAGACAATGGTCTAGCCTAGAAATAGAAACTTGAGAGTCAGCAACATACAGTTTGTAGTTACAAGAGAATTCAGGAATGGTTTATAGAGTGCAACAAGAAGAGGGCCAAGGACATTGAAATGCTAACATTTAAGTAACGGTGGAGAAAGAATAGTTTATAAAGGACGTAACAGGAAGTAACTAGAACGAACGGTAGGAGAGAAACCAAAAGAAAGCTATAGCAACAAAACAAAGAGAAAAAAGAGTTTGAAGGAGGAAAGTATTAGATAAGACCAACAAATTAAGAAGTATTCATTAATTTGGGAATGAAAGAGGAAAGTATTAAATAAGACCAAAAAAAAGTATTCATTGATTTGGCAGTAAATAGTTAATGGGTGAACTTGGTAAAAGCAGTTTTGAGAGGGTGGAAGCTAGATAAGACCAGTTTGATGTGTGAATGACAATATGATTATGATGAATAAGAACATTTCTTTCCAGAAAATAGTTTGGGAAGGAAAGAAAAAGGAAAGAGTAGTGGTTAGAGGGTATCATCTAGGTTCAACAGAAGGCTTTTTAGAAATCTAGACTTAGGAGCTGGTTTTGACATATGAATAGGATTTAAATAGGCAGACTGTAGATTGCATTCAGGACAAAAGTTTACGTAGCTAGAAAACCATAAGATGCTTTAAGGGGCAGCAAGAGAACCGATTTAGCTCACTGTGGAAGTACTTTATGTTTCTTGAATCTACTAATTTTTCTTCTGTTTTTGTCTTCACAGAAAAGGGAGATACTTCTCTAAAGACTGCCCTTTTAGCACTGAAGAGCATTAAGCGTTTTCGAGATTTTAGAGGTGAGAATAATTAGGAAGTTTTGAACACAGTTAGAATATAGGAAACTTTTAGCTAGTTGTTGAAAAGTGATGGACTACTTACATCAACATATAACTAATATGCTACAAGATTAAATGAATGGTATACGCTCAGTATTTTGGGTATTCAGATGAAGGTGAGCTTCCTGTGTTCATGTAAGTCTAGTTTGAAACATTGCAAGTTTGTAATTGAAGCAAATAATATATCTTCTAACAAGGTTGCCAAAAATACATGACCCTAAAAATATTTTAATAAATTTAAGGGTTTTGATTAGGTAATACATTCACACAGATCATAAATAAAAAAGTATTGGGGTGCCTGGGTGGCTCAGTCGGTTAAGCGTCCGACTTTGGCTCAGGTCATGATCTCACAATTCATGGGTTCAAGCCCAGCATCAGGCTCTGTGCTGACAGCTCAGAGCCTGGAGCCTGCTTTGGATTCTGTGTCTCCCTCTCTCTCTGCCCCTCCCCTGCTCATGCTCTGTCTCTCTCCGTCTCAAAAATAAAAATAAAACATTAAAAAAATTTTTTTAAGTAAAAATAAGTAAAAAAGTATTTAAAGATACACAATGCGGGGCGCCTGGGTGGCCCGGTCGGTTAAGCGTCCGACTTTGGCTCAGGTCACGATCTCGCGGTCCGTGAGTTCGAGCCCCGCGTTGGGCTCTGTGCTGACAGCTCAGAGCCTGGAGCCTGTTTCAGATTCTGTGTCTCCCTCTCTCTGTGACCCTCCCCCGTTCATGCTCTGTCTCTCTCTGTCTCAAAAATAAATAAACGTTAAAAAAAAAAAAAAAAAGATACACAATGAAAATCTTCTTGCCTGGTCTATTCAGTTCCTATTCCTTTTCCCCAGTAACTAACTAATAAGTAACTAGTTTCTTTTTTTTTTTTAATTTTTTGTTAATGTTTTATTTATTTTTGAGGCAGGAAGTACTTAGATCATTCAAGAAAATATGAATATATGTATGTATATATATGTATGAATATATATATATATGATATATATATATCCCTCCCTCACTTTTTACGTGAGAGCATGATATGTACATTGTTCTGTATCCTTGATTTTTTAATACAGTAATATATTTTGGATATTTGTTCCTATCAGAATATAAAGGCCTTTCTCATTCCCTTTTATAGTTGCATAGAGAACATGTGAATTCTCATTCTGATGGAAATTTATTCTTTTAATTTATTTTTAAAAAATTTTTTTGTTTATTTATTTTGGAAAGAGAGAGAGGCAGAGTGTGAGCAGGGGAGGGGCAGAGAGAGAGAGGGAGACCCAGAATCCGAAGCAGGCTCCAGGCTCTGAGCTGGCAGCACAGAGCCCGACATGGGGCTTGAACTCACGAACCGTGAGATCATGACCTGAACCAAAGTCAGACGCTCAACTGACTGTGCCACCCAGACACCCTTTGGAACTTCATATATTTAACTTATTGGGATCAGTGATCCTTCCAACTTGAATCTTTGTCTTTTCGATTGTGGTACCAAGAAACATTTTGCAGCGTCACATGATGGATGCCCTGTGTGAATTATCTAACTTTTGAGTATAATTTTGAAAATATCTAACTCACTTTAAAAATGAGTTAATTGAATTGCACCAAGAAGCATAAAATACCTAGGAATAAATCTTTTTTTTTTTTTAATTTATTTTTTTAATATATGAAATTTACTGTCAAATTGGTTTCCATACAACACCCAGTGCTCATCCCAAAAGGTGCCCTCCTCAATACCCATCACCCACCCTGCCCTCCCTCCCACCCCCCATCAACCCTCAGTTTGTTCTCAGTTTTTAACAGTCTCTTATGCTTTGGCTCTCTCCCACTCTTTTTTTTTTCCTTCCCCTCCCCCATGGGTTTCTGTTACGTTTCTCAGGATCCACATAAGAGTGAAACCATATGGTATCTGTCTTTCTCTGTATGGCTTATTTCACTTAGCATCACACTCTCCAGTTCCATCCACGTTGCTACAAAAGGCCATATTTCATTTTTCCTCATTGTCACGTAGTATTCCATTGTGTATATAAACCACAATTTCTTTCTCCATTCATCAGTTGATGGACATTTAGGCTCTTTCCATAATTTGGCTATTGTTGAGAGTGCTGCTATCAACATTGGGGTACAAGTGCCCCTATGCATCATACCTAGGAATAAATCTAACCAAAGATGTAAAAGATCTGTATGCTGAAAACTATAGAAAGCTTATGAAGGTAATTGAAGAAGATATAAAGAAATGGAAAGACATTCCCTGCTCATGGATTGGAAGAATAAATATTGTCAAAATGTCAATACTACCCAAAGCTATCTACACATCCAATGCAATCCCAATCAAAATTGCACCAGCATTCTTCTCGAAACTAGAACAAGCAGTTCTAACATTCATATGGAACCACAAAAGGCCCTGAATAGCCAAAGTAATTTTGAAGAAGACCAAAGCAGGAGGCATCACAATCCCAGACTTTAACCTCTACTACAAAGCTGTAATCATCAAGACAGCATGGTATTGGCGCAAAGACAGACACATAGACCAATGGAATAGAATAGAAACCCCAGAAGCTAGACCCACAAACGTATGGCCAACTGATCTTTGACAAAGCAGGAAAGAACATCCAATGGAAAAAAGACAGTCTCTTTAACAAATGGTGCTGGGAGAACTGGACAGAAACATGTAGAAGAATGAAACAAGACCACTTTCTCACACCATTCACAAAAATAAACTCAAAATGGATAAAGGACCTGAATGTGAGACAGGAAACCATCAAAACCCTAGAGGAGAAAGCAGAAAAAGACCTCTCTGACCTCAGCCGTAGCAATCTCTTACTCGACACATCCCCAACGGCAAGGGAATTAAAAGCAAAAATGAACTACTGGGACCTTATGAAGATAAAAAGCTTCTGCACAGCAAAGGAAACAACCAACAAAACTAAAAGGCAACCAACGGAATGGGAAAAGATATTTGCAAATGACATATTGGACAAAGGGCTAGTATCCAAAATCTATAAAGAGCTCACCAAACTCCACATCCGAAAAACAAGTAACCCAGTGAAGAAATGGGCAGAAAACATGAATAGACACTTCTCTAAAGAAGACATCCAGATGGCCAACAGGCACATGAAAAGATGCTCAACGTCGCTCCTTATCAGGGAATACAAATCAAAACCACACTCAGATATAACTTCATGCCAGTCAGAGTGGCCAAAATGAACAAATCAGGAGACTATAGATGCTGGAGAGGATGTGGAGAAACGGGAACCCTCTTGCACTGTTGGTGGGAATGCAAATTGGTGCAGCCACTCTGGAAAGCAGTGTGGAGGTTCCTCAGAAAATTAAAAATAGACCTACCCTATGACCCAGCATTAGCACTGCTAGGAATTTACCCAAGGGATACGGGAGTACTGATGCATAGGGGCACTTGTACCCCAATGTTTGTAGCAGCACTCTCAACAATAGCCAAATTATGGAAAGAGCCTAAATGTCCATCAACTGATGAATGGAGAAAGAAATTGTGGTTTATATACACAATGGAATACTACGTGACAATGAGAAAGAACGAAATATGGCCCTTTGTAGCAACGTGGATGGAACCGGAGAGTGTGATGCTAAGTGAAATAAGCCATACAGAGAAAGACAGATACCATATGTTTTCATTCTTATGTGGATCCTGAGAAACTTAACAGAAACCCATGGGGGAGGGGAAGGAAAAAAAAAAAAAAAGAGGTTAGAGTGGGAGAGAGCCAAAGCATAAGAGACTCTTAAAAACTGAGAACAAACTGAGGGTTGATGCAGGGTGGGAGGGAGAGGAGGGTGGGTGATGGGTATTGAGGAGGGCACCTTTTGGGATGAGCACTGGGTGTTGTATGGAAACCAATTTGACAAAAAATCATATATTGAAAAAAAAAAGAGTTAATTGCCTAATGTTTTATGAACTTACCAAAACTCTTCTTTAACTCTTATTTTCAGTATTAAAAGTATCTTAGGGTCAAAAGTACATAGTTTTATTTCATAGTCTCTAAAGGTATACTTTATTTTCTTTGGTTTCAAATAATATCATTAATGGTTGGCAAATAATATTTTTGCATAGTGTTTGATGTTTTACCAAGCACTTTCACATAATTTATTTTTTAATAATTATTCTTTTTTTAAAAATATATATTTATATTGAGAGGGACAGAGACTATGAGCAGAGGAGGGACAGAGAGAGGGACACAGAATCCGAAGCAGTCTCCAGGCTCTGAGCTATCAGCACAGAGCCTGATGCAGAGCTTGAAATCACAAATTCACAAATCGTCGTGAGATCATAACCTCAGCCGAGGTTGGACGCTTAACCGACTGAGCCACCCAGACGCCCCTCACATAATTTATTTTTTAACTATTCTTTATGACTATCCTGTTAAGTAGAAATCTTACAATAAAGAAAGAGAAAAGTAAAGTTCGAGGAAATTGTACCTTACCTAAGACCCCACAGCAAGTGTTGGACTCCATGTGCAGCTATTTTTTTTACTGTATTATAGGTTAATGGTTCGGTTTCAAAATTCATTTAATGCTATAACTTACAGATTAATATTATCATGATCAGCACACATATATTGAACACAAAAATATGCATAAAGTAGGCCGTGAGAAATCTTAAAATCTAGATGAAAAGATAGGTCATTTACATAAAAATATAACTAGTATTCTGTAAGGGCAAATTAGTGATGCATATTATTTTAAGAGTTTAGGTGAAGATTAGATTCCTATGAAAAAAATGGAGGAACTGTGAAGGAAGGGTAGCATCTTGCTTGATAGGTAGAGGGAAAACCAGAAAACATTGACACCTAGAGATTTAAAAGGGAAGAAAAGATCAGAGGCGTAAGTAGGATTTGAAAGATAAGGAATGAGAGATAGTTGGTAGGTCTACATTGGAGGAGATATTAAATGTTTTGCTCAAAACAGGTCTCACTATAGTCTTTGGGCAAGAGAGTGTCAGGTACTAAGCTGTCTCTAAAAATTGATTTAACAGTGGATTGGACTAAGGAGCCACTAGAAGCAGGAAGATCGTTTATTTAATCCATTCAGTCAGCAAATGAGTGACACTATGCCGGTAACCAAGATAGGTAAATACTGGTCTCTGACCCCAGAGAATTCACTGAAGAAAGACAGATGAGCAAATAAATAACTACAAATTGTGCTAAATGTTAAGGAGAAAATGTACAAGGAGGAGGTAGAGCGTTAAGGTGCAGGGACTTAATTTAAATAGGATGGCCAGGGAAGCATGTTCTGACATGTGACATTTAGGCTGAAACCTACAGGATTAGAAGGAATCAGCTGCTGGAAGAGTTGGCAGAAGCGTCTTTCAGACAAGAGGAAGAAGCTGTGAATGGTTCTAGGGTAGGAAATAACACATATGTTTAAGAAACTGAAAGGCCTTTCTGGCTGAAGTCTAGTGAAAGCATAAGAGACTGTTAAAAACTGAGAACAAACTGAGGGTTGATGGGGGGTGGGAGGGAGGGGAGGGTGGGTGATGGGTATTGAGGAGGGCACCTTTTGGGATGAGCACTGGGTGTTGTATGCAAACCAATTTGACAATAAATTTCATATATTGAAAAAAAAAATGTAAGGAATTTGAATCAAATTCAAAATATAATGGAAACCAATGAAGTGTTTTTATTTTATTTTTTTTTAATGTTTATTTTTGAGAGAGAGAGAGTGAGAAGGGGAGGGGCAGAGAGAGAGGAAGGCACAATCTGAACAGGCTCCAGGCTCTGAGCTGTCAGTACAGAGGCCAATGTGGGGCTCGAACTCGCGGACCACGAGATTATAACCTGAACCGAAGTCAGAGGCTTAACTGACTGAGCCACCCAGATGCCCCCAATGAAATGATTTTAAACAACAGAGTGATATGATCAATTTAGTCACTCCCATTGCAGTGTGGAGATTGGATTGAGAGAGGGAAAGTATTTAATGGTATTTAGAAAAATTTGGAAATAATACAGGCCTGGGGAGGTGAGGACCTGAATAGGGTCCTCAGTATGGACTAGTAAGGAAAAATGAATGAAAGAGATATGCTAAAAGGGGAAAAAACTGTGGTGTCTGGGTTTAGAGAGAAACAAATGAAAACAGAACCATGGGTTCCAACTTAGGTTAATGAAGGAATGAATCTAGTTGAAAGTATATTTATTTCAAGTTAGTAGCAATGATGGTACCTCAGAGACTATCCAGAGAAATAGGCACATGAGAAAAGCTGGAGATGCAATTTGGCCATGTAATTGCCTCATGGAGGTAACAGCTGGATAACAATCAGGAGAAATAAATCTCAGAGATGATATAGAGAAGAAAAAGCAATGACCAAGACCTTCTAGCCTAGACTCTTAATCTGTTTAGTCAATTTCATTACTTTGATTGTTTTATCAATCTTTGAGTTAATGCTAATCCCCTTAAGGTAAAATGAGAAAGATTGTGGTAGGTAAAATGAGAAAGATTTTACCATTTTATGGATAGATGTCGCATATCATACATAAGTCACTTCTCTTTAATTGATAAATGTAATATAATTCCTGAAGAGATGTTTTTGTGGGAAGGTGTTGGAGGAAATGATTGACAGCATGATCTTAAAGTTCTTCCAGAAGAATAAGAAGAGAATAAGGAGAAATAGGAGTTGGAAAGGATGTGGTGAAATGAATGGCTTTTTTTTTTTTTTTTTCACTACCTACGTATTTGTGTAAATTGGGCCAATTCTTCTGAAAGAAAATTCTAAGAGGGTTCATTATTAAGATTCCACTGAATTTTGGTTTAGGAAGATAGGATGCAGTGGAATACTATGTGGTCATTTAAAAATAATACTCCTAGAATAATATGCTGACAAGGGAAAATGTTGAAAATACATTGCTAAATGAAACGAAACTTGATATTAAAGAGTATTAAGACCAAACACCGTTAAAATGTAAATCATTAAGCACGTGGCACGGCGTGTACTAATTCTGTAATTGGAAGGAAGGAAGCTAATTAAGACGTGAGAGCAGGTAGTCAGCTACCCAAATTGTACAGAGGACAGTGAAGGCTAAGATTATTAGATCTGACAAAGAAGGGGATTGAGAGGTTATTTGCTGTTCTTTGTAATAGCAGAAGCATTGTGCTCTGCATCAGAATGTTTGACCTGTAGTCTAATGTTTTCTTCCTCATGATCTTGGACAAATCACTTCATCTAAATATAAAATACAGGTATATGTGCTGAACTATAGATAATAGTACATGTCCTATATATTTCATAAGATTTTTTTGTGGCTGTCAAAAGAACTAATATAGAAGTACCCCATAAGTTATAAAAAGTGTCAAATGTAAAGTAGTATTGTTCCAAGAGAGCTATGGGAGCTTAAAATAGGGATTGGGTGATGAAATAGGGGCAAGAAATACTAAATTACTCATTTGAGAAGCTCAGTAATACAGAATGGAGGGAAGTAGAATAGTAGGTAGGCATGACAATAGGATAGAGGAATGGAAACATTAAGGGAGCAGAGGAGAAAATACATTAAATAGTCAATAATCAAGTAACAATTAGTGAGTCTATTTGGTATGCATAGTAGAGATCGTAGAAGTATTATAGCACAAGGGTCTTGTGCTCACAAGGGAGATTATGGTGAGATTAGAGAAAAAAAGACATTTAGAAGATTGTATACTAGATCATGTGGCACCAGCCATAAGAGCTACAAGAATTTAAGTATAATGAGAAGAATACATCTTATATATACTGATATTATGCCATTATTATATATAATGGTATATCAGAACGAACTATGATAATCTGGGGAAGCCTAAAGGAGCAGATAGAGCTTGAACTGGTTGCTGGACTGGGGAGAGAATTTAGATGTATATTCTAGATGAGGAGACTAGCCTGCCCAAACAAAACATGTGAGAATGACTTAGATGTCTATGAGGAATAAAGTAGAAAGATGTGGGATAGATTTGGGAATGCACAAAATCTGAATGATAAAATACCTACTTTATAACATTGCAAATTATAATATGGCTGAGTTTGTCTTTCCCCAAATACATAATGGAATTACTAACTACCTTATAGCTATCATATTTTTAGGTGTCTATTTCTAGGCAGAAAAGTTTTACCTGAATACAAAGGCAGTGTCAGCAAATTTTGTACCTAGGAAGTACAGTCATCACAGTCAGAAGTTATAAATCCATATTCCAAAGTGCTAAATTCAGATTGATTATATACTATTAGAGAATAAATACGGGTTTTTCCTAGACAGAATACATAACTACTTAAAGTGATAGGAAGGATAGTTAACCTCTAAAAAAAAAGCTCTGTAGGATCTTTCACAGCATCAGAAATTACTATCATTAAGACATTCTTTTGTATTACCTATCTTAGGCCACTATTAAAGTATTGTTATTAAATAAGAAGGAAACTGACATGGAGGGGGAAGCAAAGCTCTCTCTTCTGTTAACAATTATTATTGTTAAATTATTAAAAAATTATTAAAAAATATTAAAATTTTTTAAATAAATTATTTAAAAAATTATTTAAAAAATAACAATTCTAGGTTGATGGGGGGTGGGAGGGAGGGGAGGGTGGGTGATGGGTATTGAAGAGGGCATCTTTTGGGATGAGCACTGGGTGTTGTATGGAAACCAATTTGACAATAAATTTCATATATTAAAAACAATAACAATTCTATCAGCAGATTAATTAGCTGTTACTTGTGTATACCAAGGTTCTCAGATCTAAGTACAAGAGAATCAGTATAAGACAAATTAAGTTTAATAAAGGAACGGGAAAGAGGTAGATTTGAGGTGGCAGTGACTAGGGGCAGCAGAGAGATCCCTGGACACATACCGAAAGGATGTAAGAAACTTGAGAGGCAAAGATAGATGGACAGAAGGAGACAGATATCAAGGCTTAATTTCTACTACGAGTTTGCCCTATAAGTGATCTATTTTGTAGGTATAAAATGAGAGTTAGATGTGTATGTACCTCAAGAGAATATTTAAGGTGAATGCTTAAAAAAATGCTAGGTATCTATATTAGTTTTTTGAATCATAGTTTAAGCTAATTGTTTAGAATTTGCATCTAAACTGAAAGTATTTTCTCTTGATAGAGGTTAATGAACTTGCAAAGGCCTTAAACAAAGTCACCAATGAAAAAGTTGTTGTTGATGATATAAAACCTATACTGAAAGGCTTGGGGATTTATTTGCCAGAGGAAGAATTGCAGGAGATGCTTACATCCATTTCTCTTGATAGTAAGTATTTCTTTTCTGAGTCATTTATTACATATCACACTTGTGTTTACTTTCACTCATAAACCCACAGAGCTGATTGATTAGGAATCAAATGCGGTGAGTTCAACAACATTAGATTTTCCCTATTAGGCTTGGGTGAGAATTTGCTTTGGATTATTCTCATATTGAATTATCCTAGGGATGTTGGATATCCTAGGGATGTTGAATTATCCTAGGGATCCTGTCTTCATCCCATTGCTTTGCCTCCTGAGGTTTGAATCATACGTTTTTATTGGACAGGAGCTGTGCAGCTCTCTCAAGCCCCTGAAATGCAGGGCCAAGCCTTAGTGTGGTGACACACACTTACCAGTTTGGTTTCCCCACAGTCCTCAAAGGGCTACAGTGGTGTTTTTGGAATCCTGCCAGTGGGAGGTTTAACTTACATGCAAAGCAAAGGGGTACTTTTCTTCTTCTTCAGTTCCAAATACATGGCCAATAAAAAACAAAAGATGCACACTTCCTTTACTAATATATCTTTGCTTATAAGTATATATATAGTCTCCATTAGGTATTTCGGTTGGGGTTTGGTTTATGGTACTTGTAGGGAATATCTTCTTCCTTCGTAACATAGATAGTGGTAGTAGGACTTGTAATGCTGAAAAATTCAGAGAATGTCACATACCAAAAAACACTGGTCCCAAGTGGTTAAAATATATGTAAAATTCATAAAACACTCATTGGCTCTACAACAAAAAAGACTGCAAGAGTTATCATAATCATGTTCCTTTTTATAGTCTGAGGTGTGTTTAGCAGAATCAGAGTTAGAAAACAGGACTAACTTGGTTCTGAAGATTTGGTAAGCATGCATATCTTTTGAGCTCATCCCTTTGTATCTTTGGGTTAAAGACCATTCATTTCTTGATGTTTCATTTTCAGATGAGGGGAAAGTGAACTTAAAAGATTTCCTGACTCAGTTAATGAAAATGCCATATTTTACAAAAGTTCAAAGTAAGTGAGAATTTTTTAACAATAAAAATTTTGAGTGGAATCCTTTAGTTTTGATTATATGCATTTGTGCAGTTTTCTAATGCTGAAGCACATCATGTATATAACAAATGTACTCTGGATGATGAATCAGTAAGGGATCCTAGTCCTGACCTTTTCTTGACTTAAATTTTATGAACTTATAGTATTTTTCCATCACTCAAAAGGGATTAACTAAGTGTTAATAGCTGAATGAATAAGGAAACCATAAAAAGGATGAGATCATGCCATTGGAGACAACATAGATGGACCTAGAGGGTATTATGCTAAGTGGAATAAATCAGACAGAGAAAGATGAATGCCATATGATTCAAATTATAAGTGGAATCTAAAAAAAGCCAAACAGGGGCACCTAGCTGGCTTAGTTGGTGGAGCATGTGACTCTTGATCTCAAGCTTTTAAGTTCAAGACCCAAATTGGGGGGGGCGCCTGGGTGGCTCAGTCGGTTAAGCGTCCGACTTCGGCTCAGGTCATGATCTCACGGTCCGTGGGTTCGAGCCCCGCGTCGGGCTCTGTGCTGACAGCTCAGAGCCTGGAGCCTGTTTCAGATTCTGTGTCTCCCTCTTTCTCTGACCCTCCCCTGTTCATGCTCTCTCTCTGTCTCAAAAATAAATAAATGTTAAAAAAAAAAAAAAAGACCCAAATTGGGTGTAGAGTTCACTTAAAAATACAAAGAAGAATTATAAATAAATAAATAAATAAATAAATAAATAAAGCCAAACAAACAACAAATAAATAAATAAGCAAATAGCAGAATCAGACCTATAAATACAGAAACAACTTCGTGGTTGCCAGAAGGGAGGGTCTTGAGGGTTGGACAAAAAGGGTGAAGGTGAGAGGGAGATACAGGCCTCCAGTTATGAAATGAATAAGTCACAGGAATAAAAGGCACAGCATAAAGAATACAGTCAATGATATTGTAATAGTGATGTAATGGGACAGATGGTGGTTACCCTTGTGGTGAACAGAGCGTAACGTATAAACTTGTCAAATTACTAAGTTGTATACCTGGAACTAATGTAACATTGTGTGTCAGCTATACTAAAAAAAAAAAAAAAAATCAATGTTACCTTTTCTTTTTTTATCCTATTATATGTTCATAAAAATGGGATTTTATCATGAGAAGATTAACTATTGAAACATGTAGGAATATGTTGAAACATACAAGCTTCCTCCATATTTTGTAAGAGGTATTCTTCTCATTATTCCACTGCCTTAGCCATGAGGCATTGAATGTAATCTGGTTTTAATGTGTTCATTTAATTGACATCTCCAACTGTGAGATATCTGTGATATCTGTGGAACTTCTGGGTCTCCTTGGAGCCTTTGTTCTTGAGATTAATTGAAATGGCTTAATTTCCTCTAAATTTTAATTCCCGAGATTGAAACTGAACAAAATTCAGAAGGCCTAATTTAGGTAGCTACAAAAATGAAATTATTCCCTAGATTGTAGGTGTTTAGGATGTAACCAAAATGGTATGTTTTTTCAACTGACAAAATATTTTGTCCTTAATCTCTGGTTTTCTGAATGGGATCTATAAAACTCTCCTAGGTATGTTGTTTATAAGCAAATCTCTTACAGGATTAATGTTTATGATATGATAGTGTTTATCATAATACATTTAAAATTTGTTTTCTTACTTGAACAATTGAACCATGATACTTTCAGAAATGAATGTTACCTTTTTTTTGGTGTTGATAGCAGTGCTGATCCTTCCATTATTTGGGGGACTTTTTGTATGTATGTGTTGGATATATCCAAGTATCCATTGAATGAAAAAAATTAAGAATAGTCACATCAAACTATGGCTGGTTATCTAATTTTTGGCAAGAGAATTGCTAGAATTACTTTTATGCTTAGTTATCCTAGCTTTAATGGAATTCCCAGCCTCTGATATGCCAGAGATGAGTATAAGCGGATGTCCTGAGATTCCTTTATATGTAATCATTCCTCAATCTCAAATTAAATATTTACAATGCCCTGTTTAGCCTAGCGCCTAAACGTTCTATGAAATCAGATAGCCTGCACTTCACACTTGGCTTTACATTTAATAACTGTGTATGCTTAGACAGACTAGCCTCTCTAAGGCTGGGTTTCCTTATCTGTTAAATAAGGGAAATATTGGTAACAACCTCACAGAATCTTTGTATTAAAATGGGATGGTGGAGGGGTGCCTGGGTGGCTCAGTCAGTTAAGCATCCGACTTCAGCTCAGGTCATGATCTCGCGGTCTGTGGGTTCAAGCCCCGCCTAGGGCTCTGTGCTGACAGCTCAGGGCCTGGGGCCTGCTTTAGATTCTGCGTCTCCTTCTTTCTCAGCCCCTCCCCCACTCTCACTCTGTCTCTGTCTCTCTCAAAAGTAAATAAACATTCTAAAATTTTTTTTAAATGATAAAATGGGATGGTGTGTATAAAGCACTTAGCATAGTGCTTAGCAAGCACTAAGCTGAATACTTAATAAGTGGTAGAAGTAGCAGTAGTAGTACTACTAGTAGTAATTATTGTCACTCAGGACCCACTGAATATTACATATTTTTTAACTTCGTATATTGCATATTTTTTTGAATATAGAAAAAGAAGGCCCCTTGAAAACTTTGGCCGCCATTAGGAAAAATGAGGTCACTCCTGATGATCTAGACTCCATGATGAAAAATATAGGAGTTCCATTATCCCAAGATGCGATTCAAAGATCCCTGAAGAATGTGGCTATCACGGGTGAGCATTTAACATTTCTAGGTATCCTTTATCTTAGCTGACATGCATGTGTTTGAACTTTTCAAGAATCCTTAAAGGGTTTATCCACTTCATGGATTATCCGAGCTCTTTTCTACCAACTACCCACTTGGGTTCTACTTATTTTAAGTAGCATCATACAGAGGAGGATCTATACGGTAGGAGGGTATGTGTCTGAATGATACGCATGAGTCTGTCTTTTTGATGGAATCTACAAAATATCAAACGTTTTTCAGTATAGCAATTACAGTTGCCAATCTCTGTTCATATTCCTTGTTCTCTGACATGCATTTTTTCTTTCAGAAGATGGGAAAGTGAATTTAGAAGGGTTCATTGGCAATTTAGTCAATTCAGGATTTTCATTTCTACCTGAAAGTAAGAATTTTCAGTTGAATGGAGATAGCTAATGATATGTAGGTTATAGATCTCTTGGGAAAACCCTAGCTAGATTTTGAGATGGTCTTAAACTGATTTACCACTGGCATAATTGTCTAGTATCTTTACTCCACACATGTCAAATGTGTATGTAGCACATGAGAACATGCCCTTTAGAGAGCTCTAGTTACCTCTTCTGCCTAGTCTGAGACCAGAGTCTTAACTGCAGTTATCTTTCCACTGAGGACCTTGTGAAGAAAAAAATCACATTAATTAGAATGACTAAACCAGCACTTAGAATTACACTGTTTGCAAGTTACTCTACTTTAACTCAAGTGTAATTGTGTGAGACATATTAAAATGATAAATAGTGGGTTCCTGATATTGATTTACAATAATTCTTCTTTAAGAAATGAGTGAAAATCTTTGTTACTGTTAGGAAAATTTTTCTTCAGGTTTGTTTTTTTTCTTTTGTTATTTCTTTTTTTTCTCTCTTTTTTTTTTTAACGTTTATTTATTTTTGAGACAGAGAGAGACAGAGCATGAACGGGGGAGGATCAGAGAGAGAGGGAGACACAGAATCTGAAACAGGCTCCAGGCTCTGAGCGGTCAGCACAGAGCCCGATGCGGGGCTCGAGCTCACAGACCGCGAGATCATGACCTGAGCTGAAGTCAGCCGCTTAACCGACTGAGCCACCCAGGCGCCCCATCTTTTGTTATTTCAACGTTGTTTTCTTTGGTTATTTCTTTGTATGGGCTCCATGTTTTTGCCCCTAGTTTCTCTTTATACACTAATTCAAAGTTTAATTTTAGCACAATGTTTGTCAATTATAATGTTAAGGACCCTTTTCTTCTTTGGGTTTGCATAGTATTTCTGTAACCTTAGGCCTCTGAATTCTCTGATAAGCTGCCCTTTCTTGCCACGATGGTGCTGAAAAGGAAGGAATGATTTACATTTTGCACGTGTAAGTGAGAAGAATATCTCTGACACCAAGCCAAAATTATACACACATTCAAACCACTTCATATCGTCCATTTTTAAGTGCCCTCTATGGTTGCAGAAATTCAAGGTTTACTTCTTTGACCATGTCCACCTACTTTTGGATAAGCACATATATGTAGCTTTGATAAGCAAAAAAATATTTATGAAGAGATGTTTTGTAGAGATGCCTGGGATCCAGACCTGAGCTGAGATCAAGAGTCGGATGCTTAATTGATTGAGCCACTCTGGCGTCCCTAGAAATGCCTTTTTTGAGACAACTTCCTAATAGTATATATCAACTGCTTTTGGGAACTGGTGTTAAAAATGGCCATATCAAGGGGCGCCTGGGTGGCGCAGTCGGTTGAGCGTCCGACTTCAGCCAGGTCACGATCTCGCGGTCCGTGAGTTCGAGCCCCACGTCAGGCTCTGGGCTGATGGCTCGGAGCCTGGAGCCTGTTTCCGATTCTGTGTCTCCCTCTCTCTCTGCCCCTCCCCCGTTCATGCTCTGTCTCACTCTGTCCCAAAAATAAATAAAAAACGTTGAAAAAAAAAAATTTAAAAAAAAATGGCCATATCAAGAGTGTCACTATATCTTCAGAAGATGTTGCCCATTAGATTATTTAGTGATGAAAAGTGTCTTGAAATTTAGATGATTGATTGATTTTTTAGAGAGAGACAGGGCAGGTGTGCTCACCAGCAGGGGAGGGGCTGAGGGAGAGGGAGAAAGAATCTTAAGTAGGCTCCATCGTGAAGCCTGATGTGGCTCTCCATCCCACAATTTACCATGAGATCCTGAGCTGAGCTGAAATCAAGAGCTGGATGCTTAACTGACTGAGACACCCAGGCACTCCTTGAAATTTAATATCAGAAAAAAAAAAAATCTCTCTTCCAAAGACCAGTGTGCTTCTTTGTGTAGGTAATAACCCGAGTTCCCCTTTATGCCTTAGCTTCCAAAAAGTTTCAGATCTAAACTTAATATTTAAGCACTATTAACCATGTTGGCCTTGTTTGTTATTTACTACCTCTTTCTCATGTGTTTTTGATGCTCACATTTCTAATTATGATTGTTATATTTTCTATTTCTCCATGAAATTTTGTCAGTTCTGTTATATACTTTTTAGACTCTCTAATTTTGCTCATCTGCATTTATGATTGTTATATCTTCCTGATGAATTGGCTGGCAGAGAATACCGAATGTATCATTTTGGAAGAGAAATCACTTTTTCCTCTGAGTACAAGCTGAAAATTGATTCCCCATTCTATGGCTACATGACTCCTTATTTACCACATTTTTTTAATGTTTATTTATTTTTTTGAGACAGAGAGAGACAGAGCATGAACGGGGGAGGGTCAGAGAGACAGGGAGACACAGAATCCGAAGCGTGCTCCAGGCTCTGAGCTGTCAGCACAGAGCCCGACACAGGGCTCGAACTTACAGACTGTGAGATCATGGCCTGAGCCGAAGTCGGACCCTCAACCGACTGAGCCACCCAGGTGCCCCTACCACAGTTTACATAGTGGCTCCTAACTGTTCCCTCAACATCAGCCAGTAACACTTCTTGTCTAATATCATATGGGCTGTACTGGGTTAAATGTTCCTGTGCTTATAGCCATATTCTCTTTAAAATGATCAAAAGAACATGTTTCTATTTCTGATAGAAGAACTGAAAGTGTGCATCTGAATACATGTCAAAAGACTCTTCTTTTCACACTGAAATGGAATATAGCGATGTGAAGATAATAGGAAGTATTTTTCTGAAATTGAAAATTATTAGCATTTCCCATTCTCGTAGCTTTTACCGCTTCTATTTTTCTCCTAGGAAGTAAGGTTGATGACAGCAACTTAGACACTTTTCTAGGAAACATGAAGATGGAGATGTCAGGTAAAGAATTTTGTAAGATTCTGAAGCACCTGTCAGTTGAAGGTGACATTTACATAGACATCGTTCACATGGTTCTATGTTGTGAGAAGTCTTTTTATTAATGTAAACTTCTTAGATATAAAATTCTTATAGAAAGAACCATAGAAAATGATAAAAAAATAATAAAAAATTACCTTAAGTGTTATGCTTTAGGCTCTCTTCCTTGAGAATAAATTTTATGGTTTCCAAAAGTTCCATTTGGGAGGTGTGGAAGAAAGATGGAAATGTATTTGTTTTGTTAGTACTTTAGATCCAAACTTACGTTTCTAGGAATACTTTGGCAACCTTTCCTCTGTATCACTGATTCAAAAAGCATCATTAAGATCCCACAATATTCTTTTTATTATTTAAAAAAAATGTTAATGTTTTCTATTTTTGAGAGACAGAGAGACAGAGCATGAACAGGGAAGGAGCAGAAAGAGAGGGAGACACAGAATCCAAAGCAGGCTCCAGGCTCTGAGCTGTCAGCACCGAGCCCGACGAAGGGCTCGAACTTTGGGAGCGGGGTAGCACCCTAAACTGCCACCGTTACCATGTATACCCAGTCCAATCCACCAAGAAAGGCCTGGCACACAACATTCTGTTCTTTAAACTTTTTTTTTTCAATTTTTCCTCCTTTCTCCTTTTAAAATGCTATTCTGCACTTTGAAAACAGAATCAAGACATGATGAAGAATCAGCTTCTGAAGAAAAGGATTACTATAGAATAAATACAGCTGTATTACACTGCTATTAAATAGCTCAATGCAGGAAAAAATTTACAAGATACAAGTTTGTTTGTGTTTTTTACAATATTAAAAGGCAGGAGTTTCAACTTTATAAATCTAAGAACATTTTATGCATAGGGTAACGTGCATTACTGTTATTTAAGGAAACACTGACAAATCCTTTAACTTGCAAATCTGATTAAAAAATATCAAAATGTTGAAAGTTGTGGAACAACCTACCCATTAAGCAATTTATCTACTATTTTTATATGATTACAAAATGTGAGGGGCACCTGCGTGGCTCAGCCGGTTTAGTGTCTGACTTCAGCTCAGTTCATGACCTGGCGGTCGGTGAGTTTGAGCCCCGCTTCGGGCTCTGTGCTGACAGCTCAGAGCCTGGAGCCTGCTTCAGATTCTGTGTCTCCCTCTCTCTCTGCCCCTCCCCCTCTCACGCTCTGTCTCTCTGTCTCTCAAAAATGAATAAATGTTAAAAAAAATCAAAATGTGATAAAAAGCCCTTATCTTGCCTCCCCCCTTTTGGTGATATGATCATACCTGGGACAGTCATAAGATTGGCCAAGGAGGGTGATGAGCGAGCAATGGGAACCACAGCTAGGACCAGACAGGGCTCCACAGGCAAGGGGAGCATGAAAGAGGAAGGGCCTAACTGATATCGACAGGGAACTGGATGTGAAGGAAACAGGACTAAATGAATCAGTCTGTAAAAATAGAATTATACAGGGAAGATGACTGCTCATGTCCTAGACCCCCTAGTTTGCAGAGAAGTGGGAATAGAGGTGAAGTAGTCCTAACATGGACTTTATAGACCAGGGCAGGTAATAAAAGCATTCTGAATGGAAATACTGGTGTGTGGGGTTATGTACCTGGTGGGGTGGAGCACAGAAAAGAATATGAAGGCATGGGCGGGGGTGGGGGGGAGAGAAATACAGTTGTAGTAAAAATCATGGGAAATTGTTGATTTCTTATGCTGTTTCACAGTTAAGAATTTCATGTGTTTGAACCTCATTATGATCTCTGTAATTTGTACCTCATTTTACAGCTGATGGAAGAGTTGAACCTAATAAACTAATGAATAAAGCTGAAGCTGTTACAGGTAAGAAGTTGATATAAAACTGAGAGAGCAATGCTTTAAACTTTTTTTAATGTTTTATTGATTTGCGAGGGGGGGAGGGGCAGAGAGATGGGGAGACACAGAATCAGAAGCAGGCTCCAAGCTCTGAGCTGTTAGCACAGAGCCAGATGCAGGGCTCACACCCACGAACCATGAGATCATGACCTTAGCTGAAGTCAGACACTTAACCAACTGAGCCACCCAGGCGCACCTGAGATAGTAATGCTTTTAAAACATATTTTTGCAAGAGTATTCTCAGCAATATTTTTTAAAGTATTGAAGTATAGTTGACATACAACGTTATACTAGTTTCAGGTGTGCAATGTAGTGGTTCAATAATTATCTACTTAACTAACTGCTCACCATGGTAAATGTCGTTACCATCTGTCATCATGCAACGTTATTATGATATTACTGACTATATTCCCTATGCTGTACTTTTCATCTTTGTGACTCTGTTCACCTATTTCATGTATCCCCCCCACTCCCCTTTCCTCTGACAACCAACAGTTTGTTCTCTGTATTTATGAATCTATGGTTTAAGAAAGTGCAACTGGGGGGAGAAATAGAGATAAAGATCTCTCTCTCTCTCTCTCTCTCTCTCTCTCTCTCTCTCAAAAGAAGGTTCAAGTGTTCTTGCTGCCTGCTGCACACCCCCATCATCTCTACCCTCAACCCTTCTTTCTAATCAAACCCTGATAGGAGGTAAGATAGAAGAAAAACTCTAGATGTGTTGATGGGATGGGAGTGAGGGTATAGAAAAAACCAAGGAGACCTTTTGTCGTGCTTCCTATTTGGAACTCTGGGATGTCACCACCTCACTGAGTGTCCAGACAGGATGCCATTTTCACCAGAATAGATATTGCGGTATGGTGTTCTTAGGCAGAGGGAGGGCTGGAAACAGGCCACCGCTTTGCCCCCTTTGGCTTTGTGTGGTATGAAGGATATCCAGTTTTCCCACGTACTCCCAGTAAGCAATGTAGAAGGTTTCTCAGAGATGGGGGTCAGTGGGTCTGCCATGGGACACCAAGTCAAAGGGAGAGGTGATCCCTCCAGAGGCTATGGAGTAGACAGTATGGTCTGGGGACTAACAGAATACTTGACTGAGACACAGAGGACCTCATCACCAGTGAATGCTAGGGCTTAGCCAACCAAGTTAGTGAAGGAAGGACCAAAGAACCTTGACTTTGCTAAAAAACAAAACAACAATGACACAGACCACAACGACACAGACCACAAGTTTCTCAGGCCATCAGCTTCAGCAGGAGATGTCAGGACTCATGAAATGTGGATTTTGTTGAAGAGGCTATCGAGAATCCAGAGGGCAACCCAAGGTCTGGCCGCCCTCCTTCACGGGCAGCAGGACCCCCAAGCTTTCCCTGATACTACGAGGAGGCCTCTCAGAGCGGAAGTGCGGAAAGGTTTGAAAAACTGAGAATTTCCCAAAATAAACTAGGTCAACCAAAAAGGAACTTTTTATTTTAAACCGGAAGAAACTAGGTTAACTCTATTTTTTAAGTTTTTGTTTAAATTCCAGTTAGTTAACATACAGTGTGATACCAGTTTCAGATGTGAAACTGTTTCTCCTCCATCACCTGTTTCTCCTCCCCTCACCCACTCCCTTCAGGTAGTTAACGGACTTTTCCCCTCCTCTTCTTACCAAACAGGCTATGGGAAGAAGGAGGAAAGGGAGCTTCCTTGTGTCATTTTTTTTTTCCCTTTCAACCCTCTGGTTCACAGTAAAATGAAATGTTAGATTTTCAGGTTTGCTTTATAAAAAGTAGCTTTTGAAAATTAAAAAAAAAAAAACCCTCTTTCCTCTGAGTTATATAAATTCTATGGCTGAATAGAAAAGTTTTATGGAAGAAAAGGAATATGAAAAAGAAAAATACATGAGTACAATTTACGATGTCATACCTGTACCACATGTTTCAACATGGCAGGATGTCACTCACAGCTGCTTCAAGGGGAAAAGATTTTGACCTAGCTTTTATATTATTATGGAGATAGGTATTCGAGATGTATAAGCCAAATCAGAAAAGTGCTTCTTTATGAAACTTAAGCAGTTTCATGAATTCCATTTCTCTTTCTCTGTGATTTGAATTTTGCCTTGTCTTTAGCTAACAAGAAGCTGTATCATTATGAAATCTTACCTTTCCAAGGTGAGACTGATGATGAATCAACAAACCACTCGCAATGTATCACTTATTGTCTTATTTCCTAATCATGTGATAAAGAATCCTGATACTCTCCAACATATGGATTCAATATAATTGAAATTATTTTATCTTGGTAGGTTGTTTTCTTTGGGGCTTTTATATTGATCTTATTGATATGAATTTTAACAAATTTTCCAAGAGACAGAATTTATTATTGCAGGTTAATTGTGAAATGCAGAATAAGAATGTAATTATTCTGTGATTTTGGTTAGCACAGGCAATGATCTAGTTAGAGCTAAAAAAAAAAAAAAAAAAAAAGGAAGCCAATGCTACTTTGGCTTAGATGTAGTTATTAAAATGTATCACGTGGGGCGCCTGGGTGGCTCAGTTGGTTAGGTGACCGACTTCAGCTCAGGTCATGATCTCCCTGTTCGTGGGTTCGAGCCCCACGTTGGGCTCTGTGCTGAATGCTTGCCTGCTTCAGATTCTGTGTCTCCTTCGCTCTCTGCCCCTCCCCCACTTTGCTCTGTCTCGCTCTGTCTCTAAAAAATAAATAAATGTAAAAAAAAAAAATTAAAACAAAACGTATCAAACGTCTGCTACATACCTGACAGAGTTCTAGATCTTTTCATAAGTGTTATTTTATCTTCACAGAAGCTCTGAGAGATAGTCTCATCTTTGTTTCATACAACAGAAAACTAGGACTCAAAGTTAGGTTATTTACCTAAGTTCCAGTAGATAATATATAGTAGAGAACAATATTCAACCCTTGTGTTCTTACTCCAACCATGGTGATTTTCTCATTTCACTGGAACTGCCTATTTATTTTTCTTAAAAATTTTTAACATTTAGTTTCTTTTGAGAGACAGAGACAGAGCATGAGTGGGGGAGGGACAGAGAGAGAGAGAGAGAGAGAGAGAGAGAGAGAGAGACATACAGACAGACAGAATCTGAAGCAGGCTCCAGGCTCTGAGCCGTCAGCACAGAACTAGATGTGGGGCTTGAACCCAGGAACTGTGGGATCATGACCTGAGCTGAAGTCGGACACAACTGACGGAGCCACCCAGGCGCCCCCTGCCTGTTTCTATCATAAAAATTATACACTGGAAAGTAATTCTGTTCCTTTAGAAGTTCATGGGGTATATGGTTATTTTTCCAAAAAGGTTTAAGAGAAGTGAGCTTAATTCTAACCATATTGAAGCTCTGCCTTAAACTGAAACATGTTCCATGGATCTTGCATATTTCTGCCAAGTCTATAATGAATGGGTAAAATATATGGAACATTTCAGCATTAGTAGGCATTTTCATATTTTTTTCTCTTTCCCTAAGGAGAGACAGTAGCTGTCAGAGACCTGGACAAGATACTAGGGAACATGGGCTTTGAACTCACCAAAGAAGATTCTGGAGAGATGAAAAGAAAACTTCCACTTTATGGTGACTCATTTTAGATATAAAAAGTCTTTCAGGAAAATTTGGTCTCGAGGGTCTATGTAAGAGTTATTCTGAAACCAGATTAATTTTGTGATGTAAAATCTTAGGGAAAAATGTAGTTCTAGAACAAGAACTAATCCTGTCTTCCATTTTCTGAATGTATATAGAATACAAAGCACTTGACTAGACTGATTCCAAGACCATCTTTCACATCTGGGAATGTTGAGGAAGCACAGTTAAACGACGGAAAAGGAAATAAATGCAAGCCCACTGTGTACCCTTCTCACATTCCCCATCATTCCTCTCTTCTGACACAGCCCCATAATACTACTGAAAGTTCTCTCTGGGCACCAGTAACCTGCCATTTGCTAGTTGCATTAGACATTATTGACTTTTTATTGGAGCTTTCTACTGTCTTTTGTATCAGTGATAATTCTCACCTTCTTGAAATTATTCTCCTTTGGCTTCTGTGTTTTTTTCCTCCTAACCTGGATCTTCTCATTTTTTGATTTTCATTTTGCATACTCTACCTGGGTAATCTCATCACTGTCTTTTGTTCAACCTATCATCTACATGCTTATGACTGTAAATCTGTGTTTCTATACAGCTTCAAACTGGTGTATCCAAATGCCTGCTACACATTTCTACTTGGATATTCCGTGGGACGCTTCTTTTTCTCAACTGAACTGAATTTAGAATTTAGAACTGAATTCAGTATTTTCCTGTCCAGTCTCCTAGTCCTGTATTCTCAATCTCATTTGTGCTCTCCCTATCCATCTATTCACCTAAGCTAGATATATGGAATTCATTTTTGATTCCCCCAATTCCTGTCAACCACGATCTGGATTATCTGCCACCTAATTTTGTAAGTTTTACCTTTATATAAACCTAAATTTAAAAATTGCTGCACACAGATGGGTAGATGGATGGATATGTGACAAGCCAAGTATAGTAAAATGTTAAATAGTAGAATCAGATGGTGGGCATATGGGTGTTTATTGCACAGTTCCTTCAACTTTGCTATATGTTGACAAATTTTCATAATAAACCATTGGAAAAAATCCCATATGTAAATCCATCAGTTTCTCTCACTCCCTGCTACCACTGCCCTATTTTAGGTCCTTTCATTCCTGACTTCAGCTACTACAAGGGCTTCCACAAAATATTAGACATTAGAGTGATCCATATAAGATGCAAATCTGATGACATTCTGCACCAATTTAAAATCCTTTAATGGCTTTCAGTTTGGTACTTGGGAATGTCTCAAGTCCTTTTTATGGCAAACAAGTTCTTTCATTATCTGGGTTGGCCTTATCTGTCCAATCTAGTATTTTACCCTCACTAACATTGAACTTTTATTCCAAGCATACATATATCATGCTTTTTGTCGCATCTTTGTTTTGCTTATACTTTCCCCGCTATTCAGAGAGTTTCCCCTTCCCCTTTGTTTGACCTACTCCTCACCATTGCTTATTAGAGTTGAGGGCACTTTTTCTAGTAAGTTCTTTAAATACCCAGGCTCCATTAGATGTCTCTTCTCTGTGTTTCCACAATAACTGCATACATTTTTCATTATAATTGCCACATTGTGTAAATGTATGCTTCTTTGCCTGTCTTGTCACTTTAATGTGACCTTAGAATAGAAAAGGGTATTCTGTATCTAGTACCTAGCAGAGTGTCTGGCCTATAAGTAAGCACCCTATAAATGTTGAGTGAGAGATGATAGAGTAAATGAGCGAAAAAGTGAATGATTCCTAAGGAAAACAAAAACTGCCTTTGGTCGGGCCACTAATACTTACTTCTAATACATTGTACATTGTAATCATTTGCAGCAATTCTGAGCAACAGGGAGAATCAGAGTATATTAGCAGTAAACCAGAGATGAAAATAGACTTTTCTTCACTAGAGACTCATACTTAAGAGTCATAGCATTACCAGAATCGAGGGCCTTTAGAGAATTAACTTGCATGGATGGTATTTTCTATCCTGTTTATAAGGACTAAAATAGCTGAGTAAAAGCATATTTTTCCATGGGCCAGACTTTATGGTTCAAGGGTCAAAGGCCAGCTTACTAAAATAGAATCAATGTCTTGGGGCACCTGGGTGGCTCAGTCGGTTAAGCGTCCGACTTCAGCTCAGGTCATGATCTCACAGTCCGTGAGTTCAAGCCCTGCGTCAGGCTCTGTGCTGACAGCTCAGAACCTGGAGCCTGCTTCGGATTCTGTGTCTCCCTCTCTCTCTCTACCCCTCCCCTGCTCACACTCTGTCTCTCTCTGTCTCAAAGAAAAATAAATTAAGACATTAAAAAAATTTTAAAAAGTAACATAGAATCAATGTCATAAAACTAAGAATTAAGCAGTTCAAGTGAGCCCAAATGGTGATGTGGAATAATGAAATTCAGCTTATTTCTGGTTTCTTATTTTATAATTTTTTAAAGAACCTGCTTTGTATCTCCATTATGTCTTATTTTTTAGCTAAAGGGAAGACTGATCTAAAAACATTGATAGATTCAGTACAAGTTATTACAGGTCAGTGAGAAATTACTATAAATATGAGATCCCAAGTCTACACTAAATTATATTTTTTCCTGTGATAAATATTTTACTGAAGTATGAAACACGTAATTACTACATTGTATAGTGTGTCCAGCTTAAGAATTATTACAAAGTGGACATACATATTTATCTATCACCTGGATGAAGAAATACATTATCAGTAATACAGAAGATCCACTGTACCACTTCACAGTCATGTCCTCTGGACTCTCTGGAGGTAACTGCATCCTGTATTCTAGGACCACAGATTAGTTTCACCCGCTTTTGGAATTTGTATAAATGCAGTCATCTGATCTGTGTTCCATGATGTCTGACTTCTTTCACGTAACATTGTATTACATCTTATTCTCTGAGATTTGTCCACATTGTTGCATGTAGCGGCAGTTTGTTAGTTTTCATTGCTGCATATTGTACAGTCTACCAAATTACAGTCAAGGAGATCTTTAGAGAATGTGCGGTAGTAGGTAAAATGATTTCTGACTAGCTCGTTGTACCTGAATTGCCGTGCAATATTCCACTGCATCAGTATACCACAAGATATGTATCCAGTCTACCGTCACAGGACATTTCTAGTTTGGAGCAGTTATGAAGAACATATTGCTATGAATATTCTTGTATATGCCTTTTGGTGAACATATGTGCACAATTCTAGGCCATCCACCTAGAAATGAAATTTCTTTGTTGTTAGATGGGATTGTGTGTACTTGATTAGATGTTGTCAATCCATTTTCTAAAGCAGTTGTACCATTTGACACATCAACCATTGCTTTACATCCTTGCTAATACTTGGTATTATCTCTCTTCTCCGTTGTAGCCATTCTGGTGAGCATGCTGTGGTATACCACTGTTATTTTTGGATTTCCCTAATGATTAATGATGTTGAGCATTCATGTTTACTGGTTATTTGGATACCTCTACGATAAAGCTCCTTTCATGTCTGTTGCCTATTTGCTTGGATGTCTGTGTTCTACATACTGAATTTTTAAAACATTTTTTATTTGTTTTTTAAATTCAAGTATATTTATCATAAGGTGTTATATTAGTTTCAGGTGTACATTCTAGTGACAGCTATACATTATTCAACAGCTCTATACATTACTCAGTCCTCATCAGCTAAGTGTACTCTTCAATCCTCATTACCTACTTCACTCATCCCCCAACCCACCCACCCATCTGCCTCCTGGTAACCATCGGTGTGTTCTCTGTACTTCAGAGTCTGTTCCTTAGTTTCTCTCACTCTTTTTTTTTCTCTTTGTTTGTTTTTTTCTTAAATTCCACATATGAGTGAAATCCTTTGATATTTGGCTTTCTCTGATTGACTTATTTCACTTAGCATTATAGTCTCTAGCTCCATCCATGTTGTTGCAAATGGCAAGATTTCATTCTTTTTATGGCTGAATAATATTCCATTACATATATATTCCATTATATATATATTCCATTATATATATTCCATTATATATATTCCATTACATATATATTCCATTATATATATATTCCATTATATATATAGTCCATTATATATATATGTATATGTATATATATATACCATATATCCATTATATATATATATATACACATATGTATGTGTATGTATGTGTGTATATATATATGTATGTGTGTGTGTATGTGTACATATATATACACACACACACACACACATACATATACACACACACACACACACACACACACACACACACACACACACACTACATCTTCTTTATCCATTCATCAGCTGATGGACACTTGGGCTGCTTCTATAGTATGGTTATTGTAAATAATGCTGCAATAAACATAGAGGTGCACATATCCTTCTGAATTAGTGTTTTTGTATTCTTTGGATAAATACCCAGTAATGTGATTACTGGATCATAGGATAGTCTATTTTTAGTTTTTTTGAGGACTCTCCATAATGTCTTCCACAGTGGCTGCACCACTTTGCATTCCCACCAACAGTGCACGAGAGTTCCTTTTTTTCCACATCCTCACCAACACTTGTTGTTTCTTGTGTTTTTGATTTTAGCTATCCTGACCGGTGTGAGGTGATATCTCATTGTAGTTTTGATTTGTGTATCCCTGATGATAGGTGATATTGAGCTTGTTTTCACATGTCTGTTGGTCACCTGTATGTCTTCTTTGGAGAAATGTCTGCTTGTGTCTTCTGCCCATTTTTTAATTGGTTTATTTGGGGTTTTGTTGATGTTGACTTGGTGTAAGTTCTTTATACATTTTGATACTAACTCTTTATCAGATACATCATTTGCAAATACCTTCTCCCATTCAATAGGTTGTCTTCTAATTTTGTTGATTATTTCCTTTGCTATGCAGAAGTTTTTATTTTGATGGCATCCCAATAGTTTATTTTTGCTTTTATTCCCCTTGCCTCAGGAGACATATCTAGAAAAAATGTTGCTACAGCCGATGTCAGAGAAATTACTGCCTGTGCTCTTTTCTAGATTTTTATAGTATTAAGTCTCCTATTTAGGTCTTTAATCCGTTTTAGTATACCTTGGTGTGGGGTGTAAAGTGGTCCAGTTTCATTCTGTTATATGTAGCTGTCCAGTTTTCCCGGCACCATTTGTTGAAGAGATTGTCTTTTTTTCCCATTGTATAATCTTTTGTCAAAGATTAATTGACCATATAATTGTGGATTATATGCCTAAATATGCTTTACATGCTTTCTACCCTTTTCTATTGATCTATATGTCTACTTTTATACCAGTACTATATTGTTTTGATTTGTACCGCTTTGTAGTATAACTTGAAATCTGGAATTGTGATACCACCTGCTTTGTTCTTCTTTTTCAAGATTGTTTTGGCTGTTTGGGGTTTCTGAGGTTCCGTATAAATTTTAGGACTCTTTGTTATAGTTGTTACTGGTATTTTGATAGAGAATTCATTAAATCTGTAGATTGCTTTGCATACTATGGACATTTTAACAATATTTGTTCTTCTACTTCATGAGCATGGAATATCTTTCCATTTGTTTATGTCATCTTCAAATGTTTTCATCAATATTTTATAGTTTTCAATGAGTGGGTCTTTCACCTCTGTGGTTGAATTTACTCCTAAATATTTTATTATTTTTAGTGCAATTGAAAATGGGATTGTTTTCTTAATTTCTCTTTCTTCTACTTCATTATTAACGTGTAGAAATGCAACAGATTTCTGTATATTGATTTTGTACCCTGTAACTTGGCTGATTTCATTTATCGGTTCTAGTAGCTTTTGGTGGCTTTTGTAGTTCTTTGTTCCTTTCTTCTCTTGCTTTCTTCCGTTGTGGTTTGATGGCCTTTAGTGATATGCTTCAATATCTTTTTCTTTTGTTTTTTGCATATCTATTACACGTTTTTTTATTTGTGGTTGCCATCAGGTTTATATATAATATCCTATGCGTATAGCAGCCTATATTAGGTACTGGTTGCTTAAGTTTGAACCCATTTTAAAAGCACTAAATTTCACCCCCCCACACACACACACATTTTATATGTATGATTTCATATTTTACTTCCTTTTATTTTGTGAATTCCTTGACTGATTTCTATAGCTATAATTGATTTTACTGCTTTTATGCTTTAGCTTCCATACTGGTTTTATAAGTGATTGATCTACCACTTTGGTTATGTTTGTATGCCCCCGTGAATTTTTTTCCTTTCCTAATTTGCTTGCTCCTGATTATGGCCTTTCCTTTCCAAAGAATTCCTCTTAACATTTCTTGTAAGACTGGTTTAATGGTGAGGAATGCCTTTTACTTTTGTTTGTCTATCTCTCCTTCTATTCTGAATGATAGCCTTGCTGGATAGAGTATTCTTGGTTGCAGGTTTTTTTCTTTCAGCACTTTGAATATATCATACCACTCCCTTCTGGACTGCAAAGTTTCTTCTGAAAAATCAGCGGATAGACTTAAGGAGTTTCCCTTGCATATAACTTTTTTCTCTTGCTGCTTTTAAAGTTCTCTCTTTACCACTATTTTTTGCCATTTTAATTATTATGTGTCTTGGTGTAGACTTCCTTGGGTTTATTTTGTTGGGGACTCAGAGTCTTCTGAATCTTGATTTGTCTCCTTCTCCACATTAGGGAATTTTTCAGCTATTATTTCTTCTAACAAATTTTTCTGGCTGCTTTTCTCTCTCTTCTCCTTCTGGGATCCCTATAATGCTAATGTTATTACATTTGATGGTGTCACTGAGTTCTCTCTTCTCATTTTATATTGTTCTTTTACTCTTTCCTTTTCAGCTTAGTTGCTTTCCATTACTGTTCTTTCAGTAATGATCTGTTCTTTTGCTTCCTCTAGTCCACTATTTATTCACTCTAGTGTGTTTTTAATTTTAGTTAATGAGTTCTTCATCTCTGGTTCTTTTTTTATATTTTCTAATATCTTTGTTGAATTTCTCACTATGATCCTCTACTCTTTTCTCACATCCAGTAAGTATGTTCATGACCATTACTTTGAATTCTCTATTGGGTATATTGCTTATCTCTGTTTCATTTAGCTCTTTTGCTGTGCTTTTGACCTGTTCTTTCATTTGGGACATAAGCCGCAGTGTCATTTTGTCTAACTCCCTGTGTCTGTTTCTATGTATTGGGAAAGTCAGCTATGTCCCTGATCTTGAAAAAAGTGGTCTTATGAAGAAGAGGCCCTGTAGTGTCCTGTTGTGTAATGTCCCCTGTTCACCAAAAACTAGCATTTCAGGTGTCTTCTCTGGGTGTTGCATGCCCTAGGGCTGTGATTGTTGAGTCATGTTTGCCATCAGTTGTCATCTGCAATGGCCTTCTTTGCCTGTTGTGGACAAGGTTTGGTCCCTGTGATGTTAAAGGGCCAGTCTGGGGCCACCTTGGGCTTGAGTTGGGTCAGACCAGATGCCTGGCCTCACCCCATTTGCCAGAACTGTGGTTGTACCAAACTTCAGGGTGCTCACTTTCTGCTGCCCGCTGTGAGATCATCGTTGGTGGGTAGAGCTGGCAGTCAGAGGTCTGTACCCATCCCAGAGCTGGGAATATAGTCAAACTGATGTGTGTGATTATATTCCCTCTCCCAGGGCAAGAGTCACTTGGGAGTGGTCCTGGACAGTGTTGGAGCTGCCTGCTGCTTACAAAATGAGAGGCATCTAGTGCTGCTTTGGATGGACTCCTGCCCAGTGGGGATGGTTGGAGGGGGCAGCCTGCAGGAGAATGCAGGAGTGGGTGAAGCGGTGTTAGCAAGCTACATGGCAAGTGTTCCAGCTGGTTCCTGCAGCTGTCTGGGTATCTGGATTAGGGTGGGGGTAGGGGAGAGAAATGGTGCCTGCCAGGTCTTTTATTCTTGGAGAAGTCTCCTAAAAATCCCTGCCCTTCCAGGAGAAGTTCTGAGATTAGTAAATAAATCTCCTTTCTCAATATCCCAGCCACTTTTCAAACTGCCACTTCTATGCTGTATCCCTGCAGGGCTGTTTGTTATGCTGTCTCTTTAAGGATGGAGACTGTTTCCTCTTGCCCTCCAGCTCTCCCAGAGCCAAGCCAAGTGATTTTTAAAATTCTAGGTGTTAAGCTCCAGTGATTGTAAAAGTTAAAAAAAAAAAAAAAAAAAAAAGTTAAGCCCCTCTGTCTTTCAAAGACAAATATTACGGGGGTTTGTCTTTACAGTGCAGGTCACCCATGTCTGGGGTGCCTGGCAGGAGATCTCTTCCTCTCCCTTTTCCGTGCTTGTGGCATCCCTCACATTTGTGGTTGGTTTTCCTGGGGGTCTGGTTCTAACCACATCTCCATTATTCCTCCCATTCTTTTCATTGTGGCCTCTTCTCTTCAATTAACTGTGGAGGGTCTGTTCTGACCGTCTTCAGGTTGTTTTCTGGGTTGGTTACACTGATACGGGTGTATCGAGGGGTATCCATGAGACAAATGAGCTTAGGATCCTCCTACTTTGCCATCTTTCCCAGAAATTCATATTGCATTTTTCATTTATCTTTTACCTGTTTGTTTTTTTTAATGTACTCTAGATACAAGTCCCTTGCAGGTTATATAAATTATAAATATCTTACTGTATAGTTTAACTTTTCACTTATATTTTATCTTCTTTTTTTTTGATAGGGAAAAATGTTTTTTAATTACACACTCAATCCATTGGATGTATTTCAAAATACCCCCCAAAACACTTTTCTTCATTTATCAGTGAAAGAAGTTAGAAAGTAATGTCAAAAAAATAGCATATGGCAATCAAATTTCCCTGAAAGTCACAGTCACGTATAGAGTACATCCTAGAAAAGAGGAGGGGCCAGACAGGTTCTCCCTACTTTCAGGAATTTCATCAAGTACTGGACCTACTCATGGGTGGAGAGAAAAGGCAACTTTTAACTATGAGTATGTTATTAAATGAGGCGTTTACTATACTCCTTCCTAAGAGTACCAGGTGGGGGACAAGTGTTCTAAACTTGATCTAGGAAATGGAATGTGGAGTCAGTCCATCCTCTTCCCTCTAAGAGCTGTCCAGTGGCTAATGAATTTAAAAAACATGACTAAATAAAAACAAATGCCCCACATACTCTCTCCTCCCCCCCCCCCAATAAAGGTAAAAGAAAAAACCTGGATTTCCCAGATTATTCTCCAGAATAATAGTTGCTTTATATATTTGGTATAAGTGGGATGTTAAAGTCCTTTACTGTTAGTTCATTGCTATCAATTTCTTCCTTTACATATCTATTAATAGTTGCTTTATGTATTTGGCTGCTTTCATGTTGGGTACATAAATATTTGCAACTCGAGAGTGGATGGAGCCTGGGAGTAGCTTTAACAACCCAAATTCGTCGATTACAGAGTCATCACAAGCATGCCTTGCTTTTAAACAACAAAAAAAATATTTTTGAAACAACAAGATAAAAACCTAGTACTAATCACTTTCTGACAATACACAATTACTGAATTAACTAATATTGAGAAGGGGAAGGGAATCATACCTATGGGCCTTGTCTCACACAAGTGCATGTTTGTAGGTGCAAGGCACTTGTCATTATTGCAGAAATGAATTTTAATTTTTCATCTTTAGTTTAACATTGCTTTTAGTACAATGCTGACACCAGCAGTGCAGAAAGGACTCTGGAGAGTTGTTCATAGCAGCAGCTCTCCTTTGGTTCTGGAGGCTCCAGGCCAGCCAATATTGCCTCGTCACATACATTCTTTAGGCCTTTCTGTGAGTGCAGAACCCGCCACATATTTGACCACCTTCAGGTCATGGGCCAGCTTTTCACATCATTTCAGCAGTCTCCGGAGGGATAGACTTCTCTTTGTTCTTGGTTTCTCAATCGTAGAGGAGTCATCTTTAAGATCAATTTGGGTCCCAACAAGCAAGAAAGTCTTGGGACAGTGGTAAGTTATCTCAGGCACCCACATTTCCTTCACATTTTCGAGTGAGGAGGCAGAGATCACTGAATAACAGACTGGAATACATTTGTAGAAATGTATTCGTAAATACGTTGAAATACGTTTGTAGAATAACTTGGCAGTTGTAATCTGTCATAGTCCTCTTGCCCCGCAGTATCAGAAAGTCCAAGAGTGTATGGCCCCCTATCGATCATAATGGTGACTGCATAGTTGTCACCAAGAGTCGGTACATATTCAGAAATGTGTTTGTTGTGTAGGATATCAGAAGACACGTTTTACCAACAGCACCGTCACCCACAGCAACGCACTTAATTGTCTGCATTACTGAAACAATTTTGTATCCACTTTAAATATTTCAAATTCGGTGGTGATCTCAGCTTCTCCGCAGGGGCATTGGCAGTGCCGTGTGGTGTCTCCTCTTGTATTTTATCTTCTGATGAACAAAAGTTTCTCTTTGACACGTAGTTGAATTAGTCAACCTTTTTTCTTTTATAGTTAGAATGTTTGGGAGCCTGTTGAAGAAATCCTTCCATACACCGCGGTCATGAAAACGTCTCCTATTTAACTTCTGGGAGCTTTATTATTTTCCTTTCACATTTAGATCTATAATCCACTTAATTGATTTTTCTATATGATGTGGGATAAGGGTCCCTTTTTCTTCTAAATGGATATTCACCATTTATTGACAAGGTGATCCTTTCCCTACTTTAATGTAAGGCTAGCTTTTTCATAAATGAAAGATAATAAATGTGTTGCTATATCTGGACTTTTTATTCTTTTTGTTCTTTGTTCTATTTGCTGGTCCTTGCACCAGTATACCTACTATTTTAATGTAGATTTAATATGTCTTGATATCTGAAGCATAAATCCTCCCAATTTTATTTACTTCTTTAAACTCTTCTTGGCTATTCTTAGTAATGTCCTTTTTGTCATTAGAAATATTTATTCTTTGTGCTTTCTCTCTTTTTTTCCTTTGTCAGTCTTAGTGCAGGTATGTATCACTTTTGTTGGTCTTTCCAAAACCCAACATTTGGTTGTATTGATTTTATTTAAAGTTTGCTTTTCATTTCAGTAGTTTCTGCTTTTGTCCTTAGAACTTTTCTTCTCCTTTTGAGGGGTTTAATTTGCTGTTCTTTCCTAACTTTTTAAGATAGAACCTTGGGTTATTGATCTTTTCATCTTTTCTATTACATGCATTTAAGGCTGTGAATTTCCCTCAGCACAACCTTACCATATCCTACAAGTTTTAATATGTAATATTATTATTTTTACTCAATTCAAAATATTCTAACTTCCAGTATGGTTTATTTTTTTGACACATGATTTATTTAGAGAGGCATTCTTTAGTTTCCAAAGTTAGGGGAGTTTCCTAGTAGCTTTTGCTATTGATTTCTAGCTTAATTTCCATACCCTATGTTAAGTTATTTGTACCGATCATCTTTATTATTCTAATAATTTTTAAATTATATGAACCTTATTCAATTGTGAAATATTACTTTATAACCATTATTATGAGAGCATCTCTTTTACCAGTGTTAAAGAAACACTGTTCATTTTGTGTCTGTAACTGACTGCTTATTTTTTAGCAGGTATCATTATGCTTTATTTCTCTTTAATAATTGGAAATTATGCTATTTTTTAAAATGTCATCTTTCTCTACTTCTTTTGTTCTGCAGGAGGAGAAGTTGACCTCAGTGACCTGGAAAATGTCTTGCAAAATACGGGGATAGAGTCCTCACCAGAGCATTCGGAGCTAAAGAAATTACTTCCAATTAATGGTGGGCATTTCAAATATCAGAATAGTCTTCAAGAGAGTTAATATAGTCATCCAGGGAGTTGTTCAGCCATTGCAAGTATCAGGTAGAATCTTGAGGGAATTAGAATTATAGCCTACAATTTTTTTATAATCCAAATCTCCATGTTTATTCTAGATCACTTAGAAGTTAGAGTTAAAAATATCCATAATTCTAAAGGTAATTATTTTTAATATTTAGGAATACATAAATTACCATTTAAAAATATGTCTAAATCAAGAGGCTCATCAATCATCAGTCTTGCCATTTGGACTAAGGAATATTGATAGTTATTTTTCCTTCCATTGAGATGCCTTGGGTTGGAGAGGAGGACGAGGAGAGATGTAGAACTATACTTACTAGTAGAGGGGGTAAAATGTGGACTCAGAAAAAAATACAACATAAGGAAGTGTTTTTTCTTTGGCCTGGTAAATATTAATAATTGTCTCAGGTGCTAAAGAATTGATTTACCATATTAAGAATTTCGTTTACATTTTTTGTTTTATTATTTCTAGAAGATACTAGGTAAATTTTAGGAGCAAATTATTTTATGCTGTATATTTCTGAACTTGGATATTTGATATTGTTTTAGCATGTCTAGATGTTTTCTCTATGACCTAAATTATGTGTTTCTTGCAGCTACAGCTAGTAGAAGAATATATAAGACTAGTTTGCTGAATTGTGCAGATGTAAAAGGTGAGTGAGATTCAAATAAAGATGTCAGATTGAGACTCTTGTGTTTTGCTTTTTTTCTTATTAAATATTGCCCCCTGCCATTCTCATATATATTTCCACGATTAGTTTTAATACACACATATGTTCATACTGATTAAATAATTTTGTCTTGTTTTTAAAAGGTGTTCTAAATATTTAGGTTTACCTAGATTTTTGATGTGGAAATAATAAAATTTAGGCCCAGCTATAAAAATTTAAGATAGTATATCTTGAAATACAGTGACCAAACTGAATCTCCTTGTATAAATGTTTATATAAAAAAAACTATTATGTTTGCAGTTTTGCTGCTAAAATTAACCTGAGTGGTGTCTCAGCCTTATTCTGATGTATTGTGTTATGTAAGCTTATCTTCAGTGTAGGATATTTTGGGTATAAATGAATAGATAATTTTAGTCCATTAGTATTTCTCTTTAAAAATTTAAATGTCCTTAGCCTCTTTTTTTATGATGAAATTGATACCACCATACATTAGGAATTTATATTATATTTTGATTTTTATTTTAATGTCCTCATATCTTTCTCTTTTGTTGGGTTGCAAGATGATGACCATGACCTTGACTCTATTCTTGAAAACATGGCAATCAGACTTACAGCTGAGGAACTTAATGATGTACCAGTTGCTTCAGATGCTTCAGATGTACCAGTTGATGGTGAATGATTTAGATATCATTATGCCTTCATGAAAATTTGGGTTTTGCAGCTGACATTTTTTATAGGACTTATGTAGCTGAAATAAGAATTATTTTTTCTCTCAATATATTAATCTAAAGTTGATACTTATTCGTTTATTTAACAAACATTTACTGAGCACTATATATCATGTATTCTGCTCAGTGCCAGAAATACAGTGACCACGAAATACAGACATAGTCCTTGACCCAAGGAACGTAATGTCTAGTGTATCACATTTCTTAGTATTCTAGTAGAGGCTGAGAATGTTGCTGGGGCCTCAGTCAGGTTAGTAGTTTTCACAGGAACAAGGGCTTTGGTTTCAGCCAATATGAATGACATTTTTGCTACTTCTATGTAGGTATGGATCATCATATCCTTGGACCAGACTTCACGATTCAAGGTCAGTATTGTATGTATTAAATAAAATATAAGGATTGAAGTGTGATGTATCACAAAGTAATCCCCACTTTAAATAAACCAAAAAAGAATATATTTAGCTGAGCACAATCCACTGAGGTCAAGCAATATCACCTAGAAACATTTTACTGAATACTGCCTCTTACCTGGAAAAATATTTTTTTTCACTTGATTCATATACTATTTAGTTATGTCTTTGCCATGGGTTTTATACCCTTCTGATAGGGTGAGTTTTTTTTTCCCCAAAAGATATTTTTATTAAATCATTCCTTAATTTTCAAGTACTACTGTGTACCAATGAAAAACATGTAGTTAGTTTTTTATTTGCTTATTTTCTTTATGCTTTTAAGTTTCCCTGGGACATCTGGAAAAAATAATTAAGTGGGACTATCAACAATTGCCAGAGGTTATTTTTAGCTTCAGAAACTCACTTGTCGATGTCAGATAAAAGGCAGAATAGGAGCCACCGAAAAACTCTCTCCTCCATAAGAGCAATGAGCAAACTGGCAAAAATTGTCAAAATTAACATTTTCAGAACTGGAAATTAACCAAAGGTTTGCTGCAATCTGGGGAGGATTTAAGAGAAAAAAGACTGAATCTCAGTAAGAATAGTGAGCTTTGTGATATTTTAATTTGCCCTATTCCCATCCTCTGTCTCACAGCTCCATAATAGCCTTGAAAAATAACATTTTCTATTTGCAGTGAAAACTAGTAGCCTGGAAACCACTGGAGGGAGCAGAGGGGAACTGGAGCTCTTTCAAAGCCTTATTGCCAAAGAACTGTCATTATTTGGTCTGTTTGGTGGTTCCTTGGAGTGAGGCTTTATATCTGTCTCCCTTTATGTATGAATTGATAAATGAATAATCCATGAGTATGGAAAGATGAATCAACTGAAAAGAGCAGAAAAGAATAAGAAAAAATAATAATTGTTTGGAGTCATAAAGAACTAATAGCAATTACTGCAGTGGTAGAGTAATAATTAGTCAGCAGCCATACTGAAATGGACGCAGTGATTAGAAAGAAGAGGAGAAAGTATGTTAGTAAAAGACATGAGATGAGAATTATGGCCTTTACTTCTTTTACTCTTGGTACCTGCATGAGTCTTGTCCCTGCCAGAACAAAGATGAACACAGAGAGCATGAACTGTCCTGTAGAGTTTATGAACTAGTGTGGCATCATAAAATGTTTTTCCTAGACTCCGAGTCCATTTTGCAAATACAAATTGAACCCCAGAAAGCCTGAAATTAAAAATTAAAAATGGACTCAAATAAAATAGTGGAAATACTGGACTCTGCCTTAAGTTTTTTTACAGTATGGGTACTTTATGTTTTCATTCTAAAGCTCTATCATTTTCTGGATCCCAACTAAGTCTTTTTTTTTTTTTTTTTTTTTTTTAACAACTAATGGGAACTTTGATGTTGGTATCTTAATGGATGGAATGGGTGGAATAAAAGCCAAAACAGGTAATAGAATAACAACTAAGAGTAAGATGCTACTAGAAATCTAAGAACCAAATTATTTCCACTAAATTACAATATAATGCTCTTTCCACATCATGATTGCATGGACTTTTAAAATCTGTCTTACACATCTTATAAAAATGTTTATGTATAAATGCCTACAGTTAGATAATAGATTATCAGAACTTTTAGCAATAAAACTTCAGTGCTCTTTGTTGTTTCCCAAGTCATTATCTGAAATCTCTGCCAATAATTAGCATACCTTCTTTTATGGCGGAAAGCTAAATTCCAGTTTAACACAGTAAAAAGTGAAGGAAAGTTTTGGTAAAGTTAGAGGCGATCTCAAAGCAATAAAAGTGCTGATAAAACTATTTAGATCAGCAATCTGTATCATTCTAATGTACTGCAAAGTTTATACTCAAATCGCATGCTCTGTTGCCCTGCCTATCATTCAGAGATTATGCTAGAAATAACGAGAAACCTTCTCTGTAGGCCCAAAGGCCTGTTTTTTTAGGCTGGGTCTCTTTTCATTCAGCAGTTAGCTGTAATGCTACAAAGGCAATTTTTTTTTTTTAATTGTGTGGAATCACGACATCATTCACAATAATACCAGAAGTCTCCCTTCTTTTGCTTTGAAGGAGAGGTTGAGGTCAATGACATGAAAAAAGTTCCAGGAAACATGGGGATAGAACTCAAAGATAAGAAACAGGGAGAGTTGGTGAACAATCTGCCAGTCGATGGTGAGAATTTCTCTAATAATTCTATTTCATATCTAAGTGAAAAAGATTGTCCAAAAAAATCTTTTACAAGGTAATGACTGTTTTCTCTTACGAAGAAATACCAACGGTGTCATCTCATTCTTAGTTGGGAATGAGGTGGCTTTAGTCAGAAATCCTGCGACCATGGTTGAGAAATCCTGGCTATTATTCTTGAATACACTGTGATTCTGAAATTTTAAAATGAGAAGAGGAAAAGGAAGGCATTGAAAAGTATGAAATGGAAATAAATGAGAAATTACAAAGAATAAATGGATGGGAGGGGTTCTGCCTGTTAGAGGGCCAGCAATAACTGCCTTAGGTGCCAATGAATGAAGAGTGGCCTTATTTTCTCCATTTCATATATTTTTAAAAATTATTGAGAGTATATTTGTACTGTATGGAAATGTAAAATCTGACTTTGTGAAATGATGGCTTCTCTGTTGCTTAATAACGAATTTTGGTGAGATTTTGATTTGTATGCTTCTTAAAGCTGATACATCTGTCAGGATAGGCTGATGGTTGGCACGGAGGCCTTTTTCATTAATTTATTCTAAACCAAAGGATAACTGACATATAACATTAGTTTCGTGTGTACAACATAGTGATTCAACAATTACACACATTATGAAACACCATGGGAAGTGTAGTTGCCTTCTGTTGTCATAGTTATTACATTATTGACTCTGTTCCCTATGCTATACTTTTCATCCCTCTGACTTATTTTCTTTATAACTAGAAGTTTGCACCTCTTAATCTTCTATTTCACCTAATCCCCCACCCACCTCTACTTTGGCAACCACCTGTTCTCTCTATTTATGAGTCTGTTGTTTGTTTGTTTTACTTTTTAGATTCCACAAGTAAGCAAAATCATACGATATTTGTATTTCTCTGTCTCACTTACTTCATTTATCATAATAGCCTCCAGGTCCATCCATGTTGTCATTAATGGCAAGATTTCATTCTTTTTTACGGCCGAGTAGTATTCCATTATGTGTATGTGCACCACATCTTCTTTATATCCATTCATCTGTTAATGGACACCTAGGTTGCTTCCCCATCTTGGCTATTGTAAGTAATGCTGCAGCAAACAAAATGGCATAGTATCTTGCCAAATTAGCGTTTCCATTTGTTTCTTGTAAATACCCAGAAGTGGAATTACTAGACCACATGGTACTTCTATTTTTAGTTTTTGGAGGAACCTCCCTACTATTTTCCAGAGTGGCTGCACCAATTTACATTCCCACCAATAGTGCACAAGGGCTCCCTTTTCTCCTCACCTTCACCAAGACTTATTATTTATCTTTTTGATACTACCCATTCTGATTGGTGTGAAGTGATATCTCATTGGGTTTTGATTTGCATTTTCCTGATGATTAGTGATACTGAGCATCTTTTCATGTGTCTGTGGGCCATCTACATGTCTTCTTTGGAAAAGTCTATTCATGTGCTCTGCCCATTTTTAAATTGGATTATTTGTCATTTTTCGGTGTTCAGTCGTATGAGTTCTTTGCATATTTTGGATTTTAACCCCTTACTGGATATATCATTTGCAAATATCTTCTCCCATTCAGTAGTTGCCTTTTTGTTTTGTTGATGGTTTCCTTTGCTGTGCAATGAAGGCCTTTAAAGATGAAAATATACATAAGATGTTAAATTTTGATACTTGCCACTTTTCAGATATTTTGATAAGATATTTATGCTTCTTTTAATCCGCCCGTGCTTTTGCAGACAATGTATGTTCTATCCTGGGGGATAGAGTTCCATAATTTATTGAAAAGTTTACAATTTGTGGCAAAGAAGAACATAAGTCTAGTCTGAAAAGTGATTATAATAAACAAAAAAATTAGTAATGGTTAAGGAAATTTACTCAGAAAAATAAATTTTTCTCTGGGTATCATCAACAAAAAAATCATGCTTATTGGATGGAAGGATGAAATTTGTTATCCCCACTGGTGTATTTCACTGAGAAGCTCACCGATTACCTTTAAAGCTTTCTGCTCTATGGACTGACCAAAGGAAGATATTTTACTCTAACTCTATTATTGAACATATTTTAAATATTTGAACAATGTATTTAGCTATGTTTTTTGTGCTAGAACTTGTAACTGTATATTATACACGAATTAATAGTTTTGGTCACATTTAAGAGTGACTACATTTTGGTGTTATTTCTTTCAGTTTCCTAGGGGTGAGGATGATTGATCAACAATCATGTTGATATAACAACAATCACTGTTCTGGAAAACATGAGGTTGAATCTTACAGAAAAGGAACCTAAAAATATGAGACAGAATCTACAAATTAATGCTGAGCATTTAATATAGCATTGAACCACTTGGGAAGTCTTGGGCGTATGAAGTGATGGAAAGACTCTCGAAAGCCACTAATTTGGCACTAAGAAGACATTTTAAAAACTCACAGAACACATCTCTAAATAGAAATGAATGCTATCCTAAAAACTTATATTAAGTTTATTATATCAACAACTTCTTTCACTGTGAATCATAAGTAATGCTGAGGTTTCCACAGGCCACAAAATGCCAGAGAAGAGTCAGGGGGACAGGGAGCATGGAAATAAGATGAAAAAAAATCTTAAATTGGAAAATCAAATCTAGGTCTATACCGCAGACACTGAAGTGAAGGACTGGCAATTGTTCAGTGGAAGTGACCTGGGAGTTCAGGAAAATGAGAATGGCTCCTGTTCTTGTCTGCAGCAATGAGATCTGTGGTCTAATAGCCCTAAGGTGCTAAAATATACCTTAGCACCTTTTGCTGTCTCAAGTTGTCCCAAGATAAGGTGAAAGGAGACAGGTTCTGGTTTTACCCATCCTATTAAATTTTTCCAGATAATTAGAAAAGTCAAATGAGTCTTGGTACTACTATTTAAAATGTTAAATGATAATATGAAGACATAAATTACACTTTCTCTCTTTTTTCATATCATTAGCACGGGCTGATTAAGTTAATAATACACAGAAACGAATGCATTTTTAATATTGTGGAAACATTCCATTTTTCTTATTTCCCATCCCTATTGCTTTCCTAAGGTGGGAAGGTTAATGTGAGTAACTTGGACAGCATTCTGGGGGAAATGAGGATTAAGCCCCCAGGAAAGGAACAGAAAAAACTGACAGAAAACCTGCTACTTAATGGTGAGGATTTTAGAAATAACTGTGTCTTTGAAGGGAGTTAGCGCTTGTGAACATGCATACCAGAATTTCTAAAGCACTCAGAAGATATTTGCAGATCTTAAGGAGGGATTAATTCCTAATGTAAAAGTCCTATTTCTTCATTTTTATAAACTCCAGGGAGCAGAATGAAGTTCTGTTTGTAGTTCATTGTTTCATTTAACACTCTCTGAAAAAACTTCCTTTCTCCCATCATCCCTATATCCTCAAAATATTTAGATTTATATCTTCAGATCAATTTTCTCACTCAAATATTGTGTGTTATAAGTTTTATAGGACACTTCTTTCTTTTTAAAGTTTATTTTGAGAGACAGAGACAGAGAGAGTGGGGGAGGGTCAGAGAGCGAGGAGAGAGAGAGAATCCCAAGCAGGCTCTGCACTGTCAGCACAGAGCCCAACGCAGGACTGAATTCCACGAACCATGAGATCATGACCTGAGCTGAGATCAAGAGTCAGACACTTAACCAACCGAGCCACCCAGGTGCTGCGTAGGACATTTCTATGACTGTCCTTCAGACATCATAGATTTTGTCAGACACTGAATTCATAGTTTTCATTGTGGTATTTGACCAAAGCAGCTACATGGGGCTTTTAGAAATATGTTGGGGGAATATCTGGTTGTTACAAACTGTTGTCACCAAGTGATTGTAAAAGTGGATGCTCTTAGCATCATATTCCCTGAGCGTCAAGGATACTCAGTGCTGTGCAATTCATCGGGCTTTTCAACACAATGAAGAATTATTCCTCAGGAAGATGCCAGTGGCTCTTCCAGTAGCTGAGAAAACTCTGTTTTTATACTCTTTTACAATTGTGGTACTATCGTTATTACCCTAGTAATATAAGCTAAAACACCGAGAGACCTTTCCTCACCTCACTCTCACTTAACTAGTTGTATTACAAATGAGTACCACTCTTGCCTTTTATAAAACGTGAGCTTCTTTTGTCAGAGACCCTGCCTGATCCTTCATTGTAAATCTTTCTCCCCCGACCCAGCAAAGTATCTTTTACATATTCGCTATGTAATAAATATTTGATTAATGAATAGAATAAATGAAAGGAGTTTCTTCCCCAAATGAGAGCAACAAATAAAAAGAATGGCAATCCTAGCGAGTGATAGTACAATATTAACAGATGCCTCAAATATTTGCTGACTTTTGTACTTGAATAAACCCTTTGTAGTAATCTTATACCAACTGTTCTTTGGTACCGAGACGCTCTCCTGGTTATCCCACACAGAATCAATTGTCTTCTGACATTATAAGAAGTACTGCTATTTTGTTTGTATTTGGGAACTTGTATTCTGAGGGAAGCTTGTTTATTTATTTTGTATTTATTTATTTGGATAGAGAGAGACCGAGCATGCGGGGGAGGGGCAGAGAAAGAGGGAGGGAGAGAACCCCAAGCAGGTTCCACACTGTCAGCCCACAGCCTAACGTGGAGCTCGATCCCACAACCCTGAGATCATGACCTGAGCCAAAATCGAGTCAGATGCTTAAGTGACTGAGCTACCCACGTGCTCCGCTCAAGGAACCTTGTAACCTATTGCAGTCTCTTCAATTCTCAATGACATGGTAAAAAGGTGGTTTCATAGACAATACAGAGATAGAGACCGAAACTTCTCTTCTTATTTTCTTCCAATTTCTTCTTTGTCATCTCCCCATTCTACCCCATGTCCTTCTAGTCTGAGTCACTGAATGTCCCTTTTTGGGTTATCATTTACTTTATTGGGACTAATTACAATTTCATTATAGTTAGTAGCTTTATCAAAGGACTTTGTGAATACCCAGAACACCCCAAAAGGAAACCCTATATCCTTTAGCTATCACCCTTTTATTCTCTCCCCACCACCCTACAAGCCCTAGGCAACTTACTAATCTATTTTCTGTCCCTATAGATTTACCTATTCTGGACATTTCATATAAGTGGGATAGTATGTAGTCTTTATGATTAGCTTCTTTCACTTAGTATGATGGTTTCAGGTTCATCTATATTGTAGCATGTATCAATATTCGATTCTTCCTTTTTTCCAATTTATTTATGGTGGTAAAAGGCACATAACATAAAGTTTATTACCTTAACCATTTTTAAGTGTCCAGTTCAGTGTTATTAAGCACCTTCACATTTTTTGTGCAATGACTACCACCATCCGTCTCCAGAATTCTTTTCATTTTGTAAAATTAAAACTCTGTATCCATTAGGGATGCCTGGGTGGCTTGGTCAGTTAGGCGTCCGACTTCGGCTCAGGTCATGATCTCACGGTCCGTGAGTTCGAGCCCCGCGTCGGGCTTTGTGCTGACAGCTCAGAGCCTGGAGCCTGTTTCAGATTCTGTGTCTCCCTCTCTCTCTGCCCCTCCCCTGTTCATGCTTTGTCTCTCTCTGTCTCAAAAATCAATAAACGTTAAAAAAAATTAAAAAAAAAAACACCTCTATATCCATTAAACAAACACTTCCCATTCTCCCCTACCACGAGCCCCTGACAACCACCATTCTACTTTCTGTCTGTATGGTTTTGACTAATCTAAATACTTTATATAAGTGGAATCATGCAGTGTCTATTTTCGTGACTAGTTTATTTTACTTACCCTAATGTCCTCATGTTTCATCCAGGTTGTAACATATGTCAAAATTTCCTTCCTTCTTAAGACTGAATAATATTCTACTATATGTATATATGTTCATTCATCCATCAGTGGATACTTGAGTTGGTTCCACATTTTAGTGATTGTGAATATGTTCTGTGAACATGGGTATACAATTTCATTCCTTTTTGTTGCCTAATAACACATTCTGTTGTATGTGTATATGTTTTGTTTATTCACTCATCCTTTGATGGGCATCTGGGTTCTTTCTGCCTTTTGGCTATAATGAGCATTTCCAAATGTATACAAAGTAGGAAGAATAATATAATGAATGATAAAGAATAAAGAATAATAGAATGAACCTAGATTCAACAGTTATGAAGATTCATCTCACTTGCTTCTTATTTATTTATTTATTTTTTAAATTTTAACGTTTATTCATTTTTGAGAGACAGACAGAGACAGAGCATGAGCGGGGAAGGGGCAGAGAGAAGCAGACACAGAATCCAAAGCAGGCTCCAGGCTCTGAGCTGTCAGCACAGAGCCTGACGTGGGGCTTGAATTCACAAACCGCGAGATCCTGACCTGAGCCGAAGTCCAATGCTCAACTGACTGAGCCACCCAGGCTCCCCTCTGATTTATTTTTTATATTTCTGACTGAAATATTTCAAAGCAAATTTTCATTTAGTCCTTATATACTTCAGTATACATCTTCTTAAAAGTATGGATTTTTTTACATGACTGCAATACCATTATACAGCTTATTTTTAAATTTCCCTTCTTTAAAATATTTTTTACAGTGAGCTTATTCAAATAAAGAACCAAACAAGCTTTACACACTGCATCTATTATGACACTTAAATCTCATGTACTCTACAGCTATTCCTCTACCTTCTTCGTCTTTTCTTTTTAGGCACTGATTTTTTTTTAAGAAACTGGGTTGCCAATTGTCTTGTAGCATTTCTATATACTAAAAAAAGAAAAATTTCCCATATACTAAATTTACCCGTTTTTGTCTGTTTTCTCATCTCTCTTGTTTCTCTGTTGTCCGTATTCCTCATAAACCAGGAGTCAGCTCTGATGGCTTAGTTATTTTCATCTTCAACATTTTTTCACAAGAATACTTCATAAGTAATACCGTTTATTTCACATTGCATTCCATCGGGAAATACAGATCTAGTTTATCTTTTTGAAAACGGCTCTACAGTTGTCCCAAATCATTTATTTAAAAGTCTGTCACCACATCCTTGAATTTGAGATGCCATCCTAACTATATACTTGATTTCCACGTGCACTTGTCTATTTTGAGAATTTCCATTCTGTTCTATTGGTCTGCTTATTCATGCTCTAAATTGTGTTGAGTATAACAGCTTTATAATCTTTTGCTATGAGTAGATCTAACCCCTCACTCCTCAGCCCTTGTACGCACACACACACACACGCACACACACACGCTCCCTTGTCCACCCCGCCCAGTTCTGGCTGTTCTTTATAGAAACATCTTTTTTGTGTGACTTTTAGTAGGAGTGTATTTGTCTTGGTTTTTTTTCTTTCATTTTCCACTTGCTGTGTGACATATTTCCTGGTGAGAAGATTGATTTCTTAGGGTTTGAAAACCACTTATATTATGAGAGGACTTATCACATGTACGTGTTTACTGTTGTGCCAAGTTTAAATCCCAACATAGGGGCGCCTGGGTGGCTCAGTCGGTTGAGCGCCGACTTCGGCTCAGGTCACGATCTCGCGGTCCGTGAGTTCGAGCCCCGCATCGGGCCCCTGTGCTGACAGCTCAGAGCCCGGAGCCTGTTTCAATTCTGTGTCTCCCTCTCTCTGACCCTCCCCCATTCATGCTCTGTCTCTCTCTGTCTCAAAAATAAATAAACGTTAAAAAAAAAAATTTAAAAAAATAAAAAAATAAATCCCAACATAATGAAGAAATATGAAAGCATATCATGCACCCTTATTTCTTGTTTTCTGTGGTATAGAAATACTGACTAGCCTTTCAACTTTAACATCGAAATCTTCCACATTCAATACAGATCCGCGTTATTGTGAGTCAAGATTTAACCACGTGGTGATGTACCCACTTGGCTGTAGCTCCGGCCTCCATGGGTGCAGACAATGCCATATGCACGGTGTGCACCAGTAAGAGTGCCCCGTAGACACCGTGAGCTGCCCACTAGGAAGCTCGGGAAAGACACGCCACCTCTACTTGGCACTAAACCGAGGATTGTCCCAAAGGACTTTCCCACAGCCCTAGATTCACTAGTGGGTAGAGGATGAGTTCCACGTGGTTCAAGGTCCCCTTCATGTTCCCATACAGCTGTCTTGTTTCCTTCCTCCCTCCTTCCTCCTCTTTCCCCCTTCTTTTCATTTCTAAACATTTTTTTTTCTCTTTTTCGGCTATCCTGGGTCATTTTGTATTGTTTCCTATCTCCTGCAGATGCAGATACTTTTAGCTTGTTTTCCATTGCTTTACACATAGGAAGCACAATAGTTTTGTAATTTGTGCCTGATAACTTCTAAATCTAAAGTTTTTATGAGCATGTTGCTGCTGCCCGTTATTTCTGCTTATTGTCTCTCAGGTAACTTGTTTCGTTCTGTGTTTGGTTCTTTTGAGCGTGAGCTATTTTCCTTGGAAAATTATAGAAAGAAACCTTTGAGGCTAAGGATGGAAGCATGTTCCTAAGGAATACTTGCCTTTGCTGCTGCTGGGCACTTGGACAGAATCACCCACACTCCATGAGGTCATCAACATGACAGTTCAAATCCAGATGGAGCAAGTATCATTAGAACAGAAACAGTAACAGGGCTCTGCTTACCTCCCTAGGTTCCTACTTTTGATGAGACTTTGCACTAGTAACTTACTCTCTTATCAGCTCTTTAGTACTTTTGAGGAGATGCTTTTTACATTTTATCCAAGATTTCAGTTTCCAGAGGAAGGTTGGTCTGAATAACATCGTCCTCCACATAAATGGAAACAGAACTTGATTATAGATTTTTGTCGGGAGTTGAGGCATCTAATCTGGGAGTTCAGGAAAAAAAAAAAAAAACCCTCATTGTCAGCCACAGTTTGATTTTACCATTTGCTGTGAAAGATTTGAAAATTGCTCATTCACCTGGAAGATTTCTATTCAAAGTCTAACATCCTTATTGACCCCCTTGATATATGTGAATAGACTATATTACATCTTGTTTTCCTCATGAGACTGATAATCATTAATGCACTGTGAGTAATGCGAGTGGTCACATTTTGGAATCAGTGAGTTTTCCCCATATTCTTTACTTTTTCACAAGGAGAGATTATTGATGTCGATAAAATGGATTCTCCTTTGCAAACTATGGGGATGAACCTTTCAGAAGAGGAAATTAATGATCTGACACGTGATCTACCAGCTGACGGTGAGTATTTAAGATATGTTTGAATTGGTTAGAATTGGTTAATCTGAGCTTCTATAAAAGAATCTCTGAAAACTCTACTTTGGCATTAAGAAGACGGAAAACATGAAAGATGACTCAGACTGAAAGTAAACATGTTTTGCCCCTTGACATTTTCAATAACTTCATTTCCACTTGGAGTATGGCCAAGGCCAAGGCCACTATTAGAACTGAACAAAATTAGAGAGAGACCCTGCTGTGGAGGGAAGGGAGTGGGGTGCATTAAATAGAAGAAGCTTTAACACAGAAAAAATTTTTAAAAATTATAGAGAAAAGAGAGCAGAGCCCAAAGTGGGAAATTATTTTTAATTTCTTTTAAGTAAGCTCTAGGCCCAGTGTGGAGCTCAGTTCACAACCTGAGATCAAGAGTTGCATGCTTTACCACCTGAGCCAGCCAGGTACCCCTAAGTGGGAGGTTATTAAAATAGCATTTCTGTCTTCGCCTCACCATTTTCAAGGACATGTAGAAAGCCAGAATAAGGGCGTTTGGGCGGTTCAGTCTGTTGAGCGTCCAACTCTTGATTTCGGCCCATGTCATGGTCCCAGGGATGTGGGATCGAGCCCTGCATCCAACTCTGTGCAGAGTGTGGCCTGCTTTGGACTGTCTCTCTCTCTCTCTCTCTCTCTCTCTGTCTGTCTGTCTCTCTCGTGCACACGCGCGCTCACTCTCTCTCTCTTAAAAGAAAAAAAAAAGCGTGATAAAGGAGGAATATGAAGTGTAGGACCTATTTCCTGCACCAAAGGAATAGGACCAAGTTTTCCAGATACCCTTGAGGGGAAAAGGAACAGTAACCACTCAGGCCTGAATGTGTGGAATGCCTGAATGCTCAGTGGCCCCCACCTATGCCTCTGCTTACATCCCCTCATTCTGAGCTGGATTCCATGGTTCAAGGACTGACTGTTCCCAAAGGTCTAATCTCCCTTGATGGGCTAGAGACAAAGTCTAAAGTTTAGTACATTCTGAATTGGGGCTAAAAGAATTCTCAAGCTAAATAAGCAAATGTTAAATATCAGCCTGAGAACGTTATAGTAGGGCTAAGAAGTATCTGTCTGGAACATTCCTTAACTATCATATAACCTTAGATGAATCAATACTTGCTCATCTTATTAAGGCGCATTTATTCACATCATTGTGTAAGATAAGCACTGTACCCTTAAAAATATTTTTGTTAATTCATTTAATTTATTCTCTAATTTTTACCACTAGTAGTATACAAGAAGGACCATGCAAGTGGTCTTCATTGTCTTGTTTTCTTTGCTTGCAATGGTGTATCCATGAATGAGACTAGATATGGAACAATCAGCTTTCATAATAGAAAACTATTTTTTGTCTATTTGAGATTATGGTGGAATTTTTTTTAATATTGCTAAAAAAAGCAGAATTATGGGTGGAAATATAGCTATTATTTGAAACTATCCTCTGGTATTGCCATTGATTTCTGTTCCTTATTTTAAAATAATAATTTCAGATCAACCAACATAATGAAAATCATTGTGAGATTAAAAAGTACACATGAAATAAAATGGACATGTGGAATGATTAATCCTTTTTTCTTTAAGTCAGAGTTAGAATTTTTTTAAAGTTAATTTATTTATTTTGAAAGACACGAAGAGAGCGTAAGCGGGGGCTGGGACAAAGATGGGGGTGGACAGAGGATCCAAAGTGGGCTCTGTGCTGACAGCAGCAAGCCTGATGCAGGCTTGAACTCATGAACCGTGAGATTATGACCTGAACTGAAGTCAGATGCGTAACCGACCGAGCCACCCAGGCACCCCCAGAGTTAAAATTTTTAAGTTATTGCTTATTGGTGATCTGCTCATCTGAAGAGTTACCATCAGTATTGAGCTTAAAAAGAAGTTTTGTGAAAGATTAAGGCTCAAGCATAGAGCCCCAATTATATCATTTGGGACAGAAAGACCCCATTTAGGGCAAAGCTTTTCTCATACTGTGTCTGTCAGGACGGAGATATGAATTTACTGGAGAGGGCAAGATTCAGTTGAAGTAGGACCCAAGTTAAATAGCAAGTTTTACACCCAATAGGTGTTATCATCTTTGTTTCTGAGAATTTCCAGTGGCCCCATAAAACTGACATGTATCTTCATGCTTTCCTGACCTCACTAAATGGTTTTACTACAGAAATAACTTTTGGAGTATTCTGCCTCAAAAGATCCAGAAGAAAAACAAGGAAGATTCTCGTTAGCCTAGATTTAGCAACCAATGAATAAATGTATATTTATCCTGCTCCCTGTTCTAATACTTGTTATTGTGTACATGTAAGTGTCACACAGCTTCTGCTAAGAGTCACTGCGTACTTCTAATACTTCAGTAAATATTTTTGAGTTATCCAGGACCTTCATTTGTAAATTTTCCACCGTATAGGGGTTTTTAGATATTGTATACTATAATTTATTACTTACAATCTAAAATCAGGAATTTTTCAAGTAACTTACCAACAGTGACAGTTTTTTAGGTCGTTTTTCTTTCTTGGCAAAATATAGATCTCAAAAATCATCTATTTGTGAGATATTTCTGTTCTTTAACATATTAATGTCTTTTTAAATATTAATTTGTATGAAATTCAATTGGGTGTCTACTATGAAAACTATGCACATCATTAGAGTTGGGAAGTTAAGCTCAAAATGAATATTGCCCTCAAGCAAATCATACGTCATGCAAATCAAGAGTAAACTGGTCTGCCTGGGTCAGTGAACATGAAAGGAAATAGTAATTAGAATCTCAGTAAAGAAAGAGATAATTTCAAAAGTCCAGTTGAAACAGTGGTGAATAAGATCCCAGTTTTAAATTTTGTTTTCCCTGGTGTGGCCCAAATCATCTTTGGTTTTCCAAAGTCTAAAGCTAAAAATAAAGTCTGATGAGAAAAGGTGACTTTTGAATCTCACACCTTTAGAGTTTTGCCATATGACAATGGATGAAAGCAGTTGTTAAAACAGGCACCTTTGTAACAAGTAGAATGATTATTTTCCATGTCCTTTTGTGCTCCTTGGGATAGGTGGGGGATAAAATTCAGTAGCCAATGAATGCCATTGTGCTTCCTGTTTTGCATTTCTCCGTGAATACCACTGTGTATTTGATTTACATTTTCTTACAGTTCATGGGAAGGTTGAAATGAGAACGCATATGGATGGAATGAAACCTTTTACAGGTAAATAAGAGACTGTCACTTTTGTCCTGGAAAATATTTTGCTCACAGGGATGGATGATCAAAAACAGTTTGGGGAAGGGGGTCAAAATGCCACAAAGCTCTCTTACTATAAGTCACCTTTTTCTCAATTCTGCTTTCACTTGGTTGATGTACCAAACTTGGACTCTTTTCCAGAGTTCTAATCAGTTCTAATCAGTTCCAGAATCAACTGATTCTGGTAGTTCTTTCTCACTCATTTAGTGTTTCGGTGGAAGGATAGTTTCATGAAGCAACCCACTCACTGCTCAGCTGTTTTTGCCAATGTCGCTCAATCTTTCAATAAGAAATTACTTTTTTTTTTTTTTTTTTTTTTTCAACGTTTTTTTTTTTTTTTTTTTTTATTTTTGGGACAGAGAGAGACGCAGCATGAACGGGGGAGGGGCAGAGAGAGAGGGAGACACAGAATTGGAAACAGGCTCCAGGCTCCGGGCCATCAGCCCAGAGCCCGACGCGGGGCTCGAACTCACGGACCGCGAGATCGTGACCTGGCTGAAGTCGGACGCTTAACCGACTGCGCCACCCAGGCGCCCCAATAAGAAATTACTTTTAAGTAGATCTAGAGGGTACAATGCTAAGTGAAATAAATCAGTCAGAAAAAGACAAATGCCGTTTGATTTCACTCATGTGGAATTTAAGAAACAAACGAATGGGGCGCCTGGGTGGCTCAGTCAATTAAGCATCCGACTTCGACTCAGGTCATGATCTCATGGTTCATGAGTTTGAGCCCCTCATTGGGCTCTGTGCTGACAGCTCTGAGCCTGGAGCTGCTTCAGCTTCTGTGTCTCCCTCTCTTTCTCTGCCCCTCCCCCACTCACGCTTTGTATTTCTCTCTTTCTACACAAATGAATAAACATTAAAAAAAAATTTAAAAAAACAAAACAAAACAGAAACACAAGCCAAAAAAAAAACTAGACTCTTAACTATAGAGACCACATTGTTGCCAGAAGGGAGGCGGTGAGGGGATGAGTGAAATAAATTGATGGGATTAAGAGTTCATTTGTTATCATGAGCACCGATTAATGTCTAGAGTTGTGGAATCATTATATTGTGCATTGTACACTTATTCCAGTTACACTGTAAAGCTTTGACAGGATCAAATTATTGTCATTATGTAGAAAAAAGCCACATTATTCAGAGACAAGAATAAATACAATAAATGATAGCTGAATTTATATGTTTTCCATCTAGTATCTTAATTTGCTGGCCAATTGTAAAACAAATTTGTTCTCAGCAGGGCAGACTTGTTCCCAGAAATAAAAGACCTTCCTTTTGTAAACACTAAGGGGTTATGTTCTATTATGTGACTTCCCCATAATTCTGTGTAAACGTGTTTCCTTTTCCCCTTCCATTTCCTCAGATGGGGGGGATGCATTATAATGAGAATGAATTTTTCACCATTTCATGGAATGATTATTCTCAGACATTAATGTTCTTGTATTTTCAAAGGAAAAAAGGTTCATGTCAGTGATCTGGAGAAAGTTCTGGGAAGCATGGGGATCGAGCTCACAGCTGAGGAGCTTAAAAAGCTGCAGGAAACTCTGCCAATGGATGGTGAGCTATACAGAAGCCACAAAGACTTTCCAGGGAACTTGGTTTTGTGGCCCGTGTGAACAATTTAAAATTTTTACCTGTCGAGGGCTTTCTGAAAAATCCTGAAATTGATTAGGAAAAGGCATTGTCATTTGGATTTAGTCTGCAGTTTACCAAACCCTTCAGCCATAGCTTTGCCATCTGAGTGTCAGGTAGTTGATCAGCCTATATCCTAAGGAAGAAAAGGAAGGAAACTGGAGGGGACTAGGAAAAGAAATAAAAGGGGAAGTCAACCGAAAAAGGAAAGATGTGTGATTGTTCCAACATAATAGTGTTTCCCTCAGCTGTCAGTCGCCTACTTGCCAGAAAATACATATATTTGTCACACTGAGACAGTTTTCTTTTCCATAACTTCTTTTTAAATTTAATACCGAGACAGAACACATTTCCTACTCAATTACAGTTGTTTTACTGAAGTTGTAAGTAAGTGAATGTTCATACCATTTCCCTTCTGACATGAATTGTTCCTTTTCCTCTAGCTGCTGGAAACGTATTTCAGAATGCAATGTTGGATGGGGTGAAATCCACTAAGGGTAGGTTAAAAGCCTGATAAGAAAGGCAGAGACATCTGAAATCTTCAAGGTTCACATTTATCATTTAGATGCGAGTCCTGTCTAGCTTCCTATGTATAGATTACTTAGTTACTTTCTTTTATTTTAAGTTTATTTATTTACTTTGAGAGAGAAAGATAGTAAGTGGGGGAGTGCAGAGAGAAAGAGAGAGAAGGGGAATCCCAAGCAGGCCCTGCACTGACAGTGCAGAGCCAGACGCAGGGCTTGAACTCACCATCCCTGAGATCATGACCTGAGCTGAAATCAAGAGTCAGATGCTTAACTGACTGAGCCACCTAGGCACCCCAGTTACTTAGTTACTTTCATCATCATAATATTTTATGCTATAATGTCTCAATACATCTTTCTAGGAATCCATACTCACAACCCAAAAAATCTAATCATACACAGCAAATTATGAAGAAAAGGATTACCAAATTTTTAGGGAGTTGTGTAAGGAAAACTTGTTATGAAGGAAGATCGAAGGCAAATCCATAGAAACAAAAAGTAGATTAGGGTTGCGGGGGGCTGGGTGGAGAGGGAAGTAGGGAGTGACTACTTAATATGTATGGGCTCTCCTTTGGGGATGATGAAAATGTTTTGGAACTAGAAGTGATATCTGTACAACATTGTGAATATGTACCAAATTCCACTAAAGTGTTCACTTTAAAATGATTAATTTTATCTAAAAAAGTGCTAAGATTCTGCTTGTTTTTAAGGTTACCTTATGATCTTCACTCTGTTTTAATATTAGCTAGTTAATAAATTAATGAGGTCCTATCATCAAAGCTCATTCCTATTCTCTCTAATATTGGTTATAATCAAATCATGTAGCCTATCCCTTCATGAGCTGTTTATAATACAGGCTTCTATTCAAGGTTTAAAGGAAGAATTACTAATTCTGATTTTTCTGTTGATTATTTAATGCTCTTAGACATGTTAAATGGGAGTTCATACAGAAAAGTAATAATCACATAAGTACATTTTCTCTTTTGTTTTTTATTGTCATTTATATAATGACAAAGTATATATATTCAGATAACAATTCACATTCAAAAATATATTTCTAATATTTTAAACTCATTTTTTTTCATGTTTCATTCCTGTATGTTTCCTAAGGAGGCAAAGTCAAGGTGAATAACCTGGACACTGTCCTGGAAAACTTGGGAATCAAGCTCACACAAAAGGAACACGAAGATGTGACAGAAAATCTACCACTTACCGGTGCGTGTTTCACATACTACTGTATCTTACAGGAGACTTTCTGCACTTGTAGATGAGTGTGTCCATAATTAGTTTTACCTAGTATCGAAATGACATTTTTGCAAAGCTTAGAGAAGAAACTAGCCTTCTCTTCATTTCTATAAGCCCCATATCTTTAACCTCTTCTCTTTTGGATTCCAAGCATCACACACAGAACTATTATAACTACTTTCTGACCCAGTAATGAATTTACAAGAAGCAAAATGAATCTCATAGGCTATAGAATAGAAAGGAAGGAAGAAAAATATGACTAATTTCCCTATTATTAGTATCCCTCAAATAGTTGTGTCCTAAGCCCATTAATCACTCTAACTTTTACAATTCCGTGTTACAATTTTCAGTGGACAGTATTATCCACACTCCTATTTCCAACTGTCATTATATGCTGAAAACTTCTAGATGTTTTTCTGCAGCCCAAATTCCTCCCCAAATATGGGTTGGGTAAAACCACATCCAGATTCCTGTTGGGTTGTATCTGCCAAATTCATTCTTGCTCAGCAAAGCCTCAGATCTTGAATTCACTATATTTAAAAATACCTACCAAAAACTATCTCCTAATTATACATTCCCTTTCTCAGCTGGTGGCACCATCATGTTCTCAGTAAAACAAATTTAAAAATTGACATTTTTCAGGGCACCTGGGTGGCTCAGTCGGTTAAGCCTCCAACTTTGGTTTAGGTCATGATCTCGCTGTCCATGAGTTCGAGTCCCGTGCTGGGCTCTGTGCTGACAGCTCAGAGCCTACAGCCTGCTTCAGATTCTGTGTGTGTGTCTCTCTCTGCCCCTCCCCCAATTGTTCGTTTTCTCTTTCTCTCTCTCTCTCTCTCTCTCTCTCTCTCAAAAAATAAATAAATATTTTTTAGAAAACCCGAATTGGTATTTTTCACTGCAACTTTTTCTTAGTGCCACATCTCATTGAATACCAAGTCCTACCAATTAGGAGTGCTGACTATTTCATACGTCTGTGATCTGACCCTTGCTTTCCTTTTGGCTTTATCTTATATTATTTCCTGCTTCCACATTGCCCTATAACACCTCAGTGTCTGAACCATAGTATTGGATATAGGCAGGGTTCAAGATTCTTATATAGTCGGCTCTCCACCCTGTTGCAAAGCAGTAGCTATAAATGGATGAATTTTAGCGGGAGCATCTCCTGATTTTATCATTTGCTGTACGTCAACCCAACTGCTCTATTACAGTATGTTTACTTGTCGGTCTCACCCCAGAAACTGACTTGTTCAGAAATTATATTAAATTTATTATTAAATATATTTTAATTTTTAGTGCCTCATATGGTGCCTGAAATTTAGTAGATAATTCATGAAATTTTCTTCAGTTAATATACAGATCTTCTTTGTTATTTAATGCTTGTACCATGGCATCTGATTTGATTATCCAATTGTCCTTTTCCACATACTCTCCAACTCCTAGAACAAAAATACTTAGGCATATTTCACCAGGCCAATTCTTGTCTATAAAATTAATCTCAAAGTTTACCTTTTCCAGAGCTCCCTGATCCCTGGAATTCACTTTATTTACTCTTCCTCTTAGTTTAAAATTCATCCTATTCACACATATATTATTATATACTCAGCATATTGTATAAAAAGTGAGTGTCTTTATGTCACTCTTCTTTGTTTATGAACTGTGATTTTCTTGTAAGTAGAAACCATACCTACATCATTTTATATTTAGAGGCAATAAATATTGAAGAATGAATGGAATGATGGAATAATTAGACTAAACAAATGAAAAACAGTGAAAAATACAAATAATTCAAAGTGACAGAAAGTCTTCAAGAGGAACGTCAAATATAGGCTGGCCTTCTAACACTTCATTTGAGCAGTACATAACCAAAGGGCTCCAAATCATTGGTATAAATGTTATCAAAGCAAAAAGACAATTGCCTAATCATCAGTCATGCAGTTTTCTGCTTTCCAAAGAAGGTTTGGCAGAAATTATACTCATTTTGAAACAACCAGCAACATCCTGGCCAATTTCATTGGTATACAAGGGAATACTTGTTCATACTTAGCACACGGGTGCAAACTTGGCCTTCTCTTGAAACCCCCCCTCAGAACCATCCTACTTCCAAGTTATTACCAATAAGGCATAATATTCTTCTAAAGTTTATTGCTTTTTTTATGACTCATGACCCTTTTTTAAAAAAAAAAATAATTACTAGTGTTACACAAGGACTTCATGAAGCCTTAGGACATAGGAGAGCAAGTCTGCACATTCGACTCATCACGTAGAATTTTTATTAACCCATTAGCTTTCAGTGAACTGTTGAATCCCCTTTGTAACTAGTTATTATGTTACCACAAGTCCTTTCAGTTTGGAGACTCTCTGAAATATCTACCCATCTTTTAGGGTTAAAGAGAAATACATACGTATCTTTACACACAAGTGTATATAGTGTTAATCGAAGAAACAGGTCACCAATTTATGTGATCAAAAATCCCAAGACAGTTGTGATAGACAAAGAAACTAGAGAAAGACAAATTGGGAAAAGGTAAGAAGACAAGAAAGGTGGTCCCCAAAGACTCCTCTGACAAATGTGGCTGAACCAAAGCTGATAAATTGCTACACAGCCAAATAAGTCACTGGGACCTCTCACCCTGCCAGTAAGATGGAGAGCAGCCTTCAAATTCAAGAGGTTCATTCAAGACTCCATTTTGTCCAAGAGATAAAGACTCTCCCTCAACTAATGTGGAGTTAATTCTTTAAATCCAGGGTTTATATCCTTATAGTTGAGTCAGATAAAGCAGTGGAGCTAATGAACTTCGATCTCTTATTTCCCAATTTACCCTATTTTTTGTCTGTTTATATATGGCTCTCTGGCCTTATTACCTTATTTTGGCTTTCCTTGTAGCTAATGGGAAGGTTGAGCTCAGCACATTGATGGATGCAGTGGCCACTGTTACAGGTTAGTGAACAATTACTGTGACTCTAAGCTCCTAATTCGTACATTAAGTTATATTTTAATGCTCTATTCCAACTCTCCCTCACTACCTTTTTACTCTGCCATTTTACCATTTTATTGGGGAAGTGTTTCTACTTTAATTGTCTAAACTACGGGTTGGCAAACTCTGACCCTTGGGCCAAATCTGCTTCCGTTTGTGTAAACAATTTCATTGGAACACATCCAGCCCATTAGTTTGTGCATTATTTATGGCTGCTTTTACCATACAAAGGTGGAGCTGAGTAGTTGTGACAGAGATCATAAGTCCTACAAAACCTAGAATATTTCCTATTGTTTATAAACTTTTATAGAAAAGTTGGCTGACTCCTAGCCTAGAGTTTAACTTCAGAGTGATCTTACATCCTCGATTGTTATGGTTTACCACGGAGGGAGATTAATTTTAACGAATTATTTTTAATACCCTCTTTTACTCCAAGTAGTCCTTGTATATGTGATAAATTGTATGGAATTTTAACTTTTGATATTTACACTATATACTGAAGTGCAATGCTTGATAAAAAATTCTTTATCCTCTGAGGTTTCTTCCAAACAGTACTTCGATATGCATAATCTGAGTGTCATGAAGGGAAACTGACTTTCTGCAAACGTAGCCTCAAAGTACTAGCCCAGAGTGCGCAGGACAGAAAGGCTCATGGACCCAGTTAAAATGTTTGAGTCACACAGTATTACATCATTTAAAAACACACAGCAAAACAAAACAAAACAAAATAAAATAAAAACACACAGCAAAAATGGGGCAGAAATATGGAATACATTAACAAATTCAGGGTAGAGTGAATGGAAGGACTACACTACTTGAATCTAAGGTGTGTGATGTGCATAATAAGTTTTGTGTCTCTCTCTGTTCAGCAGCATTAGTTTTCCCTGCTGCTGATGTGGTTATAAGGACCAGAATTGAGATTCAAGCAGATGGACCACAGATGGAAAGTGCTCTAGCCTGTGACACAAACTCTTTCAGAAAGACTCAGGGTTAGGGGCACCTGGGTGGCTCAGTCAGTTGAGCATCTGACTCTTGACTTTGTATCAGGTCATGATCTCACAGTTCGTGAGATCAAGCCCCATGTCAGGCTCTGCACTGACAGCACAGAGCCTGCATTATGGGATATTCTCTCTCTCTCTCTCTCTCTCTCTCTCTCTCTCTCTCTCTCAATCTCTCTGCCCCTCTCCCCACTCTATCTCAAAGTAAATAAACTTAAAAAAAAAAACAAAAACAAAAAAAGAAAGACACAAGGACAAGTACCTGTAGCTAATAGTTGTAGCTTGCCATTAAGGCCATCAAAGAGCCATAGGTTTTGTGTTCCTTGAGCAGAGGACACAGAAGACCTAAAAATGGTGTCACCAATGGATTGCCAAATTAGAGTCATTTGAACAAGTGTCATAAATATTTTCCACATCTTGAATATTTGGTGCCTCAAGCAATTTTAGAGTATCGCAAATATTTAACGCTTCTTATACATTTAGCCTAGCATATATTTAGTGAACAGGTTCTCCATGTGCATGTAATGCCTCGTGAGTATTAAATATTGCTCAGTTCTTTCATTCCCTTCTATCTCACTTACATACCCTTTACTTAACTACTTGTCTGTACTGCAAAACATCTTAAAAGATGTAGCCCGTGTTTTGTAAACTACAAACTTGAACTAATGTACTTACTTCACTTGTGTAATAGAATTAAATGTTCTCAAAGGCAAATGCACATTATGCTGAATTAACATATTAAGTAGTGAAGTAAAACCAGACACAACACTCATAATTAAGGTAATAACAGAGACACTGAATTTTAAATATCTGTGATATTTTAAATAACTTGGAATCCCCCAAGCCACTTATATCTTGCTTAAATTGCTTTACTCAAAAAAAATTGCTTTACTCCATAATTATAGATATTGAATTTTTTGAGTAAAGGGAACAATTCTGTTTCCATGATGTCTGATGGCGCAAAGGTCTCATGCTACTTTGTTCATAGCTGTTGCATGATCTGCTAAATAGATAAATGACTTCTTTTTTTCATATTTTGGAGATTTTAGGTCATATCCAAACTTTTCATCTACTTACATTTCTTTCTTTGAAGGAGGAGAAGTTAATGTCAGTGATATTCAAAGTATTCTGGAAAAAATGGGGATAGAGCTCACAGATAAGGAGTGCTCAAAACTAAAGAAATATCTGCCAGTCAATGGTGAGTATTTAAAAAAAACAATGTAGCCTTTAAGGAACTTAGACTTGTGTTTATGTTTTGAGAAGTTCTAGAATTATTTCCATTTGATAAGAACAGGATTTAGAAGGAATTATGCAGTTCCAGTTTAAGAAGTAACCCCAGCAGTGCCACTTTATTTATAGAATCATTGGCCCCTTCGGTCACTAACCTGGTATTAAGTCAAGGAAGTGTCTATTCTAACTTTTGATTCTAGTCAGAAGGCATCCTCAAGAATAAACAGGGACATACAGGAAAGTAAAAAGAGTGAGAAAATACCAGAAAGGGAAAATGGGGAAATTAAAGGGAGGCCTAGGGAATTAAGATGTGTGTGTTTCAGCATAGTAGAGTGCCCATAATAACTCCCTCAGAAGCCAGGGAGCCATATTGAAAATTTTTTCTACTTGTTAATTGTTTTCTTGGTTATTTACAATTAAATTAGGCCTTTTCTGGGGGTAAATTATGATGTCTGTCTTTCCTAAATGCCTAACTTAATCTCTCATGGGTGTGGTCTGATTTCTTTCTTTCTTACAGCTGTTGGAAAGGTGTACCAAAATAGGTTGATGGATGGTGTAAAAACCCTTAAAGGTGAGTGACAGGTATAGCAAAAAAGCAGATGAATCTGAATCTGAAAAGCAGATGAGAAGCCTTTACCACTGTGTGTGTATGTGTGTGTAAAACTACATTCATGTTTTTTCCAAAGATCTTTTCTGTATTTATTTTACGAAATGGCCTCCTGTACCATTCTTTTACCTTAAGATGGAAGCAAAAATCCACATAAAAGTAGAACTCTTGAATAACTTCACCCTTAAGGAAATGGTAAACTAGAAAAATGTCTAATCAGCACAAGTAGGTAAAAGGAAGTTTATGTGTATAGTCATGGATTCTAAGATCATGAAGAAATGTCTTCTTTGAAAATTCATGACTATGGACCTATGTTCATGTTGGTTCCAATTCATATCTGCACTCCCTGCATGGCCCAGGAACTCACAAAAATTTAACAAAAAGTGAGGCACCTGGGTGGCTCTGTCAGTTGAGTGTGTGACTTTGGCTCAGGTCATGATCTCATGGTTTGTGGGTTTGAGCCCCATGATACGCTCTGTGCTGAGAGTGCAGAGCCTGCTTTGGGTTCTCTGTCTCAGTCTCTCTCCGCACCTCCCCCACTCACATGCACGTGCGTTCTCTCTCTCTCTCAACAGAAATAAATATTAAAAGAAAATTTTTTTAAAGTTTGCACCAGCATTGTAGTAACTCTAGTATTCAAGAAATTCATCCTCACATCATGGTCAGAAGAATTTTCCCTATAAAACTTTTCTTAAAATGAACTTGAAACAGAAAATTACAAAAGATGAAAAAATTTTGCCAAAAGGGAATTAAAAGCAAAAATGAACTATTGGGACCTCATCAAGATAAAAGGCTTCTGCACTACAAAGGAAACAATCAACAAAACTAAAAGGCAACCGTCGGAATGGGAGAAGATATTTGCAAACGACATATTGGATAAAGGGCTAGTATCCGAAACCTATAAAGAACTCGCAAACTCCACACCTGAAAAACAAATAACCCCGTGAAGAAATGGGCAGAAGACACGAACAGGCACTTTTCCAAAGAAGACATCCAGATGGCCAACAGACACATGAAACGATGCTCAACATCCCTCATCATCAGGGAAATACAAATCAAAGCCACACTGAGATACCACCTCACGCTGAGTGGTCAGAGTGGCTAAAATGAACAAATCAGGTGATTATAGATGCTGGCCAGGATGTGAAGAAATGGGAACCCTCTTGCACTGTTGGTGGGAATGCAAACTGGTAGAGCTGCTCTGGAAAACAGTGTGGAGGTTCCTCAAAAAATTAAAAATAGATCTACCCTATGACCCAGCAATAGCACTGTTAGGAATTTACCCAAGGGATACAGGAGTGCTGATGCATTGGGGCACATGTACCCCAATGTTGATAGCAGTGCTTTCAACAGTAGCCAAATTATGGAAAGAGCCTAACTGTCCATCAACTGATGAATGGATAAAGAAGATGTGGTTTATATATGCAATGGAATACTACATTGGCAATGAGAAAGAATGAAATCTGGCCTTTTGTAGCAACGTGGGTGGAACTGGAGGGTATTATGCTAAGTGAAATAAGTCAGGCAGAGAAAGACAGATACCATATGCTTTCACTCTTATGTGGATCCTGAGAAACTTAACAGAAGACCATGGGGGAGAGGAAGAGGAAAAAAAAAAGTTAGAGAGGGAAGGAGGCAAACCAGAAGAGACTCTTAAAAACTGAGAACAAACTGAGGGTTGATGGGCGTTGGGGGAGAGGGGAAAGTGGGTGATGGGCATTGAGGAGGGCACTTGTTGGGATGAGCACCGGGTGTTGTATGGAAACAAATTTGACAATAAAGTATATTTAAAAAAAATTTGCCAATATATACGATAAAAAATGGAACCCCCAAAGACTTCATATGATACAAATATTTTAGATAGTCCATAAAATAAGTATGCTTTAAATGACTAAATTCACAAAAGGAAAATGGAAATACTCTTAAAAACTAGCACAGGAAAAAATGGATTTGAAAGGAGTCAAAATTTCTAGAAATGAAACGTCTAGCCTGAAAAATTTAAAAACATAATGGTTTTATTAGCAGATGTAAATGAAGAATTAATTGGATTACTGGAATAGAACTCTGAAAAAATTACCAAGATTCCAGCATAGAGACAAAAACGTTACAAACAGGAAGGAGGAGTAAGAGGCCTGAGGGTCAGAGTGAAAAATCTGCCAATTTATCCAACAGCATACAAAAGAGCTAACAGAGACAAAGAAAGAAAATGCTAATTTGAAGACCTAACAGTTGGTAATTTTTTGTGATTGTTCAAAGACATGGGTCCTAAAACACAGGGCACGTAATGAGTCCTAAAATGTTGCTTAAGAGGTCTCTGGTTAATCATATCGTAAGGAAGTCACAGAACACCAAAACAGAACAAAACAAAAAACCCTACGGGCAACCACAGTGCATTCTGACTACCTACAAATGAACAATTAGACTTATAGTGGACTACAATGAGATGCCACCTTACACCCCATAGGATGGAGATTTTATAAAAAGGGACAGAAGCGCCTGCATGGCTCAGTCAGTCAGTTAAGCATCCAACTTCAGCTCAGGTCATGATCTCACAGTTCGTGAGTTTGAGACCCACATCACGCTGTGCTTTGGATCCTCTATCCTTGCTCTGCCCCCCCCCCACTACACCCCACTCATGCTTTCTCCACTCCCCCCACTCAAAAATAAACATTTAAAAAAATAAAATTTTTCAAAAAGGAACAGAAAATAACAAGTGTTGGTGAGAATGTGGAGAAGTTGGAACACTTGTGCGCTGGTGGTGGAAGCGTGAAATGGTGCAGCCACTATGAAAACCAGTATGGCAGTTCCTCAAAAACTTAAAATTACTACATGATTCAGCAATTCCATTTCTGGGCATGTGTCTTAGTTCATTCAGGCTGCTATAATAAATTTCCAGGGACTGGATGGCTTATAAACAACAGAAGTTCATTTCTCACAGTTCTGGGGACTAGAGTCCAAGATCAGGATGCCAGCATGGGCCCTCCTTTGGGTTGTATTTGTACAGTGACTTCGCATTGTATCATTTCAAGGTGGGAGGGGCAAGGGATCTCTGCAGGTTATCCTTTATAAAGACACTAATCTCATTCATAAGGGCTCTGCCCTCATGACCTAATAACCTCCCAAAGGACCCATCTCTTTTTTTTTTTTTTTTAATTTTTTTTTTTTTTTAACATTTATTTATTTTTGAGACAGAGACAGAGCATGAACGGGGGAGGGTCAGAGAGAGGGGGAGACACAGAATCGGAAGCAGGCTCCAGGCTCTGAGCTGTCAGCACAGAGCCCGACGCGGGGCTCGAACCCACAGACCGGGAGATCATGACCTGAGCCGAAGTCGGCCGCTTAACCGACTGAGCCACCCAGGCGCCCCTAGGACCCATCTCTTAATACCATCAATTTGAGAATTAGGCTTTCAATATATGAATGGCAGGGGGTAGGGGGGCACACAGACATTCAGACTTTTGTAGTGCGTATCCAAATTTGTATATCCAGCACTATTCAAAGAGCCAAGAGATGGGCTCAGTCTGTGTGTTCATCAACCTTAAAATGGAAAGAAATTGTGACACAGGCTACAACATGGTGAACATTGAAGACATTTTGCTAAGTGAAATAAGCCAATCACAAAAAGACAGATACTGTATGATTCTATTAATGTAAGATAACCTGGAGCAGTCAGATTCGTAGAGACAGAGGCTGGGTGTAGGGAGGAATGAGGAGTATTGTTTGAGGAGTACGGACTTTTAATTTGGGAAGGTAAAAGCTTCTGGGATGGATAGTGGGTGATGGTTCTAAAACAAGGTGAGTATATTCCATGCCACTGAACTCTATCCTGAAAAATGGTTAAAATGGTAAATGTATGTCATGCATATTCTACTATATATATATTTCAGTCTCACAAAATGAGAGAAATTATTAGACATTTTTGGGAAAATTTATTCAGAGGAAAGAACCATGTAAACTGTTCAGCAAACAAAAATAATACTTTCCTACTGGCAGAAGCATATGAATTTTGTTTTCTGTATTTCTGTAAATCATCTTGAAGTTCTGCCACAGTCTTTAAAAGCTAATTATATGAATGGATTCCCACAATTACTCATTGGAGGAAATTCTAATTCCACCTTTATTACTGACACTCTTAGATACAACCGAATATACATTCGACCTTTTTCTTTAAGGTGAAACCAATATCTATAACACACAGTAATTCATAGCTATTGTCACATTCTAAGGTTATTCAATGTTGCTTACATTCTTCTCTTTCTTCCAAGGAGGGATTGTTGATGTTGCTAACCTAGACACTGCTTTGCAAAACATGGGAATGAATCTCACAGGAATGGAAAATAGCGATTTGATAAAGAACCTACCTGTTGATGGTGAGTAAGCATATAAATTTTTGCATCACTGAATATAACTTGAGTTGTGAGCTTCTATAAAATCATCTCTGAAGAAGTTTGTTTGCCAGTAAGAAGATATTTGTAAAAACTTAAAAATGAGCTCAGAAAGAAAATAAAGTAATATTCTTTCTTGTCATTTTATTAACATATTTCATCAATCTTTTTAATTCTGGATCCAAAGGAATGCTAAAAACATAGTTGTTTGATTAGGACTACAAAAAGTGAGGGAATAGATAAATAATTAGGGGTGAAAATAACATGAAAAACGGTCTAGAGGAGATACAGAAAAAAATAGGAAAATAAAAGAGAAAATGTGGGAGATTAAACATGAGAGGCACATTCCAAAGCCGTATGATAGCACTCATTCATTTTCTCAGAGCGGTCTGCAAACACTCAGGCTATAACATACGGAATTTTGCCTTTTTCTGAAGCTACATAATATCCCACTCCTATTTCAAATTCCATGATCTAAATAAAGGCCACATTCTCAGGCAGCTCCCTTGGAGAACTAGAAACACTGAAATACAATTGAAGCTGAATTAGGGCTGAAATGCAGTGGTTCAATGAAAATATTATGCTAAGTGAAAGAAGCCAGTCACAAAAGAGCGCGTATTGTATGATTCCATTTATAGGAAATGTCCAGAATAAGCAGATCTGTATGTACTACATATTAATGTTTCCATTTGGATTTTTAGAAATCTTTTCCTCATATAATATACTGACACTTAGTCCTGACACTTTCCCTGACACAGATAGATTAGTGATTGTCTAGGACTGCGGTTGGGGCTATAGATGGGAACTGCAAATTAATGGTATGAGGTTTCTTTTTTGATAATGAGGTTTCTTTTGTGGAATATGAAAATGTTCCAAAATTAGATTACAGTGATAGTTGCAGAATTCAGTCTATATCCTAAAACTGTTCACTTGTATACTTGAAATGGATGAATTTGTTTGGTATGCAAATTATATCTCAATAAATTGTTTAAAAATGAGTATTGGCCTGCTCTGTACTTTTAGAGCCAGAAGATAATAAAGAACAAAAATGACATGAAGCTTCTATTTACATATTTGTCATCTACAAATTAGACAAAAAATAATAATTTGTGCAAATGCAATGTCTTAGTTGTTTTTGGTCTAGTAAGGAAAAATGAATCTGAGATCCTATAGAATCCCAAATTTCTATCTTTGTAATATGCTTTCATGTTAATGTCTTTAAATATTGATTTAAAAATATACAGAATCTCTCCTTTTAAAATTATCTCAAGCCAATCACTGAAGTGATCATTAATTTACTCATAGGGAATAAAGGAGTAAGAAACTCTGTGTCAAAAAAAAAAAAACAAAAAAGTCAGGAACTACTAAGTACCAGCCTATTACATAAGGAGATCAATTGTAAGAGCCAGATACAAACATTAATATGTAGCACACAAAAATTGTAAATTCTGTTCCTTGTGCATGATGTAAACAGTGGAGAGTTTCCCAACGTATAGGAGTCATGAAGCAGACTCTGTGGGAAACGGTGACTTAATTTTATATCTCATCCTTAACTACCAGAGGTTTAATTTTCTGTAGTTCAATGAATCAAAGCTCTAGTAATATTTTAGAACTTCTGGCTCAAGATGAATATAGGATAAAATATTAGAGTATACATATATTGCTTTCTTTTTTAAATTCCATATTGCTAATGAGTGCCGGTGTTATATTTGTATTTGATTTACATGGCTCTCTTAACAGATAATGGGAAGGTTAAAGTGAAAAAGTTAATGGATGCATTGAAAATGTTTTCTGGTGAGTGGCAAGTTACTATAAAATTGTACTATTTTTAAAATATCTCCTCGACTTCCCCAAACTGTTTATATGTCTTTATATTATGTCTCATTGAATACTTGTTTTCAGAATCTTATGCTGTATTTATTTGTACAACTTAAATTTTAAAAATACAATGAAAATTCTGTGTCTTGGTAAGAAATCTGGCCCAAATGTTTTTAATAAAGCAATAATATCACTTACCTCACTAATATTCAAATAATCCCATACCTTGATAGGCATATATGAAGAGAAAAATCACATAATTTAGGATCTCCCCAGAATTCTAAGTTCCCCTGCCAAAATTATAAATTTCCATGATTTCCATCATTCTAATTTGCTGGCCAATCTTAAAAGCAAATCTACCCTCTGCTGCATTAGATGCACACAGATCCATCACTAAGAGAGTATGCCTTTTAGGAGATTAAGGACCTGTGTTCTATTTGTGGCCTCCCTGTGATTCTGTGTAGTTGTATGTGTTTCCTTTTACTCGCTCGCTACTTCCGAGCTGAAGGTGATCATTTTTTCATTATCTGGAATCATTAGATTCCAAATTGTCACGCACTGATGTTCCTGTCTTTTGAAAGGAAAAAAGATTGATGCCAACGATCTGCTAAAGGTCCTGGGAGCCCTGGGGATCGAGCTCCCTGAAAAGGAACTAGTGAGGCTGAGACAGACGGTGCCTATCGACGGTGAGCCATATAAGTCTCAGAACAGCCTTTCCGGGGACATTGGTTTTGGGGGTCATTGTCAGCAGTTCTAAATTGTTGTCTCTTTGTTTCTCCTAAAAAGTACTGAAAATAATTTTTAAAACAAATTAAGTTTGCTGACGTACAGATTCAACCTGTCAACCCAGCTCTTTAACCATAACCATATTGCCATCAGAGTTGATGCAGGTTGTAATAACACTACCCAGTCACGCCCCTGAGAGGCCTGCATGATAGGAAGGAAACTGAGGGAAGTGAGACACAGGTTAAAAAAAAAAGGGGGAGGGGACATAAAGAAGTAGTGATTTTTTTTTTTTTCCTGCACAGTATAGTCTTCCCAGCAGTCTTCTTTGTTGCTGAACACTGGGTACATTTTTGTCACAATTTTTTTCCTAAAATAATTTTTATTTGATGAGGAGATAGAACAGATTTCCTAGGGAAAGAGTAAAAAAGATTGCTCCTAGAATTACCCAGTTGCCCAAAAACTGTGTGTCCATGTTCTTTTCCTTTGGATATAAATTATGGTTTTTCTTTTTTAATAGCTACTGGAAAGGTGTATAAGAACAGATTGTTGGATGGTGTGAAGTCTGTAAAAGGTATTTAAGAACCATGATTAGCAGAAAAGTCTGCTAAATGTCAACACAAATATCAACACAAACATCTTACCCCCAGGTTTTGAGTCATGTCTACATTCCTGTATTTAGATTTTTTTTATTTCATTATGTTAAGTACTTTTGCATAATCACCCATGGTATAGTATTGCAAGGGATCCATTCACTCTTGGAGAATATTTCTAAATAGCACCCCCAAAGAATCATTTGAAATCTAATTTATACAACACATAATATACAGAATATCATAGGCAGTTTTTCTGAGTGTTTGCCCAACAACAATACAAAGGATTTTGGAGTGATCTTTAATAATTTTATGGCACAAATCAAGTTATTTTATTTTTTATTTTTTTAATTTATTTTTTTATTTTATTTATTTTTAAGGCAAAGAGAGACAGAGCATGAGTGGGGATGGGGCAGAGAGAGAGAGGGAGACACAGAACTGGAAGCAGGCTCCAGGCTCTGAGCTGTGAGCACAGAGCCCGACGCGGGGCTCGAACTCACAAACTGTGAGATCATGACCTGAGCCGAAGTCGGACGCCCAACCAACTGAGCCACCCAGGCGCCCCTCAAGTTATTTTCTATAAAACATTCTTTCCTAAAGACCAGTTAACAACAATAGCAGCAACAGCAAATGTGGAAAAGAAGCATGGTATTGTGGCCAAAATGCTTTTTTACTTCCTCTTCCTGTAGGTCCTTAGAAAAAGAGACCAGAAGGGGAAGTAGGAAGGGAAAGAGGAAAAGGGTAGAAGGTTTGCTGCTATTTAATGAGAGAAGCCTCTTGCAGGTGGCAGTTGGCCTCCTGACATCCCAGATACTTGGAATAATTCCAGTCAGCAACATTCCTTGGAGAATTTTGTGGTGAATGTGTTATTCGTGACACTTCTCTTTGAGAGCATTGAGTCCATTTTTATAGTCTTTTCATCTTTAATATACTTTTTGTATATTGCAATAGCAGAACATTGATGATCTGAATCTTGAACTATCCCTCTCAGCTGATACCTTGGCTTTGTTTTGGGGACAGACCTGCACAGTATTCTCTCTGTATTCCCCATGGGGACAGTCCTATCATTGCTATTCTTTTGGCCCCTCTTTTAACAGATGAGTATTACTTAATACTACAAATAGTAACTTTAAACACATAATCACAGCCTGTCACCCAGTAATGCTTCAACCTCAGAATATTTTTTAAGTAGGCTAAATGCCCAATGTGGGGCCTGAACTCACGACGCCAAGATCAAGAGTCACACATTCTACTGACTAAGCCAGCCAGGCACCCCCAACCTCAGAACATTTTATCTAAGTTGTTCTTGACATCATTTTAGGTGATTTACTGAGTCAACCTTATATGCCTGTTCACTAATACAAATAAATTGTACCTTTTCCTTTGTTTTTTTTATCATACTAAAATGCATGTGAGAAAAATTATATATAATCTTTGGAAATCACGTAATATTTTTTTTTATGATTACTTCCTGTTTGTTTCTTAGGAATGGTTAAAGCCAATAACCTAGACAATGTTCTGGAAAATCTGGGAATTGAACTCACTGAAAAGGAACGTGAAGCTCTGGCAGAAAATCTGCCACTTAGTGGTAAGCATTGTAGATAATAATGAGCCTTAGGAGTTTACATTTATGGGCTTGTGTAAGAGAATGTATATTAACTAGTGATATTTGGTATACCAAAAGAAATTAGAAGCATTTGCAAAGATAGGGATGAACAGTCTTCATTTAAGAACAGATCACGTATTATTTAGGGTAAACTACATTTTTATTTAAAAACAAACCTGAAATTATGTCCCGGTTAAATGCAGCAGAAGTTAAATTCTTTCCCCCGTGAAAGTCCAAGGCGAGAGTATCTTTGGGTAACGGACAGTGGCTCTTCTCCATTCAGCGATACAGGGATCCAGGTTCCTTGCCTGTTGGATTCCTTTTTAAGGCCTTGTCATCGTTTCTATCGAATAATGGAATGGAAAGGAGAGCATGAAGGAGAGAGAGTGCACACGTTATTTCCTTAGCCATCCCTTTGTGGAGAACCGGTCACGTGGCTGCACCTAAATAAATGTGAGGCGGAGGTGGGGCGGTAGAGATGTAGTATCTGTCTGGGCATCCACTTCCATTTATGATTCTACGCTCTGAGAGGAAATCAGAGTATCGGTAGGTAGTTGGCTGCTTTTTGTGTTTTGTTTTGTATTCATTGACAGTTGCCTCAAATATACATGCACCATGTGATTTGAAGCCCAGGAGGCCTTCCCTAAAAAGTCTCCGTGAGACTAGAACTGAAGAAGATAAAATAAAACTAAATCAAATCAAAATAAATCAATAAAGGAACACTGTTTCCTAGTCATCTTCATTGAGGTTAACAGTATATATTTCCAGGTAACAAGCCCAACACCAGATTGCAGCAGATAGTTTTGCTTTGTCCCCAGCTGAGGACTGTTAATGCCTAAAGGAGCCTGTAACCAACCACAACTTAGACAAGCCTTAAGTTCCGCAATGGGGAAACTGGCTCATTAATAGAAAAAAGGTGTAGTCGGGGCGCCTGGGTGGCGCAGTCGGTTAAGCGTCCGACTTCAGCCAGGTCACGATCTCACGGTCCGTGAGTTCGAGCCCCGCGTCGGGCTCTGGGCTGATGGCTCGGAGCCTGGAGCCTGTTTCCGATTCTGTGTCTCCCTCTCTCTCTGTCCCTCCCCCGTTCATGCTCTGTCTCTCTCTGTCCCAAAAATAAACGTTGAAAAAAAAAATTTAAAAAAAAAAAAAAAAAAGAAAAAAGAAAAAAGGTGTAGTCTTAGGCTTCTTTGCTTCTCTTGCACACGCTTGGCTTCTCTGTCACCTGCCCATTCCAGCTTCATGTTCTTCAAGTCGAATCACTTACCTTCTCATTATGCTTTAAAACATCACTCAGAAATGTTAGAAAGACCTAAGGAACAGGGGTTATGGTTTATGCAGTCAGCTATCCTCTTGAGGCTTTTGGTTTATAGATTTGTGAAATTGTAGGCCTTCCTTTATTTTGCTTTGAGGAATGGTGGTGTGCAACCAGTGAGGTTAGTTGGACAGAGCCGTGATCTCAAGAGTGCCATGCTTGGGGTTTAGTGCTCTGATTTGGCCATCAAGAGAGTCTTCATAATTTGCTTTTAAATTTTTTAATGTTTATTTATTTTGGAGACTGAGAGAGAGCGTGAGCAGGGGAGGGGCAGAGAGAGAGGGAGACCCAGAATCTGAAGTAGGCTCCAGGCTCCGAGCTGTCAGCACAGAGCCCGACGCGGGGCTCGAACCCACGGGTCGTGAGATCGTGACCTGAGCCGAAGTCGGCCGCCCAACCGACTGAGCTGCCCAAGTGCCACAAGAGAGTCTTCACAATTTTATCTTTGAATTTGTGTTTCCTAATTGAAGTCTGATGGGAAACTAGAGCATGGCTGGGGCTTGGCACCCTGGTTCAGGCATGTTACTGCCCCTGCCATTTAGTCCCCAGGATGTATTCTGGATCAACCACTCCACAGCCTCTGGTATGGCCAACCTCCCTTTCACCACCATGCCTGGCAACATCTGCATCCCCTGACCCCAGCAGGGACCTGGGCATGGTTGCAGGGAGGGCTGGCATTGGCAACCTGTACCTGAAGGCATCTTGTGACAAGACATGGCAGCAGCAGTCCCCACTCTGGGCTGGCAGGGTCAAGCCTGTTCCTCATCCCCTTCCAGGTATCTAGTGTGTCCCCATGTCAAGGCTGCATTACTCTTGGGAGTCGCCTGTCCATAGTGAGTTGAGGCAACCAGTGCATAGGAAAGTGAGACACGTGACTCAATTTTCAGATGTGTGGTTCTGGCGGCAGGAGGAAGGAAGGAAGTCTGCTGCTAGTGAGCCTCGTGCGTGCTGAGTAATGGGACCACCCAGGGTGCCTGTGAGGTTCTGCACTCAACCCTAGAAGATGCCATGCCTGTGACAGTGCAACATTTACCAGCTGACTTATAAACAAAAACTAAAACAAAAACACCACCATGACAGTTTGGGAACAAGACTGTGGAAGAAAAAAAAAAAGCAAAGCTTTTTTTCCTGATTTTTGAACAAGGGGTCCCACGTTTTCATTTTGTACTTGGCCCAGTAAATAAAGTAGCTGGTCTTAGGGGGTTGATCAATCCTTCCTGATATTGGAACAATGCCATATTGCTATAACTCTCTAGCTTTAGCTAATGATTTCTTTTTTCCCAAACATAGAAAGGTAGAAACATTTACCCAAACTTTATGCATGTGCTGGTAACAAAAGATTGAGAACACATAACCAGCCATTCCAAGTTAATAGTTGAAATAACTAAAGAAAAGTATTAGTAAAAGATAGAACATGAAAAATGTTTTCAACATCAACCATGGGAAGAAGCTTGCGTTTGCATCAGAAGGGCTATCAGAGACCAAACAACATACTTAGCCTACTGTAACATTCCTGCAAGCATAAGACAGAGAAAGCTTTCTTGGGTTAACCCTCTATCTACCATAGAATGAATTCTTTGCAATCAATCCATTGCATAGAAGTTTTTGGCTGGTGAGATTAAATTGTGGGGAGAATCTCTATTTCTTAATTTAGCTCCTTTATCTTTTTATAATATTGCCAAATTATGATATTTCTTACAGCTAATGGGAAGACGGAGCTCAAAAAATTGATGGAAGCAGTGGAAACTATTACAGGTTAATTAGAAGTTTCTATAAATCTAATGTCTTTATTCTTTAGCTAATTTATATTTTTATAGAGAACCATCATTTTCACATTCCCTTTTTTATTCTATTCTACCCATTTTTCTTCTATATTGATGAATATCTGCATACAGTTGCCCAGAATTACACATTAGAACATTTGCATTTTAGCACTAATTTTTCAGTGTGAATTTATAGTAGCAAATTTCTTAGTTTCTGGAATATTTGCCAAGAATAGTCACTATTCTTGATTTTGAAAGCCTAAATTTGAATTAGCATAGCTAATGATACAGCAAACTTTCACAGAGATAAAATTCCGTTATCGTTAAGAGATTAGGGGAGAGATGATATCCTTAGAAAATAAATGGATCTTATGCCTACAGTGTCCTAATTTGTATTATATAAACTGCATCAGTATGTCTATTACTTTACTAAGCGTAAGAGAGAAATTCTATTTCTACCCCCAATTAATGACAGTGGCGAACAGTTAACATATTGTGTGTGTTTGCTCATTCAGCTATTGTAGCTGAAGCTGCAAAGGGTCAACAGGTTTGGGGGGGGCTGTGGTTAGGCCCTTCTCTCTACTAATCTGTGACCATTTTGTTATGTTGAAGGGGGAGAGGTTGATGTCAGTGATGTAGGAGATGTTCTGGAAAACATGGGAGTAACTGTCACAGATAAGGAATGTGTAGAGCTCGTAAAAAACCTGCCAGTTAATGGTAAGCATTTAAAATATTAATATGGTCTTGAAGGAAGCACGCATTTCTTATTTTGTTTATGGGAACTTCTATATACTTTCTGATAGCATAGAAAAAATGCTTTCAAAAACTACTTAGTATGAATGATTTCACTCATGTAATTATGTATCTTCACATACTGATAGATAATATGTAGGTATATTCTAGGTTGTTAACATGAATCATCTAGGGACTTGTGGCTGCACCATAGACTCCGAAGGAAGAAATAGAAAAAGGCACTTAAACAAAAACAAAGACCGAAAAAGTACAGCCATTGTGATATGGTTCAATTTATACACTTATGTACGCAAATAATTTTTTTAAAAAAATGAATGGTACGTTTTCACCTTAAAAGGATGCTATCTAATGGTAGAACATCAGTAACTGTAAGCTGAGTGTATATGGGGATTCATTGTTTCTATTCTACTTTTGTATATATTTAAAATTCTTTACAATAAAAACATTTCAAGAGAAGATTTTTAAGAAGGAATTCCATTAATTTTTAGTTGGAAATCAGTTGCTGCTTTATTCACAACCTGCCATCAGGGCTAAGAAGTACCTTTTGTAGTTGTGGTTCTATAGATGGGGAATTGTAAAAGTTATACTGGGTACTAACTAGGTGAGAGAACAGAAAAGGACATTAGAGAGCTGAAAAGGAATTTTAAAAAAAAGCACTAAGATTACAAGATTAACATGCTTAAGTGTCAATAATTGAATAGAGTGGATACATTGGTGGCTATATCATTTTTAAAAATTTGAAAGTAAATTGGAAATTTTCTAGAGAAAATTACAAATCCTCCTTACATTAAATAATGACTTGCTGCCTTGGTGAATCTCCACATCACTTACTTGTGTATGACCTGATTTATGTTTCCACGTAGCTAAAGGAAAAGTCTACAAGAATAGGTTACTGGATGGTTTGAAGTCTCTTAATGGTAAGTGAGAAGCATAATACAAAGCCAGTTGATTCTAAGAGACACATTATACTATGTCCTAGATATCCAATTGTGAACTTCACTAACCTCCTTAAATACTGATATCATTCCTAGCTTCTGATATAGACCTGTGAGCAAATCATCTCCATATAGAAATTTAAATAATATTTTACATAAGAGAAAATAAAGTCTGTGTCAGAACAGTAAAATTAAAGGGAAAATATTTGGGGAATTTGGTTAGGCGTTGAGACAATCAATAAAATAAACAAAAATGAGCCCACTTATTAGTGAGAAGATAAAATAATGTTTTTCATTACTATGAATTATTAAATAGTAATGCAGGCCCTTTTAAAGCTTATGCTTTGTAAACCTGTCCCCATGATCCCACTAAAGAAAGAGGTTCTTTTTAAAGAGCTATTATCTATTATTATCTATTATTGACCCTCTTTGTACTATAGACACTTGATGTTCCTGCTGAAAATAACATTAGTATATGTCAACAATTTGATGTATTTGTTAAAACAAGTCAACTGTCATGCTATATATGAGCCTATTTAAGTTATTTAAATCCAAAAACTATACAGCATGCTAATTGACTATAATAAAATGCATTCTGGACAATTAGTTCAAGATTTCAGTTTTGTTTTTTTTTTTTTCTGCAGACGGAAATTTCTAAGAACTAAAATCCCCCAAACAAAAATTTTAGAAAAAGATCCCTTGCCTGCAAAAGAAAAATATTTCTGACAGGGGACACCCTTTATATTTCCACCTACACTACAGCCATGTGGGCCCATAGGTTATTTAAATATAGAAACTGTATTTTTCTTTCCTTTGGCTATTTCTTGACCATTTTGCTTTTCTAAGGAGGGATTGTTAATGCCAATAAACTTGATTCAGTTTTGAAAACCATGGGATGGAAACTCACAGAAGATGAAATTAAGGATCTCAAATGCAACCTGCCCACTGATGGTGAGCATTGAAAATATTTTTAAGTTCTTTGGGAAAAATCTTACCATGATGATTAGATTCCCAGCTCATTGTTCTCTATGGATCTTGGTTATGGGATTGAAGAAGTTCTACCCTTTTCCATTATTCTTCTTCTCACATCTGAAGAAGGCATTGAAGAATAACCCCTTCTTGGGGGCTGGGGCAACTTTCTTAGTGTACTTCCTATTTGTAGAGGGCAGGAACCCCACTTTAAGTCATGAACAGAGTACCTTTTAGTTTAAGTTTTACACTAAAATAGGGTTGACTTTTTATCTGATTGATTACGACTTGCTTAATGTGCCAGTAGTTACATCTACAATTCTTTTTGAGATGTGCTTCTCATTAGATTTAATTGTAGACCCCTTGAGTTTTATCAGACTACCCTGAGGAGAAGCACAACCTAAGATGCTTGTTCCTGAATTATTTTTTCAAATTTGGAGGATTTACTAGGCACCATGTTAATCAAATCAGAGGTTTCAACAAAAGGAATGATGATCACACTCTTCATATTGTCTTTGCCAGAAGCCTTAGTTTTGAATGCCCTTGGTCACTAAAAGAAATTCCAGGTGTTATCTTCGATTTGTAGAAGATGAGAACTAGTTCATTTTTTGTGCCATGTCACACCCAGACTCTCTGGATTCTCTCTGTTCTCCTTTATCCTTGCTTACTAGCCAGCCAGTTGTTTTCTGGGTTCATTTCTTTTTGTAGTAACTTGTCCGTTGCTGCCAATATCAACCAGATACTCTAGTAACACTGTATTTCCTAGCTTCTTCTTCTTTTTTTTAAAGTTTATTTATTTATTTTTGAGAGAAAGAGAGAGAGGGAGTGGAGGAGGGATGCAGAGAGGGGGAGAGAAAGAGAGAATCCCAAGCAGGCTTCAGCATGGAGCCCGATGTGGGGCTCGAACCCACAAACTGTGCGATCATGACCTGAGCCAAAACCAAGAATTGGAGGCTTACATGACTGAGTTACTCAGGCGCCCCACCCAGCTTCTTCTTTTAAAGTACAAGCATATTCAGTACATTATCTGCCTTCTAAGTTGTTGAAATTGATAAATTCACCAACACCATTGCAAGGCATGGGTTCATTCCAGGCTCCAGTAACAATTTCTTCACCAAACACTTCCAGGACCAGAGCCAATGCCACATAGTTTTGGTGTTTTTGCTACTACTTTTGTTGTTGCTAAGACAGCAACACACTTGTGGTTCCAGTTCCTTTTTTTTAAGTTTCTTTATTTTGAGAGAGACAGAGATGGCCTAAGCAGGGGAGGGGCAGAGTAAGAGGGAGAGAGAGAGAGACAGAGAAACCCAAGGAGGCTCCTCAGTGTCAGTGCAGAGCCCAACATTGTGCTCGAACTCATGAACTGTGAGATCATGACCTGAGCTGAAACCAAGAGTCAGACGCTCAACCGACTGAGCCACCCAAGCGCCCTGTGGTTCCAGTTCCTATTATCAGCTAGCTATGCCGCAGTAGCAACAAACAACCCCCAAATCTCAGTGGCAACAGAGTTTTTTTGCATGACACTCAATATTAGATACTGCCCATAGGTTGGCTGTCCATCTGTTCTCTACTATAGGGCATAGGATGCAAGAACAGTCCCTGTCTGTACAGTGTCACTTTTGTAACAGGAAAAAGAGAGATGATGGAGCCATGTGATAGTTCTTAAAGTTTCTACTCAGAAGAGACTCAAATATTTCATTTGACAAAGCAAATTGCATGATATCATTGGGAACAGAAATATAATCCTCCCATAAGACAGACTTGATACAGAGGGGAAGAGAATATTTGAACAAACAAGATATATTCTCTTAAAACAATGGTATCTGAAAATGCAAGGAAAAGCAATTTATACCCATTTTGATGCATTTTAAAATTGATTCCATAATTACAGAACATCTAGTCAATTTAATATATGGAGCCATCAAAAGAACCAGTCAGCTCTATTCTTATATACAAACATATGCATAGAATATCTCTAAAAAAGATACACAAAAAATGTCAATGTTTGTTCCTTAGAAGGAAGAGAATTCTGACAATGGAGATGTTTATAAAGGAGATATATTTCTCACTGTATTCTTATTGGTAACATTTGAGTTATGTAATTTATGCTTATGCTGCCTAGTAAGAATACATTGATTTAGAAACATATGCGAAAAGCATGATTCACAAAAGGAAAAAATTGATAAATTGTACTTCATTAAAATTAAAAGCTTTCACTCTGGAAAGCTGTGTGGAGATGGTGGAAGACAACCTACAGTCTGGGAGAAAATATTTGCAAATGATACATCTGACAAAGAAGCAGCATCTATGGCAAAACTCAGCAATATAGGGGCATCTGGTGGTTCAGTCAGTTGAGCGTCTGACTTTGGCTGAGCCTCGTCTTGGGCTCTATGCTGACAGCTCAGAGCCCGGAGCCTGCTTCAGATTCTGTGTCTTCCTCTCTCTCTGCCCCTCCCCCTCTCGTGCTCTGTCTTTCTCTCTCTCTCTCAAAAATAAATAAACATTAAAAGGGTTTTTTTTTTTGATTTGAGAAAACCTCAGCAATATAAAATACAGACAAACCAATAAGAAGATGGGGAAAATATATGAAACTATATGAATGAAAATACATTGCACCAAAGAGGATATACAGGTATCAGATAAACACATGAAGAGATGCTTGACGTCATTAGGTATTAAGGAAGTGCAATTTGAAACTGCAGTGAGATATCACTGCATACCTATCAGAATAGCTAAAATAAAAAATAATGACAACACCAAATGTTGATGAGGATGCTAGAGAAACCGGACCACTCATACTTGGTAGTGGGGATGTAGTGATACAATCACTATAGAAAAAGTACCAGTTTCTTACAAAACTAAGCATAGAGCTACCGTAGCAATTACACATTTGAAACTTATGTTCGCACAAAATCTGTACATGAACGTAAGAGCCAAAAACTGGAATCAGCCCAAGTCTCCTTCAACAGGTAAATGACTAAACAAACTTGTGGTACATACATATTATGGAATACTATTATTCATCAGTAAAAGTACACTATCTGATTCATGCAACATCTTGGACAAATTTCCAGATAATTATCCAGAGCTAAAAAAAGCCAACCTCAGAGCTTACATACTGTAAGATCTTTACATATCATTTTTGAAATAACAAAATTTTAGAAATGGAGGACAGATTAGAGCTTGCCTGGATTTAGAGATAGGGGATTGGTGGAGGCAGAAGGAGGTGGATGTGGTTATAATAGGGTCCTTGTGGGACTGGAACTGTTCAGTATCTTGACTGTGGCAGTGCATACATGAACCTACACAGGTAATAAAATTGTCTGGAATTTAATAATACAGAGACATACACATGAGTACAAGTAACACTAACGAAATCTAAATAACATCGGTGGATTGTCTCAATGCCAGTATTCTGTTTTTGGTATTATTCTATGGCTTTGTAAGTCTCATCATTAAGGGAAGCTGGGCAAAAATGTACAAGGCATCTCTCTCTATTTTTTTCTACTAACTTCATATGCATCTACAATTACCCAAATAAAATTTTCAAAAAAAATATTAAATTGGAAATAAAATCTGTTAGTCTATCAGTGTGATAACTGCCCCCCCCCAATTGCTAATATAAAGGATTTGTCTTCAAAGTGCTTAATAATTTATCTTGTAATCCAAATGGAGGAAATAAATCTTTCTGGGTCTGTTAAAACATGAGGGAATATTGAATGAGAACACATTACCTGAGAAAATCACTGCTGAAACCCAAGTTTAAACATTTTTGAATAGCATGTACCAAACATAACCCCGTTGTCATGGCCTGATAGAAATAAGAAAGTTCTTCAAAGTCTTAGAGCTAAAAAGTAGACCCTGGACAGCAAATGGCTTTTGAATCTTATCCCTTGACTATTGTAGGTTTGATTTTTTATAGAAGGATTAAGTCATAGTTGTACTGTTGACGTTATATTTTTCATATTCAACTTCTTTACACTCATTCTCAAGAAGAGGGTAAAAGTAGAGAATATTGTTAGTACGGAAGTGTTGCTGGAATATTTTCCTCTCCTATTACTTGTGTGTTTCACTGTCTCTTCTTATTATTTGCATTTCTTCTTACAGTATATGGGAGAGCTACAATGAAAAAGTTGTGTAGTGGATTAAACGCTTTTACAGGTCAGTGGGAAGTTATATAAAACCAAGATCTGCAGACTTTATATAGTAGTATAGTTTTAAATCATATTTTTTACCATTCTATTGCTGGTTTGTAAATTGTAGCTTTCAACCTTTTCTAATGAAACATTTGCTCCTAATGTCCCCCAGTTTACCTTTATATATAGTAATTAAAAGCCTATAATTTACTAATAACTTCTGAACTTTCTGGAGTTTTTATACTAATAATACTCACTTCAACATTATTAATAGATTCCCAAGTCAGAGTATATCAAGCAACAGCAAAATAAAGCTTTTTTTTTCCATTCTTGGAACTGGAAAGAATTATGCTGAGTGAAATAAGTCAGAGGAGGACAGATATCATATGTTTTCACTCATATGTGGATCTTGAGAAATTGAACAGAAGATGATGGAGGGAGGGAAGGGAAGAAAATAGTTACAAACAGAGAGAGAGGGAGGCAAACCACAAGAGCCTCTTAAATACAGAGAGCAAACTAAGGGTGGATGGAGGGGTGGGGGAGAGGGGAAAATGGGTGATGGGCATTGAGGAGGGCACTTGTTGGGATGAGCACTGGGTGTTGTATGTAAGCCAATTTGACAATAGATTATATTCATTTAAAAAAGCTTATTTGTTGTCAGTATCAAGAGCAAATAACATATTTCAGAAAAAAAAATTTAAATATATAGTATTCTCTGGTAAGATGTATAAATGAATTGATGTTGATATTTCATTAATCAGACAGTTATTTAGGTAAAATCTATTCTCTTCTACTTTGACTTCTTGTCAGATTAAGAAATCATACTTTTCAGTATTTTTAAGCAAATTTGATATATGACCCTTCTCAATTCTGTATGGATGTATATATCTTATTATATCTTTGAACTTCCTCAAGTTAGGAAGAAACATGCTTAACAGTATTAAATTATTACTTGAAATAATTCTATAAAATTCTTGAATGATCACGTTTCATATTTTCAAAGGAAAAAACATTAATGTGCAACATCTATCAGATTTTGTGAGGAACATGGGTATTGAGCTAACAGATAAAGAACAAAAGAGGCTGCTAAAGAAGCTTCCAGTTGATGGTGAGCCATAAAGATACTTTAGTAGCTTTCTAGAATACTTAGCTTTATGATACCATGGGAGAAGTTTTAAAAGTTCTCTTTTAGGGGCGCCTGGGTGGCTCAGTCGGTTGAGCGTCCAACTCTCGATTTTGGCTCAGGTCATGATCTCACAGTTCGTGAGACTGAGCCCTGCTCCAGGCTCTGTGCTGGCAGCATGGAGCCTGCTTGAGATTCTTTCTCTCTTTCTCCCTAGCTCTCTCCGCCCATCTCCCACTCACTCTCTCTCTCTCTAAATATATAAACTTAATTTTTTTTATTTCTCTTTTAGCATTTAAAAATATATATATATATATTTAAAGTAATTAGAAAAGGCAGATTTTAAGTTATATCTATCAATCTATATATCTCTATCTCTCTATATAACCCAGGCCACCAGGGGCAAAATAAATGCTGTCATGTCATGCCCTCTAGCCAATGACAAAACTATAAGAAAAAAAATGAAGGAATGTGATTAGGGGAGAGAATTTTAGAAGAATTGGACAAGAGAAATCAAAGGATAAAGAAACCAGCATAGGGAGACTGTCAAGTGTTCTGTCAGGGGTTTAGAATGGCATAATTGTCACTATTGTATCCCGTCTCATTTTTTTGTTGTTATTAGAGGATGAATAAGAACATATTTACTCAGTAAATGAAAACCCTCCCTGAAATTCTGAAGTATATGTATTATGTTTCTGAGCATCTATATAATGCTTTGTCTGACATAGAGTGTGATTTGCATTGTAGCTTCTGGGAAGATCTATCAAAATAGATTGTTGGATGGTCTGAAGTCTTTCAAAGGTGAGTTAATGAGCAGTTTGAGATTTAACATTTTAATTTATATCATTAGAGCTTTACCCAAGCCATCCTTTTATGAACTGATTTTTAAATGTAGTTTCTTTATTTTAAAAGAGGTATTTTGTGATGAGTTTTTTTAAATCTTTGTAGGTCCCACATTTTCTTGTATTTTTCATAACTTAATCTTGAAAGTGTAAATTGAATTCTAGGTAGATAAAACAAAACATGAAGAGAATGGTAGGTAGTCTGAAAATTAGTTAAGCAAAGAAAATAAAAATAGTTTCTATTGTTAGAAATATTGGACATTGTTTCCTGATAGAATCCAAATCATAAATTAATGTTCATTATAATTCCCCTAAAAAGAATGTGTTTTTAGTGTGAGATTCAGTTAAGACAAAAAAAAAATGTAGGCAAAGGTACCAACTTGTGCCTAGGATTTGTTTTGGTTTTGCTTTCCCTCCTAGTGCTTAGTCCAAAAGAAGAGAAGAACATAAAGAGAATGAAGAAATGACTTAAAAGCTCTGCCACTTGGTACCTATTGAGAGGAGTCACCTGTCAAAAGAAGAGTGCCTCTTCGCACTCCTAGGCCCTCCAGAAGAGTGGGAGCAGGATTATTTTTTAATTTAATGTGGAAGTTGTCCACCATGCTGCCCATTTGATAGCATCTTGCTATGTGTCTTTATCAACTAAATCGTCACCTTAACAATGAGACAATGATAGCCAGATACTTGTCGGCCTCCCTGTAGTTCTCTTTCCCTACCTATCTAGTTTTTCTAGTCTCTAGGCCTCCTGTTTTACAATTTTAATAATAAATTTTCCTTTCCATGCACTCTGAGCCTCAGCTCCTGCTTCAGCTTCAGAACATTTTTAACTAAATTTTTAACATTTTAACTAAAGCCCTCTGTAAACTACCATGCTAGGTAGTTTACAAGATAATTATCTATTCTTTTTAACTAATACAAATAGTTTTCTATCTTAAAATATTCACCAAAAACTCGGTGTTCATAAACTGTTTCACAGTATGGATAAACCAGGCATAAAGTAATTGTCAGGTTCCAGTGGAAAGCAGTACAAGTTTTTTGGCAACTGAGAGTTTTTTTTCAAAATCCTTCTCTACTGCAAATTCAATTAGTTGTCTTTAGCTTAAGTTGCAAAATCCCTTCATAAATTATTTCTTGTCCATAGTTTCATCAAGGTAAAGCTTAAGGCTCTTTAACACAATGTTAAAATAGAGTTTGGTACTCATGTTTCAAAGCAATATTAATAGTACTGAAAAGGATTCTATTTTTCCTTATTCCTAGTTTTTTCATATTAATAGTAAAAACATTTTCAATATAATAGTAACAGAGCACTGATAGATTTCTAGTATTTAATGTTCTTTCATATTTTAATATTTTTTGTCATTCTTTGTGTCTCTTTCGTAAGGAGGGAAGGTTGAAAGAAGTAAGGTCAATACTGTTCTAGAAAACATGGGAATCGTGCTCACAGGAGAGGAGCTTCAAAGTCTAACAGATAACCTACCAGTTAACGGTAAGCACTGTGGTTATTACTCTGTGTTTCTGCAGAGCTTTGCCTGTGAATGTGCATATGAGAATTTTTGAAATTAGGATTATTTGATGCTGAAAGGAAATGTATCTTAGAGTAGAACCCATTCTAAAGTAAAAAGAAATCCTGCCTCATTTTTAAAATGTAAAGTTATCAACATGTTTTCATATAGAAACCAGAGAAGCCAGAATGTTTATCTGAGGAATAGTCAGAATGTAGAATAAAACTTCTACGGATTAAATTTAAAAGTGATCATACGCTTGCTAACGCTTCATTTCTTAGTTCTTCCAATCTGAACCATTTGCTTTTTTGCTTTATGTGTTCTCCCTGAGTGATTTTATGAACCCCTACTTTTAACCATCTGTTTGAACCATCAGTTATATTCTTTCCAGTCTTCTCCCCAGTCTTCAAACTATTTTATTCTAAATCTTCTGAGACATTTCTATTTAGTCCACCCCAAATAGCTGTTCAAGGATAAAATTCGTAATCTAATATATTCCATATCTTTTTAAACTGATCATCCTTTTTTCTCCTTCACTGACCCTGCCAGAAATCTCTATCCACTTAATTACTTGCTGCTGCCTATTTAAACTCCTAAATATTTTTAAAATCCATTCCTACTCTTTAGCCCTGTATCACTACCCTTATTTCTATTTCTTTTTATCTCTTCTTAGACTGCTAGATAACTCTCTCTCTCTCTGCCTATAATTTTGTTACTTTTAAATCCACTCTACACACAGTGGGCAGAATGATCCATTTCTATGAAACTAGTTGGGGTTTTTTTCTCCCCATCTTATCTTCCCCTCTTCTACTTTTCTGTACCTTCTTTCAAAACGTTGAAATAACTCAAGGCTCTGATGGGTTCTCTAAGTGATCTTACCTACTTTTTGAGCTCTGAATTCTATCTGTATGGTAATGAATCACTGATAGATATTCCTAACCTAAAACACTCCTTGGATCTCTATTTGGCTTATTTACTACCTATTTGCAATCTCCACTTGGATAGCTCAAATAACTTGTAACTTAACTTGTCTTAGTCTGAGCTCTTGATTTTTCTACTAAAACTCATTCCTTCCCAGTATCATTACAAGGCATCACCACTGGAGTTTGTCTTGTGATGTCTTTGTCTAGCTTTCATATTAAGGTAGCACTAGCCTCATAGAATGAATTGGTGTTTTTTCCCACTTCTGTTTTCTGAAATAATTTATGTAGGACTGATATTATTTCTTTAATTATTTGTAATAATTTACCAAAGAAGCCATCTGGACATAGTCCCTTCTCTCTGAGAAAATTTCCAATGCTTAATTTTCTTGTGTGTTACAACACTACTCAGATTTTCTGTTTCTTTTTTATTCCATTTTGGCAGCTTGTGTCCATTTTGGAATCTATTTCATGTAAGTTGTTTAATTTCTGGCATAAAGTTGTTCACAGTATTCCCTCTTTAGCCTTTAAGTTACTGTTAAGTTCAATAGGTTAATCCTTTCTTTCATTACTAATTTTAGTCATCTGTGTCCTCTCTCTTTTTTTCTTGGCTAGTCAATTTTGATGATGTTTTCGAAGACTAAATGTTTGGTTGCATTGAGTTTCTCTGTCATTGTTCTCATATCCACTCTAATCTTCATTATTTTCTTCCTTCTGCTTGTCTTTGGTTTGGCTTGCTCTTACTTTCCTAGATGAAGATAAAGACTTAATTATGGATTTGAGATCTCTCTTCTTCTCTAACATAGTTATTTAAGGCTATAAATTTTACTTTAAGCGCCACCTTCACTGTGTCTCATGTATTTAATTTTTATTCAGATAAAAATACATTCTAATTTCTCTTGTAATTTCTTCTTTGACTCATGGATTACTTTGAAATGTGTTGTTTGATTTCAAAATATTTGAATTTCTCGGATTTCCTTTGGTTGTTCATTTCTAATTTAACTCTGTTGTGGTCAGCGAGCATACTTTGCATGATTTCAGTCCTTTGAATTTTGTTAACACTTGTTTTACGATTTAGCATACAAGACAATCAGACGCTCTTTGGAGTCTCCAAAAACTTCTAACAGCGTAAAGGGATTCTGTGACCAAAATATTTGTTTTAGAGCCTTTTTTTTTTTTTTTTTTTTTGATAATTCTAACACTTGAGTCATCCAAGGATTGGCATGTGTTGATTGCCTTTTCACTTGATAATTGATCTCATTTTCCTAACTTTTTGTATGTTAAATAATTCTGAATTGTATCCTCAACTTTGTCAACTATTTTGTTGTGTAGACTCTGGGTCCTTTTAAAATTCATTGAACAATGCTGGTGGGTTTTGTTTTAGCAGGTAATCAACTCTGAGATTCAGAACACAAATTCCATCTCCCATTTCTCTGGATGGTTCCAGTCTCAGTTCATTCTACAAAGCTTTGTTTTACTGCTGTGGGTCTGTCTGCATGTGCCACTTGGGTTAGTCTGAGACTTGGGCCCTGGTTTAAATCTTAATTCAGTTCTCAAAGCCGTTGCAAGAATGCTTTCTTTGTATCTGTCTCATGCATGCACAACTCAAAAGTGAGCCCAAGACTTTTACAGATTCATACACAGAATTAGGGGATCCCTTTCTCCATTGTTCTCTCCTCTCTGGAATTACGCCATATTTTCCAACCTGAAGGGGCCTCTTTTCCAGGTTTCCCTGGTCAAAGAGATGGAGTTTTTATCAATCTTAGCTTCCTGCTCTGCCTCGCAGTTCTGTGATTGGGGCCCCACCCTCAGGACAAAGACATTAGGGAAAAGAGAAAACAAAAACAGAAGGCTCACTCCCCTTGCCAGTCACTTCTGCAAGTTTTGGTTCTCTTCTACAGTCTAGTGTTGTTGCTTTTTGTGTTTTCTTTAGACTTTTAGTCTAATCATCAGGAAAAATAGATTGTAGAGAGCTGATACGGCCATGGCAGAATCAGAATCAGCCTCATATTTCATTATTTAAAAAATATATATTCTTTAAAATTAAAAAAAAATTAAAAAATATATATATGTAAATAATACTTTCACATTTTAGCATGTGAATCAGGATGCATCTTATAATTGTTACCAATCACATAGTAGAGTTATTACATTCTTGTCATTGAGTCTGCATTTGTGAATTTGGTTTTAGCCTGTCACTGTGGCACGTTACCACTTTAAGTTGTGTATTGTTGGTACCCCATGTGTTGAGTTTAATTGCTGTTTAAAAACTTCTCCAAAAAAATTGCGCTGTCATTAAGAATTGAAGGGAAAGTTGTGTCTACAGGAAAAGCATGGAAACAGTGGCAAAGTATAAATTTATGATTAGTGAAGAAAACATCTCACCATTGGAGGAAAGACAACAATTCTGTTTTTCAAAATTTTATTGCAAAGCTACAACAAAATGCTTTTTGGACCTAAGAAAGAAAGAAACCCACAAGTAGAAAATCTATACTACCTGTTGTTAATGATGCATACACAAAAGAATTGCCTATGATACACCATACAGTGTAAGTGAAGGCAAAAGAAACTGCCAAATCCCTCACAAAGGTAAAATAAAGTTCAAAGCAATGAGGATGGACATCAGACATCAACTTGTCAAAATTTCTTGTTAACTTTAATTGCACCAAAAAGAATGAAATGGGAATAAACTTAACCAAAGAGGGAAAAAAATCTGTGCTCTGAAAACTATAACACATTGGTGAAAGAATTTGAAGATGACACAACAAACAAATAGAAAGATATTCCATGCTTAGGGATTGGAAGAACAAATATTGTTAAAATGTCCATACTATCCAAAGCAACCTACAATTCAGTGCAATTTACCAAAAGCGCGTTCTACAAAACTAGAAAAAATAATCCTAAAATTTGTTTGGAACTGCAAAAGACCCCAAATAGCCAAAGTAATCTTGAGAAAGAAAAACAAAGTTGGAGATATCACAATTCCATATTTCAAGATCTACTTCAAAGCCATACTAATCAAAACAGTATGATGCTGGCATAAAAATAGACACATGGATCAAAGGAACAGAATAGAGAGCCCAGAAATAAACCCGTGATGACATGGTCAATTAATCTATGACAAAAGAGGCAAGAATATACAATAGAGAATAGACAGTTTCTTCAACAAATGGTATTGTTGGACCATTTGTCCGGAAAACTAGACAGCTACATATAAAATAATGAAACTGGACCACTCTTTAATACCATACACAAAAATAAATTCAAAATGTATTAAAAACCTAAATGTGAGACCTGAAACCATAAAAGTCCTAGAAGAGAACACAAGCAGTAATTTCTTTGATATCAGCTGTAGCAACATTTTTCTAGGTATGTCTTCTAACACAAGGGAAACAAAAGCAAAAGTAAACTATTGGGACTACCTCAAAATAAAAGCCTTTTTTGCACAGTGGTGGAAACTCAACAAAACAAAAAGGCAACCTACTGAATGGCAGAAAATATTTGCAAATGATATATCCAATAAGGGGTTAATATCCAAAATATATGAAGAACTTATACAACTCAACACCAAAAAAAAAAATCTGATTTTTAAAATGAGCATAGGATCTGAATAGATACTTTTCCAAAGAAGTCATACAGATGGCCAAAAGACACATGAAAAGATGCTCAGTATCACTATCAGAGAAGTGCAAATAAAAACCACAATGAGATATCAACTCAGACCTGTCAGACTGGCTAAAGTCAAAACAATGAGAATAATAAGTGTTGGTGAGGATAACAATTGTTGGTGAGGATGTAGAGGAAAAGAACTCTTGTGCACTACTGATGGGAATGTAAATTGGTACAGCTACTATGGAAAACAGTATGGAGGTTCCTCAAGAAATTAAAACTAGAAATACCATATAATCCAATAATTCCACTACTGAGTATTTACCCAAAGAAAACAAAAATACTGATTCAAAAAGATAGATGCACTCTATGTTTATTGCAGCATTATTTATAATAGCCACAATATGGAAGCATCCTAAGTGCCTATCAATAGATGAATGGACAAAGAAGACACACACACTGGAATATTACTCAGCCATATTCATCAAGAAAGATGAAATCTTGCCATTTGGGACAACACGGATGGACCTAGAGGGTATTATGCTAAGTGAAGTAAGTCAGAGAAAGACAAATATATCAATTCACTCACACGTAGAATCTAAAAAAAAAGTCAATAAACGAACAAAAAAACAATCAGACCTGTAAATACAGAGAACAAACTGATTGCCGGAGGGGTGGGGATGTGAGTATTAGCAAAATGGATGCAGAGGAGTAGGAGATGCAGGCTTCCAGTAATGGAATGAATAAGTCATGCAATAAAAGACACTGTATAAGGAATATAGTCAATTGTATTGTAATAGTGTTGTATGGTGACAGATGGTAGCTAGACCTGTGGTGCTATGGCATCACGTGTAAAAACCTATCAGATGACTGCGTTGTACACCTAAAACCAATGTAGCCTTATGTGTCAACTACTCTCAAAAAACATTTTTAATTTCTTGTTAGCTTTAAATAAAAAACTCTAGTGGAGCCCTCATCTAAGAAATGCTGTGTCACCAGTGCTGTTGATAGCACACTGGACAATATTTTGGAGACAAAAGCAGACACCAGTGATTCTGAGTTGAAGAGCTGAATGGCAATTTAAAAGAATTAGATTCTAAATATGAAATTATAGTAATTGCAAGTTTATCTCGCATATTTTTATGTTTACATAAGCATGACATTTTAATTTTTTTTAATTTTTAATTTTTTTTAATGTTTCTTATTTATTTTTGAGAGAGAGAGAGAGAGACTACAAGGAGGGAAGGGGCAGAGAGAGAGGGAGACACAGAATCTGAAGCAGGCTCCAGGCTCTGAGCTGTCAGCATAGAGCCCGAGGTGGGGGGCTTGACCTCACAGACTGCGAGATCATGACCTGAGCCGAAGTCGGATGCTCAACCAACTGAGCCACCCAGGCGCCCCTGCATAAGAGTGATATTTTAAAAATCGGTTTAACTCTAAACATCATTCAATGATATAAAATAAATATTCTAAATTATAAGGAAAAAAAAGCAAGTTAGCCGATTTCCAGGCCTAGATGATTTTCATATTCTTCTTACAGTTTGTAATCTATCTTTTACAATAGGACATATGTATATTTAAAATACTTTGCTTAAAGGCAACAACCTCTTTGACCTCAGCCACAGCAATTTCTTGCTCGACACCTCTCCAAAGGCAAGGAAATTAAAAGCAAAAATGAACTATTGGGACCTCATCAAGTTAAAAAGCTTCTGCACTACAAAGGAAACAATCAACAAAACTAAAAGGCAACCGATGGAACGGAACGGGAGAAGATATTTGCAAATGACACATCGGATAAAGGGCTAGTATCCAAAATCTATAAAGAACTTGCAAACTCCACACCTGAAAAACAAATAATCCAGTGAAGAAATGGGCAGAAGACATGAATAGACACTTTTCCAAAGAAGACATCCAGATGGCCAATGGACACATGAAACGATGCTCAATATCACTCATCATCAGGGAAATACAAATCAAAGCCACACTCACGCTGAGATACCACGTCACACCAAGTGATCAGAGTGGTCAGAGTGGCTAAAATGAACAAATCAGGTGATTATAGATGCTGGCCAGGATGTGAAGAAATGGGAACCCTCTTGCACTGTTGGTGGGAATGCAAACTGGTAGAGCCGCTCTGGAAAACAGTGTGGAGGTTCCTCAGAAAACTAAAAATAGAACTATCCTCTGACCCAGCAATAGCACTGCTAGGAATTTACCCAAGGGATACAGGAGTGCTGATGCATAGGGGCTCATGTACCCCAATATTTATAGCAGCACTTTCAACAATAGCCAAATTATGGAAAGAGCCAAAATGTCCATCAACTGATGAATGGATAGAGCAAATATGGTTTATATATACAATGGAATACTACTTGGCAATGAGAAAGAATAAAATTATGCCATTTGCAGCAATGTGGATGGAACCAGAAGGTATTATGCTAAGTGAAATAAGTAAGTCACAGAAAGACAGATACATGTTTTTACTCATGTGGATCTTGAGAAACTTAACAGAAGACCATGGGAGATGGGAAGGGGAAAAAAAAGAAATAGTTAAAAACAGAGAGGGAGGGAGGCAAACCACAACAGATACTTAAATACAGAGAACAAACTGAGGGTTGATGGAGGGTGGGGGAGAGGGGAAAGAGGGTGATGGGCATTGAGGAGGGCACTTGTTGGGATGAGTATTGAGTGTTGTATGTAAGCCAATTTGATAGTAAATTCTATTAAAATATATATATAAATAAATAAAATACTTGACTCAACAATAATAGATAATAATCTCCTAATTTAACTTGTTATTTATGGAAAAGGAAAATTACTATGTGGTGTATATGGGAAAATTTCAGGCAATTTGATCAGAGTCTTCCATAAAAGTACACTATCTCTGAATTTTATTTACTCAGCATACCAGTTTTTCTAAACTCTGAAGTCCTTGAAAGTAGAAAGTGTACTTTAATTATCTTTGTACCCTTAAGACCTAGCATATTTCAAATATTAGATATGTAATTTGAGGGAAATGGTTCTTCTCTAACAACTTTGCACATCTCCACCTAGGCCACATAAATATATCTTGACCACAATCTTACCAAAGTCTTTCTTGAAAGCGTCACACTTCCTCCTGGAATAAGGAGAAGTAGACAGCCTTGTGAAGAGCTGCCACCAAGCAGTGTCTCCATCTGTTTCCCTATCTACAGGAGACAGTCACAGGTCATTTCTCATTCATCTCCCTAGTTTCAGTTGAACACAACTTTCCGCCTCTCTCCCTTAGGATACAGCTGCAGATTTCTGTATAAGTCTATAAAACTTGCTGCGTACCATTTGAGTGAGCTCCCCAGCAGCAGAACAACTCATCGTATGTCCCACCAGTCCACTGTCCAGCTGGTTCCGTGTTGTACTCTGGGACTAAAGTGTCAGAGATCCAACACCATGCTGATCTTACTTCTTGGGTATAAGTAATAAACTATCTTAATCCATTTGGGCTCATTGTCTCATTACCATCAAAATCTGTGGAAATGTGACGAGCCAACCTAGCAGTTTCAGTGGCAATCTTTGTGATCCTGTTAAATACCATACCTCTTCTTAGGAACTTCTTGACCACTTGTCAGTAACTAATGTATGATGACTAAGTAAATAAAAGTAGTGGAAAATAAGAACAAAAAAAAAGGGAAATTTGCCTACAATGAGATGAATGAAGTTTTTTAACAATTGCTTCAAAAATACACCAGTCATATGTCACTAGCCATTCCATGATTATCATAGTAATTGAAAAGACTTTTTAAAAAAATTATATTGGGAATATATGAAAGATTACTTCATTTTTCCTTTTATTATACAATGATAGGTAGGATTTATGGATATACCATAATTGAGGAGGGTCATAGAACATGGCCAACATCAATAATAGTTTCTTCCAGGTTTATAAAGTAGGGTGAATCTAAACAATTCAGGAGTATAAATTGCCTCTGAGTGGACTCTATCTTCTAGGGCAGGGTCAGCAATGTTTCTATAAAGGGCAAATAATAAATACTTCAGGCTTTGTGGATGATGTCATACTTCTCAATTATGTTGGTGTAGTACAAAAGCAGCTGTAAACAATGTGTAAACAAATCAGTGTGGCTGTGTTCCAATAAAATTTTATTTATGGACACTAAAATTTTAAATTTGTGTAAGTTTTATGTGTCACAAATAATATCCTTTTGGGTTTTACAATCATTTGAAAATGTAAAAATGATTCTTAGCTCATGGGCCATATAAAAATAGGTGGTGAAAAAATAAAAAGATACGTGGCAGTGGGCTGGATTTGGCCAATGGACGATAGTTGGCTCATGTCTGACAGGGAATAGGGCACGTCTTCTATCATAGGATTTCTGAAGAACTGGATTTATAAGTTGAGGATTGACATAGAGCACAACGAAGAGAAGTGGACTTTCACAATATAAGGTTTTCATACTCTGTTTTTCTGAGTCTGCATCATTTTATTATTTTTATCTTTACCTTTTTTTTTATAGATAATGGGAAGGTTGATCTTGATAAATTGATGGATGGAGTGAAAACTCTTACAGGTGAGAAGTTAATATAAATCTAAGAATATACTCAAAATTATATTTCAAAGACTTTTATTTCTTTGCTTATTCTACCATTTTATCCTTCATTTAATAGATCGTTTTTTATCTAATTTCTTAGAGTTAGACTTTTAAATCTCTGCATGTTAGTAATAAAATTTAAATTCTGGGGTGCCTGGGTGGCTCAGTTGGTTAAGCAGACGACTTTTGATTTTGCCTCGGGTCATGGTCTGAGGTTCATGAGATCAAGCACCACATGGGGCTCTGCCCTGAAAACATGGAGCCTGCTTGGGATTTCTGTCCCTCTCTTTATCTCTGCCCCTCCCTCACTCATTCTCTCTCTCTCTCTCTGTCTCTCTTTCTCTTTCAAAATAATAAATAAGAATAAATAATTTCAATTCTGTGTCTTGGTAGCAAATTCTTTTTTTTTAAATTTGACATTAATATATGACACCTCTTCTATGTTGGGGAAAAATATTCTGTATTAAATCAGTGAATAATAGAGTTAGGACGGAGGGGAAGATGGCGGTGTAGGAGGATGCTGGGCTCACCGCGTCCTGCTGATCACTTAGATTCCACCTACACCTGCCTAAATAACCCAGAAAACTGCCAGAAGACTAGCAGAACGGAGTCTCCGAAGCCAAGCGCAGACGAGAGGCCCACAGAAGAGGGTAGGAAGGGCAGAGAGGCGGTGCGTGCTACGGACTGGCGGGAGGGAGTCGGGGCGGAGGGGCAGCCCGCCGGCCACGCGGAGCCCCCCGAGTCTGGCTGGCAGAAGCAGAAGGGCTGGACGGAGTGTGTTCCGACAGCAAGCGGGACTTGACATCTGGAAGGTTATAAGCTAACAGCTCTGCTCGGAGAATGGGAGGGCTGGAGGACAATGGGAGGGAGAGTTGCTGAGCCCCGGGACGACAGAGCTCAGTTTGGCGGGGAAGAAAGGCACTCGCCAGCGCCATCTCCCTCGCCCACCCCCCAGCCAAAATCCCAAAGGGAACCAGTTCCTGCCAGGGAACTTGCTTGCACCACGCAAACACCCAACGCTGTGCTTCTGCGGACCCACACCTCCGGCGGCGCACCTGACTCCCTCCAGCTGCCGCAGGGCCCCTCCCAAAGCGGATCACAGAAGGAGAAGCGAGCTAAGCCTGCCCCTCCCGCCCCCATGCACCTTGCCTATCTACCCCAGCTAATACGCCAGATCCCCAGCACCACAAGCCAGGCAGTGTGCAAGTAGCCCAGACGGGCCACGCCACCCCACAGTGAATCCTGCCCCTAGGAGAGCGAAAGAGAAGGCACACACCAGTCTGACTGTGGCCCCAGCGGTGGGCTGGGGGCAGACATCAGGTCTGACTGCGGCCCGCCTGCCAACGCGAGTTATTCAAGACAGCACAGGGGAAGTGCCCTGCAGTTCCGCACCACTCTAGGAACTATCCAAAATGACCAAATGGAAGAATTCCCCTCAAAAGTATCCCCAGGAAATAACAACAGCTAACGAACTGATCAAAAAGGATTTAAACAATATAACAGAAAGTGAATTTACAATAATAGTCATAAAATTAATCGCTGGGCTTGAAAACACTATAGAGGACAGCAGAGAATCTATTGCTACAGAGATCAAGGGACTAAGGAATAGTCAGGAGGAGCTAAAAAATGCGATAAATGAGCTGCAAAATAAAATGGAAATGACCACGCTTCAGACTGAAGAGGCAGAGGAGAGAATAGGTGAACTAGAAGATAAAATTATGGAAAAAGAAGAAACTGAGAAAAAGATAAAAAAAAATCCAGGAATATGAGGGGAAAATTAGAGAACTGATGCACTAAAGAGAAATAATCTACACATAATTGGTATTCCAGAGGAGGAAGAGAGAGGGAAAGGTGCTGAAGGGGTACTTGAAGAAATCATAGCTGAGAACTTCCCTGATCTGGGGAAGGAAAAAGGCATAGAAATCCAAGAGGCACAGAGAACTCCCTTCAGACGTAACTTGAATCGATCTTCTGCACGACATATCATAGTGAAACTGGCAAAATACAAGGATAAAGAGAAAATTCTGAAAGCAGCGAGGGATAAACATGCTCTAACATATAGAGGGAGACCTATAAGACTCATGATCGATCTCTCTTCTGAAACTTGGCAGGCCAGAAAGGAATGGCAGGAGATCTTCAATGTGATGAACAGGAAAAAATATGCAGCCGAGAATCCTTTATCCAGCAAGTCTGTCATTTAGAATAGAAGGAGAGATAAAGGTCTTCCCAAACAAACAAAAACTGAAGGAATTTGTCACCACTAAACCAGCCCTACAAGAGATCCTAAGGGGGATCCTGTGAGACAAAGTACCAGAGACATCGCTACAAGCATGAAACCTACAGACATCACAATGACTCTAAACCCGTATCTTTCTATAATAACACTGAATGTAAATGGACTAAATGTGCCAACCAAAAGACATAGGGTATCAGAATGGATAAAAAAACAAGACCCATCTATTTGCTGTCTACAAGAGACTCATTTTAGACCTGAGGACACCTTCAGATTGAGAGTGAGGGGATGGAGAACTATTTATCATGCTACTGGAAGTCAAAAGAAAGCTGGAGTAGCCATACTTATATCAGACAAACTAGACTGTAAATTAAAGGCTGTAACAAGAGATGAAGAAGGGCATGATATAATAATTACAGGGTCTATCCATCAGGAAGAGCTAACAATTATAAATGTCTATGCGCCGCATACAGGAGCCCCCAAATATATAAAACAATTACTCACAAACATAAGCAACCTTATTGATAAGAATGTGGTCATTGCAGGGGACTTTAACACTCCACTTACAGAAATGGATAGATCATCTAGACACACAGTCAATAAAGAAACAAGGGTCCTGAATGACACATTGGATCCGATGGACTTGACAGATATATTTAGAACTCTGCATCCCAAAGCAACAGAATATACTTTCTTCTCGAGTGCACATGGAACATTCTCCAAGATAGATCACATACTGGGTCACAAAACAGCCCTTCATAAGTATACAAGAATTGAAATCATACCATGCATACTTTCAGACCACAATGCTATGAAGCTTGAAATCAGCCACAGGAAAAAGTCTGGAAAACCTCCAAAAGCATGGAGGTTAAAGAACACCCTACTAAAGAATGAATGGGTCAACCAGGCAATTAGAGAAGAAATTAAAAAATATATGGAAACAAACGAAAATGAAAATACAACAATCCAAACGCTTTGGGATGCAGCGAAGGCAGTCCTGAGAGGAAAATACATTGCAATCCAGGCCTATCTCAAGAAACAAGAAAAATCCCAAATACAAAATCTAACAGCACACCTAAAGGAAATAGAAGCAGAACAGCAAAGGCAGCCTAAACCCAGCAGAAGAAGAGAAATAATTAAGATCAGAGCAGAAATAAACAATATAGAATCTAAAAAAACTGTAGAGCAGATCAACGAAACCAAGAGTTGGTTTTTTGAAAAAATAAACAAAATCGATAAACCTCTAGCCAGGCTTCTCAAAAAGAAAAGGGAGATGACCCAAATAGATAAAATCATGAATGAAAATGGAATGATTACAACCAATCCCTCAGAGATACAAGCAATTATCAGGGAATACTATGAAAAATTATATGCCAACAAACTGGACAACCTGGAAGAAATGGACAAATTCCTAAACACCCACACGCTTCCAAAACTCATTCCCATTGTATATATGCCCCATATATACCCTCATATCCCATTGTATATATACCCCACATTTGCTTTATGTATTCCTCCATCAATGGATGCTTAGGTTTTTTCCATGTCTTTGCTATTATAAATTATGCTATAATGGATGTGAAGATGCAGTTATCTCTTCAAGACAGTGATTTTGTTTACTTTAGATATATACCCAAGTCATAATTTCTGGATCATATGTAGTTCCATTTTTAATTTTTTGAGGAACCTTCATACTCTTCACGTTGACTGCACCAATTTACACTTTCACTAGCAGTGCACGAGGCTTCCCTTTCCCCCACATCCTTACCAGTACTTTCTATCTCTTGTCTTTTTGATGATAGCCATTCTAACAGGTGTGGGGTGATACCTCATTGTGGTTTTGATTTACATTTCCCTGATGATTAGTGAGGATGAGCCACCTTTTAATGGACCTGTTGGCCATTTGAATATCTTCTTTGGAAAAATGTCTTTTCAGATATTTCACCCATTTTTAAATTGTGTTATTTGGTTTCTTTGTTATTGAGGTATATGAGTTCCTTATATAGTTTGGATATGAACCTCTTATAAGATATATGGTTTGTAAATATTTTCTTCCATTACATAGGCTGTCTTTTCATTTTGTTGATTCTTTTTTTATTATTATTATTCTCAAGTTAGTTAACATACAGTGTAGTCTTAGCTTCAAGAGTAGAACCCAGAGATTCATCTCTTACATATGACACCTAGTGCTCATCCTGAAAAGTGCCCTCCTCAGTGCCTGTCACCCATTTACCTCCCCTCCAAACCTCATCAACCTCAGTTTGTTCTCTGTATTTAAGGGTCTCTTATGGTTATTTTGCCATGCAGAGAAGCTTTTCAGTTTGATGTAGCCCTACTTATTTGTTTATTTTTTATGTTGTTGCTTGTGCTTTATAGGAGTCACATCCAAAAAATCATTCCCAAGAGCAACATCAAAGAGCTTTTTTCTCCGTTTCCCTTGGGAATTTTATGTATGATTTCAGGCCTTACATTTAATTCTTTAATTCATTTTGAGTTGATTTTTGTGAACAGTTTAAGACAGTGGTCTAATCTCACTCTTTGTCATATAAATATCCAATTTTCCTAACACCATTTAATGAAGACACTCTTTTCTCCATTGGGTATTCTAGGCTTGCTTGAATATTGTTGGCTTCTGTGTCAAATAGAAGTTGGCCATATATGTATGAGTTTGTATCTAAGCCCTTGATTCTCTTTCATTGGTCCAAGTGTGTGGTTTTATGCCAGTGCCATACTGTTTTGATTACTATAGCTTTATAATATGGTTTGAGGTAAAAAATTGTGATCCTCCAGCTTTACCCTTCTTTTGAGGATTGGTTTAGCTTTTGTGGTTCCAAATGAATTTTAGGATTATGTTTTATGTATGTGTAAAAAATGCCATTGGAATCTTAAGAATTACATTGAATCTATAGATGGCATTGCCTTAGTGTGGACATTTTAATGTTAATAATTCTTCTAATCTATGAACACAGGATATCTTTCTATTTGTGTCTCTTCCAAATTTACTCCTAAGTACTTTATAGTTTGTGATGCTGTTGTAAGTGACATTATTTTCTTCATTTCTTTTTCTGATAATTCATTGTTAGTATATAGAAACACCATTGATTTTTGTATGTTGATTTTGTATCCTGCATCTTTACTGAATTCATTCATTAAATTTAACAAGTTATTATTTTTTTTTTTGGTTGAGTCTTTAGGATTTTCTATACTTAAAATAATGTCATCTGCAAATAGACACACTTCTTTCTTTCTTTCTTTCTTTCTTTCTTTCTTTCTTTCTTTCTGATTCTGGTGACTTTTATTTCTTTTCTTGCCTAATTGTTCTAGCTAACACTTCTAGTACTATACTGAATAGGAGTGGTAAGAGTGAGCACTTGTCTTATTTCTGATTATAGAGGAAAAGCTTTCAACCTTTCACTATTACAGTATGATGTTAAGTATTGAGTATTGTCATACATGGCCTTTATTATGTTGAGATTCTTTCCTTCTCTACCTAATTTAGTGACAGCTTTTATCACGAATGGATGTTGAATTTTGTCATATGCTTTTTCTGCATCAATTGAGATGATCATGTGATTTTTATCTTTCATTCTATTAATGCAGTATGTCACATTTATTGATTCGCACATGTTGAAATACCTTTGCATCCTAGGGATGAATCCCACTTAATCATGCTATATTATCCTTTTAATGTGCTATTGAATTGGTTTGCTAGAATTTTGTTGAGAATTTTTGCATTTATATTCATCAGGGACATTGGCCTATAGTTTTAATTTTTTTGTAGTATCTTTGTCTGGCTTTGGTATCAGGGTAAATGCTACCTTGTAAATGAGTTTGGCAGTGTTCCCTTCTCTTAAATTTTTTGGGAAGAATTTGAGAAGGATTGGTATTAATTCTTCATTAAATGGTAAAAATTCAGCAATAAAACCATTTGTCCTGGACTTTTGGGGAAGAAGATTTTGATTATTGACTCAATATCCTTACTTGTTTTTGGTCTCTTCAGATTTTCTGTTTCTTCATGATTCAATCTCAGTAAGTTGTATGTTTCTAGGAATAATTTATCCGTTTCTTCTAGGTTGTCAATTTTGGGGTCTCTGCTCAGGCACCATTATAACCAGATCTGTAGGATGGACTATGCAACTTCCCAGGTGTTCTGGTTAGGCTTCTTGGTCAGATAAGGCTGGAAGCTATATTCATCCCTGGTCAGGACTTTGAATTTCCTTCCCAGCCCAGTCTCTATATCATAGGCTCCTTTGCTGATAAGTCTTATTGGCTGGGTACCTGAGTCAGGCAGGAGTATCCGTCAATATCCCTGGCCAGATAGTGCCACTAGCTCAGTTCTGCAGAGAGGCAGAGCCAATGAGTGGGCTCTTCACTCAGGCACTGCTGTAAGAGGGGCTGTAGGGTAATCTACACAGTCTCTGGGATGCTCTCAATAGGTTTTCTGGTCAGGCAGGACAGAGGACTATCTATACTCAGCAATAGGCAGGAGCCATGAATTTGCTTCCTCATCTGGATGGGGTGATAGAAGAGGCTCCAAGGTCAGAAAGGCTTATTGGCTCGGGACCCAACTCAAGCAGAATGGTTCCCTGGCCAGAGGGACCACCATCTTGGCTCTGCAGATGGGCAAAACCACTGTGTCAGATATCTACTCAGGCACTGCTGCTAGGAGAAACAATCTGCCAAGATCCACGTGCTGGTTAATGTAAGCCATGTTTCCCTTCTCCATCTCATTCTGATCTCAAATGGTTAAGACCCACGGATACCTCCCCCCCCCTCCCCAATACCTATGGGACAGGACCCAGGTGGGCCTTCCAGGAAGCAACCCCCAACTCTGGAGGAGCTGGATGTCTACCTTGGGCTCTCTTTTTCCCACCAGAGAAACCATAGCTCTGGGAAGCCCTCTCAGTGCAGCACTATACTAGCCTGGGAGAGGGGCAGTGCAGCCAGAGCATAGCTGATTGTCTTACCCTTCTAATGTGGTCCTTCTCAGTCTCTGTGGTTCAGGGAGATTCATCAGCCTCACAACCATATCCTGGTATTTTCACAATGGTGTCTTGTCTGTGGATACTTGCAAGATGGTCTTTTTGTGAGGGGGACTGAAGTCAGGAAAAACTTATGTCACCGTTTTGATGACATCACTCTCTATATATTTCAATATAAATGTAATTTTGTAATAATAAAATTAATTATAATTTAAAGTTAAAGAAAATTAAAATAAAATGCAAATTGGTCCATATCATTCCTGAACTTATAACCACTCAATGATTCTATATAACCTAGTAGATAAAGGCTAAGCTTCTTAAAATTACTTACAAATCCCTTAATAATCTGAGTCCAACCTACCTCTCTTGTATGAACTTTCCTTTCCCAAATCCATACTTTATTCTTCTGCAGTGCTGAACCGACTATAGTTCTCCATGCACTGCATATGTATATGTTGTATATGTTGTACCCAGGTGTGGTTTTACTTTATATTTCTCAGCCCCTCTTCCATGTAGAAGACTCTTTCTATGCATTCCCCTTTCCTTTAGTTAAAATCTGATATTTTAACTTGTCCAGGCACTACATACTCTATGATGTATACATTTAACAGTCTAGTTTGAATTAGTGGTTCCTATATGAGCTATGGCACTCATGGCTCACAGCAGTACCTGAAGTGCTACCAGAGAGCTGATAAATACCAATGATCCAGAAACACTGGAAAAATAGATCAGCTTAAATCCTTGAAATTCACAGATTTAATATAAGTATGTATAAAATTATGATATTAATGGAATTTATGTGGAATTTTCCATCAACATATATCCTTTGTATATGTTTTTTGGAGCTCATGACATTGATTACATGTCTCAATTGTCCCTTCTCTTCATAGCTAATGGAAAAGTTGATCTGAATAAAGTGATGGATGGCGTGAAAGCTGTCACAGGTGATTGAGAAGTTAATGTAAACATAGGATCCTAATTTTTACAGTACTGTTTTTCTTCATGCCTTAATTGCTAGGCTAATTCTATCATTTTTACCTCCTATTTGTTTAAGGTTTTCATAGCCAGTAGCCCAGAAATTGGAGAATTTTCTGATGTATTCTTCACGAATACGCTTCATTTTCCTTATTGTAAGACAGCCAAAACGTACAATAAAGGGTGAAATGAATCTTTGGAAAAGACCCTGGTAATTACTTAAAGGAGAGGTGATACATTCTTCATGTCAATAGAATTATGAAGATAAGCCATCTGCAGGTTGAAAATTGGCAAAAGAGATCTATAATACCCACTTTGTGTCATTGTCATTTTGAGTATGTTAGTCCAAGCCTCCCAAGAAGCAAAAGCCGGGGCAGGGTTAAACATGCCAGGACATTATTAGGGGAAATGCCTGCGTAAGAGAAAATAAGGAGGATGCCTGAAAGGCTGGGAGGCTGTCAGACTGCAGGGCAAATCTGGCACCAGGTGAAGGAAAGAGGAAGAAATGTTTGGGCGGAAGCATCCTAGATTGTCATGCAGTCTGAGGAGGGCCTGGCAAAAGTGCTTTCAAGAATCCTCTGGTTAGAATCACCATTCTGTATCTTCCAGGAACAGGGCTCCCCTAGTATCTTGGCTGCACTTGTGATTGGCCAGTGCCAATGATACATATGGCATTAGTGCAAAAAAACACAGGTTAATTTCAAAGCAGAAGGTGGGGCCCTTGGTTAATTATGTTCTCCATAGTTGGAACTCCTGTGGATACATTCTCATGACCGCCGTTGAGAGTGCCATCTCTCTCTTTCTTGTTTTTTTATTAAGTATAATTTATTGTCAAATTGGTTTCCATACAACACCCAGTGCTCATCCCAACAGGTGCCCTCCTTGATGCCCATCACCCACTTTCCCCTCTCCCCTACCCCCGATCACCCCTCAGTATTGTTCTCAGTATTTAAGAGTGAGAGTGCCATCTCTTATTAGCCTTTAGAAAGCTGGGGCACCTGGGTGGCTCAATCGGTTAAGCGTCTGACTTCAGCTCAGGTCACGATCTCATGGTCCGTGAGTTCAAGCCCTGCGTCGGGCTCTGGGCTGATGGCTCAGAGCCTGGAGCCTGCTTCTGATTCTGTGTCTCCCTCTCTCTCTCTCTGCCCCTCCCCCATTTATGCTCTGTCTCTCTCTGTCTCAAAAATAAATAAACTTATTTTAAAAAAAGGCAATTATGTTTCCATAAATGACATTATCTCCATGTATTTGGGCAGAGCTCAGTGATCATTACTTTCCCCAGCTCATAATCCTATTGTTTTAGCATCATAATTTAGTTTAATTATTTGCAATAATTTGATTGTACTTAAATTCCATGTATGTCATTGTTTTGATCTTTTTGTTAAGGAGAAAATGTTGATGTCAGTAGCGTTAAAGCTGTTCTGGGAAACATGGGGATCAAGCTCAAAGGTAAAGAATGCTTGGAGCTGGTGAAAACTCTTCCTTTTAAGGGTAAGCATTTTAAATATTGATGTATTCAAAGAGTGGTTTTTTTTAAGTTTATTTATTCATATTGAGAAGGTGAGAGCATGTGTGAGTTGGGGAGGAGCAGAGAGAGAGGGAGAGCGAGAGAATCCCAAGCAGGCTCCGCACTGTCAGCACGGAGCTGGACTCGGAGCTTGATCTCACAACCCGTGAGATATGACCTGAGCCAAAACCAAGAGTTGGATGCTTAATTAACTGCGCCACCCAGCTGTCCCCAAAAAGAAGTTTTAGATTTCTGCGTCTGCGAGAAGCTCTAAAATTACCTCCATTTCCTAAGTTCTAGGATATAGAAAATCCATTTCAAAAAAAAAAAAATGTTTTTTTAGAAAGTCCACTTATACCTGAAATGAATCCCTAGGTGGTTTTACTTTTAGATTAGGAAGCAGCATTTCCATTATGATGAGTCTTTTTATCAATAGGGAAAAACAAAAAAGGAAAAAACAAAGGTTAAACTGGGATTTGTGAAAGAAGAAAGGATTAATAATTGGAAGTGAATAAAGGCAGGATTGGGAAGAAGAACAGAGGTGTGCATGATGTGCTAAATTTCACCCAATTTTCTCTCAAATTTTATTAAAATAAGAGAAAACTCTCGAAAAGTCATTTTTCCTAATTTCTCTGTGATTTTCCACATTTCTCTGTGACTTAAATTCTGCCTTTTCTTACAGATGATGACAAGATCTTTCAAAACAGGTTGCTAGAAGTTGTGATGTCTCTAAAAGGTACGTGAGCGGCATAATGAGAGTGTAGACCAATATGGGATCCTTGCTTTTATACTGTTTCCAAGGTATCAGTGGTTGCTGCTATACTGATCGTATATACTGATTGCAAATTTATGCTCCCACTGAAGATCAAGCTTCACGGTAGCTGCTGATCTTTTACTTTATATCTAGGAAGAAAGCCTTCTACTTTCTCAAGATTCTTCCAAACTTTTCAAGAGAAAAAATACCAGATTTCAAGTTTGCATAGCAAAATGTGACAGACAAGAATTAGTACTGATTCAGGGAATTTAATCAGCTGCAGATAAATACTAAACTGGGAATTCAGTCATCAAAACCTATTGTTTAGAAGTAAAAAATGTTTGCCTCCAGAACTAGAATTCACTTAGCATTTATTCAATGATATTTAAAACTTTGTATTTTGTAGTCTGATCCCCAAGACAAATCTCACGAGAAGTGACCTTCGTTCTAATGTCATAGTTGACTTTCTCTATAGGCATAATAAGGTCCTTAGTCTCTTGTTCTAAAATTGCTGTGGTTTTTTTTTCTCCACATTTTAGAACAAGGATTATTAACCTTACTACTAAGGGGGGTCTGTGAATAGGCTTTAGAGAATATATGACCCCCCCTGAAATGATATGTAATCTTTGTGAACACTAGCATATAGCTCATGAAATTCACAACAGGGCATGTGTCTCTAAAAGGTTTATGAACCTCTTTTTTGAAGTTACATAATTTTCTTCATGGACTCTCTTTCCTTAGATGGGAAAGTCAATGTCAACGACTTGAACGCAATACTGGATAATATGGGAATCAAGCTCTCAGATAAGGAACTTGAGGCTCTGACTCAAAATCTCCCTGGTGATGGTGAGCAAGTTTCCAGATACCATAGTTCCATGTTGGGAGAGCTTGGACAATAAAGGTTGCGGGGAAAGGGCCCTTAGGAATGGTAATCTACACTGATAGTAAGAAGCTATAAATATGGGCAAAGCATGTAAAGAGCATATAAGCAGCCAGCTACCAAGTCACCGTGAAAACATTGCCCTTTGTATGAATGTCTTTTATGTTCTTTACCCATATTATGGTCACTAGAAGACAGTCTTCCACATTTTAAAAAGAAAAATGCAGGCCACTTAGATGACAGTACTTCTGAATTTCTTCCCATTACTAATGCATATAGCTTTGAAATAGTATAGAACTATAAGTAAAATTAATATTTTTGAAATGGCATGTTGTTATGTTTAGGCTTTTCTTTCTAGTATTAATGAAGCCAATGAAAACTGAGTAAATTAATAGCCTAGAAAGATATTCTTCAGTAAATAGTTCTTAAGTAAGCATATATAAAGTACTTAAGATAATGCCTGGCACATAGTAAGTTAGGATTTATTATATTTACTCCGACATTGTCTTTCACAATATTTCATGAGTCTTTTATATCTCATTATGACTTTAATTTTCTTCTACAGTTGATAGGAGGACTTCTCCTAAAACACCGATGAAGGAACTGCAAACTTTTACAGGTAAATGAGAAGTTGATGTAAATCTAGGGTTTCAGTCCTTTATAATAGTTTTTTTCAGTGGTATTTCTGGTATCTTATAAATTCTGATGTTTTATTTTTAAATATATGAATCATGGATTGACATTAGGAAAGTTTCTACACTAGGATACAAGACTATATGTCAATTTTAAATCCTAAGTTTTCTGTTACTTGTGCAAGTAATATGCTTCGGGTCACAAATGTTTAAATGAAAAATATCTAGAAATGTATAGAAAATGGCATGGTGAAGCTTAGAAATGATCAAGATAATGTATTCCTGATATCATCAATAATTCTTACCAAAGCAAATGTTTTTGAAGAATAATTTATATAAGAATCTGCGTTATCTTAATTCACTCATCAGATTTTATTCTGAAAGTTGTTTTTTTCCAGCTTTAGGAAAAATGGTCTTCAATTTATAATAAATGTGGTATTTTATTACCATAAGATACCATAAGATACGCTCATAAAGATATGCTTTATTACCATAAGATATGCTCAAGGGTTCTGCAATTGAGAATATCTTCGCCTAACACCTCATCTTGAAATTAGGATATCATTAAACTTCATAGTACATATTTTACAACTTGATATAATACCAGAGTTCCGAAAGCTTATATGTCTATTGTTCCCTCTCTTAAAAGATGAGAAGGTTGATTCTAATAACCTGAAAATTTTCCTGGGAAGCCTGGGGATTGAGCTCACAGATCAGGAAAAAGAGAAGCTACTGAAAACACTGCCAATTGATGGTGAGATTGATAGAGGTGTCATGGAGGTCTTTTGTTGGTCTTTAGGTCTGTGCAAATATTTTCAACTTTGTTTCTATTTATTTTTCCCCAAAAGTATAAAAGAAAAAATATTAAATTGAGTTATAAGTATATAGCAACCTGTCACTGTCGCTTAGAATTTATATTGGAAGTTAAATAACCCTTTAGACAAGAGTTGACATTAACAGATAAACATATTGTTACCTATCAAGCTACTAATTTGTTCATATCATGAGAAGAGAAAAAAAAAGAAAGATTGGAGATCCATGAAAAAAAAATAAAGATGGGAAGCAGAAATTTAAAAGCAAAGGGAAGCTATACTCATGTTTGAGCAAGGAGACTTCCTCAGGTACTGGAATAAAGAGGTTTGTCACAAGGAGAGAGGTTTCTGTTTCCAACCTTCATTATATCAGATGAAATAAACTAAAAATTAGAGACAACTCTTCTTAAAATGTTATTTTTGAAATTGTTTATTTAAATTATTATTTATTTCACACCATTTTTGCGATTTCATGTTAATTTCCCCATTGCATGAATTATGGCTTTTCTTACAGCTGCTGGAAAGGTATATCACAACAGGTTGCTAAAGGGTGTGAAATCTCTCAATGGTGAGTAAGACCTAATTAAAAGTCATACTGTCTGACATTCCCCAACTTGACAATTTTATTCCAATTATGAATCCTGGCTCCTCACTTTGGTATCATTCCTTATTTATGATTCTTGCAGTCTACCCACATTTTAACTGATAACAGCGTATATTTTATCTTGTAGGAAGTTCCATATGGAACTTGCATTTTTTTTCAACTCTGTACACCCCTTCTCTATGCACGAAAAAATCACTTCACCTTAAACAAACAAACATAATAAATAAATAAATAGAAAGTTGATATGCATGCAGAATTTTGGCATAATACACTTTTTTTTCATGTTCCTACCTTCTATCTTTCCTAAGGGGGAAAGGTTCATGTAAATAACCTGGACAACACCCTTAAAAAATTGGGACTTGAGCTCACGGAAGAGGAACTTGCAAAGCTGTCAAAAAATCTACAAGTTGATGGTGAACACTACAGATGACCTCAGGCCGTTTTTTAATTTTTCCTTTATATCTGATATGTTTGAAAATAGATTTAATTGACAGATACATGTTAGAAAGCTTGGAGGAGAGCCCAATTTTATTTTTTTTACTGAAGTCTTTAATTTTAATTCCAATATAGTTAACATAGAAAATTATATTATTTCAGGTATATAATATATTAACAATTCTATATATATGTGATAAGTATACTCTTTAGTCCCCATCACCTGTTTCACCCATTCCCGCACCCACCTCCCCTCTGGTAACTACCAGTTTGTTCTCTATAGTTAAGAGTCTACTTCTTGGTTTGTCTCTCTCTTCTTTTTTTTTTCTTTGTTTACTCATTTTGTTTCTTAAATTTCACATATGAGTGAAATCATATAGTATTTGTCTTTAACATTTCTCTTAGCATTATACTCTTTAGCTCCATCCATGTTGTTGCAAATGGCAAGATTCCATTCTTTTTTAAGGCTGAATAATACTCCATCATACACACACACACACACACACACACACACACACATGTTCTACGTCTTTATCCATTCATCTATTGATGGACACTTGGAGGAGAGCCCAATTTTAAAGTCAGAATAAATCTTGGATCTTCATTACAATTAACCTAAAACAGCATCACCTCTCCGTAAATATACCAAAAACTGCAGAGGGTGCTGTCAGGACTCTAATAGTCTAAACAATAAGAAAGCAAAATAATAGGGATCTGAAAATCTATTTATAGAGAAGTCAACAAGCCATTCTTCTATCTATCCTCCTGTCTAATGAAATCTTCATTCGAAAACGTGTTCAAAGATTTTTATCATAGTGCATGAGACCTTCAAGCTCCATCTGCCTGTGTGGACATATCTTCTCTCATTTTTCTACTGTTCCAGCCATGTTGAGCTGCTTGTAGTTTTACCCACATAGCATGATGTCCCTGGACATTTTTCTCAACTTCTCCTCCATGTGAAGGCTCTTCCATCCTTCCATATTTCGTATCAACTGCTCTGATACATTAATGTAGTTCACACACATCTCCTGCAGGAAGCAATCTTAGAACATACCAAGCTGGATTAGTGGTCCCTTCCTCAGCTGTTTGTGGGTACATGAAGTAAAGTTACCAGAATACCTGGCCAACTCCAATAGTATCTTCAGCTATGGCTTATAATGGCATCCAAAATACTAGGAAGAGCACACTTTTCCTGACCCAGTTTCTAGTATACAAGAGACCTTTGTATTGATGGAGATCATCTTAACCCTGAGATCCAGGCATTTTCTAAATGGTCTCAGGTAAAATGAAGATGTAAGGAATTTTTAATGGAATTGTTTCCTTAAAATATATGTCTTAAATTTGTCTTCTGGGCTTCTGACATTATTTTCATTGTGCCTTTTCTTGTAGCTAATGGAATGGTTGGTCTGAAAGAGGTGATGGATGGAGTAAAAGCTACTACAGGTAAGAGAGAAATTATGAATCTAAAACATTTAGTATTTATAATAATTACATTTCATCATTATTCCTCAATTGCCATATTAGTTATGGCATTTATTTCTTGGTTCATTAAATTACTAGCAACTCATTTGTTTTCTGGTATATTTTTTATTTGTATATTTTGTTCTTCTCTTTTTTAGAATGGCCAAACTCTGTACTAGTGAAATAATATATGAAGTAAAATTTTGATAAAGACTACAGATAACTGACAAAAAATGAGACTAACAGATCTTACCTTATTTTATACATTTATTTGAATAAGTAATTTATAATATTCCAATTGAATAGCAGATACATAATGTAAATCTCACAGGGTTCAGAGTTGCCTTGCCATTGTCATTGTGACTGTGACTTCTTTTATTAGCACTTAGAGATCAAATTCTTTTTCTGTGAAAGTCATCGTCAGTATATTTGGAGAGGTCTCATTGGCCTATGCTCTTTATTCTGTACCGATTCAATCTATATAGCCATAGATTAATTTTCCCTGTTTGGAGTCATTAGATGATCCTTTAAATTCGTATATGTAATGATGTCTATTTTTTTAAGGAGGGGAGGTTGATGTCAAAGATGTGAAAGCTATTCTGAAAAACATGGGAATAGAGTTCACAGATAAGGAACGTTTGAAGCTGCTGAAAAATCTGCCTTTCAATGGTAGGCATTTATATACTGATGTGACCTTAAAGTGTTCTTTGAAGCTTTTAAAGATTTTTTAATTTAAATTCCAGTTAGTTAACATACAGTGTAATACTAGTTTCAGGTGTACAATTTGGTGATTCAACACATCCACACATCACCCTGTGCTCATCTCAAGTGCCCTCCTTCATCCCCATCACCCGTGTCACCCTTCCCTCACCATCTTCCCCTCTGGTGACCATCAGTTTGTTCCCTATAGTTAGGAGTCTGTTTCTTGGTTTGCCTTTCTTTTTTACCCCGTGTTTGTTTTGTCCCCTCTTAAGCTTTTTTTTTTTTTTTTTAGAAACTCAAACTATCCCCATTTGCTAAGATGCAACAGTAAATAAACAAGCAAATGCCAAACAAAATAATTTAAATGTTCACTTATTGTAGAGGGAAATTTCCATCTATGCAGTTTAACTCTCTGTTTTGGAATAATCATCCCCATGATGCTGACTCATGCCATCAAGGGGACTACATTTCTGAGGCTACCCTTACCTTTTTAGATACCTATAGGCAGTTGTGGGAAGCAACCAAGGGAAAGAAGTGGTGTTAGACCGGAAGGGGATAAAAGGTCAGAGGTGATATTTTCCAAAAAAGCTGTGCATGTTATAGAGTGCCTTGTATGCTAAATTTTAGATAGACTTACCATATTATAAACTTTCCCTAATTTTCTCTCAAACTTTATTTTAATGAGGGAAGTTTCTAGGGCAAATCATGAAAATCTCAGTTTTACTAGAGTTTTAGTGAATAGCCACATCATTTCTCTATGACCTTAATTGTGTTCTTTTTTATAGATGATAACAAGGTCTTTAAAAACAGGTTGCTAGATGGTGTGAAGTCCCTTAAAGGTGAGTGAGAAACATAATAAGAATACAAATGAATATGAGATCTTCATTTTATACTGTTTCCAAGATATGAATTTGAATGCTGCCATCTGTCATATGTACTGATTGCAAATGTATGCTTTTTTGGACCTCAATCTTTATTTTAGCAGTTGAATCTGATGTTCTATCTTGGAAGTAAAGCACCACACTTTCTTGTCATATTCGAAATTTTCAGGAAGAGAAATATCAAATTTCATGTTTACATGGGAAAAAATATAAATGATTAGCAGTGATTCAGAGAACTTAATAAATAGAAAAAACTAAATTGGAAGTTCATTCATCAAAAGTCAACCTACTATTGTTTAGAACTACATAATGTTTGCCTCCAGTACCAGAATTCCCTAAGCATTCATTGAACATCATTTTTTTCAACCAGATTTTTTTTAATTCATTAAGAAAATTGAGGCTGGCAAGAGTGATAGCCCTCAGCTTTACATCTTCAATCCCTCCCTATTCAGGTATCTTTAAGCACACCCATGTTAGTATAAAGGATGAGTGAGAAGTCCCTCTTCCTCCTCAAAGCTTACCAGGATGCCCTTGACTCCACTGTCTCCCATATCTTTTAAGACCTTGCCCCACTGGCCATTTTCAACCTCTTCAGCCCATTTACATGTTCAACATACACCATCCTATAAAATAAGCAAACTAGAACTCTCCACACCCCTTTTTGGCCACAACTCAATCTCTTTCTTCCCTTTTTCATCCATTTCTTGAGAGACTTTTCTGTACTCTGAGCCCATATTTCTGTACCTAATTCTCAAACTAATTTCAGTATTAAATGCCATTTAAAACCTTGTGTTTCTGTAGGCTGGTCCCCAAGACAAGTCTCAAGGGAAGTAGCCATAGTTCTAAATTTGTAATTGACTGCTTAAAATATTTTGTCTCTGTGCTAAAATTGTTGAACATTAATTTATTTTTTTCACTTTAGAGCAAACATTTTCTGTTTGGTCCGAAGCAAATTTTGTGAATAATGATCTACTGCTTAAGAAATTCACAATGGGATATGTGTATCAAAAAAGTGTAAGAACTTCTCTTTTGAAGTCATTTAATATTCTTTATGGACTGTCACTTTTCTTAGGTGGGAAGGTCAATATGAACAACCTGGGCACTGTTCTGAACAACCTGGGGATAAAGCTTGCAGATACGGAACTTAAAGATCTGGCTGAAAACATGCATGTTGGTGGTAAGCATATTATCATATATACTAGTTAACCCTAGAGAGAGGTTAATTACAAGAAACTTGGGTGGGGGGGGGGAATGCCCTTTTTCATAGGGAAAAGGGAAGGCCCAAGAGCAGTGTGAGACACCATATCAATGACTAAAACACAGAGAATGTCATTTGAGGTTATGAGTATCCAGTTAACAAAGTCAAAATTAAACCAGTTTTTTATATGTGTGATATGTATGACTTTTATGTTCTCTGTAAGTATCATGTTTAGTAGTTGAGTCTTTCCAGTTTTGAATACAAGAATGCAGATTCTTTAGACACATTCACTTCTAAGTAACTTCCCCTTACTAACACAAATAAATTTGAGATATTATAGGCCAAACTGCACCATTGCGATAGCGTGGTTTTCATGTTTAGAATTTTCTTGTTATTCATGCTTGTCTTAGAATAAAAGTTGAGTAGAATAATAATCTAAAAAGTGTGTTCAAAAATATTTGTTTAAATAAATATTAGCAATTATGATGGGGCCTGACACATAGTTAAGTGCAACTGTTATAGTTCTTCCCATGTTTTCCCACAAACTTTTGTATTATATCTAGAATGTAATATTTGAAGTCTATATAATATATGAGATCCATAATATATGGGATCTATAATATACTGCGATTTTATCTTCTCTTATAGTTGATGAGAAAATTCCTCTAGAAACACTGATGGAAAACATCACAGATTTTACAGGTGACTGAAAAGTTACTATAAAATTAGGATTCCAATTATCTACATTAAATTTTGGTTTTTGCTAATATTTCCTGGTACTTCATCACTGACTTGTAAATTCTGGCATTTCTCTATATTTATTAATGAAATATTTGCTTCTAGTGTTACATGTATTGATATAAAATTATCTGATTTTGCAATGAAATTACCATACTATTTCTTGCTTTCAAATTCTACAATCTCTGTTGTTTATGCCAATAATGTAATTCACTTCGCCAGTGTTTAATAACCACAGTATAGAATGGCACAGCAAATTAGAGAGTGAAGCCTAAAATTGATGGAAGTAATGAATTTATTGTATTTATCATATAATTCTTATTTTTTAAATTAAAATACTTTTTCAAAGAAAAATTCATATAAGCATCTATTTTTTTAATTAATAGATCAAATTTCAATCTGAAAGTAGTCTGTCCTGATTTTAGAAGACTCTCTTGTTCACATTAAGAAAATAAATTTGACCTATCATCTACATTGATTCTGTAGTTGAAAATGTTTGTTTGTTTTTATTACTGTAGTTTTCAGTCTGAAAACAAGGAGATGGTATTAATTATCCTAAAATAACTTTTTTCATTAGAAATAATTACTATTATCTGGAGGCGCCTGGGTGGCTCAGTCGGTTAATCGTCCGACTTCAGCTCAGGTCATGATCTCGCAGCTTGTGAGTTCAAGCCCCGCATCAGGCTCTGTGCTGACAGCTCAGGGCCTGGAGCCTGCTTCAGATTCTGTGTCTCCCTCTCTCTCTGCCCCTTGCCCACTTGCTCTCTCTCTCAAAAATAAGTGATAAAACATTTAAAAACTTTAAAAAAAAAGAAATGATTACCGCTATCTGAAATGAAGATGTATACCAAATTTCTTATTTTCAAAGGTGAGAAGATTGAATCTAGTGAGCTAAAAAATGTTCTGGGAAATCTCGGAATTGAGCTCACAGATAAGGAACTAGAGAAGCTGCTGAAAATCCTGCCAATTGATGGTGAGTCATACAAGTGTCTGTGGGAGCTTCCAGGGAAATTAGATTTTTACAGATCTGCATGAAAAGTTTCACTTCTTCTCAAACATGATGGAACATTTTTAAAAAACTAAAATGTAAGCTACATCTTAAAACAGTAAGTGTCGTTTAGAGTTTATTTTAGAAGCCAAGCAACTCCTTAGATGTAAGTTGCCATCAGAGCCAACAAATGTCTACTGTCACCCTTCGGGGCTTATACCATAAGAAGGAAAAAGAGAGGGATAAGCGGGCAATGGAAGAAATTAAAAATAAAAGAATTAAAAAGAAAGGAAAGAGATATTTGTACAGTACAGTAGGCCCACTCAAGGGGACCAGCTTATCATATTGAAAAAGCCTTCTCTTCCTTAATTTCACTGTTCTATAAAGATGAAAATTTTAGGTGAAACATTTTTTAAAAAATTTTTAATGTTTATTTTTTTTTGAGAGACACAGAGTGATAGAGCACGAGCAGGGGAGGGGCAGAGAGAGAGAGGGAGACACAGAATCCGAAGCAGGCTCCAGACTCTGAGTTGTCAGCACAGAGCCTGACGCGAGGCTCAAACTCACAAACTGCGAGATCACGACCTGAGCCGAAGTCAGACGCTTAGCCACCTGAGTCATCCAGGCACCCCATAAGTGAAATATTTATAATGGTACTACTGAGTTATCATCCACATATTGTACAAGTAACCCAATATAGCATACAATTAAGTGAATTCTGATGTATTCACCACATTCATCACAACAATCAATTTTAGAACATTTTTATTATCCCAGAAAGATATTCCATACCTATTAACAGTCACCTCCCAATTTCTCCATCTCCCTCAGCCCTGGGCAACCACTAATCTATTTTCTGTCTCCATCAGTTTCCCTATTCTGGATATTCCACATAAATAGAATCATATAATATGTGGTCCGTAGTGACTAGTTTCACTTAACATAATGTTTTCCAGGTTTATCTCTGTCCTGTTATGTATTAATACAGTTGATGCTTGAACAACACAGGGGTAAAGAGCGCTGACTCCCTGTGCAGTCAAAAATCTGTGTATAACTTTTGACTCTCCAAAAACTTAACTGCTAATTGCTTACTGATGACCAGAAGCCTAACTGATAACATAAAGTCAATTAACATACATTTTGTTGTTATATGTATTATATACCCTATTCTTACAATAGGTAAGCCAGAGAAAATAAAATGCTAATAAGAAAATCATAAGGTGGGGCACCTGGGTGGCTCAGTCAGTTAAGCGTCTGACTTGAGCTCAGGTCATGATCTCATGGTTTGTGGGCTCGAGCCCTGCATCAGGATCTGTGCTGACAGCTCTCTCTCAAAACTAAATCAACATTAAAAAAATAATTTAAGAAAATCCTAAGGAAGAGGAAATACATTTACAGTGCTATACTATAAAAAAAAAACCACGTATAAATGGACCTGCACAGTTCAAACCTCTGTTTTTCTAAAGTCAACTGTACTTTGTTTCTTTTCACTGCTGAAAAATAGGCTATTCTATGGATATAACACATTTTATTTATCCATTCATCGGTTGATACGCATTTGGATTGTTTCCACATTTTAGCTATTATGAATAATTCTCCTATGAACGTTCATGTACAAGTTTTTACATGGGTATATATTTTCATTTGTCTTGGGTATATACCTAAGAGAGAAATTGTTGGGTCATATGGTAATTCTGTGTTTCACCTTTTGAGGAAGTGCAGGCTGTTTTCCAAAGAGGCTGCATTACTTTCCATTTCCACCAGCGGTGCATCAGAGTTCCAGTTCCTCCACATCCTGGTCAACACTTGTTACTTCTGTCCTTTGATAATATCTTAGTGGGTATGAGGTGGTATCTTATCTGGTTTCGACTTGCATTACCCTGATTGCTAATGATGTTAAGCATCTTTTCATGTGAATATTGGCTAAACGTATACCTCCTTTGGAGAAAAATCCACTCATAACCCTCATCCGTTTTTAAATTTGGTTATCTTCTTATTATTGAATCGTAGAAGTTCTTTATACATTCTAGATACAAGTCCCTTATATTTTCTAGATATAAGTTCCTTATCAGATACATGATTGCAAAAGTTTTCTCCTGTCCTGTGAATTATCTTTTTACTTTCTTGACAGTGTTCCTTGATGCACAAAAGATTTTTAACTTTGATGATGTCCAGGGTATAACTTTTTCTTTTGTTGCTTGTGTTTGGGTGTCATATATTAAAAAAATGTCTAATCTAAGGTTAAGAAAATTTACAGTTATGTTTTCTTTCAACATTTTTATAGTTTTAACACTTATAATTAGGTCTTTGATCCATTTTGAGTTACTTTTTGTATAAAATGTGAGATAGGGATCCAAAAGAATATTCTCTTTGCATGTGACTGTCCAGTTGTCCCAGCACCATTTATTAAAAACACTGTTCTTTCTTCATTGAATGTGCAAGTACCTTTGTCAAAAATCAGCTGACCAAACATTGGAAGGTTTATTTCTGGATTGTAAATTCTATTCCATTAATCTATATATCTAGTTTTATGCCAGTACCTCCCTGTCTTGATTATTGTCACTTTGTAGTTTAAACTGAAAAGTGTGAGTCCCCTACTTCTTTTTCCTTTTTAAGATTATTTTTGCTTTTTGGAGCCTGAGCTTTACCATATGAATATTAGGACCAGCTCATCAGTTTCTGCAAACAAACCAGCTGGAATTTTTTATAAGAATGTATTGACTCCATGGATCAGTTTAGGGAATATTGTCACATTCACAGTATTAAGTCTTCCAATCCATAAACATAGGATGTCTTTTCATTTATTTAGGTCTTATTTAATTTCTTTCTATAATGGTTTATAGTCTCCAGAGTATAAGTTTTGTACTTCTTTTGTTAAAATTATTCTTTTTTTTTTTTTTTTACATAGTTCTTTTTTTTTTTTATTTTTTTTTTATTTTTTTTATTTTTTAATATATGAAATTTACTGTCAAATTGGTTTCCATACAACACCCAGTGCTCATCCCAAAAGGTGCCCTCCTCAATACCCATCACCCACCCTGCCCTCCCTCCCACCCCCCATCAACCCTCAGTTTGTTCTCAGTTTTTAACAGTCTCTTATGCTTTGGCTCTCTCCCACTCTAACCTCTTTTTTTTTTTTTTTTTTTTTTTTTCCTTCCCCGCCCCCGTGGGTTTCTGTGATGTTTCTCAGGATCCACATAAGAGTGAAACCATATGGTATCTGTCTTTCTCTGTATGGCTTATTTCACTTAGCATCACACTCTCCAGTTCCATCCATGTTGCTACAAAAGGCCATATTTCATTTTTTCTCATTGCCACGTAGTATTCCATTGTGTATATAAACCACAATTTCTTTATCCATTCATCAGTTGATGGACATTTAGGCTCTTTCCATAATTTGGCTATTGTTGAGAGTGCCGCTATAAACATTGGGGTACAGGTGCCCCTATGCATCAGTACTCCTGTATCCCTTGGATAAATTCCTAGCAGTGCTATTGCTGGGTCATAGGGTAGGTCTATTTTTAATTTTCTGAGGAACCTCCACACTGCTTTCCAGAGCGGCTGCACCAGTTTGCATTCCCACCAACAGTGCAAGAGGGTTCCTGTTTCTCCACATCCTCTCCAGCATCTATAGTCTCCTGATTTCTTCATTTTGGCCACTCTGACTGGCGTGAGGTGGTATCTGAGTGTGGTTTTGATTTGTATTTCCCTGATAAGGAGCGACGTTGAACATCTTTTCATGTGCCTGTTGGCCATCCGGATGTCTTCTTTAGAGAAGTGTCTATTCATGTTTTCTGCCCATTTCTTCACTGGGTTATTTGTTTTTCGGGTGTGGAGTTTGGTGAGCTCTTTATAGATTTTGGATACTAGCCCTTTGTCCGATGTGTCATTTGCAAATATCTTTTCCCATTCCGTTGGTTGCCTTTTAGTTTTGTTGGTTGTTTCCTTTGCTGTGCAGAAGCTTTTTATCTTCATAAGGTCCCAGTAATTCACTTTTGCTTTTAATTCCCTTGCCTTTGGGGATGTGCCGAGTAAGAGATTGCTACGGCTGAGGTCAGAGAGGTCTTTTCCTGCTTTCTCCTCTAAGGTTTTGATGGTTTCCTGTCTCACATTCAGGTCCTTTATCCATTTTGAGTTTATTTTTGTGAATGGTGTGAGAAAGTGGTCTAGTTTCAACCTTCTGCATGTTGCTGCCCAGTTCTCCCAGCACCATTTGTTAAAGAGACTGTCTTTTTTCCATTGGATGTTCTTTCCTGCTTTGTCAAAGATGAGTTGGCCATACGTTTGTGGGTCTAGTTCTGGGGTTTCTATTCTATTCCATTGGTCTATGTGTCTGTTTTTATGCCAATACCATGCTGTCTTGATGATGACAGCTTTGTAGTAGAGGCTAAAGTCTGGGATTGTGATGCCTCCTGCTTTGGTCTTCTTCTTCAAAATTACTTTGGCTATTCGGGGCCTTTTGTGGTTCCATATGAATTTTAGGATTGCTTGTTCTAGTTTCGAGAAGAATGCTGGTGCAATTTTGATTGGGATTGCATTGAATGTGTAGATAGCTTTGGGTAGTATTGACATTTTGACAATATTTATTCTTCCAATCCATGAGCAGGGAATGTCTTTCCATTTCTTTATATCTTCTTCAATTACCTGCATAAGCTTTCTATAGTTTTCAGCATACAGATCTTTTACATCTTTGGTTAGATTTATTCCTAGGTATTTTATGCTTCTTGGTGCAATTGTGAATGGGATCAGTTTCTTCATTTGTCTTTCTGTTGCTTCGTTGTTAGTGTATAAGAATGCAACTGATTTCTGCACATTGATTTTGTATCCTGCAACTTTGCTGAATTCATGTATCAGTTCTAGCAGACTTTTGGTGGAGTCTGTCGGATTTTCCATGTATAATATCATGTCATCTGCAAAAAGCGAAAGCTTGACTTCATCTTTGCCAATTTTGATGCCCTTGATTTCCTTTTGTTGTCTGATTGCTGATGCTAGAACTTCCAGCACTATGTTAAACAACAGCGGTGACAGTGGGCATCCCTGTCGTGTTCCTGATCTCAGGGAAAAAGCTCTCAGTTTTTCCCCGTTGAGGATGATGTTAGCTGTGGGCTTTTCATAAATGGCCTTTATGATCTTTAAGTATGTTCCTTCTATCCCGACTTTCTCGAGGGTTTTTATTAAGAAAGGGTGCTGGATTTTGTCAAAGGCCTTTTCTGCATCGATTGACAGGATCATATGGTTCTTCTCTTTTTTTTTGTTAATGTGATGTATCACGTTGATCGATTTGCGAATGTTGACCCAGCCCTGCATCCCAGGAATGAATCCCACTTGATCATGGTGAATAATTCTTTTTATATGCTGTTGAATTCGATTTGCTAGTATCTTATTGAGAATTTTTGCATCCATATTCATCAGAGATATTGGCCTGTAGTTCTCTTTTTTTACTGGGTCTCTGTCTGGTTTAGGAATCAAAGTAATACTGGCTTCATAGAATGAGTCTGGAAGTTTTTCTTCCCTTTCTATTTCTTGGAATAGCTTGAGAAGGATAGGTATTATCTCTGCTTTAAACGTCTGGTAGAACTCCCCTGGGAAGCCATCTGGTCCTGGACTCTTATTTGTTGGGAGATTTTTGATAACCGATTCGATTTCTTCGCTGGTTATGGGTCTGTTCAAGCTTTCTATTTCCTCCTGATTGAGTTTTGGAAGAGTGTGGGTGTTTAGGAATTTGTCCATTTCTTCCAGGTTGTCCAATTTGCTGGCATATAATTTTTCATAGTATTCCCTGATAATTGTTTGTATCTCTGAGGGATTGGTTGTAATCATTCCATTTTCATTCATGATTTTATCTATTTGGGTCATCTCCCTTTTCTTTTTGAGAAGCCTGGCTAGAGGTTTGTCAATTTTGTTTATTTTTTCAAAAAACCAACTCTTGGTTTCGTTGATCTGCTCTACAGTTTTTTTAGATTCTATATTGTTTATTTCTGCTCTGATCTTTATGATTTCTCTTCTTCTGCTGGGTTTAGGCTGCCTTTGCTGTTCTGCTTCTATTTCCTTTAGGTGTGCTGTTAGATTTTGTATTTGGGATTTTTCTTGTTTCTTGAGATAGGTCTGGATTGCAATGTATTTTCCTCTCAGGACTGCCTTCGCTGCGTCCCAAAGCGTTTGGATTGTTGTATTTTCATTTTCGTTTGTTTCCATATATTTTTTAATTTCTTCTCTAATTGCCTGGTTGACTCACTCATTTGTTAGTAGGGTGTTCTTTAACCTCCATGCTTTTGGAGGTTTTCCAGACTTTTTCCTGTGGCTGATTTCAAGCTTCATAGCATTGTGGTCTGAAAGTATGCATGGTATAATTTCAATTCTTGTAAACTTATGAAGGGCTGTTTTGTGACCCAGTATATGATCTATCTTGGAGAATGTTCCATGTGCACTCGAGAAGAAAGTATATTCTGTTGCTTTGGGATGCAGAGTTCTAAATAGATCTGTCAAGTCCATCGGATCCAATGTATCATTCAGGGCCCTTGTTTCTTTATTGACCGTGTGTCTAGATGATCTATCCATTTCTGTAAGTGGGGTGTTAAAGTCCCCTGCAATGACCACATTCTTATCAATAAGGTTGCTTATGTTTATGAGTAATTGTTTTATATATCTGGGGGCTCCGCTATTTGGCGCATAGACATTTATAATTGTTAGCTCTTCCTGATGGATAGACCTTGTGATTATTATATAATGCCCTTCTTCATCTCTTGTTACAGCCTTTAATTTAAAGTCTAGTTTGTCTGATATAAGTATGGCTACTCCAGCTTTCTTTTGGCTTCCAGGAGCATGATAAATAGTTCTCCATCCCCTCACTCTCAATCTAAAGGTGTCCTCAGATCTAAAATGAGTCTCTTGTAGACAGCAAATAGATGGGTCTTGCTTTTTTATCCATTCTGATACCCTATGTCTTTTAGTTGGCGCATTTAATCCATTTACATTCAGTGTTATTATAGAAAGATATGGGTTTAGAGTCATTGTGATGTCTGTATGTTTTATGCTTGTAGTGATGTCTCTGGGACTTTGTCTCACAGGATCCCCCTTAGGATCTCTTGTAGGGCTGGTTTCGTGGTGACAAATTCCTTCAGTTTTTGTTTGTTTGGGAAGACCTTTATCTCTCCTTCTATTCTAAATGACAGACTTGCTGGATAAAGGATTCTCGGCTGCATATTTTTTCTGTTTAGCACACTGTAGATATCGTGCCAAGCCTTTCTGGCCTGCCAAGTTTCAAAGGAGAGATCAGTCACGAGTCTTATAGGTCTCCCTTTATATGTGAGGGCACGTTTATCCCTTGCTGCTTTCAGAATTTTCTCTTTATCCTTGTATTTTGCCAGTTTCACTATGATATGTCGTGCAGAAGATCGATTCAAGTTACGTCTGAAGGGAGTTCTCTGTGCCTCTTGGATTTCAATGCCTTTTTCCTTCCCCAGTTCAGGGAAGTTCTCAGCTATAATTTGTTCAAGTACCCCTTCAGCACCTTTCCCTCTCTCTTCCTCCTCTGGGATACCAATTATGCGTATATTATTTTTTTTTTAGTGTATCACTTAGTTCTCTAATTTTCCCCTCATACTCCTGGATTTTTTTATCTCTCTTTCTTTCAGCTTCCTCTTTTTCCATAACTTTATCTTCTAGTTCACCTATTCTCTCCTCTGCCTCTTCAAGCCGAGCCATTGTGGTTTCCATTTTGTTTTGCATTTCGTTTAAAGCGTTTTTCAACTCCTCGTGACTGTTCCTTAGTCCCTTGATCTTTATGGCAAGAGATTCTCTGCTGTCCTGCATACTGTTTTCAAGCCCAGCGATTAATTTTATGACTATTATTCTAAATTCACTTTCTGTTATATTATTTAAATCCTTTTTGATCAGTTCATTAGCTGTTGTTATTTCCTGGAGATTCTTCTGAGGGGAATTCTTCCGTTTGGTCATTTTGGAGAGTCCCTGGCGTGGTGAGGACCTGCAGTGCACTTCCCCTGTGCTGTGGTGTATAACTGGAGTTAGTGGGCGGGGCCGCCGTCCGACCCGATGTCTGCCCCCAGCCCACTGCTGGGGCCACAGTCAGACTGGTGTGTGCCTTCTCTTCCCCTCTCCTAGGGGCGGGATTCACTGTGGGGTGGCGTGTCCCGTCTGGGCTACTTGCACACTGCCAGGCTTGTGTTGCTGGGGATCTGGCGTATTAGCTGGGGTGGGTAGGCAAGGTGCACGGGGGCTGGAGGGGCAGGCTTAGCTCGCTTCTCCTTAGGTGATCCACTTCAGGAGGAGCCCTGTGGCAGCGGGAGGGAGTCAGATCCGCTGCCGGAGGTTTGGCTCCGCAGAAGCACAGAGTTGGGTGTTTGCGCGGAGCGAGCAAGTTCCCCAGCAGGAACTGGTTCCCTTTGGGATTTTGGCTGGGGGATGGGCGGGGGAGATGGCGCTGGCGCCTTTGTTCCCCGCCAAGCTGAGCTCTGCCGTCCGGGGGCTCAGCAGCTCTCCCTCCCTTTGTCCTCCAGCCTTCCCGCTTTCCGAGCAGAGCTGTTCACTTATGACCTCCCAGACGCTAAGTCGCGCTTGCTGTCGGAACACAGTCCGTCCAGCCCCTCCGCTTTTGCCAGCCAGACTCGGGGGCTCTGCTTGGCCGGCGAGCCGCCCCTCCGCCCCGGCTCCCTCCCGCCAGTCCGTGGAGCGCGCACCGCCTCGCCGCCCTTCCTACCCTCTTCCGTGGGCCTCTCGTGGGCGCTTGGCTCTGGAGACTCCGTTCTGCTAATCCTCTGGCGGTTTTCTGGGTTCTTTAGGCAGGTGTAGGTGGAATCTAAGTGATCGGCAGGACGCGCTGTGAGCCCCGCGTCCTCCTACGCCGCCATCTTCACAATACTACTCTTGTTAAAATTATTCTTAGGCATTTTATGCTTTTCATGCTCTTGTAAATGAAATTGCTTTCTTAAGTTTTCTTTTCATTTGCTTGTTGCAACTCTATAGCAATACAGTTGATTTTTGTATGTTGATACAAGACTGCATTTTCTGCTTCTGAAATTATTCAGTTCATGCTATTTTTGTGAAACTCATATTCATTCTACCATTACATGAATTATGACTTTTCTTACAGCCAATGGAAAGTTATATCGTAATAGACTACTGAAGGCTATGAAGTCTCTCAAAAGTAAGTAAAAAACAAAATTATAAGGCATGTTATCTAGGTCTCCAGATACACCATCCAAGGATGAATCTTGGCCCTATCTAAGCTTTTAATTATAATTCTTCCAGCATAACTACATCTTACCTGCTGTTAATATATACTTTCTCTTGGCAGGAAGTCCACTGTCTTCTTAGATTTTTTTCAACTTTTTCTCAGGAAGAAAAACCAACCCTGGCAAAAACAAACAAAAAACCCTGGTTGTTATTGAAAAGCAATGGTCAGCTACAATAATAACTAATAAGTCAAAACATAACCCTACTTTTTATGCAGAGTAATTCAGTTAGTGGTCTGCAGTTCTGTTTGTTCCAGCACCTTAACCTTGTTTTACTTTGTAGGCTTGTCCACAAGAATAGACTAAAGGAAATACAGTTCTGACTCCATTGACTTTCTATTTGAGTCTTTAAGTGGAAAAGTCTATTTGGGATTTCAGCCTTGTCAAAGTGTAATAATAACAGAGGCATGAAATATATTTTATCTTTTGTTTCTTTTGTTTTAATAGTATGTGTTCATTAAAGTTAATAATAGTTTTCCTAAAAAACATTTTTACATTTTACTATTATACAACTTTTTTTTTCAAATGTCGCTTTACTGTCTCTTTCCTAAGATGGGAAGATTAAAAAGAATTACCTCCATACTAGTTTGGGAAATATGGGAATGGGGCTCACAGACGAGGAACTTGCTGGATTGTCAGGAGACCTACAAGTTGATGGTGAGTGCCAAAGATAGCATTCAGGATCTATTTATCTTGATCTTCGATTTAAAGGAGTATCAATTAAAATTATGTTGTGAGACAGATTTAGCTGGACTTTATTATACTCTATAAACAAAGTGTATCTTTTTCTGAGCTCATGTCATTGACTACATGTCTCTTTTGGACTTCTGTAGCAAACGGGAATGTTGATCTGCATGACGTGATGGAAGGAATGAAAGCTATTACAGGTGAGCACAAAGTCACTATAAACCTAAATTCCCATTAGAACACTAACTATATTTTACCATTAACCTTAAATGCCATTTTGATTCTGTTACTGTGCTCCTTATTATAAATATTTGTCCAGAGTCGGGCTTTGTGGTATTCGTGTTTTGGTAATAAAATTTTAGCTTCAAGTCTTGGTAGGAAGACCCTTACTCTCTTAAAAAAATAATCTAAAAATAACTTTTTTAGACTCACTAAATTTCCCTCACGAGCCTTTCTCTTTCTGATTAAGGGAAAGTTGACATCAAAAACCTGGAAACCGTTCTAGGTGACATGGGAATCAAGCTCACAGACCAGGAACTTGAAGATCTGAAAGAAAACCTGCCAGTCAGTGGTGAGCACGTGAGATACCATTGGATTTTGAGCTTTCGGTGTTATGTACCGTTAGCAATGAAAGGAATGGAACGAGGGAACTTTCTACGCAGAAGAGGTCCAGATTGTAGATGGGACAAGAACACTGACAAAGAAGTTGAGAATGTAGTATTTGGACACAGGTGGCGTGGCTACTAGAAGAGTCTGCGAAGTTCTGAGGACAACAAAGTTTGCCTTTACAAAATGGCCGCTTTTGAATCTCATCTTTTTGTTATCAAATTCAAGAGTTGATATTTTATGAAATAGAAAGTCAAATTTACATTTTTTAAATAAGTATATTTTTAATATTTTAAATCTTTTCTTCTGTTCTATACTGAAGCATATTCTGAGTAAATGTTTGTTGAATGGCTATTTAAAGTGCATAACAAAATGCCCAGTAACAAAAGGCTGTTATAATCTGAAGGGGAGGAGAGCGTTCTTACGCTATTTTATATCACTTTATGAGCTTCAAGTTATGTTTTTTTTTGGTTACAGTTGATAATACAGTTGCTCTGAAAACTTTGAAGGATGAAGTGAAAGCTTTTACAGGCAAGAATTTGTTATAAATGATTTGCAACAAATTGTGATTGACACTAAAAATTTTAATAGCATTTTCTCAAAATTCTACTACTGCTTTACAGATTCACATACTTTCAGTATTCATTTTGATAAATATGTGCATCTACTGATCAACATCTTAATCTAACATTATCTGGGTTTATAAGTAAAACAAAAGGACTATTTCTTCATTGTAAGTCATATATTCTTTGATGCTTTTTTTTCAGTAAAAGTGCCTGGCTCTTATTTATAGACCCAAACCTAGATGATCACAGCAAAAGCAGGGTGGAGCTTTAGAAATAAAAGTCCATTACCAACAGCTAATTACATAGTTTTAACAAAGTAAAGTAAAATATGTCATACTTTGTTAATTGTGTCTTGTATCATACTAACCGTCTCTTGACCTTATTTCTGGATAATTATATGACCAGATTTGCTTCTGTACTATGTGATATCATTCCCAGTGTTAGGGATACATCCCATTTGCTAATATTGAGGGACAAATTCTATTTTTTTATTTAGCATTTGACTCTTTTTAGTAGCAAATCTTTCACTCCATCTTTCCTTTTCATTCTGGTATCAGAGAAAGGACTAGAGCAGCAAAAGTAAATGTTTAGACCATGTTAAATAATAAGATTGTCCGTTAATAGTTTAACCTGTAACTATTCTGTCTTTTCAAAGGAGAAAAGGTTGATTCCAGGGACCTACAAAATACTCTAAAAGACATGGGGATTGAGCTTACAGACGAGGAGGCCAAGCAACTGAGGAAAACACTGCCCCTTGATGGTAAATAAATGCCACATAAATGCCACCATGCCTTCCAGGAAACCTGACTTTATGGGTCAGTGCGAGCCATTCTCAATCTTTGAGTAGTACAGTTTTGTCTTAAAATGCCATAAATTAATAGATAAAGGCACTTCTGACTTGAAAAGAAATTCTTTCAGTACCTCTTGGAACACAATCTGAGATTCATCGCTACATTGCCATATAGTAATCTGAGTGATTAATACTATCCTCTCAGATTGGTATTAGTTTTGCAATAAGAGCAAGGAAACATAATGAAGGAGAAAGAGGACATCAGTAGAATAAAAAGGAAGAAATATTTTAATGTATTTTTTAGAATTGCACCATGGGAGAGTTTAATAAATGTCTCTAATTCCAAAGAATGGGTAAGTTTGTCACTGTGGAAAACATCTATCTATCTATCTATCTATCTATCTATCTATCTATCTATCTAGAGCACACGAGCAGGGCAGGGGTAGAGGGAGGGAGGGAGGGAGGGAGAGAGAGAGAGAGAGAGAGGGAGAGGGAGAGAGAGAATCTCAAGCAGGCTCCACAGTCAGCACAGAGCCTGACATGGGGTTCAGTCTGATGACTGAGATCATGACCTGAGCCCAAATCAAGAGTCAGATCCTTAACCGACTGAGCCACTCAGGCACCACAAACATTTATATTTTTAAATGTCCATATCGTATAACTATAAAATAGATGCATTTTTAAAGCAAATCATTGAAATGTATCTTTCTACAATCATATAATTTGTAATGTTTTGGTTTTCTGGAGATCTGAATTGTACTTTTTCTTACAGCCCACGGAAAGGTGTTTCAAAGCAGGTTGCTGAAGGATGTGAAGTATAATAAAAGTGAGTAAGAAGCACAAAGATGAGGCATATGAAATATCCTTAAGCATTACATTTATATCACTAGAATATAACACCTTATTTTGCTTCTTGTACCACATCTATGTTTTTGCTGGTAGTAATCCTTACTTTATCTTAGATGAAAAGTTCTCTACTGCATTGTGTTTTTGAAGCTTTCTCTGAAGAAACAATTATATGAACAGAAATAAAGATGGAAGGAAAGGAAGGAAGGAAGGAAGGAAGGAAGGAAGGAAGGAAGGACGGCAGGCAAGCGTGTGCAAGGGAGGAAGGTGGGAAGGAGAAAGGAAGAAGGTTTGGGACTTACTCCAAAATGTGAGCAGAAGCAGACAAAACAATCTCAGAGTAAGAGTTTAGGAAAGGACTATAATCTCTCCTTCTTGGTGGAGATTACTGGTTATTGCTCTTTAGTTACACTTGCTCAGCCCTGCCCCACCTAACTTTTTCCTGGGCCTGTATGTTTAACGTTTGAGGAAACAAATTCTAATTCTAACTCTGCTTTTAACTCTTTATTTTTTTTTAATTTTTTAATGCTTTTTTATTTTTAAGAGAGAGACCGAGAGAGACAGAGTGCGAGTGGGGGCGGGAGGGAGCAGAGAGAGAGGGAGACACAGAACCCAAAAGCAGGCTCCAGGCTCTGAGCTGTCAGCACAGAGCCCAACGTGGGGCTCGAACTCACAAACCATGAGATCATGACCTGAGCTGAAGTTGGACGCTCAACCAACTGAGCCGCCCAGGTGCCCCTGCTTTTAACTCTTTAAATTGTAACTCAGCTTGTAAAGAGTTGTACATATATATTGTAGTTTTGTTCTCTGCTTGAAAATTTTAGCAGTTATGCTAGATTGTGAAGTCATTCTCTTTTAGCAGTATATTCATGTAACAGCACCAACTATTACTATCTTAAAGAGATATTTGCACCCCCATGTTCATTGCAGCATTATCTGCAATACCCAAGACAAAGACACAACATGTCTCTTGACAGATGAATGAAGAAAATAGAATAAATATATATAAATATGTACATACATAATACATAATAGAATATTATTTGACCGCAGAAAACAAGGAAAGCCTGCCATTTTCAACAAGGATGAAACTTGAGGGCATTATGCTAAGTGAAATAAGTCAGACAGAAGAAAACAAATACTATATGATACCTCCTATGGGTGGAATCTAAAAAACCAAACTCATAGAAACAGAGACCTGATCGGTAGCTGCCAGAGGCAGGGGGTTGGGGAGAGGAATAGGTGAAGGTAGTCAAAAGGATGCAAACTTCCAGCTATAAGAGGGGTAAGTTCTGGAGATATAATGTAAGGCACGTTGACTATAATTAACAACACTATCATATTTTTGGAAATTGCTAAAAGAGTAAATTTAAAAGTTCTCACCATACACACAACCAAAAATGTAACTATGTGAGATGACAGATGTGTTAACTAAACTTATTGTGGTAATCATTTTGCAGTGTATATATATACATATATTGTACACCTTAAACTTATACACTGTCATATGTCAATTATTCAATAAAACTGGGGGAGGGGCGCCTGGGTGGCTCAGGGGTTGAGCGATGGACTTCGGCTCAGGTCATGATCTCGCAGTTCGTGAGTTTGAGCCCCGCGTCGGGCTCTGTGCTGACAGCTCACAGCCAGGAGCCTACTTCAGATTCTGTGTCTCCCTCTCTCTGCCCCTTCCCTGCCCATGCTCTGTCTCTCTCTGCCTCTCAAAAATGAATAAACATTAAAAAAAATTTTTAAATAAGATAAAACTGGGGGAAAGGGGGAAAACATTAATGTCTGTTAGTTGAAGATAATAATATACGTTCATGAATTTTTCTAAATATTTTGTATTCATTCCATTTTTTCTTTCCTTTTCATGTTTTCAAGGAGGGAAGATTGATGTAAATAACCTGGACCCTGTTTTAGAAGCTATGGAGGTCAAGCTGACAGAAAAGGAACTGAATCTGTTAAAGGATCTTCTGCGTGGTGAGCATTATAGAAAACACTGTGATTTTAAACAGATGTGCTTGCAGGATTAATTTTGACTGTTTCAAAAGTTTAAATTATTTGTTGCCTGAAGACATTCAAATAGCTTGCAGAAGAACTCAGGGGGTAAAAAGGCTGTTCTTTTTTTTTAGTGTTTTTTTTGTTAATGTTTATTTATTTTTGAGAGAGAGCCAGACAGAATGTGAGTAGGGGAGGGGCAGAGAGGGAGACACACAACTCGAAGCAGGTTCCAGGCTCCAAGCTGTCAGCACAGAGCCCAATGCCCAGGAACCGTGAGATCATGACCTGAGCTGAAGGTGATGCTTAACCGACTGAGCCACCCAGGTGCCCCAAAGGCTGTTCATTTTTGTTGCTTTAAAACCTCTCATCTATTTCTTTATACATCTTGGACTAGGGGTGGATGCTAGTGAGAAGGGGAGGGATTTTTGTTGTCTGGTTTTACAAAAATAGGATCTGCAATGTGGTTTTTGTTTGTTTGTTTGTTTGTTTGTTTTTGCTGATCCGTATATCACTGCCATTCACACCGTGGTGCAGAACATCATCCATGAGAGGCTCCACTCCTCAGTGCCAAGGCCGTTGTGTGTACCTGCCAAATACAGTCCTCTCTGTGTTCTGACCATTGAGCCGGATGGCTTATTCGCTTATAAAAGAATATGAAGATTTGACAGCCACTAAGTGCACCTGTCATTGACACAGGGTTCTCAAAACTAAAACCTAGAAATGCCACACACCTATCTGTGCCTTCAGGAGAAAGCTCTGTGTGTCAAATCTTAATAATGCAGTATGTCCTGTGTAAAGAGGAGCCTGTGTAGATTGGCACATTCTGAGGAATCTGTCAGTGTAAAGTGGTAACATCTGCCTTTTTTATTTACAAATGTAAATGAAATGTAATTATTCAGCCATTCCTCATTTCTCTATTCATAGATATTGAGATGCTTTCTTTTCTGGTCACTATAACAAAGAAAGTTAACAGAAAAATATGTGTAGTATTACAATTTTTAAAAAATATATGTAATACACTTTATAAACATAAGAAAGTTCTGGAAGGCTATACACAAAACTGTTAGTAATAGTGAGGAGAGGTACTGAAGCTGAGGAGAGGTAAAAGAAGGGACATTTACCTTTTCTTAAACGCTCTTTTTTTTTTTAGCCTGTTACACAAAGTATGTTTTAAATTCTACTTTTTTAAGCTTAATTTATTTTGTTTTTAATTTAAGATGAATACATGGGGTGCCTGGGTGGCTCAGTTGGTTAAGCGTCCAACTTCGGCTCAGGTCATGATCTCACGGTTTGTGAGTTTGAGCCCTGCATCAGGCTCTGTGCTGACAGCTCAGAGCCTGGAGCCGGCTTCGGATGCTGTGTCTGTCTCTCTTTCTGCCCCTCCCCTGCTCACATTCTGTGTGTGTGTGTGTCTCTCTCTCTCTCAAAAATAAATAAACATTAAAAATTTTTTTAAAAAGATGTATACAAATGGTGTGGTAAAATGACAGGATTTTGGCTGTTTTTTTATCTACCAATTAGGTTCAGCGGATCACTAAATTGACCACTTAAGTAACTAGTTCCTATCAAATATCCCTCACTGCTTAACATTGGTCTCTACCTGCCCATTGCATCAACATGTGGTAACACAAGATAACAATCCTAACGAATACTGAGAGATACATAATTTTAAAAAGTGAGGAAAGTAAGATTGAAGGATTACTCAAATCACACAAAGCCACTAACGAATGTGGGCCTGGCAGAGTTAGAACATTTAATAATTGAAGAAGAAAAATTGTACATGAATAATATGTACATGAATAATATGATAGGACATTCAACATACAGTGTTTTCAATCTCAAAAGATTTTAAAGGACCTCTTGGAACAAAGTCAATCTTTTGGTAAAGTTTATTTTTATACGTCTCATTTCAAAGTTCAAAAGCTGTGGAGTACAATAACCTAATTTGCTCAGAAAAAAATCACATCCCAACACACTTGAAACAGTCGGCATTGAATTCATTGTTTCTTCTAAGAATCATGGAATAGTTATAACGTGAATTTTCTTAAATATTAGGTGAAATAAACTTTGACAGTTTTCATCTTTATTATTTAATGAAACCATTGAAGATCTTTTTTTTTTTCATTATTTATTATTAAATCTTGGTCCTCATTGCTAATGAATTATTTTCCTTGGTCATCTTCTGGAACCAATCTTAGATTGGTTAAATCTTAGATTTAAAAAAAAAAATCTTAGATTAAAAAAAAAAAAAAACCTCCTGTCCTATGTATCTTTTTTCTGAGTCCATGTTATTATTCTTCTCTGATTAAACTTTGTCTTACAGGCTCTAAGAAAGTTGATCTGCAAAAACTTATGGAAAAAGTAGAGGATGTTACAGGTGAGGAAAAAGTTACCAAATACATATGATTCTGATTCTTTACACATATTCTTCCCTGTTACTTTATATTCCTTTTAAATTATGATATTTTGGGGCACCTGGGTAGCTCGGTCAGTTAAGTGTCTGACTCTTGATTTTGGTTCAGGTCATGATCTCACGGTTCGTGAGATCAAGCCCCGCATCTGGCTCTGCACGGAGCCTGCTTGGGATTCTCTCTGTCCCTTTCTCTCTGCCCCTCCCCTGCTTACTCTCTCTCAAAATAAATAAGCATTAAAAATAATAGTAAATAAATTAGGCATAATTTTTAATAAACTGATTTCCTGGACTTTGGTTTTTCAGGGTTTTCTTTTTTTTTTTTTAAGTTTTTCTTTAAATTCTAGTTAGTTATCATATAGTGTAATATTGGTTTCAGGAGTAGAATTTAGTGATTCATCACTTATGTAACACCCAGTGCTCATTATAACAAGTGCCCGCCTTAAAACCCATCACCCATTTAGCCCATCCCTTGCCCACCTCAGTTCGTTCTCCATCAACCCTCAGTTTGTTCTCTATAGTTAAGAGTTTGCCTCCCTCTCCCTTTTTTTTCTCCTTCCCCTGTGTTCATCTGTTTTGTTTCTTAAATTCCACATAGACTGAAATCAGAAAGTATTTGTCTTTCTCCGGTTTGTCGATGCTTTAACAACAAAACATAGTGCCATATTTTGTTAGGCCCTATAATCTCATTTTTTCCAGATTTTTACTAAAAACATTAGTGCAATAAAAAGAGACTAAAGTTTTATTACCTACTAGTAATCTCCCACAACAGAATATTATGAAATGCATTACTATGCACTCTGTTATTTTGTCTCTATTATTACTAAAGTTATGGAAATAAACACTTTAATATTTTACCATAACTACAGTCAAACAGGACTCATTTGACTTTATTATGTATTGAGTAGTTGGTGCTAATAATTAAACAGTAATAAGAGATTTCATTATTATTTAGAATAATTAGATGGTTCTTTAAAATCTCACATGTTACCATTTCTGTCCTTTTAAAGGAGAGGAAATTGATGTCAATGACATGGAAACAGTTCTAGGAAACATGGGAATAGAACTCACAGATAAAGAACTCTCACAACTGGTGAAAAATCTGCCAGTTGATAGTGAGTATTTAAAAAAAAATGTAGTCATACAGGGAAGTGTATTGTTAACTTGTGAAAACTTGTAAAATTGTCTCTATCTTATTGCTTGTCAGAAATAATTTCATGATTCATGTTACATAATTTTAAATGACTATTATATGTTAAAATTTTCTCTGTGCCAAATTTATCTTTAGTTTGAGAAGTAACCGTTGTATCATCGTGGCTCCTATCATCAGGATTCAGTTATATTACTTATAACTTTTGAGTCTATCAAGAGATGTAAAATTTAATCCAGAATAAATGAGAAAAAGAGAAAGGAGTGATCTAATAGGGGAAAATGAAAATATCACAAAAGAAAAGTAAAAGATATTTTTCAGGATGGCAGAATGTCAGTATCCCCATCCCTTACAATTTCATTATTTGCCACTAAATCAGAAAATTTCTAAGGCAGTTCACAAAAGATGTCTTACTGAAATTGCTGATTTCTTACTAGACAGTAATGAAATTCCACATTGCTCTTCTGTGATCTGAATAGTCCTTTTCCTTACAGATGGAAAGGTCTATCGAAGAAGGTTGCTGGATGGTATAAAGTTTCTTAAAGGTAAGGGAGAAACTTAACAAAACACAAATGAGTCTGAGATCATCACGTTTGGCATTTAGACTAATTCCTTGTGATTAAATTGTCAACTCTGCCACTTAACACATTATTATATACTTTTGTTTCTTTTGTGGATGATCGTGTTCTTTAGGAGATCATCTTTTATGTTGTAACTTGGAAAGAATTCCTATGCTTTCTCGGGATTTTTCAAACTTTGACAGAAGTAGAAATTATCAGAGCCCAGGAAACATAGCAAAAGTAAAGGGAAAATTAGCACCTCTTCAGTTAGTTTATTCAGCAACAAAAGACTACTAGTCTGACATTTAGACCAAGAGAGCAAGAGAGTGCTAGAAAGTCTCCAAGAAACTGAAAGAACATGGGACTGAATAGATAGACAGGGAGCAGGCCAGGAAAAAGGTCATGTCTAAGCAAGGTTCCGAATACCACCTTCATGATTTCTACCAAATCCACACACTATTTGTACTACTATTAATATTTTCACTGATACTGATTTACTTTTTACTTAAATTTTAAAAAATTTTAAATGGTAATGGAAAAACAGCATGCCTTAACATAACTAGACATTAATTGTAAAAGCGAACACAATCAAAATGAGACAATAGTGGTTAGAAAAGCTGGAATTGTTATCACCCTACTAGAATTCTCTGAGAAGTCATTCTGTCACCTTTCAGTTTTTATACTGGGCGTGCTTATATTAAGATTAAAATTAAAACAATAAACTCAAACTCGAACTCTTATTATTGACTCTGTCCTCCTGTAAAGATCTCATCAGGCTTTGGTTTTTTGGAGGAACATGATAACCATAATCCTCTGGAGGTGAGGGTTTATCCCACATTTTAGGGACATTAACTGTTACCTGTATACTTTTTTTTCCATAAGGAGGGAAGATTGATTCCAGTAAAGTGGATGAAGTTTTGGGAGCTATGGGCATGGACCTCACTGAAAAGGAGCTTAAAGACATAATGCAAAATCTGCCAGTTAATGGTGAGCATTTTGGATGCCACTGAACACTCCAGAAAAACTACTTTTGTAAGCCTATTTATAACAATCATTCAAAATGCTTGTTTGACATCAAGAAGGCATTCTGAAAAGCTTGGGGAAAAAAACTCAGGTCCAAAGAAAGAACGCATCCTGTCTGTCGCTGGTTTCACACGCACACTAGAGAAAGATTTCAAGATAACTTGACTTTTTCACTCAACCTTACCTTTTTTTCCCTACAGAGTAAGGGAGAATTGATAGGTATTGCTCAAATTACAATTGAGCTCTTTGGCCACATTTGCTAATGCGTGACATCAGTATTTATAAAAAGGGTACTTAGTATAGCTGTGGCTATCTGTAATGTTGTTGTTACTTTTCTTTGTTAATATGGCCAGAGTATCCCTGCACTACATGGCCGCCATCTCAGTGTTTGTCTGTGTCTCACCTTCACATGGGTCCTATGGGGAAAAGTCTATTGCAAGCAACTTAAAACAGTTCTCCTCTAAATCTGTAGCCCAGTGAAGTCACAGAAGTCACAGAGCCTCCCTTCCACCAAATGCTGTTACTGAAGCAATCACAAGACCCTGCCCAGATTCAGTCTAAGCTTTTGGTGGGAGATGTATCAGTCACACTGTAATAAGATCGTGTGGGGCGGGAAATCTATGTCTCAGCCATCCTTGAAACATATGTTCTGCCACAGCTCCTTTTACTCAGCATATGTGTTTTAGATTCATCTCTGGTATTGTCTGTGTCAGTGATTTGTTTTGGTGGGAGTTAAGACAGTGGAGCAGCATGGGGACCCTGAGCTTGCCTCATCCCTGAAGCGCAGCTAGATCAGCAGCAAACCACGTCAAGCACCTAGGAAACTGAGCTGAGGATCAACACAACAATCTGCATAACTTGAGCCACAGAACTCAGCAGGTACACAGTGTGGAGAGGTGGACTGGGGGAGAGAAAAGCCACGGAGGGTAGGGAGCTGTTTTTGCTGAGAGAGGACAGAGAAAAGAGAGGAAGAGAGCGCGGTCCATCACGATCATGGAAGAACAACACTTCCCTGAAAGTAGCTGGAGAGAAAGAGAAAGAGTGAAAACACTCTCAGGGGACTGAACAAGAAATCTGCCCCCCCCCCAAATCTATTGATGGGAAGAAAGGAGAGGGTGTCAGTACCACCAGGATTCTATAAACAGTGGAGCACAGAGCCTGAAGTTCTGGAGGTCAGTGCCTGGTGGTGCTCTGGTGAGGAAGTAGGGCAAATCCCCAGGGGCAGGTAGTGGGGTTTGACGGGTCCTTGTGCCAATAAGGAGAAGCAGTTCTCCTACTTGGGGTGCATTTGGTAGAGGCCATATGGCCTCCCCATGGGCGAAAGTCCCGTCAGACCCCAGAGAGCAGCCACGTTTGCTGGTATTGGACGTCAGAGTATGATGAAACCTGGAACCGGCTGTGTGTTGTGGTTTGCCGTAATCCCTGACCCTCTGCCACTGCACGATCGCACAAATGTCTTCTGGGGCAAGTCAGCACCTGGCCATTGCTCAGCAAGACTCTCCCCAGAGTTGGCACGGGTCCCAGCCTCAGGGGTCTCTCAAGTGTCTGGGGTTTTGAAACACAGCTCCATCTGAGATAAACTCTAGAGGGAGGTGCCACCTGGCAGGTGGACAGCTTGGACACAGACCGGGTAGGGACAGGGAGTCGAGGAAGGCCTGAGACAAAGGAGGGGTGCTTGATTGTGTCAGCGAAAGCACAAAGTTCCTATGCCAGAGACTAGGGAGCTGGGCGAAGCCACCTCTCCCTTGCACGCACATGCTCACCACACTGATCCACCCCAGCAAGCTAAGCAGCGCCACCTAGTGGAGAACAGACTGTTACACCAAGCCCCACCCAACTGCGCTTCCAGGCACATCTCCTAGAAGACCAGCACAAGTCACTCCACCTGTTTAGTGTACGGTCTAAAGAAGACTTCGTAGTTCCAGTTCTAGGGGAAACTGGATATAACTTCATTCAGGTTTCATTCCACTTGATGGTTCATTTATTTCTTCATTTTCTTTCCTTCTGTTTTTGCTTAAATTGTTTTCTGTTTTTCCTCTTTCTTGGATACAGAAAGAGAAAATTTTATTTTTATTTTTTATACCTTATTCTTTATTTTTAAAAATACTTTCTTCCATTTCATTTTCTTTAATTTTATTATATAAATTTTCTTACCTTTTTTCCCCCTTTTCTTCCCCCTTCTTGCTTCTATTCTATCAAGCTTCTTTTAAGAAGCAGACCAAAACACATATAGGATCTATCTTCCTTCATTTGATATTTTGTCTTCAATTTTTTAATTTTTATTTTTTATTTAATTAATTTTTCTTCCTCTAAAATGACAAAGCGAAGGAATTCACCCCAAAAGAAAGAACAAGAAGAAATGACAGCCAAGGGCTTAATCAACACAGATATAAGCAAGATGTCTGATGTAGAATTTAGAACCATGATAATAAAAACACTAGCTGGTGTTGAAAAAGTAGAGAATCCCTTTCTGCAGAGATAAAAGAAGTAAAATCTAGTCAGGACATAATTAAAAATGCTATAACTGAGATGCAATCTCAAATGGATGCCACAGCGGCAAAAATGGATGAAGCGGAGAAGCAAAGAGCGATATAGAAGACAACATTATGGAGAATAATGAAGCAGAAAAAAAAGAGAGAAATATAGGCAAAAGAGCATGATACAAGACTTAGAGAACTCAGTGACTTATTAAAAAGGAATAACATCTGAATCATAGGAGTCCCAGAAGATGAAAAGAGGGGAAAGGGGCAGAAGGTTTATGTGAGCAAATTATAGCAGAAAACTTTCCTAATCTGGGGAAGGACACAGACATCAAGATCCAAGAAGCACAGAAAACTCCCATTAGACTCAACAAAAACGGACCATCAACAAGGCATGTCATAGTAAAATTCACAAAATACACAGACAAGGAAAGAATTGTGAAAGCAGCAAGGGGGAAAAAAGTCGTAGATCTATAAGGGAAGACAGATCAGATTCACAGCAGACCTATCCACAGAAAATTGGCAGGCAAGAAAGGAGTGGCAGGATATATTCAACATGCTGAATAGGAAAAATACGCAGCAAAGAATTATTTATCCAGCAAGGCTGTCATTCAAAATAGAAGGAGAGAGAAAGGGTTTCCCAGACAAACATAACTAAAGGAGTTTGTGACCACTAAACCAGCCCTGCAAGAAATTTTAAGGGGGCTCTTTGGAGAAAAGATAAAACAAAAAAAGACCAAAAGCAACAAAGAATGGAAAGGACCAGAGATTATCACCAGAAACACCAACTCTACAGGCAACACGATGGCTCTAAATTCATATCTTTCAGTACTCACTCTAAATATCAATTTAGATTGGATATCTAAATTGGATATCTGAATTGGATATCTAAATATCCAATCAAAAGACATAGGGTATCAGAATGGATAAGAAAAAAGATCCATCTATATGCTGTTTATAAGAGACTCATTTTAGACCTAAACACACTGACAGATTGAAAGTAAGGGAATGGAGAACCATCTATCATGCTAATGGTCATCAAAAGAAAGTTGGAGTAGACATACTTATATCAGACAAACTAGATTTTAAAATAAACACCATAACAAGAGATGAAGAAAGTCATTATATCGTAATTAAGGAGTCTGTCCACCAAGAAGATCTAACAGTTGTAAATATTTGTGTCACCAACGTTTCCACCCAAATATGTAAATCAATCACAAACATAAATTCATTGATAATAATACCGTAATAGTAAGAGACTTCAACACCCCACTCACAACAATGGACATACCACGTCAGCAGAAAATCAACAAGGAAACAATGGCTTTGAATGACACACTGGACTGAATGGACTTAACAGATATATTCAGAACTTTTCATCCTAAAGCAGCAGAACACACATTCTTCTCGAGTGCACAAGGATCATTCTCCAGAGTAGATCACATGCTGGGACACAAATCAGCCCTCAATGAGTACAAAAAGATCAAAATCATACCTTGCATGATTTTACACCACAATGCTATGAAACTCAGAGTCAACTAAAAGAAAAAATTTGGAAAGACCATGAATATTTGGAGATTAAAGAACATCCTACTAAAGAATGAATGGGTTAACCAGGAATTTAAAGAGGAAATTAAAAAGTACATGGAAGCCGATGAAAATGAAAACACGACAGTCTAAAACCTCTGGGATGGAGCAAAGGCAGTCACTCGAGGGAAATATATGGCAATCCAGGCCTTCCTAAAGAAGGAAGGAAGGTCTCAAATGCACAACCTAACGTTACACCTAAAAGAGCTGGGAAAAGAACAGCAAAAACAAACAAACAAAAACAAAAACAAAAAAATGAAAAAAAAAAAAAACCCTAAACCAGCAGAAAAAGGGAGATAATAAAGATTAGAGCAGAAATCAATGATATTGAAATAGAAAAAAAACAGTAAAACAGATCAATGAAACCAGGAGGTGGTTCTTTAAAAGAATTAACAAAATGGATAAAACTGTAGCCAGACTGATCAAAAAGAAAAAGGAAAGGACCCAAATAAATTAAATCATGAATGAAAGAGGAGAGACCACAACCAACACTGCAGAAATACAAGCAATAATAAGAATATCATGAGCAATTACATGCCAACAACTTGGGCAATCTGGAAGAAATGGACAAATTCCTAGAAACAAATAAACTACCAAAACTGAATCAGGAAGAAAAGGAAATTTGAACAGACCCATAACTGGTAAAGAAATTGAATCAGCAATCAAAAATCTCCCAAAAAACAGGAGTCCAGGGCTGGATGGCTTTCCAGGGGAATTCTACCAAACATTTAAAGAAGAGTTAACACCTATTCCTTTGAAGCTGTTCCAAAAAAAAAAAGAATGGAAGGGAAACTTCCAAACTCATTCTACGAGGCCGGCATTACCTTGATTCCAAAACCAGGCAAAGCCCCCGCTAAAAAAAAGAACTACAGACCAATTTCCCTGATGAACATGGATGCAAAAATTCTCAACAAGATACTAGCCAACCAGATCCAACAATACATTAAAAGAGTTATTCATTCACAATCAAGTGGGATTTATACCTGGGATACAGGACTGGTTCAATATCCACAAATCAATGTGATACATCACATTAATAAATGAAAGGATAAGAACCACATGATCCTCTCAATAGATGCAAAGAAAGCATTTGACAAAATACAGCATCCTTTCTTGGTAAAAAACCCTAAAGAAAGTAGGGATAGAAGGATCATACCTCAAGATCATAAAAGCCATATATGAGAGATCCACTGCCAATATCATCCTCAATGGAGAAAAACTGAGAGCTTTCCCCCTAAGGTCAGCAACACGACAGGGGTGTCCACTCTCACCACTGTTATTCAACATAGTATTGGAAGTCATAGCCTCAGCAATCAGAAAACATGAGGAAATAAAAGCATCCAAATCAGCAAGGAGGAAGTAAAACTTTCACTCTTCAAAGATGACATGATACTCTTATGTGGAAACCCAAAAGATTTCCCCCAAAAAACTGCTAGAACTGACCCATGAATTCAGCAAAGTCGCAGGATATAACATCAATGCACAGAAATCACTTGCATTTCACTACACAATAATGAAGCAGCAGAAAGAGAAATCAAGAAATCAATCCCACTTACAGTTGCACCAAAAACCATAAAATACTGAAGAATAAACCTAACCAAGGATGTGAAAAATCTATACGCTGAAAACTATAGAAAGCTTATGAAAGAAATTGAAGAGAACACACACACAAAAGGAAAAATATCCATGCTCCTGGATTGGAAGAAAAAATATTGTTAAAATGTTGATACTACCCAAAGCAATGTACATATTCAGTGCAATCCCTATCAAAATAACACCAGCATGCTTCGCAGAGCTAGAACAAACAATCCTAAAATTTGTATGGAACCAGATAGGACCCCAAATAGCCAAAGCAATCCTGAAAAAGAAAACCAAAGCTGGAGGCATCACAATCCCAGACTTCAAGCTGTATTACAAACATGTAATCATCAAGACAGTATGGTATTGGCGCAAAAACAGACACATAGATCAATGGAACAGAATAGAGAACCCAGAAATGGACCCACAAACGTACGGCCAACGAATCTTTGACAAGGCAGGAAAGAATATCCAATGGGATAAAGACAATGTTTTTAGCAAATGGTGTTAGGAAACCTGGACAGTGACATTCAGAAGAAAAAACCTGGACCACTTTCTTACACCGCACACAAAAATAAACTCAAAATGGACGAAAGACAGGAAGCCATCAAAATCCTAGAGGAGAAAGCGGGAAAAAACCTCTTTGACCTCAGCTACAGCAACTTCTTACTTGACATGTCTCCAGAGGCAAGGGAAACAAAAGCAAAAATGAACTATTGGGACCTCATTAAGCACGGCAAGGAAAACAGCACAACTAAAAGGCAACTGACGGAATGGGAGAAGATATTTGCAAACGACATATCAGATAAAGAGTTAGTACCCAAAATCTACAAAGAACTTATCAAACTCAACACCCAAAAAATAAATAATCCAGTGAAAAAATAGACAAAAGACATGAATAGACATTTTTCCAAAGAAGACATCCAGATGGCTAACAGGCTTAAAAAGATACTCAGCGTCACTCATAATCAGGGAAATACAAATCAAAACCACTATGAGATACTACCTCACACCTGTCAGAATGGCTAAAATTAACAACTCAGGCAATGACAGATGTTGGTGAGGATGTGGAGAAAGAGGAACCCTTTTGCACTGCTGGTGGGAGTGCCAACTGGTGCAGGCATTCTGGAAAACAGTATGGAGTTTCCTCAAAAAAAAGAAAAATGGAACTACCCTACAGCTGAGCAATTGCACTACTAGGTATTTATCCAAAGGATACAGGAATGCTTTTCGAAGGGGCACATACACCCCAGTGTTTATAGCAGTGCTATCAACAATAGCCAAAGTATGGAAAGAGCCCAAACATCCATCGACAGATAAATGAATAAAGAAGATGTAGTACGTGTGTGTGTGTGTGTGTGTGTGTGTGTGTGTGTGTGTGTAATGGAGTGTTACTCAGTGATCAAAAAAGAATGAAATCTTGCCATTGCCATTTGCAGTAACGTGGATGGAACTAGAGTGTATTATGCTAAGTGAAATTAGAGAAAGACAAATATCATATGACTTCTCTCATATGTGGAATTTAAGATAGAAAACAGATGAACACAAGAGAAGGGAAGCAAAAATAATATAAAAACAAGGAGGGGGACAAACCATAAGAGACTCTTAAATACAGAGAACAAACTGAGAGTTGGTGGACGAGTTGTGGGTGGGGGGATGGGCTAATTGGGCAAGGGACATTAAGGCAGACACTTGTTGGGATGAGCGCTAGGTGTTATATGTAGGGGATGAATCCCTGGAATCTACTCCTGAAATTATTATTGCACTATACATTGACTAACTTGGATGTAAATTTTTAAAAAATTAATAAATTTTAAAAATGAAAACGAATACGATTAAATACTTAACCAGAAAAAAAGAAAATTGAATCAGACCATAATCCATATTCAAATTCTAAATAAATGTTGATAAAATATTAATCTTTGTTTATAGGTTTATGACTGTTATAATATTATTCATAAACTATACCTTTTGATGTCCCCCTTTATATCTGTTTAATGATTTGACTCTAAGTTATACTTTGATATTAATAACTGATGGTACGGGTTTCTTTTTGCTTGTATATATGCCTCAGATATCTTTGCCCATTCCTCTGTTTTCAATCTTCTTATCATTTGGTTGAAATATATTTTGCGAAATCATCATATAGCTGGGTTTTTAAGGAACGCATCTGACAATCGTTCCTTTTTTATTTTTTTTATTTAAAAATTTTTTTTTTAAGTTTATTCATTCTTGAGAGACAGAGAGAGAGACAGAGCACAAGCATGGGAGGGGCTGAGAGAAAGGGAGACACAGAATCCGAAGCTGGCTTCAGGCTCTGAGCTGTCAGCACAGAGCCTGATGCAGGACTCGAACCCACGAACTGCCAAGATCATGACCTGAGCCGAAGTCAGACACTTAACCAAGCCACCCAGGTGCCCCTATCATTCCTTTTTTTTTTTTTTAATTTTTTTGTAATGTTTATTTATTTTTGAGAGAGAGAGAGAGAGAGAGAGAGAGAGACGGAGCATGAGTGGGGGAGGGGCAGAGAGAGAGGGAGACACAGAATCTGAAACAGGCTCCAGGCTCTGAGCGGTCAGCACAGAGCCCGGCGAGGGGGTCCAACTCACAGACCGCGAGATCATGACCTGAGCCGAAGTCGGACGCTCAACCGACTGAGCCACCCAGGCGCCCCTGTCGTTCCTTTTTTAATGAGAAATTTCAGTTTGCTCAGATTTGGTGTAATACTGGATATATTTAATTTTGTTTATATAATCTTATGTTTATTACTTATTTTCTGTTGTTTTTTTTTCTTTTTTCTTAGGCTTATTATCACTGGTTTGTTCAAGTTGTCATTCATTATGTTTGTTTTCTTCCTAATTAATTCTGAAGTTTCAGAGGAGGATCACATTTCATCAAGTCTTACATTTCTTTTCCTCCCATTCACTGTCATACTTACATATAATAACTATTACTGGCAATAAAATACTACTTTATTCTCCATCAAGATAGCCTTTCCGATCAAATATTTCATTTCACTTTTATCCCTTCCCTCTGACCCCCCACGCAATCACAATAAGTGATTTAGAAGACTCTTATTCCTCCTACCATTTCCCCCACTCCCCACCATGAGACCTTGGGAATGTCTTTTACTTCCCCAACCATACAGTTTTAACTCCCACAAACAAACAACTCATAAAATTTCTCTTAGGGGTGTCTGGGTGGCTCATTCAGTTAAGCATCCAACTTTTGATTTCTCCTCAGGTCATGATCTCACAGTTGTGAGATTGAGCCCTGCATTGGGCTCTGCACTGAGCACAGAGCCTTCTTAAGATTCTCTCCCTCTCCCTCTGCCCCTTCTCTGCTTGCTCTGTGTGTGTGTGTGTGTGTGTGTGTGTGTGTGTGTGTGTGTGTTTCTCTCTCTCAATAATAAAAAAAAAAAACTATCTTAAATAATTTCCTTTCTATTTCAAGATTCTTTAGCACTTAATATTACATATTCCATAAAAGATTACTTTCAAACTTCTAGAAAAGAAGGAAGCATCTGTTTTGACATCTCTGTGTTTCTACCACCTCAGGAGCATATATGTTTCTGCCCACCTATTTTCTTCCTTCGTGCTCTTTTAGGAGTCGGAGGAATTGGAATGCCCTCATGCTGGCCTCTACTGATCTTCACCAGGGTCTTCAGGATTCTAAATGCCAAGCTTTTCCCCAAATCTATTACTTTCTAGTTCTCTTGGTGCACTCTGACACCTCTCTGGTGCTTCCCTAGTTGAGAGGGGAAAGAATCCCATGCCCATTCTTTCTTCCAGGACACAACCAGAGCTGAAGGTTTGACATAGCCCTGGCAGCCTAGAGAGACCAGCAACATTTGAATTTCAAAGGCAGACAGCTTTGAGGTGGTAGTTAAAGGGATATGAGCCATCTTCCAGTCTCCATGTTCACAGAAGCCCTTCCAAAATTTTTATTAAAGTAAATACAAAAGAGTAAGAATAACATTATAAATAAAGGAAAATGATCAACTTCAGTTTTAAAAAATGCCCTTGTCACACAGATGTTTTAAATCTTACTAGTAGATTCCTCCTCTGCTGAGAAGAACTTGGAATATTTTAATGGAACAGAATTCCCTCCCAATTAGACGGCCTATGGCAGAGAGCCCTTTCATCTTGGGTCAGAATTTTCCCAGTAATAAGCCAGATGGGCAAAGGAAAGGATGAACAGAAAACCACAGTGACCCATGTACAAAGCCAGGCCAGAAATTGTAATCCTCTCCAAGGATCCCATCTCTTTTTCATGACAGACTTGATTACTTGTAATGACCCAGGTAAACCAGCACACATTTTCCATTTTGCCCTGACCTGTAGTTGGTATTGATGCAGAAGTTATTAGTGGCTAAGAATACTTTGAGAGGTAAAGAATAAGGTCCAAAAATTCTCACCACAGAATTAACAACATTATTGGTAATTGATACACTTTTCTGGTTTTTCTTTGAGTATTTTGTAGGCACTCAAAAACAAGTTTGTTGAATTCATGAATAACTACATGTTACACCGTGTTTCCTATAACACTAGGTTATAGCTAGATTTTCTCATTAACATGGAGTATTATTTTACTATGGGGAAAAAAGCACTTTTCAGAAACTAAATGATGGGAATTAGCCACTTTTCTTCCCTGAGCATAATATATTGGAAATATTGGAGTATTACTTGTTTCAGGAAATAATTGTGCTTATTATCATTCAAGCTGACATCTTTCTTCTTCTACCTTCTTTTTTTTTAATGTTTATTTATTTTTGAGAGAGAGATGGAGAGACAGAGCATGAGGCAGGGAGGGGCAGTGAGAGGGGGAACCACAGAATCCGAAGCAGGCTCCAGGCTCTGAGCTGTCAGCACAGAGCCTGATGCAGGACTTGAACTCATGAACCGTGAGATCATGACCTGAGCCAAAGTCAGCTGCTCAACCAACTGAGCCATCCAGGTGCCCCTCTTCGTCTACCTTCTTATGAAGGGTGTAGCAAAGGTTAAGTTTTAGTGTGTGTGCACTTGTGTGTGATGTGCACGTGCGTGTGTGTGTGTATGTGTAACCAGTTTTTATATTTTTTATATTGAGGTATAACTGACATATAACATTACATTCAGGCATAATGATTCAATATTTGTATATATTGCAAAATGATTACCATATTAAGTCTAGTTAACATCCATCATAATATACAGTTACAAATATTTTTTGTTTTGATGAGAACTTTTAAGATCTCTCAGGGTGCCTGGGTGGCTCAGACGATTGAGCATCCGACTCTGGATTTCAGCTCAGGTCACAATCCCAGGATATTGGGATTGAGCCCCACATCAGGCTCCATACTGAGCTTGGAGCCTGCTTGGGATTCTCTCTCTCTCTCTCTCTCTCTCTCTCTCTCTCTGCCCTTCTCCCCTGCCTGGTCTCTCTTTGTCTCTCTCTCTCTCAAAGGAAAAAAAAAACGTTAAAAAAAATTAAGATCTACTCTCTTAGCAACTTTCAAATATTAATATTTCAGTATTAAGTATAGTCATCGTGCTGTGTATTACAACCCCATGACTTATTTTGTAACTAAAAGCGTGTACCTGCAAAAGGTTAAATTTTCTAAAGCAAATAAATACTGCTAAGTTTTTCTGCTCTATGCAACACATTTTCTTGGTCTCATTGTCATGTTTCTATCCAATTTATTCCTTGCCTTACAGTTAAAGGCAAGGTTGATCTGGAAAAGCTGATGAATGAAGTGAAATCTTTTTCGGGTGAGTAAGACATTACTTAAACATTTTTAATTAAATTCTAACCCTATGTTATATTTTGCATAGTGTTTTCCCAATATTATATCATAAATTTATTAATGTTGATATTTTACATATTTTCATGAAGTATTTCCATTCAACTTTACTTCTCCCTTTGACTTTGAATTATCTAGCATTTGGCTACAAAAGAAAATGGTGATATTTAAGTAATAATGATATTTTCTTGTAGTTTCTGCCAGTATTATATTGATCCTAACCAGTGTTTAAATCAGAGGTTTAACAAACGGGCCACCCATGAATTGAATCCAGTCTGCAGTCAAGTTTTGTAAGATAAGGCAACACTGGCCCTACATTTCCTCACCACAATAACTGATGTATTTTCTCTTGGGACAAGGCATGTGCTAGTTTCACTCATTCCTTCTTTGTCTAGGCTCCTATAAGCTTTTGAGTTAATGACTACTGGCTTGAGTAGCCAAATAGGCACAGAATATAGGAAGATGAATAAGTTTAGAAAATATTCTGCTTTAAATAATAATCACATGATTCAACATTAAAAAGAGAAAAACAGATTAAATATCCTAAATTACTAGCCAATTATATAACCATTTTCTTCTATGGTGTCTTGCCATTAGTCTTAGGAGGCCACTCTGTCTTTACGAAGAATCAAGGAATAAGTTTTGCCTCATTATTCTTAAACACTATTAGAATATATGAGAATATGAAAGTGAGGATGGTATTCTTCTAAGTCAGCCGTTTCATTATTTTGGATCATTATAATGTCCTAAAATTTCCATGTGTCAACAATCCGTTTTTCTTTCAAAGGAGACAAAGTTGATGCCAATAGACTTGAAAGTGTTTTCGAAAACTTGGGGATCAAGCTCACACCTAATGAACATTTGAACTTGCTGAAGACACTGCCACTTGATGGTGAGTCTTATGGGTGCTATTTTGGTGTTTTAGAAAGACTAGTTTTGTAGAAGTATATGAAAAATTACAAAATAAATTAAAAATGCTTGAAAACTGTTAAAAAGCTAATGCAAATACACAGAAAAATCTCACCACTTGGATTTTGATTTAAAAATCATCTGTCTAAAAATAAAAAATAAGATAAAATAAATTAAAAAATAAAAAAAAAATAAAAATCATCTGTCTAAGCCTTTTCAGTTATGAGTTGCTATCAAAGGAAAAATTCATTACTCAGCCCTCAGGTTACTGATCAGCTGGATTTAAAAAAAAAAAAAAAAAGCATTTAAAAAAAAGAAAAAAGAAAGAGAGGAAGGTGTCCAGTTTTCCCAGCACCAACTAATAGTTGTGTGTTTCTGCAGCATCGAATATATAGTTTATCAATAAGTGGGTAATATGGCACATTGAGAAAAGGCCATAGTTCTTAACTACAACAAAAAATTTCATAAAAAATGCTTTTAGTCCTCTAACCCAAAGATAATCATTATTAATATTTTCATACATTTCCTTCTAGTGCACAGTAGATACTAGATTGATAGATAATATTTATGTGTTATTAATTTATTTATAACTGTTATGTCTTCACAATGGTAACGTATTTATCATAGAAACCTTGATAGTGTAGATAAGTGAAAATAAAACCTCTCTATTCCCAACTCAAAGTGATAGCTACCGTGAAAAATGAGATGTATATTTTACAGTTTTCCATCTTTGAATATATGTCCTTTTTTTATTTGACAGCCTTGTGGATAAATCTTTGTAAGCATTCTGAAATCTTTTGAGATGAAATTCCTTTAAGTAGACTTACAGAATGGAAGATATTTTGTCTTCTCACTTGCCTTTCAGAATATTTATAATTTGAACTCCCACAAACAGTATTTGAGGCTGTTATTGTCCCTACATTCTCAATACAGAAGAACAACAACAAAAAAGAGTATCTCATGATTATGATTTCCCATTTACTCCTTTACCCCTGAGAGCAAACATTTTGGTGTATCTATTTATCTGTTTGTAATTTGAAATGTTCCTTACTCGAAGATTTCTAAACTCTTTCTTTCTGACTCTGTTTTCAAAATACCCATTTTTTATAGCTGATGGAAAAGTGTATAAGAAAAGGTTGATGAAGGGCCTAAAGTCTCTCAAACGTGAGTAAGAAGCACTGTGAAAAGACAGAATCTGAAACCTTTAGTTGTGTCGTTAAAATCGGAATCGTCCTTTCCTATATAGTTGTGTCTTTATTTATGTTTCTTTAGTAGATCTGCATTTTATCAGGTAAACCAAGTAGTTTCCTGCACTAATACTTTACAGAAAGTGTTAAACTGTCTGGGATTTTCCTACCTTAGCCCCAAAGAAACAAAATAAAGTACGAAGCAAAAGGTGAAGAATGAATGCTGTCAGGTAAAGATTTCAATCAAAAGTAAAGGCAAATAATTTGAAAGTGCAGGCAACAAAAATACCTCTTGTTTTATAGAATATTATGTCAGTCGCCTCTAGCTCTGGCTTTTCAGAATCCTAACATAAAAGTGAAAGGAAGTTTATTGTCCTATTCACTGAACAAAACTGGATTTTTGGTGTTTGCCTTGAAAATCTTAACAATAATGCTAAGAAATATGTGAAGTGTTCCTTATTATAATAAAACATATGCTTGATAAAGAGGAATAATAACACAGTAGAGTGAATGCACGGCCCCAGTTTTAGAAAGATTGTTTTACTATATTCCTTTCCTGCTCCTTACTTAGGAGGCAGTGTTGATGTCAATAAGCTGGACACTCTTTTAGAAAACATGGGAATCAGCATCACAGAAGGAGAATTCATGGATCTGATAGAAAGATTGCCAGATGATGGTGAGCACTGACATTCCCCCTTTACTTTTTAAGAGATATTTATTGTTTTCATCTTTATTGAGATGCAGTCAACATATAACGTTGTGTAAGTTTAAGGTGTAAACCTGTTGATTTTATATACTTGTATATTGCAAAACGTTTATGCCATAACTAACACCCCTGTTGCATCACATAATTACCTTTCTTTTTTATGGTGAAAACATTTACGATCTACTCTCTTAGGAACTTTCAAGTATGTAAGACAGTGTTATTAACTATAATCACCATTCTGTATTATAGTCTCAGAATTTACTCACATTAGAAATGGGAGTTTGTACCTTTAACCTAACACCTCCCCATTTCCCCACCTCCTCCCTCAGCCCCTCATAACCACAATTTTACTGTTTCTGTGAGTTCAGTTTTTTTAGATTCCACATGCAAGTGATATCATATAGTATTGGTCTTTCTCTGTCCAACTTATTTCACTTAGCACAACGCCTTCAAAGTTTATCCATGTCACAAATGGCAAGATTTCCTTTTTTCTCATGGCTGAATAATTTTCTATTGTATATAATATACCACATCTTTCTCTAATCATCTGTTGATAGAGACATATCTTGGTTATTGTGATTAATGTTTCAATGAACATGGGAGTGCAGATATCTTTTTGAAATCCTCTTTCAAAGTGGGATTTTGAATCATATGCTGTGGGATTGCTGGATTATATGGTAACTCTATTTTTCATTACTTGAGGAACCTCTGTACTGTTTTCCACAGTGGTTGCACCAATTTATATTCCCACCAACGGTGAACAAGGGTTTCCCTTTCTCCACATCTCCATCAACATTTGTTATCTCTTATCTTTTTGATGATAGCCATTCTAACAAGTGTGAGGTGATATCTCATTATGGTTTTGATTTGCATTTCCCTGATGATTAGTAATTTTGAGCACCTTTTCATGTACCTATTGGCCATTTGTGTGTGTTCTTTAAAAAGATGGCCATTCAGTTTCTTTGCCCATTTTTTCCCTGGATTTTTGGGGGGTTTGCTACTGAATGTACAAGTTCCTTATATAGTTTGAATATTAACCCCTTACCAGAAATGCAGTTTGAAAATATTTTCTCTCATTCTGTAAGTTGCCTATTCATTTGTTTGATTGTTTCTTTTTCTGGGCCGAAGCCTTTTGTGTCCTATCTAAAAAATAATTGCCAAGACTCATGTCAAGGAGCTTTCTTCCCTATGTTTTCTTCTGGAATTTTTACAGTTTTCAGGTCCTACATTTAAGTCTTTAATCCATTTCAAGTTCATTTTTGTGAGTGGTATGAGATTATGGCACAGTTTCATCCTTTTGCGTGTGGTTATCCAGTTTTCCCAATACCATTATATCAGAGACTATCCTTTCCCTATTGAGTATTCTTGGCTGCCTTGTTGACAGTTGACTGTATATGTGAAGTTTTATTTCCAGGCTCTCAATTCTGTTCTCTTGGCCCATGTATCTATTTTTATGCTGTACCATACTGCTTGATGAGCCTTGTAATAATAGTTTGAAATCAAGAAGGGTAATGCCTCCAGCCTAGTTCTTCTTTCTTAGTATTGCTTTGGCTGTTCGGGGTCCTTTGTGGTTCCATATAAATTAAGGATTTCTTTGTATGTCTGTGAAAAAAATACCATTGAAATTTTTATAGGAATTGGATTGAATCTATAAATGACTTTTGGTAGTATAGACATTTTAACAATATTAATTTTTCTGACCCATGAATATGAGATATATTTCCATTTGCTTGTGTCTTCTTCGATTTCTTTCATCAAGGTTTTGTAGTTTTCATTATATAGATCTTCCACCTCCTTATTTAAATTTATTCCGAAGGGGCGCCTGGGTGACTCAGTCAGTTAAGTGTCGAACTCTCAATCTCAGTTCAGGTCTTGATCTCCGGGATGTGAGTTCAGGCCCCACATTGGGCTCCGCACTGGTTGTTAAGCCTATTTGTAGATAGATAGATAAATAGATACATACATACATACATACATACATACATACATACATACATACATTTATTCCCAAATATCTTGGGTTTTTTATGCTATTGTGAGTGGTATTGTTTTCTTTATATCTTTTTCAGATATTTCATTGTTAGTGTATAGAAATGCAACTGATTTCATTATGCTGATTTTGTATCCTGCAACTTTACTAAATTCATTGATTAGTTCTAACAGTTTTTTGGTGGAGTCTTCAGGACTTTCTATACATAAGATGATATAATCTGCAAACAAAGACAATTATGCTTCTTCCTTCCTATTTGGATGCTTTTTCTTCCCTTAGACTGATTGCTCTAGAATAGACTTCCAGTATTGTGTTGAGTAGAGGTGGTGAGAATGTGTACCCTTGTCTTGTTCACAAGGCTCATTTTCTTTTCTTTTCTTTTTTTTTTTTTAACGTTTATTTATTTTTGAGACAGGGAGAGACAGAGCATGAACAGGGGAGGGTCAGAGAGAGGGAGACACAGAATCTGAAACAGGCTCCAGGCTCTGAGCTGTCAGCATAGAGCCTGACGCGGGGCTCGAACTCACGGACCGCGAGATCATGACCTGAGCCGAAGTCGGCCACTTAACGGACTGAGCCACCCAGGCGCCCCACAAGGCTCATTTTCTTATAGGCTTTTCTTTCTCACTTCAAACCAGTGGGTTGAGTTTTTTTTTTAATAAAATAGAATAAAATAGTAAAGCTAGATATTGTTTCATGAGTCTTCATGATCACTTGTGTGTGTGTGTGCACGTGCTCAGAGTTCTCAGTATGGTTTACAGTAAAAATTTTTGAAAATCACTGGCTTAAATGATAGTAATATAACAGTTCTATTTTCAGGCTCTTTCCACACTGTTCCTGTATGATTCCACTTAACCATATGTATTTAAGATTTCAAGCCTTTTATCTCAAACCTATACTTATTTCATACATTTCAGTTTAGGACACTGAGGTCTTTTTATGTACCATGGCAGGGGCAAGATCTGATAATATAAAAATTTAGTTAAAGTAAGGAATAATAAAATTTATATATATATATGTATATATATATATATATATATATATATATATATATACATATATATATATACATGTATATACATATACATACCTTAAATTTATATATATATACATGTATACATATATCCATATATATATACACATATGTATATGTGTATATATATATATATATATATACACACACACACATACCTTAAATGTTTTGTTTCCATGAAAAAAATTGAGCCAATGCTATTTTAATTTAATGTAGCCATGCTCTTTGGAGATTTTCTTGCACAAATATACCCATTTGTCATCTACACTCCCATTTTCTGTTTCTCTCTTTTCTTAAGTTTTTTTAAAATTTATTTTGAGAGAGAGCATGCATGTGTGTGCATGAGCTGGGGAGGGACAGAGAGAGAGGGAGAAGAAGAGGGAGGGAGGGAGGGAGCGAGGGAGGGAGGGAGAGAGAGAGAGAGAGAGAGAGAACCCCAAGCAGGTTCCACACTGTCAGCGCAGAGCCTGTTGTGGGGCTCATCCTCATGAACTGTGAAATCATAATCTGAACTGAAACCAAGAATTGGATGCTTAACTAGCTAAGCCATCCAGGCACCCCCCATTTTTAGTTTCTCTTAAGTGGAGCAAAGTGCTTTTTTAAACGTTGAGCAGAATTTTCCATCAGAATCCATCTAGATCTTAATTCTTTCCCCAATTTTTTTATAGTTCTTTATCCACACCAAATTCAACACAACTATTTTTTAGCAATTTGCCTTTACATAAACTCTCTAAAACATTCAAATTTGTTTTTATGGTAATAACTCCCTTTTCCATTTATAGTTCCTCAGTTTATATAATGATTAAGTTATCAATTTAATAATAAGTACACCTCTTTATAAAAAGAAGCCTGGAAACAAGTTCAACAACTCAACCCATAAGAACACAAATGTGCTGGCTTACTAAAAGTGTAGCTTACTAGATGTAAAAGTTTAGCATACCATCAGCATCAGTATGAATGATGAATATAGTTCAGGCCATCAGGTTGATTAAACGGAGATCAATTAAGAGATCTCCTATATCAACAAATCCATATTGAGACATAGATATCCCAGTGGAAATCCAAATTCAACATATGAAAAGTAAACTATTTTCCCTGTTAAATTCATTCCTAGTTATTTTCTTATTCCTCTGCTGCTGTCATCTACCCACAATTGCCCATGAAATAAGCCACAAACTATCTTTGACTTATGTTCCCTCATTTTCTCTCCTAAACATATCCCAAAGACATATTCTCTGACTTTGCTACCCTACTGATGAATCTTCATCATCCTTCACTTACTGCTACAGAAGGCTCCCGATTGGTGTAACAGCCACTGGTCACACTGCCTTAAATTCATTCTGTACACACTAGCCTGAATGACTTAACCAGAGTGAAAATCTGACTTTGTCATTCCTCCGATTAAAACCTTTCACTGGGGGTGCCTGGGTGGCTCAGTCAGTTAAGTGTCTGGCTCAGGTCATGATCTCACAGTTCCTGAGTTCAAACCCTGTGTCAGGCCTTGCACTGTTAGCGTGGAGTCTGCTTAGGATAGTCTCTCTCTGCCCCTGGCCTGCTTGCTCGCTCTCTCTCTCTCTCTCTCTCAAAAATAAATAAATAATAAACATTAAGAAATTTTTTAATTAAAAAGAAGACTTTCAGTGAACCCCTCTTACCTTATATGCATCGAGTCTTGCAATATTCCAGACACAGTGCTAAGCATTTTTATGATAAATTAATTTATTCATTCATGTAACAATGTCTATTAAACACCTAACACCTAGCAGTCTCTATTTTAGCCTTAGGAATACAGCCATAAACAAAGCAAATTAATGTAAATTTTGTGGAGCCAAGATTTGTATCTTTTTTTTCCCCACTACTCTATTCCCAAATCCAAGCAATCTGATGTCAGTGTCTAAACTGTTGGTTCCAACCAATCTCTTTCAAATCATCTTTCCACTCCCTACATGACATTTTTCCCTCAAGCAAAATTTAAAAGCTTTAGTTTTACCACACACTCTGCTCTTCATTGATCCTTTTCCTGAAATTTTTTGTCTTTCTCCAATGATAGAAAGCAACATAATACCACAAACAATAGTTTTAAATGTATACCAGTCATGTGTTATCAGCCATTCCTAAAGAAACATGGAGTTCGAAACAGAACGAATCCAAAAGACTTAAGAGAACATTTTACCTAAGATAAACTGTATGATTCAAACAATCTTAGTGTCCCTTGCAGATAATGGAGCTATCTATCAAAATCCAAGAATTATAAATTTAAAAAAGGACAAGATATAGTGAATGGCTTTCATCTAGGCTCTACTCTAGTTCATAATTTAAGTGTTTTATGCTTTATTTTTTTTTGAGTTTGGATTTTTCAGTGTGTAAATTTTGTCTTGACTTGTAGATAAAGGGAAGGTCAAACTAGATACGTTGATTGAAGAATTGAGTTCTGTCTTAGGTAAGTGAAAAGTTACTTAATTCTTTACACGGTTCAAATGATATTTTCTACCATCCCTTTATTTGTTAATTTCACTATTTTAACCTTTCATTGATTAAATATTTCTACCTGCTTTGATAACCTATTTATTTTTGATAATCTGTGCTTTTGCAACAGAGGTACTAGGTCTTTACCTATGAGAAGAAATTTCAAAATGTAGGTTATAACTGAGATACTACATGTAGACATAATTATTTGAATAGGTCATCAACAACATAATTTTCTGCGCAGTGATATTAGCCTTATATTATTATATGTAGTATTTTCCTCCAACATGAAGATGTGCCTTTTATTATAAATAAGGAACAATATATATTTTTAAGTCTGGTATTCACTCCGCATAATACAGCAGGTGACCTTAGGTCTTTGTTTTTCATCTGGCAATAGAATATGGTACTGTCCAAATACATTTTGTTCTGTCTTTCACAATTTGTATTCTTTTGATAATGTTGTATTATAGCCACAGACTTTTCTTAATAATGTGAGAATGTTTTTATTCCTAATTCCACCATTTGATCCTCACTCAACCATAGCCCTAGGAGAGATTACCAGGAACTGTCCAGACCTTCACCATTATTGATTTTCTTTGAGATGAGCTGACATCTGAATGTCAGGATAGTTTCATCCTGGTTTTGTCTCTGAATCATTTGTTTAATTATTTGTTCATACAGCAGCTACATAGAAGCATTTAAGACTCTGAAAAGCAGAACTCAAACAGCTGTGACACAAACAAAACTAGCTGAAGGTGTTATAAGAAGGAAATGGAAGGCAGTCTAGAATCATGGTCCAGTATTTCTTAGGCCTGAAAGAAAACTAGTCCCAATAATGCCTTAAGTCTACCTTACATAATCAAGTTGTCTTTTCTTAGATAAATTGGTCTATGGTATGAATCTAAGTACAATACGCACTATTAACAATGGGGCAAATCCCCCTCTAGTCAAAAGAAAATTGAAGGCAATTCTATCATTTATCCCGGGAATTTTACCTGGCTTATTGTACTGAATAATAGGGCATGGACTGTATGATATGCTCAGTCAGCCACAAATTTTTTTTATTACTGTAGATGGAATACGTTATACTTAGGAATCTGTTCCACTAGATATTATTTATTTCCCCAGAAAAGTTTCTAATCTCATGGACTCTTTATAAGAAGGCAAGGTCCATCAAGAGTATTGGAAAGTCATGCACAATTCATACACATAAATTGTCACTTAACCCCACAGCAGTTCTTTAAATTGATTTGCTAGTAAAAGGATGAGTTATAGAGTTAGGATTGTCCTAACTGTAGCAAACTGATTGTCTCTAGTAAAACTTAAACTTTAATAAGTTATTGATAGTAGTAAGGGAGATCATGATAGGCTAAATCAGAAGTATATAATTAAGTAATAAAAAGAATAAATATGACAAAATAAGAATAAAAATACGTGAAAAGTATACAAAGCACTGATAATCAGTGTTTTCTTATTCTCATGATCTTACATGGAAGCTGTCTACTTCATGCAGTTTTCCGCTTGTTCTGAGGATCTCGGATGTGGGGTCAGCAGGTGAATTATATGAACTACCTGCTTCTTGGACTCTCTGAAGAACCTCAGTTTGAGGTCTTTAATGTAATTTTCCAATTCTGATAATGTCTCTTAAATATTCCCAGAAGTTTTTGTGTTCAAAAGACAGTGAAATTTCTGAATAATAGGAAAAACTTCTTGTATAATCATGAATAATTACCAAAAGAAAATATATTGCCCTACAATTGAATAGATAAGATGGAATGCTCTAGGTAGGTAACAGGACATCTAAAAGTTTGTTAACCACTATGTGTGCTATGGATTTTTGACAAAAGAGTGTTTCAACCCATCCAGAAAATAAACATAATATTATTAGTACATATTCATAACTCAGAAGCAACTATATAAAATCCATTTGGAAATGCCCAAATGGTCCCTCAAGGTATGGTTCTAATTCAGGGCTCAAGGTTACAGATTTTCCAGAGTTATTTTTATTTCAGAGGAGGGAGGCATGAATTGGTGATGTCCTCTAATATAATACAAAATATCTTAATCAGTTTTTAATAATGTGGCAAATTTGGGGCACCTGATTGAGCGTCTGACTCTTGATTTTGGCTCAGGTCATGATCCCAGGGTCATGGGTTTGAGGACCACATCAGGCTCCATGCCTAGCATGAAGCCTGCTTGGGATTCTCTCTCTCTCTCTCTCTCTCTCTCTCTCTCTCTCTCTCTCTTTCTCTCTCTCCCTCTCTCCCTCTCTCCCTCTCTCTCTCAAAATAAAATTAAAAATACAATAATGTGGGGTTTTTATTCCTACGGTGATATGTTGTTTTATGTAGGATTGTGGCAAATAATCAATTTGAAATGTATGCAAGGAGGTAAAAATCCTGACTTTGCTGGATCTTATTGTCATGGATATTATAATCTGACCATTCCAAGTATTTCTTTACAAAATTGAAGTCAAATTTTGTGATTCTATAATGGAATCTTTGAATCTGATCCTACACATGTTTTTCTTATCTATAAGAGGTCACTCAGAAAGAACTTTAGTTTAGGGACGCCTGGGTGGCTCAGTTGGTTAAGCGTCTGCCTGTTGGTTTTGGCTCAGGTCATGATCTCGTGGTTCATGAATTTGAGCCCCATGTCCGACTCTGCACTGACAGCACAGAACCTGCTTGGATTCTATCTTTCTCTCTACCCCTCCCTACTTGCATGGGTGAGCATGATCTCTCTCACAATAAATAAATAAACTTAAAAAAAAAACAAACAAACACGAACTTTAGTTTTTAATATGAAAAAATGAGCCACAGACGGGAAGGACATATTTGCAAAACACATATCTGATAAGGGACTTATATCCAAAATATTCCAAGAATTCTTAAAACTAAACAATAAGAAAACAACCCTAATTAAAAAGTGAACATGGGCACCTGAGTGTCTCAGTTGGCTGAGCATCTGACTTCACCTCAGGTCATGATCTCATGGTTTATGAGTTCAAGCCCCGCATTGGGCTCTCTGCTGTCAGCCCAGACCCTGCTTCAGATTCTCTGCCCCATCTCTCTCTGCCCTTCCCCTGCACACTCTCTCTCTCTCTCATAAATAAACAAACATTTTTTAAAAAGTGAACAGAAGATCTGAATATTCACCTCACCCAGGAAGATATACAGATGGCAAATAAGGATATGAAAAGATGGTCAACATCATATGTCATTAGGGAATTGCAAATTAAAACAATGAGAGAATGCTACGTACCTATTAGAATGGCTAACAAGAGGAACTCTTATTCATCGTTGGTGGAATGCAAAATGGCAGAGTCACTCTGGAAGACAGTTGGGCAATTTCTTACAAAGCTAAACTTAATCGGTATTACCATAAGATCCAACAGTTGCAAATTAGGTATTTACCCAAATGAGCTGAAAACATGTCTACACAAAAGCCGCACACAAATGCTTATAGTAGCTTTATTCATTACTGCTGAAACTTGGACGCAAATAAGATGACCTTCAATTAAAGAATGAATAAACAAATGGTGGTACCTTCACATAATGAAATATTATTCAGTTATAAAAGGAAATGAGCTATCAATCTATGGAAAGACATGAAGGAATCTTAAATGCATACTGCTAAATGGAAGAAGCCAGTCTGAAAAGGCTACATACATATTGTGTTATTCCAACATATTACATTCTGGAAAAGGGAAAACTATAGAGACAGTTAAAAGATCAGTGGTTTCCAGGAGTTTACGGGGGGTGGCATAGGAAGGAGTGATGGACACGAGAGTCACAAGGGAATTTTAGTTCAGTGAAACTGTTCTGTATGTTACTGTAATGGTAAATACGTGACATATTGCACTTGTCAAAACCCATAGAACTGTATGATGCAAAGGGTAAACACAAAGGATATAGCTGGATCAGTAAGAGAAAAACACGTAGGCAGCTTCTAGAAGAATCTATGTGAAGGCTTCCTATGCTCTCCTTCTTATGAAGGGTCACACATAACATACTTTCCCTCCAGCAGCAAAAATGCAGTTTCACATGTGTGCCCAGGGAAGCCCATTAAGCCCTCAGTGCCCAAGGTTTTTTACTGGAGGCTTGTCACATAGGCACCCTCTGCCTAACAACTCTCAATATACCAGACTCCCAGAAGAAAAACAAATATTCACCATAAATCGCATTGTTTGCACGAGTCTAGGCACAGTGACTTAGGCTTATCAGTTGATATTGGAGGGAACATTCTGAAATCCGAGTTCCCATATGCCAGCCAAGTACCACCTGGCAAGCAGGCTCTTGTAAAGATCGCAGACTTAGGTTTGCTGTGTTAACTCTTTTCTGCACAGTCTATTTAATAGGATGATCTGCTACAGCATTCTCTCTAGTCATTATATCATCTATTTTACTGTGGACTTCTTCCTTTATGATAGCAATTTCTTTGAGCAGCATCAAAGCACCAAGTAATAATTACTACAAAAGTATGTCACCTATCCTTGAGTTTTACCAGTTTGAAATCTCTAGAAAGGGCAATGTTCAGTCACTTGAACCAATATTATATCAGTTAAGGACTTGGATCTTTCAAGAGAAACTAAACCAATTATTGCATATTTAGCCTACTATGTCCCTTTTCACTTTTAAGACAAGACCCACCAACAAATAATATTAAATCAGAGTGTGGTACTGAAGTTTCCAAATGATCTGTTTAGGATATGGACCCTTCTTGAACTCCAGAAATTGTAATTACAGAAGTAGAATTCTTCTCTACCGGTGAAGGAAATAGAGTCCCTGGATTGAGAGTGTTACACCAAAAAAAAAAGAGGTTAGAGTGGGAGAGAGCCAAAGCATAAGAGACTGTTAAAAACTGAGAACAAATTGAGGGTTGATGGGGGGTGGGAGGGAGGGCAGGGTGGGAGGGAGGGCAGGGTGGGTGATGGGTATTGAGGAGGGCACCTTTTGGGATGAGCACTGGGTGTTGTATGGAAACCAATTTGACAGTAAATTTCATATATTAAAAAATAAAAAAAAAATAAAACAGTAGTTCATTGGATGATATAAAAAAAAAATAAAAAAATAAAATAAAATGAACTTTTGAATAATTGGAAAAAAAAAAATAAAAATAAAAAAAAATAAAAAAAAAAAAGAGAGTGTTACACCATTGATAGTAATATGGGGAGAAAGTAGCAATAGTCCATTATTAGTAACCAACTAGTCAAAACGATATTGGACACTTTCAGGTAGCAGTAGAGATTATAATGGTATATAGTGCTGTCAGATTTAAATATGATCTTAATGTGAGATCTGAAGATGTTTTGACTAACTTTAGAAACGGCTGTTTCTCTGAAGCAAGGAGGATATAGCCAAGGCTACTGAATTAAGGGATAATCTATAATAAGCGATGGTCTTTGTGTATTGATGTGCTATGTTAATGCTCCTGAAGTGTCACCTGACCTCATGCACTGATAATCTAGAATGAATCAATCTGACTCTTGTCTTGAAGGGTACTCTCTTTCTCAAAACAAAAATTTCACATAAAGAGCAGTTTATAGTTTAAAATTATTATTAAACATACAAAGAAACAAGTCACCATGAGTAAGACCCCCATAATGAACAACATTTAGCAGATGAGCAGAGATTTTAGATTTTGGTTTTTTTATTTTTATTTTTTAATATTTATTTATTTATGAGACAGAGAGAAAGAGAGCATGAACGGGGGAGGGGCAGAGAGAGGAAGACACAGAATCTGAAGCAGGCTCCAGGCTCCGAGCTGTCAGCACAGAGCCCGATGCAGGGCTCGAACCCACGGACTGTGAGATCATGACCTGAGCCAAAGTCGGACGCTCAACCGACTGAGCCACCCAGGTGCCCCGAGATTTTAGATTTTGGAATTATCAGACCAAAAATTATTAAATAAGCATGCTTAATATAGTTTAATAATCAAAAGAGAGGCTGGAACACATAAGTAAAGAGCAAGCAATTTGGTAAAGAACCAAAAAGACTTTTGAGAGGTGAAAATAGTAAAAATTTAAAACATTTGTCCGTTTCTTCCAGATTGTCTGGTGTATTGGCATATAAAATTTCATAATACTCTTTTATAATTATTTGTATTTCTGTGGTGTTGATTGTAATCTCTCCTCTTTTACTTATGATATTATTTATTTGGGTCCTTTCTCTTTTCTTTTTGATAAGTCTGGCTAGGAGGCTATCAATTTTATTAATTCTTTCAAAGAACCAGCTCTTAGTTTCATTTATCAATAATAGCCAAACTATGGAAATAGCCCACGTGTCCATCAACTGATAAATGGATAAAGCAGATGTGTATATATACAGTGGAATAATACTCAGCCACCAAAAAGAATGAAATCTTGCCATTTGCAACAATGTGGATAGAGCTAGGGTGCGTTATACTAAGTGAACTAAGTCAGTCAGAGAAAGACAATACCATATGATTTCACTAAGATGTGGAATTTAAGAAACAAAACAGATGAACATATGGGAAGGGAATAAAAAAGAGGGAAGAAAACCTTAAGAGACTCTTAATGGTAGAAAACAAACTGAGGGTAGATGGAGGGAGGTGGGCAGGGGATGGGCTAAATAGGTGATGGGCATGAAGGAGGGCACTTGTTGGAGGGAGCACTGGATGTTATATGTAAGTGATGGATCACTAAATTCTACTCCTGAAACCAATATTACAGTATATGTTAACTAACTAGAATTTAAATAAAAATTTGGAAGAAAAAAAAGACACTGGACTATTACTCAGCCACTAAAAAAATAAATAAATATAATACTTGAAGGATTTATAAATAGCTGAAGAAAGAACTAAGGAACTTAAGAAATTACAAGGCGTATAGCACAGAAAGACAAAGAAATGGAGACTCTGAAAGAGAGGTTAAGAGACACTGAGGATAGATAAGAAAATCTTAGATATATCTATTTGGAATTCCAGGAAGAAAAGAGAAAGAAAACAAGACAGAGGCAATATTTGAAGAGAACTTTCCAGAACAGATAAATAGTATAAATCTAATGAAGCCAAGTGACTCTTAAGCAGAATAAATAAAAAGAAATTTATACTAGACATATGCACTTGAAATATGCAACATACCTAATTTATGAACTAAAAGTTTAGGATTCTAGGCAGCAAACTTCAGAGATGCCCTTTACACTGATTTAAACAAAAGGCTTAATTAAACCAAAATTGTTTTTCCTTCTTAAAGTTACAAAAGTATAGTAATCAAAAGATTATTTACCATAAAAATAGTACAAAACAAAAATTATTGTGGAAGCCTGAGGCTCTGTTTTGAAACATACTTTTTAACAAGCATCACTATGTGTATTTTTATATATATTATATTAATTTTTAATTCATATTAAGGCATATAATCTTTGTACCTTTCTAGATTTATGTGCCTAACATTATACTGCTCCTAACATAATTACAATTTCAAACCATCAGGAGAACTACTTACATTTCTATTTTGTGAAGAAAAGACCCAAATTATTATTTTATTATTTATATATTTATAAACCAGCCAAGGTGATAATAAATTTTAATTTTGGGGGGTGCCTGGGTGGCTCAATCGGTTGAGTGTCCGACTTCAGCTCAGGTCATGTGTGATTGGATCACATTCATGAGTTCGAGCCCCACATTGGGCTCTGGGCTGGCAGCTCAAAGCCTGGAGCCTGCTTCAGATTCTGTCCCCCTCTCTCTCTGCCCCTCCCCACTCATGTTTTGTCTCTCTCTCTCTCTCTCTCTCTCTCAAAAATAAATAAACATTAAAAAAAAGTTTATTTTAATTTTTTTGTTTGTTATAGATTATGTGATTCTTAAGTACCGATGAAATTATCTTAATGGCACATGAGTAAAAATATTGCTAGTTAGCAGCATTTGATTGTAATCAAACTCACTAATTTTGTGTTCTTCGCAAGTTCTTTTTTATCACCATTTCTGTCTTTTCTAGGAAAGCAAATTGATGTCAGTGATGTAGACAGTGCTCTGAAAGACATGAAAGTGGAGGTCACAGACAAGGAATACTTTAATTTAGTAAAAACTCTACCAGTTGATGGTAAGGATTTAAAATATATATGTAGACTTCAAGGGGTTTAGACTACTTGCCTGTGAGATTTTCTTCTAAAATGCTGTCAGATTGTTACAGGTTGTTTTGTTTTATTTAATCATTTTTGAAAACTTTTAACATTATTTAGAATAATTCTAAATAATTATTTTAGAATAAAACTAAAATTTTAGTTTTTATTTTAGAATAAAAACTAAGTGACCCAAAAAACCAGGGTCATTTCATTTTCATTATGGTAATCAATAGCTATTTCACTTAATCTTGCCAATAAGATATGTGTATTGTTGTCCTTGGTTCCGTTAATATTCCTGAGAGTAAGTGGAAAAATGTAAAAATGGGAAAAGAAAGAATGTAAGGAAAGAAGTCAAGGGTAAAAATAAATCAAATGAGATATGTTTTATAAGTTTTAAACCACTAATCCTTGCCTTTTATGCAAAAGTGAATAAATTTGCCTCATTAAAAATCTTTCTCCAAACCAACTTTGTCATTATTTGAGAGGAAATTAGGTACATTTCAGAAAAATCATTAAAAAGTCTATTTTTTTTTTGAAATTATGGAAATAGGGAGAAAATTGTAGAATATTTATTATTTAGGTGAATCTCCCTTATTATTTTTCTCTGACCGTGCATCATGTCTTTTCTTACAGCTGAAGGAAAGGTGTATCAAAAAAGGCTGCTGGATGGTGTGAAGGCTCTTCAAAGTGAGTGAGAAGTATGATGAGAAAGCAGATATATCTGTGATATTCTCTTATTTTTCATATACACTGATTTATTTTTATTACGTTAAAAATTTCACATGTGTATTTCCCAATATTTATGGATATGTGGTATATGCCATAAATCCCTAGGAAATTACCCAGCCCCTTTCGAACTTGCACTATGTTGATATGAACAACAAGATACAGTCTGAGGATGAGACTCTCCATCTAGTCTTAAAATTGACCCTCCTTGGGCACCTTTTGGGATGAGCACTGGGTGTTGTATGGAAACCAATTTGACAGTAAATTTCATATATTAAAAAATAAAAAAAATATATATATCCCATTATAAAAAAAAAAAAAAAAAAAAAAATTGACCCTCCTTATACCGTTGACTAGCTTTTACTGGACCTTAAAGTCTTCATGAGTAAAGTGATAACCATAATATACATGAATTAGTAAGGAGTTTTTCTGCATCTTGGTTGTTTTTATGATAATTTGTCTCTCCTAAGGAGGAAAGGTGGCTATGAATAACCTCGTCCCATTTCTGGAAAATATGGGGATTAAGCTGTCACACAAAGAACTTGAAGATTTTTCACAAAACCTACCAGTTGCTGGTGAGCATTGCACATAAAAATGCATTCCCTTTAGGACAGCTTGGGTTTGAGAGTATCCATAGACCAGTGATAGTGTTTATTTAGTATCAACAGGGCATTTTTTAAAGGATGTGGCTGAATTCAAGTTTCACGTGAAAGTACATCCTGTCTCTTCTTTAAGAGAGTGTTCTACTATGAATAATTAAAATTGGTGAGAGTACTGACAAACAATTCTCAGATCAAAGAATAAAGAAGAAAATGAAAACAGAATGAGAAACATTTCAAAGAAACACTAAACAATAAGAGAACAGCCTATGATGAAGAATGATTCAAATTGACTAATGGTTGGGGTGCCTGTGTGCCTCAGTCTGTTGAGTGTCCGACTCGATTTCAGCTCAGGTCATGATCTCATGGTTCATGGGTTCAGGCCCTGCATCAGGCTCTGTGCTGACAGTGTGGAACCTGCTTGGAATTCTCTCTCTCCTGTTCTCTCTGCTCTTCTGCTGTTATCTCTCTCTCTCTCTCTCTCTCTCTCTCTCTCTCTCTCTCTCTCTCTCAAAAATAAATAAAAACATTTAAAATGTTTTTAATAAAAATAAATATAAAAAATAAAAATATTTAAAACATTGACGGATGGTTATTTCCAGTATATATGCCTCAGCTATTCTGATATAGTCAGAAAGACTAAAAAGGGATAGAGAGAAACATACTAAGAATTTTAAAAACATACTAGATATCAAGCATAATAATACTATTACAATATGTTATATATAACATGAGATTAAGATGTTGAAAATATTAATAAAATGAACATTTTTCCAGTGTAAAATAAATAAATTACCTATGTTGAGCAAAGAAGTGAAAAAAATCGAGAGACCAATAATAATAATTGCAAAAACCTATCAAATAATTGCATCTATCAACTGTCCACCACCACCTATCACTCTAACAAAAGGTGACAGGCACAGAGAGTTTTAGGAGTAAGTTCTTTCAATTCTTCAATTTATTTTAATACTATCTAAACCGGTCCAGAGGATTCCAGTTTGAGATGATGAAAAAACCAAAATCTGTCTAGTTTTTCTTTCCTCCAATACCTAACAAAGTGAACAAGAACAAAGAGCTACAGGCAGAATTGAAGGTCTGATGGGAAGCCCAAGAATACCATCCCATGCACAGATCTGTGGTTTGGTTAAATGTCTTTACCGAGTTCATTCTACTTAACTAGAGCAACGAACCCTGCTGGGACATTAAACCAAACCTCAGATATGGGAGCAGGGCTCACATATAATGAAGACCATGTAACATATCACCACACTCTCCGATTACAATAGAAGTGAGTAGAACAGTTTTCTTTAAATACACCTAGCTGAAGAAAGCTAACTGGTCTGAGATGCTATCAAGAGAGCAACTAAACATTGTTACATTAAATCCTGAGAATAAAATGAAAATCTGAACACAACTGCTGAAGTATATGCAAAACGAAAAGAAAGGATATGGCACCAATTCTAGCATTAGCACAGCAGAGAAAAATAGCAAAAGAAAAATAAGGAAAGAAGATGGAATGGAAGGAAGATAGCATGCAAAAAACAAATAACCCCATCTTGTAGTAATATAGTCAGTTTAACCTAAGGAACAACCAAAAAGAAGTACTTGACAATTAATTCACATTACAGAGCAATTTCATGGATTCAATAAAACTAGATCTCAAAATGAGAAGGTTACATAACATGGTGGCACTAAAAGAGACAGGGGCACCCATATGGCTCAGTCGGTTAAGCATCTGACTTTGGCTCAGGTCATGATCTTGCAGTCCATGAGTTCAAGCCCTGCATCGGGCTCTGTGCTGACAGCTCAAAGCCTGGAGCCTGTTTCAGATTCTGTGTCTCCCTCTCTCTCTCTGCCCCTCCCCTGCTCGCGCTCTCTCTGTCTCTGAGAAATGAATAAACCTTAAAAAAAAATTTTTTTTATAAAAAAAAAAAAAAGAGAGAGAGACAAGGGTGCCTTGGTTGCTTAGTCGGTTAAGCATCCGACTTTGGCTCAGGTCATGATCTCATGGTTCCGTGAGTTCGAGCCCCTTGTTAGGCTCTGTGCTGACAGTTCAGAGCCTGGAGCCTGCTTCAGATTCTGTGTCTCCCTCTCTTTCTGTTCCTCCCCTGCTTGTGCTCTCTCTCTCAAAAATAAATAAAACATTAAATTTTTTTTTTAAAAAAGAGAGACAAACCATGAAACAGATTCCAAATGATAGAGAAAGAACTAAGGGTTGTGTCATAGACTCTAAGTCTAAAGTTCTCTTTTGACCAGCAAAAGAGTGGACACAAGATTAAAGCAAGAGATGGATAATGTCTGGGGAAAAGACAAGAGCCCCGAATAAGGGCCCTTGCCCCATATTTATTCAGATCAGAAGGCTTACACCCAAATGTAATGGGTGTGTACAAAGAGACAAACTAGGAACATTAACTTGGGGACGTGAGGGAAAAGGGGGGTTTTGAAGATATACAGTGTTTGGGGTTTGGGTCAATATAAAACAAAATCTGGGCACCAGGCAGATGGGTAGATGGTTGTTAACAACAGACAGGAGGCGCTATTTATCATACCTGTTTATCTTTGCCAGCCTAGGGGATAAGGCAGATAGGGGAAATAACCTCAGGGTTAATAAGGCACCTTTTCTTACGTTAACCATCTCCCACTTCGGGCTGCTTTGCCTGCAGCACAGCGGTCCATAGTCCAATTCACCAATTTACCTAACCTGGCCCTATTCTCCTATGAAAGCAGATTTTCTGCTGTAGTACTAACTTGGGGGTGCTTCCACCCTGAATATCTAATCTTGTTCATTTCATATACCTATCAGGGGCGCCTGGGTGGCTCAGTCAGTTGAGCATCCGACTTCAGCTCAGGTCATGATCTCACGGTCTGTGGGTTCAAGCCCCGTGTCGGGCTCTGTGCTGATAGCTCAGAGTCTGGAGCCTGCTTCGGATTCTGTGTCTCCCTCTCTCTCTCTCTGCCCCTCCCCTGCTCATGCTCTCTCTCTCTCTGTCAAAAATAAATAAACATTAAAAAAAAATTTCATATACCTATCTATATATTGGGCACCTTAGCACCATACCTATTTTAGGCCTTTGCCTCTCCCTCTCTATTCTGGGACCTCTGCACCCCCTCTCTATTTTGGGGTGCCTTGGCTCCTCCCTATTCCTGGCACCTTTGTGCCTCCCTATTCTTGGGGTGTCTTTGCACCCCCCTATTCTTGGAGTGCCAATCTAGTTTACCCAAACTTGGGTGTGAGCATTTTATGACTTTGTATTTCTTTATGCCTTGTTAACCCATTGGTGTAAACCTGGGGGATTCCTAAGCTTATCCCCACAGGGTTGCTGGAGGGAAGGTGGGGAGGGTGGGCTAAATGGGTGATGGGGATTAAGGAGGGCACTTGTGTTGAGCACTGGGTGTTGTATGGAAGTGATGAATCACTAAATTCTACTCCTGAAAGTAATATTACACTATATGTTAACTAACTGGAGTTTAAGTAAAAACTTGAGGGGCGCCTGGCTGGCTCAGTTGGTTTTAAGCATCCGACTCTTTTTTTTTTTTATGTTTCGGACATTTGTCCATTCTTCATACATGCCCTGATGTATGCTTGATGTAAGAGTCGGATCTTACAGAGTATGTATGCCTGATGTAAGAGTCGGATGCTTAAAACCAACTGAGGTTTTAAGGTTAAGCATCCGACTCTTTTTTTATTTAATGTTTATTCTTTTTTGAAAGACAGAGAGAGACAGAGCACAAGCAGGTGTGGGGTGGAGAAAGAGGGGACACAGAATCTGAAGCAGGCTCCAGGCTCTGAGCTGTCAGCACAGAGCCCAATGCAGGGCTCGAACTCACGAACCGTGAGATCATGACCTGAGCCGAAGCCGGACGCTCAACCGACTGAACCACCCAGGCACCCCTTAAGCATCTGACTCTTAATTTCAGCTCACACCATGATCTCACAGTCCTGAGATGGAGCCTGGCTTCAGACTTAAGATTCTTTCTCTCCCTCTCCTCTGCCCATCCCCTTCTCATGCACACTTTCTCTCAAGATAAATTTTAAAAACATTTAAAAAAATTAATTAAAACTTGAAACTATAAAAAATAAAATTAAAAAATAATTAAATTTTAAAAATAAAACAAGGGGAATTGCCTAACTAAAGAAACAAAGTACTAAGCAATCATTATAGAACTACTAAATAAATTATAAACATCAAAGTAAAAAATAGATGTGGCTGAAATCTTATTGACAGACTAAGAGAACTTAAGATAATCACAGTAAAAGCAGAGGGAAAAGATTAATGCTATCAGGAATTTAAATTTTTTTTAATGTTTATTTATTTATTTATTGAGAGAGAGAGAGAGAGAGAGAGAGAGCAAGCGAACAGGGGATGGGTAGAGAGTTAAAGAGACAGAGAATCCCAAGCAGGCTCTGTGCTGTCAGCACAGAGCTCTATGAGGGGCTGAAACTCACAAACTGTGAGATCATGACCTGAGCTGAAATCAAGAGTTGGACATTTAACCAACTGAGCCACCCAGGCACCCCTAATGCTATCTGGAATTTAAGTAAAAACTTAAAAAAAAATATTAATGCTCTCTGGGAAGATCTTTTATGAAGACCAATCTTTTTAATGTAATTTACCTGCCTAGTATAAGTGTCCTAAGACGTATGTAAACCTCCAAATCTGTTTTGTCAGTGTATTTAGAAAATACACAAGAATCGTTATCAAACCTAAAAATATAAACTTGTGAGCACTAAAAAAATTTTTTTAATGATTAAAAGTCAGTCCTACCTCTAAATTTTAAAAGCTGTCAACTGGTCAGGAAAATACCAATGGATTTGCAGTCAGGCCATTCAACAGAGATCTAATGACTGCACACCTATTAAGAATACATTTCCCAAAATCCTCTCAGAAAGGCAATTGTAATGGAATTAGTTCTAACAGAAAAGATTCAAGAGAGTTAAGTGCAGAGTAGGATTTTTTTCCTTAACAGAAAAGTGAGTGGAGCAGGTGAGTGAAATAGGTAAAGGGGATTTAGAGTAGAATTATCTTGATGAGCACTGAGAAATGTATAAAATTGTGTAATTAGGATATTGTACATCTAAAACTTACTGAATGTTAATTATACATGAATCTTTTAAAAGGAAGGGAAAAAGTAGAAAAATGACCCCCCCCCCCAAAAGTGATGGCTTCTCATTTTCTGTCCCCTAAAAAGAATACAAATAACACCATCTAGAGTCTAACATAGTGGCTTCATTTTCAAAATGCATCACTGTATTTTCCTCACAAGGCAGTTATACATTATAAACCTTAAGCATATAACAGTCACGTGATTTTTTCCGTAAGCCCGCAGACTTCCACAAGCCTCCAGGAGCTTACAGCCAGACTAGTCCCGAGGTTTCACATATTAAAGCTTTCTCCACAGCCACAAGTTTCTTTTCTTGTTGGGGTTGTTGAACACAAACTCTTCAACTTAGACCAATTCTGTTCCTAAAAGTGTTAGCTGTGCTTTCTTTTTGATGAACACTCTGACTCCATCTTGAACAACGTCCCCATCGGAATCTACTTTTGTTTTGGTATATTCTAGAATATAAGAAAAGCTATTACAATCCCTGGTTTGAACACAAACTTTCCCACCTATGTGTTCAAACTTATTTTTAAGAAGTTGTTTACTGCTGAAAGTGTCAGAGTAGGGGCAGGTGGGTCGGCCTGCATCTTCCTTTTCCTCACAGTCCAAACAGTGGCTTGGACTAACAAAGTTAACATCATCTTCTTGGTGTTCTGGTGTCCTAGGCTGGCTATTGTATAATTTTCTAGGTAAAGTTTTGCATTTAATGCAATGGATTTATTTTTAGGTATTTTTTATACTGTTGAAAATGGTATATTTAAATTTTTTTCTTTTTCAGTTTGTTGCTGATACATAAAAAATATTGATTTTTGTGTAATGACCTTGTACCCAGCAACCTTTCTATACTTTTATAAACTATAATTATCTGAATATCCTCCTGAGTTTTCTACATATATAATTATGTTTCCAAATAATGGCAGTTTTCTTTCTTTTCTATCATTATGCCTTTTATTTCTTCATCATGCCTTACTGCTTCAGTTAGAATTTCCAATATAGTATTGTAAATGTGATGATAGCGGACATCCTTACCTCATTTCTTTTCCTTTTTTTCTTTTAGAGAGAGAGAGAGAGAGAGAGAGCGAGAGAGCACAAGTGGGGGCTGGGCAGAGGGAGAGGAAGGGAGAGAATCTTAAGCAGGCTCATGCTCAGCACCACACCCGATGTGGGGGCTCGATCTTAGGACCATGAAATCGTGACCTGAGCTGAAATCAAGAGTCAGATGCTTAACCGACTGAGCCACCCAGGAGTTCCTACTTCATTTCTTTTTTTTTTTTTTTAATTAAACATTTTTTTTAATGTTTATTTATTTTTGAGAGAGAGAAAGAACATGAGTGGGAGAGTGGCAGAGAGAGAGGGAGACACAGAATCTGAAGCAGGCTCTGAGCTGTCAACACGATGCGGGGCTTGAACCCATGAACCATGAGATCAAGACCTGAGCCGAAGTCGGACACTCAACCGACTGAGCCACTCAGGTGCCCCAGCCTGCCTCATTTCTGATCACAAAGAGAAACATTTCCATATTTCACCATTAAGTATTACCTTATTGAAGTTTTATATATGTAACTTTTATCAGATTAAAGGAGTTCCCTTCTATTCCTATTTTGCTAAGAGTTTTGTCTTATTTCTTTCAACAGTGTTTTGTAGTGTTTGAAGTATGATCTTTGTACTTCTTTTGTTAACTTTATTCCTAGGTGATTTATTCTATTTAGTGCTCTTCTAAGTGAAACTTTCCTTACTATTATTTTTGAATTGCTTATAGCCATTACTTTTTAGTGTGTTGAGATTTGGCTTTATAATCCAGTACATGGTGATTTTTGCTAAATATTCCCTATGTGAAAAAATATGCATTCTGAAATTATTGGGTACGGTGTTGCCTATATCTCCATTAAATCAACTTTGTTAAATTTCTTGTTCAAATATCCTAAAGTCTTAATGATTTAATATCTTAATATCTGCTTCTTCTATTAACTACTGACAAAGATGTATCAAATCTCCCCCTGGGTGCCTGAATGGCTCATGACTCAGGTCATAACTCATAATTTGTGACTTTGAGCCCCACATCTGGCTCTGTGCAGACAGCGTGGAGCCTGCTTAAGATTCTCCCTCTCTCTGCCCCTGACCTCTGCTCGCACACTCTCTATCTCAAAATAAATGAACTTTAAAAAATTTCTCTCAGTGTAATTTTGGATTTTTATTTCTCATTATAATTTTATAATTTTCTTTGTTTTTTTTTGACACCATGTTAATACGAGCATACAAGTTTGGAATTATGACATCTTCACGGTGAATTAAACTTCTTTTTGTTATTACTAGAAAAGTTTTTTCTTAAAGCCTGTTTTGTTTGATGTTAATATTCCTACTCTACCTTTGCTTAGTGTTTGTATGGTCTATACTTATCCATCCTTTTACTTTTGACTTCTCTGAATCCTTAGATTTCAGATATTTTAAATTCTTAAATTTTAGAGCCTTAGATCACTTCCTTGATGAATTTTACCTAGCATAGAAGTAAGAAATAATTTCCACGTTACTCAACTCTTCAAAAAACATAAAAACAAGAAACACTTGCCAGTTTGATTTATGGAACTATCATAATCTTTATGCCGAAATTTGATGAAGAAGACACAAAAAAGGAAAATCACAGGCTAATCTTTGTATAAACAAACAATGCAAAAATCCTAACCAATTAGCATGCAAAAACCCTAAACAATTAGCAATCTGAAAATCATTTTTGCAATATTAGTAGTAATTATGAGATTACTGACATATTTGTGTTTAAATCTACTTTTACTGAATTCCTGTTTTTGTACATGTTCAACTTTCTGTTTCCTTCCATTCTTGCCTTCCTTTTGGACTAATTATTTTTTATTTTTCTTGTTAATTTAGAAGCCTCAAAGGTTATTGTAGAAATTACAATATGCATCCTTAATCTATCATAATCCGATTTTATTTTGGACTTTTATCCTCATTCAAGATGATACTGTTTTTGTTTTATACAATGTTTTCCCAGAATTATTTATATATTATCATTTCATTTCTTCTTATCCTTCCTTCCCTGTTGTCCTATATTGAAAGGGAACACTGAGAGCTAAGTCAAATAAAACAATTTTTTTCAGGCATCTGGATGCCTCAGTTGGCTAAGTGTCTGACTCTTGATCTCAGCTCAGGTCATGATCTCAGGGTTTGTGAGATCAAGGCCTGTGTCAGGCTCTGTGCTGCCAATGTGGAGCCTGCTTGAGATTCTCTCTCTCCCTCTCTTTCTGCCCCTCCCCTGCTTGTGTGTGTGCTCTCTCTCTCTCTCAAAATAAATAAACTTAAAATTTTTTTTAATTAAAAAATTAAAAAAATATATTTTCAACCTGTACCTAAACAGTCATATAAAATTTTACAGCATCATGGGGCGCCTGGGTGGCGCAGTCGGTTAAGCGTCCGACTTCAGCCAGGTCACGATCTCGCGGTCCGTGAGTTCGAGCCCCGCGTCAGGCTCTGGGCTGATGGCTCGGAGCCTGGAGCCTGTTTCCGATTCTGTGTCTCCCTCTCTCTCTGCCCCTCCCCCGTTCATGCTCTGTCTCTCTCTGTCCCAAAAATAAATAAAAAAACAAAACAAAAAAAAAAAAAAAAAAACCCCCAAAAAAACGTTGTAAAATTTTACAGCATCAGGAACCAAAAGAAATGTATAAATAGTTAACAGGAGAACAAAAAACCGACTATAAACAAAATAACAGAATCTGAATACAGGGGAAAAAACTGAGATGCATGAAACAAAGTGGAGGAAAAAACTTTAAAAAGCATTCTTATATCTAAGTAAATATGATGAAAAATGTAATATAATAGTCTGGAACTAAAATTCAAGATGATCAATGTTCTAGTTGGGGGAGAGGTATCATAAGTAGAGAAAGCAGAAGGAACAGTCTCATTGTTGGTCTGTGACTGCTTTTTGTCCTACAGGTGGTGGGAAGGTTGATCTGAAAAATGTGACAATGAAAACGAAAGAGTTTACAGGTGAGTTTCTATGACACTGAAACCCTAATGCTTTATAATAAATTATATTTAAATTTTTATATTCCTAGTAGTCTATTGTCCATATTAATTTTGCCATTTTACCCAGTTATTATAAAATATAAAATATTTCTGCCTGATAAAATCCATTTGATCTTGGATTATCTGTTTGAAAAATAAACTATAAGACTTGCTTTTGATAACATGTCCTATGTACTGTACAGATTTTTTTCTCATATATGTATATATGTCTTCACCTACATGTAAATAGCTAAATTTTAGGTAAGCACATGAATAAATAAGGTAAAGTTTTGGAAAGCTCAAGATAATGTGGTTTTGTCAACGATCAATTACATAAGTCAGTATAAGATCTCCTGCTATAATCATTTCTTTTGGCAATTCATTATCCAATTTGGTAACTAGATTTTATTCTGTTCATTATCCCCCAAATTAAGGGAGCCTTTATTATATCAATAATTTAGGAACAAATTTGCTTTGACTTCTAATGACACACTGTATTTCCACATTCCATTTTACTTTCACTCTTTAATCCCCAACTGGGAATGATGCCATATAAGCTATTTTAAGTATATTTAAAAGTACATATCATATAGGTTAATAACATTTTCTTATGAACCTCTTAAACTTACATAATACTGAGTAATTAATTTCTATAATTTTCACCTATAAACCTGTATTTTCAAAGGAGAAAAGATTGATGCCACAGATCTGAAAAACATTCTTGGAGACATGGGGATAGAAGTCAATGATAAGGAATGTCTGGAACTACAAAAATTACTACCCACTGATGGTGAGCTGCATCTGTGACCTCCAGAGTTCAGTTTAATAGTTCTATTTATGATCTTTATATTTTAAAGTGACACATGTTCAGGTATTTGTTACCTGCACCCATCCTCCAGCTCTTGCTTGAACAGTCTCTTACTCTGTACTATTCAAGTACAGAGTTCAGCTGTGAAAAAGAATCCTTTCCCACAAAATCAGTATTGAGGAAAGATGTTACTGATGATTTGGGAAGGGAAAGGACAGAGGGATTTATATCTTGTCTCAGTAAACATTGCAAAAGTCCTCATAAATTCCTGATCTCTCCCAGAGTTACTGTTCCTTACATTGTCCCTGGGGGATTCCCTTTTCCTAATCCTTATCCCTCTAAGAGCTGAACCCTCAAAACTCCCCCCTCTGTTAAGCTCAATTTCTTTTTTATTAAGTTTTTATTTTAATTCCAGTGTAGTTAATATACAGTGATATGTTCATTTTAGGTGTACAGTATAGTCATTTCAACAATTCCATACCTCACTCAGTGCTCATCACAAGTGTACTCCTTAATACCCATCACCTATTTCACGATCACCCCACTCAGCTCCCCTCTGGTAGCCATCAGTTTGTTCTCTATAGTTAAGAGTCTATTTCTTGGTTCTCTCTCTCTCTCTCTCTCTCTCTCTCTCTCTCTCTCTCTCTCTCTCTCTCCCTCTCTCTCTCCCTCCCTCCCTCCCTCCCTCTCTCCCTCTCCTTGTTTTGGTTCTTAAATTCCACACATCAGTGAAATCATATGGTATTTGTCTTTCTCTGACTAACTTATTTTGCTTAGCATATATACTCTCTGGCTCCATCCATGTTGTTGCAAATGGCAAGGTTTCATTCTTTTTATGGCTGAATAATATTCTGGTGTGTGTGTGTGTGTGTGTGTGTGTGTGTGTGTGTGTGTGTGTGTGTATTTACCACATCTTCTTTATCCATTCATCTATCTATGGACCCTTGGGCTGCTTCCATAATTTGGCTATTGTAAATAATGCTGCTATAAACGTAGGGGTGTATGTATCCCTTTCAGTTAGTGTTTTTGTATTTTTGGGGTGGACATCCAGTAGTGCAATTCAAAGGTAGTTCTATTTTTAGCTTTTTTGAGAAACCTTCATACTGCTTTTCCACATTGGGTATACCAGTTTGCATTCCCCCCAACAGTGCAAGAGTGTTCCTTTTTCTCCACATCCTCACCAAAAGTTGTTTCTTGTGTTTTTTATTTTAGTCATTCTGACAGGTGGGAGATGATATCTCATTGCAGTTTTGATTAGCATTTCCCTGATGATGAGTGATGTTGAGCATCTTTTCATGTGTCTGTTGGCCATCTGTATGTCTTCTTTGGAGAAATGTCTGTTCACGTCTTCTGCCCATTTTTAAATTGGATTATTTGGTTTTTGAATGTTGAGTTCTATCAGTTCTTTATATATTTTTAGTACTAACCCTTTATTGGATATGTCATTTGCAATTATCTTCTCCCGTTTAGTAGATTGCCTTTAGTTTTGTTTATTGTTTCCTTCGTTGTGCATAAGCTTTATATTTTGATGAAGTCCCCATAGTTTCTTTTTACTTTTGTTTCCCTTGCCTCTGGTGACATATCTAGAAAAATGTTGCTATGGCTAATGCCAGAGAAATTAGTGCTTGTGCTCTTTCATAGGATTTTTATGGCTTCAGGTCTCACATTTAGGTCTTTAATCCATTGTGAATTTATTTTCATGTATGGTGTAAGAAAGTGGTCCAGTTTCATTCTTTTGCATGCGGTTGTTTAGTTTTTCCAGCACCATTTATTGAAGAGACTATCTTTTCCCCATTGGATATTCTTATCTCCTTTGACAAAGATTAATTGACCATATAATTGTGAGTGTGTTTCTGGGTTTTCTTTTTTTTTTTATTTTTTTTATTTTTTTTATTTTTTAATATATGAAATTTACTGTCAAATTGGTTTCCATACAACACCCAGTGCTCATCCCAAAAGGTGCCCTCCTCAATACCCATCACCCACCCTGCCCTCCCTCCCACCCCCCATCAACCCTCAGTTTGTTCTCAGTTTTTAACAGTCTCTTATGCTTTGGCTCTCTCCCACTCTAACCTCTTTTTTTTTTTTTCCTTCCCCTCCCCCATGGGTTTCTGTTACGTTTCTCAGGATCCACATAAAGAGTGAAACCATATGGTATCTGTCTTTCTCTGTATGGCTTATTTCACTTAGCATCACACTCTCCAGTTCCATCCATGTTGCTACAAAAGGCCATATTTCATTTTTTCTCATTGCCACGTAGTATTCCATTGTGTATATAAACCACAATTTCTTTATCCATTCATCAGTTGATGGACATTTAGGCTCTTTCCATAATTTGGCTATTGTTGAGAGTGCCGCTATAAACATTGGGGTACAAGTGCCCCTATGCATCAGTACTCCTGTATCCCTTGGGTAAATTCCTAGCAGTGCTATTGCTGGGTCATAGGGTAGGTCTATTTTTAATTTTCTGAGGAACCTCCACACTGCTTTCCAGAGCGGCTGCACCAGTTTGCATTCCCACCAACAGTGCAAGAGGGTTCCTATTTCTCCACATCCTCTCCAGCATCTATAGTCTCCTGATTTCTTCATTTTGGCCACTCTGACTGGCGTGAGGTGATATCTGAGTGTGGTTTTGATTTGTATTTCCCTGATAAGGAGCGACGTTGAGCATCTTTTCATGTGCCTGTTGGCCATCTGGATGTCTTCTTTAGAGAAGTGTCTATTCATGTTTTCTGCCCATTTCTTCACTGGGTTATTTGTTTTTCGGGTGTGGAGTTTGATGAGCTCTTTATAGATTTTGGATACTAGCCCTTTGTCCGATGTGTCATTTGCACATATCTTTTCCCATTCCGTTGGTTGCCTTTTAGTTTTGTTGGTTGTTTCCTTTGCTGTGCAGAAGCTTTTTATCTTCATAAGGTCCCAGTAATTCACTTTTGCTTTTAATTCCCTTGCCTTTGGGGATGTGCCGAATAAGAGATTGCTACGGCTGAGGTCAGAGAGGTCTTTTCCTGCTTTCTCCTCTAAGGTTTTGATGGTTTCCTGTCTCACATTCAGGTCCTTTATCCATTTTGAGTTTATTTTTGTGAATGGTGTGAGAAAGTGGTCTAGTTTCAACCTTCTGCATGTTGCTGTCCAGTTCTCCCAGCACCATTTGTTAAAGAGACTGTCTTTTTTCCATTGGATGTTCTTTCCTGCTTTGTCAAAGATGAGTTGGCCATACGTTTGTGGGTCTAGTTCTGGGGTTTCTATTCTATTCCATTGGTCTATGTGTCTGTTTTTATGCCAATACCATGCTGTCTTGATGATGACAGCTTTGTAGTAGAGGCTAAAGTCTGGGATTGTGATGCCTCCTGCTTTGGTCTTCTTCTTCAAAATTACTTTGGCTATTCGGGGCCTTTTGTGGTTCCATATGAATTTTAGGATTGCTTGTTCTAGTTTCGAGAAGAATGCTGGTGCAATTTTGATTGGGATTGCATTGAATGTGTAGATAGCTTTGGGTAGTATTGACATTTTGACAATATTTATTCTTCCAATCCATGAGCAGGGAATGTCTTTCCATTTCTTTATATCTTCTTCAATTACCTGCATAAGCTTTCTATAGTTTTCAGCATACAGATCTTTTACATCTTTGGTTAGATTTATTCCTAGGTATTTTATGCTTCTTGGTGCAATTGTGAATGGGATCAGTTTCTTCATTTGTCTTTCTGTTGCTTCGTTGTTAGTGTATAAGAATGCAACTGATTTCTGCACATTGATTTTGTATCCTGCAACTTTGCTGAATTCATGTATCAGTTCTAGCAGACTTTTGGTGGAGTCTGTCGGATTTTCCATGTATAATATCATGTCATCTGCAAAAAGCGAAAGCTTGACTTCATCTTTGCCAATTTTGATGCCTTTGATTTCCTTTTGTTGTCTGATTGCTGATGCTAGAACTTCCAGCACTATATTAAACAACAGCGGTGAGAGTGGGCATCCCTGTCGTGTTCCTGATCTCAGGGAAAAAGCTCTCAGTTTTTCCCCGTTGAGGATGATGTTAGCTGTGGGCTTTTCATAAATGGCCTTTATGATCTTTAAGTATGTTCCTTCTATCCCGACTTTCTCGAGGGTTTTTATTAAGAAAGGGTGCTGGATTTTGTCAAAGGCCTTTTCTGCATCGATTGACAGGATCATATGGTTCTTCTCTTTTTTTTTGTTAATGTGATGTATCACGTTGATCGATTTGCGAATGTTGACCCAGCCCTGCATCCCAGGAATGAATCCCACTTGATCATGGTGAATAATTCTTTTTATATGCTGTTGAATTCGATTTGCTAGTATCTTATTGAGAATTTTTGCATCCATATTCATCAGAGATATTGGCCTGTAGTTCTCTTTTTTTACTGGGTCTCTGTCTGGTTTAGGAATCAAAGTAATACTGGCTTCATAGAATGAGTCTGGAAGTTTTTCTTCCCTTTCTATTTCTTGGAATAGCTTGAGAAGGATAGGTATTATCTCTGCTTTAAACGTCTGGTAGAACTCCCCTGGGAAGCCATCTGGTCCTGGACTCTTATTTGTTGGGAGATTTTTGATAACCGATTCAATTTCTTCGCTGGTTATGGGTCTGTTCAAGCTTTCTATTTCCTCCTGATTGAGTTTTGGAAAAGTGTGGGTGTTTAGGAATTTGTCCATTTCTTCCAGGTTGTCCAATTTGTTGGCATATAATTTTTCATAGTATTCCCTGATAATTGTTTGTATCTCTGAGGGATTGGTTGTAATCATTCCATTTTCATTCATGATTTTATCTATTTGGGTCATCTCCCTTTTCTTTTTGAGAAGCCTGGCTAGAGGTTTGTCAATTTTGTTTATTTTTTCAAAAAACCAACTCTTGGTTTCGTTGATCTGCTCTACAGTTTTTTTAGATTCTATATTGTTTATTTCTGCTCTGATCTTTATGATTTCTCTTCTTCTGCTGGGTTTAGGCTGCCTTTGCTGTTCTGCTTCTATTTCCTTTAGGTGTGCTGTTAGATTTTGTATTTGGGATTTTTCTTGTTTCTTGAGATAGGCCTGGATTGCAATGTATTTTCCTCTCAGGACTGCCTTCGCTGCGTCCCAAAGCGTTTGGATTGTTGTATTTTCATTTTTGTTTGTTTCCATATATTTTTTAATTTCTTCTCTAATTGCCTGGTTGACCCACTCATTCGTTAGTAGGGTGTTCTTTAACTTCCATGCTTTTGGAGGTTTTCCAGACTTTTTCCTGTGGTTGATTTCAAGCTTCATAGCATTGTGGTCTGAAAGTATGCATGGTATGATTTCAATTCTTGTATACTTATGAAGGGCTGTTTTGTGACTCAGTGTGTGATCTATCTTGGAGAATGTTCCATGTGCACTCGAGAAGAAAGTATATTCTGTTGCTTTGGGATGCAGAGTTCTAAATAGATCTGTCAAGTCCATCGGATCCAATGTATCATTCAGGGCCCTTGTTTCTTTATTGACCGTGTGTCTAGATGATCTATCCATTTCTGTAAGTGGGGTGTTAAAGTCCCCTGCAATGACCACATTCTTATCAATAAGGTTGCTTATGTTTATGAGTAATTGTTTTATATATCTGGGGGCTCGGGTATTTGGCGCATAGACATTTATAATAGTTAGCTCTTCCTGATGGATAGACCCTGTGATTATTATATAATGCCCTTCTTCATCTCTTGTTACAGCCTTTAATTTAAAGTCTAGTTTGTCTGATATAAGTATGGCTACTCCAGCTTTCTTTTGGCTTCCAGTAGCATGATAAATAGTTCTCCATCCCCTCACTCTCAATCTAAAGGTGTCCTCAGATCTAAAATGAGTCTCTTGTAGACAGCAAATAGATGGGTCTTGTTTTTTTATCCATTCTGATACCCTATGTCTTTTAGTTGGCGCATTTAATCCATTTACATTCAGTGTTATTATAGAAAGATACGGGTTTAGAGTCATTGTGATGTCTGTATGTTTTATGCTTGTAGCGATGTCTCTGGTACTTTGTCTCACAGGATCCCCCTTAGGATCTCTTGTAGGGCTGGTTTCGTGGTGACAAATTCCTTCAGTTTTTGTTTGTTTGGGAGACCTTTATCTCTCCTTCTATTCTAAATGACAGACTTGCTGGATAAAGGATTCTCGGCTGCATATTTTTTCTGTTTAGCACACTGTAGATATCATGCCAAGCCTTTCTGGCCTGCCAAGTTTCAAAGGAGAGATCAGTCACAAGTCTTATAGGTCTCCCTTTATATGTGAGGGCACGTTTATCCCTTGCTGCTTTCAGAATTTTCTCTTTATCCTTGTATTTTGCCAGTTTCACTATGATATGTCGTGCAGAAGATCGATTCAAGTTACGTCTGAAGGGAGTTCTCTGTGCCTCTTGGATTTCAATGCCTTTTTCCTTCCCCAGTTCAGGGAAGTTCTCAGCTATAATTTCTTCAAGTACCCCTTCAGCACCTTTCCCTCTCTCTTCTTCCTCTGGGATACCAATTATGCGTATATTATTTCTTTTTAGTGTATCACTTAGTTCTCTAATTTTCCCCTCATACTCCTGGATTTTTTTATCTCTCTTTCTTTCAGCTTCCTCTTTCTCCATAACTTTATCTTCTAGTTCACCTATTCTCTCCTCTGCCTCTTCAAGCCGAGCCGTCGTGGTTTCCATTTTGTTTTGCATTTCGTTTAAAGCGTTTTTCAGCTCCTCGTGACTGTTCCTTAGTCCCTTGATCTCTGTGGCAAGAGATTCTCTGCTGTCCTGTATACTGTTTTCAAGCCCAGCGATTAGTTTTATGACTGTTATTCTAAATTCACTTTCTGTTATATTATTTAAATCCTTTTTGATCAGTTCATTAGCTGTTGTTATTTCTGGAGATTCTTCTGAGGGGAATTCTTCCGTTTGGTCATTTTGGAGAGTCCCTGGCGTGGTGAGGACCTGCAGGGCACTTCCCCTGTGCTGTGGTGTATAACTGGAGTTGGTGGGCGGGGCCACAGTCCGCCCTGATGTCTGCCCCCAGCCCACCGCTGGGGCCACAGTCAGACTGGTGTGTGCCTTCTCTTCCCCTCTCCTAGGGGCGGGATTCACTGTGGGGTGGCGTGGCCCATCTGGGCTACTTGCACACTGCCAGGCTTGTGTTGCTGGGGATCTGGCATATTAGCTGGGGTGGGTAGGCAAGGTGCACGGGGGCTGGAGGGGCAGGCTTAGCTCGCTTCTCCTTAGGTGATCCACTTCAGGAGGGGCCCTGTGGCAGCGGAAGGGAGTCAGATCCGCTGCCGGAGGTTTGGCTCCGCAGAAGCACAGAGTTGGGTGTTTGCGCTGCGCGAGCAAGTTCCCCAGCAGGAACTGGTTCCCTTTGGGATTTTGGCTGGGGGATGGGCGGGGGAGATGGCGCTGGCGAGCGCCTTTGTTCCCCGCCAAGCTGAGCTCTGCCGCCCGGGGGCTCAGCAGCTCTCCCTCCCTTTGTCCTCCAGCCTTCCCGCTTTCTGAGCAGAGCTGTTAACTTCTGACCTCCCAGACGCTAAGTCGCGCTTGCTGTCGGAACACAGTCCGTCCGGCCCCTCCGCTTTTGCCAGCCAGACTCGGGGGCTCTGCTTGGCTGGCGAGCCGCCCCTCCACCCCAGCTCCCTCCCGCCAGTCCGTGGAGCGCGCCCCGCCTTGCCGCCCTTCCTACCCTCTTCCGTGGGCCTCTCGTCTGCGCTTGGCTCCGGAGACTCCGTTCTGCTAATCCTCTGGCGGTTTTCTGGGTTCTTTAGGCAGGTGTAGGTGGAATCTAAGTGATCAGCAGGACGCACGGTGAGCCCAGCATCCTCCTACGCCGCCATCTTCCGGAACCTTCTATTTCTGGGTTTTCTATTCTGTTACATTGATCTATGTGTCTTTTTGTGCCAGTACCATACTGTTTTGATTACTACGGCTTTGTAATATAACTTGAAGTCCAGAATTGTGATACCTCCAGCTTTGCTTTTCTTTTTCAAAATTGCTTTGGCTATTTGGGGTCTCTTGTGGTTCCATATAAATTTTAGGGTTTTTTTCTAGTTAAAAAATGTGTTGGTATTTTGATAAGGATTACAATAATGTACAGGTTGCTTTGGGTAGTATAAACATTTTAAGAATATTTGTTCTCTCAATCCATGAGCATGGAATGTCTTTTCATTCATTTGTGTTTTCTTCAATTTCTTTCATCAGTGTTTTACAGTTTTCAGAGTAGAGGTCTTTCACCTCTTTGATTAGGTTTATTCCTAGGTATTTTGTTATTTTTGGTGTAGTTGTAAATGGGATTGTTTTCTTCATTTTTCTTTCTACTACTTAATCATTAGTGTATAGAAATACAACAGATTTCTGAATATTGATTTGTATCCTGTGACTTTACTGAATTCATTTATCAGTTGTAGTAGTTTTTGGTGAAGTCTTTAGGGTTTTCTTTTTTATTAGTATGTTTTATTTAAACTTTAACAGTTCCCCCTCCCTTTTTTCTTGCCATTCATTTATTAAAGAAACTGGGTCATCTGTTCTAATATTTCTTACATTCTAGATTTCATTGATTATATCTCCAGGGTGTTCCTCAAATTTTTTTAAGTGTTTTATTTATTGTTGAGAGAGAGAGAGAGAGAGAGAGAGAGAGAGAGAGAGAGACAGCACAAGTGGGGCAGGAGCAGAGAGAGTGGGAGACACAGGCTCCGAAGCAGGCTCCAGGCTCCAGGCTCCAAGCTGTGAGCACAGAGCCTGATGTGGGGCTTGAACCCATGAACTGTGAGATCATGACCTGATCCAAAGTCAGACACTCAATCAACTGAGCCACACAGGCAGCCCTCCAGGGAGTTCTTTAAATGTTCCTCTACCACCTACACATTCTGTACACTAGGCAGACCTAAACACTTGATTAGATTTCAGGTTTGCTTTTTTTCCCCAGAAAGAATATTTACACCTAGTATCATGTGCTTCATATTGCATCACATGAGGAAGTGCATTAGCTTATATCTCTTTCTTTTTTTTTTTGTTTTTTGTTTTTGTTTGTTTTTTTGTTTTGTTTTTTTTTTTTTTGTATCTCTTTCTATATGATGTGAAAATCTACATCTGGACTCTGATGATGTCATTCTGATCCCATCCATCATAATATTCTCTGTCAGCCTTTTACCTAATTAATAGTTTTTAGCAGCTATTGATAATCACTACTTAAACCCATTATTTCACTTGGAGTTGCAAAATGGTAAAAATTCTTCATTCTTCCTGCATTTATTAACTAAAATACTTCTGAAAGAATTCTCTCACTAGTTATTTGGATTTTTACTTTTTAAAAATCTGAAATCTGAATCACTTACATCTTCAACTTAAGAACAATGACTTAATTATTAGATTTATACAAAAAGAAATCAATGTTCAGTCTACAAATTTAGAAAAATATACAACTGTTTGGGTAACAACAAACATCCATATACTGGTATTGCAAAGCTCTTATTACAAGAATAATTCCTATTCTAGTTCAAAGACTTTTTCAACAAGAAGACTATATGACAATCTTGTAATTTAGAAGTAACTATGTATCATAGTCTCTTGGGCACCTGGCTGGCTCAGCGGGCTAAGCGTCTGACCCTTGATTTTGGCTCAGGTCATGATCTCAGGATTCAGGAGTTCAAGCCCCATCTCAGGCTCCGTGCTGATGGTGCAGAGCCTGCCTGGGATTCTCTCTCCCTCTCTCTCTGCCCATTTCCCACTTGCTCTTTCTCTCTCTCAAAATAAATAACTTTAAAAAAAAAAGAATCTCTGTACATCAACAGATGAAGTAAAGATAAGCACCTGTGGCAAATGCTATGTGGATATCTCTGAATCAAGAACAATATCTGCTAGTAATGAAAAGACTGCAGACCCTGGCCACCCCCATCCAAAAAAAAAAAAAAAAAAAGTTGTTCAAAAGAGTGTCTGGAGATTTTGAACAAATCCAGACAAGCATGAAGAAGCGTGTCTGGAGCTGAGCCATGGTGAGGAGTATAGATAAGACTTGTCTACAGAAACATAGAGGGTAATAGTCAGACAACAGGTGCTCTGCTCTCTTAAGACTACAAAAAGAGGCAGCTCAAAATTAGCTTGCACACTGTCTTTCCTGGGGTCTCCTCAGCAATGAAAAACTACAAGGCTCCAGGGTTTTCTATATAGAGTATCATGTCATTTGCAAATAGTGAGTTTTACTTCTTCCTTACCAATTTGGATGCCTTTTATTTCTTTATGTTGTCTAATTGCTGTGGCTATGACTTCCAGTACTATGTTGAATAAAAGTGGTGAGAATGGACATCCTTGTCTTTGTTAGCCATGGATTTTTCATATGTGACCTTTATTATGTTGAGGTGTGTTCCCTCTAAAACTACTTTGTTGAGGGCTTGTGTCATGAATGGATGTTGTACTTTATCAAATTCTTTTTCTGCATCTAGTGAGATGATCATATGGTTTTTATCCTTTCGTTTGTTGATGTGATGTATGACGTTGATTGATTTGCGAATACTGAACCACCCTTACATCCTAGGAATAAATCCCACTTGATCATGGTGAATGATTTTTTAAAAGTATTGTTGGGTTCTGTTTGCTAGTATTTTGTTCAAGATTTTTGCATCTATGTTTATCAGAAATATTGGCAGTGGTGTCTTTATCCGGTTTTAGTATCAAGGTGATACTCACCTAATAAAATGAATTTGGAATTTTTCCTTCTTCTATTTTTGGAATAGTTGGAGTAGAATAGGCATTAACTATTCTTTAAATGTTTGATAAGATTCACCTGTGAAGCCATCTGATCCTGGTCTCTTGTTTGTTGAGAGTTTTTTAGTTACTGATTTAATCTCCTTGCTGGTAATCATTCACTTCAAATTTTCTATTTCCTCCTGCTTCCATTTTGGTAGGTTATATATTTCTAGGAATTTATCCATTTCTTTTCAGTTGTCTAATTTGTCGGTGTATAGTTTTTTCTAATATTCTCTTATAATTGTATTTATGTGGTGGTGTTTGTTATTTCTCTTCTTTCACTGGTGATTTTGTTTGTTTGAGTCCTCTCTCTCTCTCTCTCTCTCTCTCTCTTTTGATGATGAGTCTGGCTAGTTTATCAATTTTGCTGATCTTTTAAAAGAACCAGCTCCTAAAAATCTATAAAGAACTTATCAAACTCAACTTATCAACTCAGTGAAGAAATGGGCAAAAGACATGAACAGATACTTACCCAATGAAGACATGGCTTCCAATGAAGATGGCTAACAGACACATGAAAAGATGCTCAACATCACTTATCATCACAGAAATACAAATCAAAATCACACTGAGATACCACCTCACGCCTGTCAGAATGGCTAACATTAACAATTCAGGAAACAACAGATGTTAGTGACATTGCAGAGAAAGGGGAACACTTTTGTGCTGTCGGTGGGAATGCAAACTTGTGCAGCCACTTTGGAAAACAGTGTAGAGTTTGCTCAAAAAATTAAAAATAGAACTACCCTATGATACAACTGCACTACTAGGTATTTACCAAAAGGATACAAAAATGCTGATTCAAAGGGGCACGTGCACCCCAATGTTTTTAGCAGTACTGTCAACAATAGCCAAATTATGGAAAGAGCCCAAAGGTCCAGCGACTGATGAATAGATAAAGAAAATGCAAAATATATATACAATGGAATACTATTCAGCAATCAAAAAGAATGATATTCTGCCACTTGCAACAACGTGGATGGAGATACAGTGTATTATACTAAGGAAAATAAGTCAGAGAAAGATAAATATCATAGGATTTCACTCATATGTGGAATCTAAGACACAAAGCATGTGAACATAGGGGAAGGGAAGGAAAAAATAAGATAGAAACAGAGAGGGAGGCAAATCATAAAAAGATTCTTTTAAAAAAAAGTTTTTATTGTTTATTTATTTTTGAGAGAGAGAAAGACAGAATGTGAGCAGGGGAGGGGCAGAAAGAGAGGGAGACACAGAATCTGAAGCAGACTCCAGGCTCTGAGCTGTCAGCACAGAGCCGGACATGGGTGAACCCATGGACCTTGAGATCATGACCTGAGCTGAAGTCAGACACTTAACCACCACCCAGGTGCCCCCATAAAAGATTCTTAAGAGAGCGGGAAGCAAAGCATAAAAGACTCTTAATGGCAGAAAACAAAATGAGGGTTGATGGAGGGAGGTGGGCAGGGGATGGGCTAAATGGGTGATGGGCATTAAGGAGGGCACTTGTTGGGATGAGCACTGAGAGTAATATGTAAGTGATGAATCACTAAATTCCACTCCTGAAACCATTATTACATTATATGTTAACTAACTTGGATTTAAATAAAGTTTTTTTAAAAATTAAGGGGCACCTGGATGGCTCAGTTCATACGGCATCTGACTTCAACTAAGGTCATGATCTCACAGTTTGTGAGTTCGAGCCCCACATCAGACTCTCTGCTGTCAGCACAGAGCCCACTTTGGATCCTCTGTCCCCCTCTCTCTCTGCCCTTCCTCCATTCATTCTCTCTCTCTCTCAAAATAAATAAATCAACTTAAAATCTTAAAAATAAATAAATACAACTTTAAAAATTAAAAAAAAAATTAATATGAAATTTATTGTCAAATTGGTTTCCATACAACACCCAGTGCTCATCCCAAAAGGTGCCCTCCTCAATACCCATCACCCACCCTACCCTCCCTCCCACCCCCCATCAACCCTCAGTTTGTTCTCAGTTTTTAACAGTCTCTTATGCTTTGGCTCTCTCCCACTCTAACCTCTTTTTTTTTTTTTTTTTCCTTCCCCTCCCCGATGGGTTTCTGTTAAGTCTCTCAGGATCCACATAAGAGTGAAACCATATGGTATCTGTCTTTCTCTGTATGGCTTATTTCACTTAGCATCACACTCTCCAGTTCCATCCACGTTGCTACAAAGGGCCATATTTCATTCTTTCTCATTGCCACGTAGTATTCCATTGTGTATATAAACCACAATTTCTTTCTCCATTCATCAGTTGATGGACATTTAGGCTCTTTCCATAATTTGGCTATTGTTGAGAGTGCTGCTATCAACATTGGGGTACAAGTGCCCCTATGCATCAGTACTCCTGTATCCCTTGGGTAAATTCCTAGCAGTGCTAGTGCTGGGTCATAGGGTAGGTCTATTTTTAATTTTCTGAGGAACCTCCACACTGCTTTCCAGAGCGGCTGCACCAATTTGCATTCCCACCAACAGTGCAAGAGGGTTCCCGTTTCTCCACATCCTCTCCAGCATCTATAGTCTCCTGATTTGTTCATTTTGGCCACTCTGACTGGCGTGAGGTGATATCCGAGTGTGGTTTTGATTTGTATTTCCCTGATAAGGAGCGACGTTGAACATCTTTTCATGTGCCTGTTGGCCATCCGGATGTCTTCTTTAGAGAAGTGTCTATTCATGTTTTCTGCCCATTTCTTCACTGGGTTATTTGTTTTTCGGGTGTGGAGTTTGGTGAGCTCTTTATAGATTTTGGATACTAGCCCTTTGTCCGATATGTCATTTGCACATATCTTTTCCCATTCCGTTGGTTGCCTTTTAGTTTTGTTGGTTGTTTCCTTTGCTGTGCAGAAGCTTTTTATCTTCATAAGGTCCCAGTAATTCACTTTTGCTTTTAATTCCCTTGCCTTTGGGGATGTGTCGAGTAAGAGATTGCTACGGCTGAGGTCAGAGAGGTCTTTTCCTGCTTTCTCCTCTAGGGTTTTGGTGGTTTCCTGTCTCACATTCAGGTCCTTTATCCATTTTGAGTTTATTTTTGTGAATGGTGTGAGAAAGTGGTCTAGTTTCAACCTTCTGCATGTTGCTGTCCAGTTCTCCCAGCACCATTTGTTAAAGAGACTGTCTTTTTTCCATTGGATGTTCTTTCCTGCTTTGTCAAAGATGAGTTGGCCATACGTTTGTGGGTCTAGTTCTGGGGTTTCTATTCTATTCCATTGGTCTATGTGTCTGTTTTTGTGCCATGAATATGATTCTTATATTAGGGTCAGCTATATTTTTGTGAACCTTGAAAGTGGTCAGGCTATTGAATAGCATCGATTGTGTTCTCTATTGAGTTCTACGATGGTGTGAATGTTACAGGCTGTGCTCCAAGGGAATTTTATAATTAGTAACGAGTCCCCAAACAATTGCCCCCCCCCCACCCCGCCCTCGCCGCTTCACAGTCTTGCAGGCTTAGAGACTGAGAAATCCTAGCTAAGTTTCAGAGGCCTTATTTGCCCATAAGAGTTGACCCTGGATTGGTCTCAGGCTTCCAGCCTGGACAGCTCTTGCAGTGAAAGTTGACTTCCCTGGTCATCAGGTAGAATCTCCATTAGCTGTCAATTCTGAGTAACAACCTTTAAGAACCAAACTAAACCTTTGGGTTGCTGACCTCTCCCTAACATGCTATGGTATCCCTTGTACACGATCAAAATGTTGTAGCTGTACTTTGCCTTAAGGGGAATTGTATTGTCTATAAGGGACATGGGCCATTTCTGCCAATAAACTGTCCAAGCGCATTCTCTCCCTCCCCCTCCCCCTCCCTCCAAAGCATTGTTCATCGTATCTGGTGGGATTTTGTTTCCGGGGAGTAGACACTTGCCTTGTTTCTAACATGAAGTATCAGCTATAGTCCATGGTCTCTATTCCAGAACTCACACTGACCTCTACCTAATGCCTTACTGTCTAGTCATCTGATTTTGAACATTGTTGTTTCCATAGTTTTAACTTCCTGTGTCATTATTCCTTAGTTCCTATCTCTTAAGATGATAGCGTTTTTGAACCACACAGTTGTTAACTTCATGTGTATTTTTTCACACATAGTTATGATTAAAAACTGAAGTGTGAGATGAGAAAACTTCTAGGGAAATGCTTTTATTTTCTGCTTTTATAAATAAAAAGAATGTGTAGTTATTGGGTGCTATCATTGTATACAGCTAGTTTTAGAACAAGGAAAATTCTGAATTGATCTTGTTAACTTTATTTTTTAAATGTTTATTTTTGAGAGAGTAAGCAGGGGAGAGGCGGAGAGAGGGGGACAGAGGATCTGAAGTGGGCTCTAGTGCTTACAGCAGAGACCCCAGTATGGGGCTTGAACTCATGAACCATGAGATCATGACCTAAGCTGAAGTCAGACGCTTAACTGACTGAGCCATCCAGGCGCCCTCTTTTTTTTTTTTTTTTTCCAAACTTATTCACTTTATTTCAGAAAGTGGTAAAATAGCTGTGGAATACAGACCCTGTGAAGAGATCACAGATGCCAGTACTGCAGACGAGCTGCAGGATTTAATTCAAGTATGTGGAGATTAAAGTTCAAGGGTGACATAGCCACTGTAGCCATAATGTAAAGCAACCAGCAGAATTTGGAAGACTTTGGCATTAGCTCTATCATGCTAGATAGATGGGGGGGGGGGGGGGGGAGTGGTGGCCTTTGCAGGGTGGAGGGAGGCCTGGGCCCCAAGTGATTCTGGGAAAAGGGCCCGCTCTGGTGGTGCGGAGCCCATCTCCAGGGAGCTAATAAAGGTGGTGTAAATAAAGATGTCATAAAGGGTGGGACGTGGGCGGGGAGGGCGCGCAGTTGCTAACTGCCGTGCGCATCACGGGGCTGCCATAATGGTTTGGCTCCCGCTCAGGGCCCGGCGCCAGTACCCCACTCGCCTGGGTCGCTGCGCCCCGGAGCCTCCGCGTGTCATGTCCCGGCTGCGCCTGTTGGCCCCACTGCTTCTCTTTATGTGGCAACCGTTGTGGCTGCTGGTCCAGGCAGCTCAGCCTCCGGAGTGGGCCCTGGACCCTGCCCAGCTGACTTCCGACCCCCTGGAGGCGGCTGAGCCCTGGTCTTCTCGCTCCTCTGATCCCCCGCCCGAATCGCCCCAGGCACTTACACGCCCAGCTGAGCCGGGGGGCTTTAATTACCCGGGGTCCTCTGCTCCAGCCCAGATGTTGGCCCCGCCTAAGGAGTTGACCGAGACTTTGGTTCCATTCCTGGACACGGATTCGTTTGGTGAGCTACCCCCAGGGCCAGATGAGGATCTGAATGACCAGCTAACCCAGCATCAAAGGCTCCCAGAGGTGGTTCCAGTGCCAGGTTGGGATCAGAATCAGACCATAGCTCCGCCTCCTCAACTCAAAAGTAAGACTAAAACTGTAGGTTTAGATCAGGCCGAAGATCACCAGTCATTTGAAATACTTGTTCCATCTCTGGATAGTCAGAGTTCAAAGCCAACAAAGTTTATTGTTTCACCCCTAAACCTGAAGAAAGATCTAGCTCAGCATCGAAGGCTTGCCAAAGTTGTTAGAACTCCAAACCAATTTGCAAATAAAGAGCACCTACAACAACAGCTGCAGGATGATTATTTAGATTCCAATATGGGTCTCCTGTATCCTGAGGAGAACCTACCTATGGGTTTCCCAGGGGGACCAGATCAACTTCCAAACTTCTCTGAGGAGGCTGAAATTTCTCCACCCTTGCAGAAGACCCCAAATCATCTAGAGTCCCCTGAGGAAGCTGAATCTTTTTTGCCCCAAGGGGAGGCTCAGGCTCAGCATCCAGAGCCCTCTGAAGAGACAGAAACATCTCTACTTGAGCAGGAGGCTCCATCTCAGCATCCAGAGTCCCTTAAGGATGGAAATTCAGCAAACCCACAAGAGGCCCCAGCTGAGCCTTCAAGTACCCCTGAAGAGGTCGAACCTTCTTCAGTCCAGCAGGAAGCCTCAGCTCACCCTACAGAGGCCCCCGAGGAAGTGGAACCTTCTCCAACCCCCCAGGAGGCCCCTGCTCAGCCTCCAGAGCCATCTAAGGACATCATATCTCAACTGTTAGCACATCATGAAGTAAATGTGCTATCTCCAAGTCAGAGTGAAGCTCAGAAGCCAAGCTTCCCCAATGTCACTGTTAAACCTCTGGATCTTACCATAACTCTAACTCAGCCTGCGGAGCACCCTGAGGAGGCTGGACCTACCCCAGTCCAGCAGGAGGCCCCTGCTCAGCCTGCAGAGCGCCTCGAGGAGGTTGAACCTACCCCAGTCCAGCAGGAGGCCCCAACTCTAGTTCCAGAGTTCCCTATCGAGTATTTAACTCAACTTGCAGTAAGTGATGAGGTGACATCTCTACCTCTAGGTCAGTATCCAGATTATTTAATGTTTCCCAGGGTTATAGGTAAGCCTTTAGATGTGGAATTTACCACAACTCCAGGGCCTGATAAAGGTGTTGAATCTTCTATAGCCCAGCAAGAGGCCCCACCTCAGCCTCTTGAACATACTGAGGAAGCAGAACTTTCTCTAACCCAGCAAGAGACCTCGGGTAAGCCTCCAGAGGAGGTTGAGCCTTCAAGTGAGCAGGAGACCCCAGGTCAGCCTTCCGAGCCTCCTGGGGTGATTGATCCTTCTCTAAGGCAGCAGGAGACCCCAGCTCAGCCTTCAGTGCCTCCTGAGGAAGGTAAGCCTTCTCTAAGCAAACAGGAACCCCCAGCTCAGCTTCCAGACCGTTTTGGAGAAGCTGAACTTTCTCCAACCCAGGAGGAGGCCTTAGCTCAGCTTGCAGAGCTCCTTAATGAGGCAGAATCTTCAACCCAGCAGGAGACTCCAGCTCAGTCTCCAGGGGAGATAGAATCTTCTGCAACCCTGCAAGAGCAACCAGCTCAGCCTCCAGAGCTGCCTTCCAGGGAGGTGGAACCTTCTCCAACCCAGCAGGAGCACCCAGCTCAACCTCTATGGCATCATAAGATGACAGTTTCACCTCCAGGTCACTACCATGATCAACATTTAAACCTGCCCAATGTCAGTGTGAAACCTCCAGATGTGCAGCTTACCATGACTGCAGAACCCACTACAGAGGTGGGACCTTCTGCAGTTCGGCACGAGACTATAGCTCAGCCCTCAGTGCCTCTTAATGTGGAACCTTTTGAAACCCAGCATGAAGCTCCAACTCTGCCTCCACAGTCCCCTGAGGTTGAATCTTTGCCAGTCCAACAGGAGACTCCAACGCAATCTCCAGAATCTACCACACAGGAGAAACTTCCAACACAGCAGGAGACCCCAGTTCAGTATCCAGAATATCCTGGAGAAGTTGAACCTTCTACAACCCAGCAGGAGGCCCTAGCTCAGCAATCACAGGCCCCTGAGGAGGGTGAATCATCCTCAACCCAGGAGGAGGCCCCGACTCAGCTTCCAGAGGCCCAGGAAGAGGGTGAACCTTCCCCTCTCCAGGAGGAGGGCCAGGGTCAGCACCCACAGGCCTCCGAGGGGAGTGAACCACCTACAACCCAGGAGGAGTCCCCAGCTCAGCATCCACAGACCCCTGAGGAGGTTGAATCTTCAACCCAGCAGGTGGCCCCAGCTCAGTTTCCAGTCCTCCAGGAGTCCCCAGCTATATCCCCTGAGCCCCCTAAGGAGGTGGAACCTTCTCCCACACCTCAGGAGCCCCCAGCTCAGCCTTCAGAGCCCGGTAATGAGGCAGAATCTTTTCCAACTCAGCAGGGAGCCCCAGTTGTATCCCCTGAGCCCCCTAAGGAGGTAGAACCTTCCACACAGCAGGAGGCCCCACCTCAGCCTTCAGACCCTCCTGAGAAGGTGGAACCATCTCCAGTCCAGCAGGAAACCCTATCTCTACCTCTCGAGCCACTTAAGGAGATAGAACCTTCTCTAACACAACAGGAGGTACAAGCTCAGCCTTCAGAGGCCCCTGAGAAGGTAGAACCATCTCCAATTCTGCAGCAGTCTCCAACTCAACCTCCGGAGCCCTCTAAGGAGGCAGAAACTCCTCCAGCCCAGCAGGAGGCCCCAGTTCAGCCTCCAGAGCCACCTGAGGAGGTTGTAGCACAACCTCCAGTCCATAATGAGGTGACAGTTCCACCTCTAGGACAAGAGCAAGCTCAGCATCCAAACTTGCCCAATGTTACTGTTCAGCCTGCTGACCTGGAGCTTACTGTAACTCCAGAACCTACTGTGGAGGCTGAGCAGTCTACAATCATGCAGCAGACTCTAGCTCCTCCAGAGGACACTGAGGTGACACCTCCACATCCAGAGCAGGTCCAGGCTCAGCATCCAAATTTGACTGAAGTCAGAGTTCAGCCTTTAGACCTGGAACTGACCATAACTCCAGAACCCACTACAGAGGTTGAAACTTCAACCACGCAAGAGATCCCAGGTCACCCTTCAGAGCCACCTAAGGAGGTTGTAGTTCAGCCTCCACTGTTTCAGGAGGTGACAGTTCCAACCCCAGATCAGGATCAAGCTCAGCGTCTGTGGTTGCCGAATGTAACAGTTCAGCCTTTGGACTTGGTGCTTACTGTAACTACAGAACCCACTACGGATGTTAAACATTCCTCAGCCCTGCAGCAGACTACCGCTCCTCCAAAGGACCTTGAGGTGACATTTCCACATTCAGAGCACATTCAGCATCCAACCTTAACTAAAGTCACAGTTAAACCTTTGGACCCAGGGCTTACCGTAACTCCAGAATCCACTACAGAGACTGAACCTTCTCTAACCATGCAAGAGACCCCAACCCAGCCTCCAGAGCCACCTAAGGAGGTTGTTCAGTATCCGTCCCAACAGGAAGTGACAGTTCCTACTCCAAGTAAGGATCAAGGTCAGCAACCAACATTGCCCAGTGTCACAGCTCATCGTGTGGACTTGGGGCTTACCATAACTCCAGAACCTACTACAGAGGCTGAACATTCTACACCCGTGAAGGAGACTACAGCTCCTCCTCCAAAGGACCTTGAGGTGACACTTGCACATCCAGAGCAGGTTCAGAGTCAGCATCCAAACCTGACTGAAGTCACAGTTCCACCTATGGACCTGGAACTTACTGTAACTGCAGGATCCAGTGTGGAGACTGAACCTTCTCCAACCATGCGAGACACCCCAACTCAGCCTCCAGAGCCACCTAAGGAGGTTGTAGTTCAATATCCATTCCAGCAGGAAGTGACAGTTCCAACTCCAAGTAAGGATCAAGGTCAGCATCCAGCATCACCCATCATCCCATTTCGTCATGTGGAGCTTACTATAACTCCAGAACCTATTACAGAGGCTGAACATTCGACAACCCTGAAGAAGACTACAACTCCTCCCCCAAAGGACCTTGAGGTGACACTTGCACATCCAAAACAGGTTCAGAGTCAACATCGAAACCTGACTGAAGTCACGGTTCCACCTATGGACCTAGAAATTCCTGTAAGTCAGCAACCAGAGTCATTTGAGACAGGTTTTCCTCCAACAACTGAACATCCTGTGGTGCATTTTGTAAACTATACCTCAGAAAAGGCATACACAACTTTAACTTGGCAACCAGAACAGAATGCCACCACAGACCTCAAAATATGTGAGCGCTGTACCTGCAAAGAGGAGACACTGTCGTGTGTTGGTCTCAGCCCACAGCAGAGGCTCCGCAGAGTGCCCGTGCTGGAGCCCGACACCTACAACGGCACCTTCACCATCTTGTAAGAATCGCCTTTACTTGTTTGTTCTCTGCCTCCTGCTTGACATGGCAGTCTCTTCCTCAATGTCGTCCTGGGCCTTCCTCATCTCCCCAACCACGTTGACTGACTTTCTGTTTTTACCTTTTCTTTGTCAACTATCCCTTATCTTCATTTTCCTTTTTACTACTGTTCGCCCTTCTGCAATCTTTTACTTGTAATTGTCCTTATTCTTTTTCCTTATCCAATTTTTAGCCCCATTATTTCATTCCTTAACCTCTACTCTCCCATTTTTGCTCCATCCTCTATAATAGGATACAACAGAGTAGTGAAGAGTAGAGATTCTGGAACTAGATTGCCTGCGTTTGGGCCGAGGTCTGTCATCTATTAGCTTTGTGACTCAGTTTCCTTTTCTGTGAAATGGAAATTATGATAGTTACCATCTCATGGGATTATGGTGAGATCTAGATGAGGTAATACATATGAAGCACTTGGATCAGTGCCTGGCGAAATATGAGTGTTAGCTGTTATTATTTTGATTCCCCAGACCTCATCTTTGACGCCCGGCCTTCCACATACAGTACTCAGTTTGGGCCCAACCCAAGAGTAAGTACTATGGGCGCCACACTAGGATGAAATCGTCTTCAGAACATGAAATGACAGGTGGGAAGAAAGGAAATGGTCATAAAAAGGGAGGTGGCATGTAATTAAGTACTAAAAGAGGTACCATGGGTGTTGGAATTCAGCAGACTCTGTAATCAGCGGAGTATGGAGGTCAGGGAGAGCTGCATGGATAAGCTAACACTTTAGCTGAGACTTAAAGAGTGGCTCTGATGTGTTAAATAGAGAAAAAATGGGTATAAGTCTAGGCAAAGGCACGGCTGCAGGAATGATCAGGAATTAAGAATTAGGTTAAGCAGTTAAAGATCCAATTACGAGAAACCTTGACTATCAGCTAGAGAGGTTTGAACGTTAGATTCTGAGTTATAGAGAGCCATTGAAAGTTTTCAAGCATGAGATATACAGAACGCTGAAACAGGATTATTTTCAGTTCCCCATATAGGCCGATCTGGAGAGGAGAGCTTGATCCAGCGAGACCAGATAGAATGTTCTAACAAAACCTGGGAATAAAGTAACAAGGGGCCGACTCAGAGTGGCTGAAAAGAGTAGAAAGAAAAGCCTTGAGAGCACTGCAAAGGAGGAAGTGACAAGATAGACTAACTGATGACAGTCGCGGGTGGGGTGTGCACGGGAAAGAGAAAACTCAGATATTACTCTGAAACTTCTGTCCCAGATAAGGAGAATGATGGAAGTTGAGGCATCTTTTACCAGGGAACACAGAGCAACCAGAAGGCTTCAGGTTGACTGGAAATGTCCACCAGGCACATGGGCAGATGGGTATCTGTTTTGAATTTATTCCTGACTCCCCTGAAAAAAATGTGTATATAAACTGACCAGGTAAGCTGTTGCTGAGGGAAGAGGACAAAACTAAAGGTAAAGATTCAAAGTCATACGCAGAGTTAGCGGTTGAAACTGAACCTCAGGCATTTAATAGCTTCTCTTAAACATGTGTAATTCATGGATACATGAATTATCATGGATACTTTTTTTTGTTTTTAATGTCACAGGTATAGAGGATAAAACGTGAAAATCCCACCCCACCCTCCCTACCACTCATAAGATAACTCCTGTCACCTTTTTGGTGTGTGTCCTTCCTTCCCATCTCTTTCCTTTGCATTTTTTCCTAATTTCCTAATGAGGGGATACTTTTTAATTCCTTGCCCAGTGATTTGTTGCTTTTCCCTATACAATATGTCTAAGAAATCTTTCCATGTTAGTTATTCTAATTTCTAACTTCCCTTATCCTTCTAACACCTAGAGAGGTTTCAGTAGAGGGCTTCTTTACATTTGTTTGCTGATAATGGTAAATTTTTTACCATTTTTTTCGTTGAATTATTATTTTCTCATTGATTTGTGGAAGGAACCATTTTAGACACATAAGTGATTTGGGGGAAAAAAATACTTATCTCCAGAGTAATTAACAGGCGTTATCTACCCAAGGAATGGAACAAATAGGAAGTTCAGGTTCTAAGGAGCTGGCTTGTTTGTGCCAGTGGCCCCACGCTATCTCTTTATTAATTGCACCACCTGGGATGCTGATAGCCGCGGAAATTAGAAAGTTGGCATTTACTGCATTGGAATATTCCCCACAAGGTTGCCAGTGATTCTTTTATTTATTCTGTTCATTCCTTTCCTACCTATTCAAGGATCTGAACTGTGTTTCTTCACAGAAATTTCCAAGGAAACTCTATTTCTCACATTGATGAAAATGTATGGAAGGGATACCGTTGGGCTGAGAAACTGTGAGTATATTCTCTCCAAATACGAATACAAAAAAAAAAAAAAAAAACAAAAAAAAAAAACTAACTGCATTCTAAGGTCCTTCTTGGTCCAGAACTTTGAAGTCAGTAGCTCTGAGGAAAGGTGTTTCCCCTTCCATATCCCAACTCGACCTCTACCGATTGCAATTCTGTGTTAATTTTTTTTTTAACGTTTATTTATTTTTGAAACAGAGAGAGACAGAGCATGAACGGGGGAGGGTCAGAGAGAGGGAGACAGAGAATCTGAAACAGGCTCCAGGCTCTGAGCTGTCAGCACAGAGCCCGACGCAGGGCTCGAACTCACGGACCGCGAGATCATGACCTGAGCTGAAGTCGGCCGCTTAACCGACTGAGCCACCCAGGCGCCCCATCTGTGTTTATTTTAAAAATTAAATTTGGCAGGTTCCCTTTAAAATTAGAATCAATTTCAACTTATTTTCCATTATACAAGGAATACGTGATTATAGTCTCAATATATAAAAATGAAATAACAGGGGGGCCTGGGGGGCTTATTCGGTTAAGTGTCCAACTTCGGCTCAGGTCATAATCTCAACGGTTCGTGGGTTCAAGCCCCACGTTGGGCTCTGTGTTGACAGCTCAGAGCCTGGAGCCTGCTTCGGATTCTGTCTCCCTCTCTCTCTGCCCCTCTCCTGCTCATTCATTCCCTCTCTCTCTCTGTCTCAAAAATAAATAAACATTAAAAAAAATTTTTTTGATGAAATAACAGATCTAGTGAACACCTGCCTTATGTTCTAATCCCCCCACTGCTGGGATAGCCACTACTCTGGATTTAGTATATATCCTTCCAGACCTTTTTCCATGCATTTGCCTACATACATATTTACAGCAAAATAGGTTTGTTGTGTGATTTTCTTATCTTTTTTTTACATAAATTGTAACATCCTACAACTCGATTCTTTTGCTTCGTGGTATGTCTTAGACTTTTTTTCTTCCAGTACATAGAGGGTTACCCCATCCATGCAAGCTGCTGCATAATATTCCATAGTATGAGTGTATTACGATTTAGTAATTCCCCTCCTGATGGATGTTTAGGCTGTGTCCAGTTTTCTTATTACATGCATTGCTGCATGGACCACCTCATACATGCATCTTTGTGTACGTGGGTGGGTATTTCTGTAGAATAGATCCCTGGAAATGGAACTGTTGGGATGAAGACGATGTCGATATATACAATTTTAATTGCCCTCAAAAAAGGTGTGCCAATTTACACACCAATCCATACACCATGACAGCATTCATTTCCTCCTACCCTCCCACTCTTGGATATTCTCCATTTCTTGGCTGATCTGGTGGGTGAATAAAATGGGTCCCTTCTGAATTTGAATTTTTCTGATTACGTATACATTTAAATATCTCTGTATGTTTCCTGGGCATTTGTGTTTCTTGTCTGAATTTTCTGTCCTTTGCCAATTTTGTTGTTATCTTTTTTTTAAATTGATTTGTAGAAAAAGTCAGTGTAGACACAAGTAATTTTGGAAACAATATTATACTCAAAGTAACTGACTGGCATTTTTCATGACAGATTGTGTGTCATATCATTAGTTCAACTTGGGTAGATAAGTCATAAATGACTTCTGAATTAATAATAAAAGACATAACAGTCATAGTAATCTAAATGTAGGGATTATGATCCCCCTAAAGTAGATTCCCCCCTGCCCCTTAGTCTGATAACCTTACTGGTAAGGGACAAATGGTAGAACAAGGTAGTTGTTTTCTTATGAATTTTATGAATTTCTTAAATACTATATATAGTTTATATTTTCTCATGATAGTATCTAACTTGGAGATCTTATTTCCCAAACTTGTAAGAAAAATGAAAGTAATTTGGCACAAGGAACAAGAGAGAGTGGAGAGAGTGGGTAGGCTGAGGGACAGGGGTAGGAGAAAAACTTTGAATTGTGTATTATATACCTTTGGAATTCTGAGCCATGCAAATATATATTACCTATTAAAAAAATAAACTGAAATTAAAAAAATATTTTTTGAAAAGCGTGTATTTGGTAGTTTATATACTAGAAGATGAATCTGGTAAGATTTGATGATTCTTAAAAAATTTTTAAATGTTTATTTATTTTTGAGAGAGAGAGAGAGAGAGAGAGTGAGTGAGCAGGGAAGGGGCAGAGAGAGAGGGAGACACAGAGTCCAAAGCAGGCTCTAGGCTCCGAGCTGTCAGCACAGAGCCTGATGTGGGGCTCGACCCCACAAACTGTGAAATGATGACTTGAGCCGAAGTCAGACACTTAACCAACTGAGCCACCCAGGTGCCCCAAGATTTGATGATTTCTAATTCAGCTTGAGGGTTATGCCTTGTAAGACAGAAGTTTTTAACTATGGGTCAATAGTCCCCTGGGGCAGGATTTTTAACCTTTTTTTCTATATATCAAATTTTTAAAAAAATTTTTTTTAACATTTATTTATTGCTGAGAGACAGAGCATGAACAGGGGAGGGGCAGAAAGAGAGGGAGACACAGAATTGGAAGCAGGCTCCAGGCTCTGATCTGTCAGCAGAGAGCCCAATGTGGGGCTCGAACCCACGAACCGTGAGATCATGACCTGAGCTGAAGTTGGACACTTAACAGGCTGAGCCACCCAGGCACCCTTCTATATATGTATTGATGATCTGCAGAAGCTTATGTTCTTGGGATAATGTTTTCAAATGTATAATAAGTTAAAATATATAGGAAAAGGAAATTATGTGGAAATAGAGTTTTCAAAAAATTTTTAAAAAGATTAGTGATATAGCAATAAATCTGCTTCTGTTAGAATATTAAATAACAAAATATAATGGTACGCCTACTAACTATTATAACTTCAAGGTACTGATGAGAATAAATGATATTTTGAGATATCCACGCCAAATATGTGATATGAAAATATCTGATTTCTGCTGGGGACCAAATTAACTACACTAATCTGTGGTTTGTTGCCTACATTCATAATGGAAGGAAATGCTAATTCTAGTTAGAGGTTTGTGAAAATAGAGATGTGATTCTATTTCCCATCCAAGTTTGGCACCCACAAATTCAGTCCATTCTATTCACGGACCTGAGCCCTAAAGGGATGGTCTGCAAATTGAAATCGCATGCACACCTTTGCACGTATTCAAGAAAGTGCAGTTTTCTAGGGAAAGGGTCCATTCCATAGCTTTTATGAAATTCTCAAAAGGTTCTTGTCTCAAAAGATTGAGTCACAAATTGGGGCGGAGGTGGAGAAAGACATTTGTTTTCCTGTGAAGTTGTACTTATTCTCATAAATGATGATAAATGAATGATTTGTTTTAATTAAAAGTAGTATATTTGCAAATTGATACCTGTCACTTTCTGAATTCATTCAACAAATATTTATGGAGCATCTCCTATGTCCCAGGATCTGTTTTACATGCCAGGGATATAAGCCCAAGAACAAAACTGACCAAATATCCCACTTGTCAAGGGGTTTACAAATATATAATATAAAAACAAATATGTAAATATAATAAATACATAGAATTTCAAGTATTGGTAAGAAATCAGTGGCCAGATCTCTCAAGTTTTCTAATTTATTCAACGACCGTTTCTGCTGCTCATAGACTGAGTTTTTTACTAATGATAATACTTTTCATTCATATAATCTTGAGTTGGTTCTTTTTATTAGATGTACTGTTTACCTCTGTCTGAGGATATATTAATGATGCTATTCTACATTTTTTATACTGTTCATTTTTGAGAGAGAGAGAGAGACAGAGTGCAAGTTGGGGAGGGGCAGAGAGAGAGGGAGACACAGAATCGGAAGCAGGCTCCAGGCTCTGAGCTTCAGCACAGAGCCCAGTGCAGGGCTTGAACCCATGGACTGCAACCTGAGCCAAAGTCGGATGCTTAACCGACTGAGCCACGCAGGTGCCCCATTAATGTTGGTATTCTCAAATCCTTTTGTGTTTTCTCTGTTAACTGTGTCATTGACTATAAGCTGTTATATTTGTTTTTTATTTTCTGTCCTGAATAGAATTGGCTTTCTCACTCCATTTGGTCATTCCTGAGTGCAATTTATCTTTGTAGTTGAGATTTGACTTGCTTCTGTTTTCTGGTCCTAAGGAAGAGGTGAAATGAACCACGGGGCTTGTTATTGGTGACAGGTCCCCCTGAGAGTTAAAGAAGAGGTGGGAGGTGACTTCTAATGGCTAGTCAGAGTGTATACCCTTCCTCCAGGGTTCTGGGACCCTGCCCCCTTCTAACACCAATGGCTCCTGCCTGGAAGAAAACACCCTTTGCTGCCAGATCCAAGGAGGAAGGATGTGGGCTTGATGTGCTGTCCTTGGTCCTACTGCAGTATCCCAGCTAATCACCCTGTAGGTGGCTCCAAGGCATTTCTGGTGGGGAGTGTTTGTAGAGCTACTCCCTTGGCTTTGAGCTAAGGTTGTGGATTTTCTAATTGTATCTTTTCTAATCATCCTTAGGGACTTTGGTGGAGTTTGGAGTTTGGTAGAGACTTGGCATGTTTCAATCTGCCAGCTTGAAATAGCACAACCTCTTAGGAAGACAATTTTGTACCCCTGTTAAATCCTGGAGAAACTTAGGCAAATGTGTACTAGGATATAAACAGAAAAATGTCCAAAGCAGCACTGTTTATAATAACTAAAAATTAGAAAAATCTAGTATCCACCAACAGTAGAATGAACAAATAGTGTTACACGGGTATTTACTCTATACTTATTAAACTGAGCATTTATGTTATGTGCATTTTATGCACATTTTTAGTTCTCACAGATATTTTTTAGTTGGGGAAAAAAATTAGATGGCTTTACTTGTAGCACTGATATGGTTATAAATAGGGCTTCCACAATAAAATTTGGGAAAAGAGAGGAGGAAGTGGCAGTTCTGTCCATGTTTTTGCCACTCAGGGCTGGGTTCTAACAGAGATTTTGTGATCCAGAGAGTAGGCATTAAATGTACATTTTGGTGTGAAGAGTGGATAGGGGTGTGTGTGTGTGTGTGTGTGTGTGTGTGTGTGTGTGTGAGAGAGAGAGAGAGAGAGAGAGAGAGAGAGAGAGAGAGACAAAGGAGTATGTGAGAAGAAAAGATTTGAATCAAACAGCAGAGATCACCATCCCTACATTAAATAAGAATTAGTGTATTTGGTGGCACCATTACCCAGGTTTCTCTCACATCTAGCGGTCCTGTGTAGCAAATAGTTGTAGTTATTTTGCATTTTGACCCAGAAATGACCTTTTCATTTTGCAGAATTCTCAGGGACAATTATCTGACCGAATTACATAAAGACACATTTGAAGGCCTGCTATCCCTCCAGTATTTGTAAGTTAATCAGTTCATCATTTATTATGAGTTTTTAGTTATATTATTTATTAAAAAATACAGGGTTCAAATTGGATAATTGCAACAATTTCTTCTAACAGTAGAATTCTATAATTCTCTATAGTGGAATTCTATAATTCTCTCTATTAAATTCTATAACTCTGTAAGTCTGTGGGGACCCAGCCCATCTCTAGCATTAAATACCTCCTATGCATTTTCAACTTTTTAATTTTATAGACAAGATATAGGAAAAAGCCCTTCAGTTGTAGAGGAAAAGGGGTAATGAAGTCTGAGCAATTATGGACACCCATATGAACCTTGTTATGTAAGTGTTCATATACCATCTGCTTTTATTTATATTTATTATTTATGGCCCATGGATCAAATCCTGTGTATGGTCTGTCTTGATACAACCTATGAGTTCAGAATGATTTTCATGTTCTTAAAGGGCTGTAAAAGAGAAAAGAAGAGAAAGAAACAGAGAATATGTGACAGAGACCGTATATGGCCTGCAAAGCCTAAAATATTTACTGTCTGGCCTTTACAGAAAAGGTTTGAAAAAGTTGGCTTAGTAAAATGAGAGGAATTGAAGTTAACCTCAAATTGTCACCTACAAGACAAGAAAATATAGAACACTTACATTAATTTGAATGCCATTAACCCAGAATTTTTAAATAATTTAATCTAAATTAAATATTTAAATATTAAATATTTAACTAAGCAGGTGAATTATGTAAGCAGTATTACCAAGTACATATTAAATTATTAAGAGATTAAGGATTTCAGTGTGGGAAATTTTATTAGTTTATTTTTTTATTATTATTTTTTATGTCATTTATTGTTAAGTTAGCTAACATACAATGTGCACTTGGCTTCAGGAGTAGATTCCTGTGATCAGTGTGGAAATTCTTATGCCACCATAAAAATAGATGTTTAAAATGATGGTTAAGGGGTTGGGGCTCCTGGGTGGCTCAGTTGGTTGGGCGTCCGACTTTGACTCAGGTCGTGATCTCACAGTTTGTGGGTTCGAGCCCCGTGTCGGGCTCTGTGCTGACAGCTCAGAGCCCGGAGCCTGTTTCAGATTCTGTCTCCCTCTCTCTCTGCCCCTCCCCCACTCATGCTCTGTCTCTCTCAAAAATAAATAAACATTAAAAAAATGATGGCTAAGGGGCACGTGGCTGTCTCAGTCATTAGAGTCTGCAACTCTTGATCTCGAGGTTGTAGGTTAGAGCCCCATGTTAGGTATAGAGATTACTTAAAAAAAATGAAATCTTTAAAAATATAATGATGGTTAAGTGGTATAGTTAGAAATGTTTACACTAAACAAACATCAGAAATGCCTCTAACTTCGCTAATTACAGAATAAACATCTCTCCAGCCTCATTGTCAAGGAAGAAATGTTTGCATATATCTCTGTACATTAGACATACAGAGACACTAATGTTCTTTGCTATGGAGGTTCAGTGTTTATTCTTTGTCCATGCCATGCAAAGCTGTGTATTTCATTAATCCTTTTTAAAAAATTTTTTTAATGTTTATTTATTTTTGAGAGAGAGAGAGACAGAGTATGAGCAGGGTAGGCACAGAGAGAGAGGGAGACACAGAATCCGAAGCAGGCTTCAGTCTCTGAGCTGTTGGCCCAGAGCCTGATGCGGGGCTCGAATTCATGAGCAGTGAGATCATGACCTGAACCGAACGAAGTCAGATGCTCAATCGACTAAGCCATCCAGGCGCCCCTCATTAATCCTTATTAATGATATGCTTTAGAAAATAGATTCTTCTTGCAAATGTGGAAGGCTTAAGGGTAGTGAGTAAAAAGAATCTCATATGACACTAAAAATAGCCCTTCAAATTATCAAACCTTCCAAGTCTTAGGGGACAACCACTTTGTATTGGTCTTCTTGGCTACCTCTGCCATCTGGGCTCCAAACGTTACAAACACAGTTTGGAGAAAACCAAAAGAGACAAACTGCGCAATGGATAGGGCCTTTCATTATTTCTACTATGAGGTACTTTGTAAGCCAATTATTTCATGTCAGGTGAAGTGTTCTCATTCATTTATTCAAAAAAAATGTGAATCAAACCTAAAAAAGAATGTGACAGGCCCTATGCCCAGTACCATAGGCACGCAGATGGTTAAGACAGGCTTCCCACCCTTGTAGGAACTCATGATTTCACAGGGAAAATAAACAGAAGCTTAAACCATAATGCCTAAGCACTAAATGGATGATGAAGCACTGACAAAGTGCAGAAGAGGGAGCCACAAAGTCGTAAAACCACATTTCTTTTCAGTCGTTTTGCTCCTTCTACTCACTACCCAGCTGTTAATTTATTTTATAAATATTTGAGTTTGTTCTTTGTCCATGCATCAGTTTTAAACACAGTAGACAACGCAGATGAGCAAGACTAGTCCATACTTTCATGGAGTTTATGCCCAGAGGAAATGGAATGCCAGAATAACTATATTAAGAAGAAATTGGGGCACCTGACCGGCTGAGTCAGTAGAGCATGCGACTCTTGATCTCAGGGTCGTGAGTTCAAGCCCCAGGTTGGGCGTGGAGTCTACTTTAAAAAATTAAAAGAAGGAGAAGGAGGAGGAGGAGAGGGGGAGGGGAAGAAATGGATTTGGGCAATGAGAAGTATAAGTTGTTTTTGGAACACAGAAGGGGGGGGAAGACTTCAAGTTGGATCAGGGAAGTTACTAGAGAAATACTGTTTGAACAGAACCTTGAATGGCTATGACGTATCATCAGATAGACATCTTGGGAAGAATATGCTTGCAAGATAGAGTGAGTGAAAGGCAAAATGCAGGAGAAATTTCTTTGGTATCTGTAGAGTAGGAAACTAGAGCCGGATTTAGGATTTTGAAGGCCTTGGATGATATGCCAGGCTACCGTGTTATCACAGCAGTGCTCTAGGACAAACTTTAGACTGCACCAGGGTCACCGGGAGGCCTTGTCAGAACACAGGTTCCACCTCCACAGTTCCTGATTCACTCAGTCCAGAGTAGAGCTGAGAATGTGCATCTTGAGTAAGTTCCCAAGTGACTCTGATATTTGAGAACCACTCCTGGAGAATTAATCTGGTGACTGTGTGCAGTATAGATTAGAATGGGAGAGACCAGAGATGAAAATGCCAGTCAGAAGATGGTGGTACCCATGTAGGTGGAAAGTGAGGGACTCGGCTGAAATCCATGGAAATAAGAGGGTCAACCATAATCAAGAATGGGTGTTTCCAAATAAAAATCCAGGACCGTGTTGTTTTTTTGTTGGCCCCACTTGCAGCTGAAGCAATTGATAAATTCATAGACCGTTTAGGCAACGTACAACCAAAAATAAATTTCTATTAATATGATAATATAATTCTGAGTTCGTTCAAAGTTAGGTATTGATTAGAGGAGTAACTTCTTTTCAAGTTAAATGAAAAGGTATCTTTTACCTCTTCTGGTATTGACTTGGTGTCAAGAAGTAGAACTAAACCAGGAAGGTGTGCTAATGTGAGAATATCCCTTTTAATGTTAGAAATTATATGTGGCGATCACAACTTTGAGCTCATAATTTAGAAATTGATGAGGCCACAAACAGTCATTTAATCAATTCTTCTGCTCTCAGGAAACATTACTTCCAAGATCTATCAAGATCTATAGTTGTATATTTTATGTATGAAGATCACAAAGGTGAGACTCTTAAGAAAGGTGAGGACAGGGTTAGGGGCTCTGGAAGGTTCAATTAACAATTCCTAATACTCAGAGTTTAGCCAAAAGCTACTTATTCAATACTACCATCCTACTAATTAGATATCTTATAGCTAATTGAGGCAATATTTTCCTTTTCCTTTTCCTAGAGATTTATCCTGCAATAAAATACAATCTATTGAAAGACGTACATTTGAATCACTACCTTTTTTGAAGTTTATGTAAGTTACAAATATAATTTCATTATATTTGGAATTTGTATTAAACTTAATTGTAAACCTCTTTGTTATTCATTTGGAATGAATGAACCTTTATTAGTCGAAAGCTACTAAAATTATGTAGCAAATCTTTTTTTGTCTGTGGCAAAGTTTGGTGTGAGAGTTATTATAGAGATCAGAGTGAATCGTTCTAGAGCAGCAGTTCTCTGCCAGGGTGATTTTGCATCCAGGTGACACTTGGTAGTGTCTGGAGACATTTTTGATTGTCAGACTGTAGATGTGCTCCTGGCATCTAGTGGGTGGAGGCCAGGGCTGCTGTCACACCCTACAGTTCACAGGGCAGCACCCCCCCCCCCATAACAAAGATTATCCAACCATAAATCTCAACAGTGCTAAAGTTGTGAAACGTTTTTCTAGAGAAATAAACTTACTTCTCTAGAAAAAAATACTTACTTAACACAAGTATTTATTGAGCATTTACTGATTTGTATCTAATGCACCACATGTATAAACATGAAAGTATAAATCTTTCATGCAAATATTTTTTTAAAAAGGCAAGTATCTTTCCTAGTGAGATTTCTTTAGTGTATGGAGAGAGTATTGTGGTTATGTTTCATTATCTATAAATTAGAATCACTGCCAAAGGATAAATATTCTGAAAGAATATCTTTTTTTTCTCTTTGTTTGTCTTGTTTTTTTGTGTGTGTGTGTGTGTGTAGAAATCTTGGTTGCAATTTACTCACCGAACTGAGCTTTGGAACATTTCAGGCCTGGCATGGAATGCCGTTTTTACACAAGCTGTAAGTGAAATAGAAAATGAATACATGTAAAAAAAAAAAAAAACTACATGTAAAAATATCATACAGTGATTGGTTAGGTGTGTGTTAATAAACCCAGTATGAATTCTGGAAAGTAGGTCTTAAAATCCATTTTTTTTTCAAATGAGGAAACTAAGGTACAAAGAGGCCAAGAGACTTGTCTTAACTCCTAAATGGCACTCTCTGCCCTCCCTCATACCCAGCTTTGTGTGGGCAATGAAAGCCCCAAGCAAGTAACACCCAAGTCAGTATTATCATGGGAATTCGTGACAGTGATGCTTCCCCAAGGTGTGCATGGTCCTTGAAATCCACTTTTGAATTTAACTTTGATTCCTGCTCATGTGCAAGTTTCCTATGCAAAAGAGAACTTCAAAGAACTAAGTTTAGCACAGAGTTCTCCAGGCAGCAAAAGGTGTGGGTGCTTCTTGAGCCATCAGGAAAGCAGAAAGAACTCCTGAATGCCTGCCACAGGGCACTGCTCTCCATGTGTTTTCTTTCCTGACCACTCTTCAATTAAGAAGTATGTTATTCCCTTTCAGCCGGAAAATTCTGTGATTTCTCTGTAAAAAAGCAAATCATACTGGACATGTTCAGTGGCCTGAGGGGGATTTTTAGACTCAAGGTTGAAGACCCTCCTCTAAAGCAGACGCTGGAAAAGACTGTCTTACTGTCTTGTGGTTCAGAAATCCGATTTCACAGCTTATCTTCCGTTAGATGAAAGTGTTTACGGTGTGTCCGGAGCTGGAGTAAGTTCCTGCGGGTGCCCAAGAGCAGGGGCCTCCTCTCTCCTCTCATTAATTTGCTGATGCCTAACTTGGGGAAAGAATACTGAGGGTCAGTTTTTTGTTTTGCCGGCATGCCAGAGAACGGGCTCATTGAGTTTCTCCACCAAGAGGTTTTAGTGGTGTCAATATAATGTCTTAAAACTCACCACCTCTACTAAGCATCTTATAACACCGAGAGTCTCTTCGAAGAATCTGAATTTCATAGTTAGGTAGGCAATACAGGACAAAATAGGGTGGAATCCGTTGATAACAATGAATGAATTCATTGAAAAACACTCAGTGCCACGCGCACTCTATGTCGACAGTGTACTAAGTACTGGGGGTACAAAGAATACACAGGGACTGTCCCCAAGAATCTTTCATACTGGAAGGAGAAAAAGATGGCCGTTGATGGGAAAACGTATGTGAGCCATGCTGGCATCAGTGCAGCAGGGTAACGAGCTAGGGGGTGACAAAGTAGGGGATGGTTGTGGAATAGAAAAGATTTGTTGTGGAAAAGGCAACAACTTGCTTGTGTTGAGTTTCCACGTTCATCTTGATGAAGTTTTGGGGAGATGGTGGGGAGTCGGGAGCCGACGGCCAAGAAAGAATTCTTGAACATGTCTTTGGTGCAAAAAGGTGATTTTATTAAAGCACAGGGACAGGACCGTGGGCAGAAAGAACTGCGCTGGGGTTGTGAAGAGTGACAGGTTATATGCTATGGAATTGGGAGGTCAAGTCAAAAGGGAAGTCTCCAGAGGGACTGTGATATGTGAAAGAGGACTCCTAAGACACCAGAGGCCTTGCTATTGTCAAGCTAAGGTTGTTTTTCCCTCTAGCAAAGCATTAAGACAGTAGGGAGTTCCTGGAGAAATATTTTATTTGCCTGCCTCAAGTATCTGTCAATAGGCTGCAGGTTATAAGGAAATTTAATTTTACCTGAGATTTCCTTCTTGCCTTTGTTCCCCATATCACTATGGAGGGGTGATGTGGGGGCTCCAGGAAGCTGATTCTGTAGGTTTCTGGCGATTAGGCTATTGATAAGATTGCCTTTTTCTTGTAATTTACTAAGATATTTGTAAACTGATGGAAACTCCTATCTTGCCCGACTGAGATCTCTTATCAGTTAACCATTTGTTTTCTTTCCTTTCCTTTGTCCTCGAGCAGCCAGAATCACACATATCCCACCTGGGGCGGGGGCATGTGCTAACTTGTATCTTGCCCTCAACTTGCCTCATGCTCCCTCATCGATCTTACATGACAGAAAAAGGTAATTAAAGAACCAGAGCTAGCTGGTATTGAGAATAAATTAATACTCATGTCATGTGTGTTATGCCCAGAATTCGTGATCCCCAAATACCGCCAGGGAGCCGAGTCCGATGTAAAAGCAAAAGAGCCTTTATTCGAGCTAGCTCGAGCTCAATCCCCTACCTGCACTGATGCAGAGGTGAGATACCGGGGAGAGAGAGCCAGTTTCAAAAGGACAAAGGTTTTATTGGGGCCTAGGGGCAGTTGGTGAGGTAATGGCTGTGGCCTCAGCTGATTGGCTGGGGAAGGGTCCTGGGGAAGAGTGCTGTTAGGCAGGTGGGGGGGGGTGGGTTACCCAAGGGGAGGAGGTGTGGTCAAGGTGAAGGACACAGAACAAGATGGAGTCAGCCGGCGTAGGCCCGCCCTTTCAATGTGGTTTGAATAGAGCTGTACTACTAAAACGAATTCACAGTTAACTTCCAAAAAATTATCACAGTACAGTAAGTGTGTATTGGAGGTTGGGCTCCTTGTTTGGGGCCAAACTTTTCTTTTCTTTTTTCTTTTTAACGTTTATTTATTTATTCTGAGAGAAAGAGAGCATGCGCAAGGGAGATGCCATCCCGTGAATTCAGTCACGTTATTACCTATGTGACTTAATTACTGGGGTGTTTATAAGTTGAAACAATATTTTCTCCAGCATTAAATAAGTTTGTAAACCTTTTGGGCCCCAGCTGAGGTGGATTTATCTTGAACTGACTGAAGCTTAAACTTCAGGTCTTCTCACTTACATAGGCCCCTTCCAAAGTCTTGGGAGGGACCCTCGCAGTTCCTGTACGCATAATTTTGCATGTTTTGATGAGGCAGGATTTCCCAAAGTAGATGAGGTTCAGACCCTACAAGGCCTCGATACACCCCTGGGTTTCAGGTAATTCTATCTCAGTAAGTTTTTTGAATGAAGCCTCTTAAGTTATTGATAAACACTGAGTGAACACGTTAGCGGTGTGGTAAAGTCTATTTTGAATCTGAAATCCACCTCAAAGCCATGCCAAGAGTTTATTAATAAGGTACCACTTTTTGAATGGTAGTAATAATCCTATTTCTTTCAGATGAAATCAGGAATGAAATATATTATGGAAAACCAACAGTGGTTGATAATCCTAAATGTTAAGTATACTTTTTTTTTTCCTGACTTTAAAGTGCTTCTCCTTCATTCACCTACACAGGTGCAGACCGATGGCTTATTTTAAAAAATTCACTTCATTGCTTCTAACAGTACGAGCTCCATGAGTTTAGAAGCCGAAGGACTCTACGATGTAGAAAGGCTGTACCTTATCGGGATAGAGCACATTCACATGCTGGCTCGTCTGTGGCGCATCAGTATTGTGCCAAGAACATAAGCTCTAAGGGAGAATAAGGAAAATCTAAGCCTTACCCCTTTTGAATTATTGTTGACAATATCGTTGAGGTAGGTGTGGCCACCCTCTGAAGGCAAAGTCGAGCCGCAGTCACATTGACGCCCTAACGCTCCCCCAGTCAACCGGCATCTGCTTCCTTTTAGACGGCTGCGTGCCCACACAAGTTGACACACTTCAGGATATTGTCATCGCTTTTTGGTACGTACTGGAAATCCTGGCAGCTTCTTCTCAGATTCAGAAAGGCATCAACGTTAAGGATGAAGATGACAACTCAGGGCTGTCCTTTTGGGGTGATTTAGGGTAACTTTTATTATTTTCCGTGTGTGGTAGTTCAGAAGCTTTGCGATAGTCATACCCAACTGTTACTTTTCTTCTCCCAGCTGCCTCTGATTCTTCCCACGTATATGCCAAGGCATCTTCTTTCTCTGGGAAGCATGGTAGTTGCTCCTCTGCCCCATATCATTTCTTTAATACCTACCTCTGTTAGGTATTTACTGCGCTCTGGCACTACGCTAAGACCTTTCGCTTGTGCTGCAAGTAAGACAGTGTGTCTTAAACTCTTAGAATAGAGCCTGGCACGTGGGAAATGCTCCGGACGTGGCCCCTCACACGCCACTTCATTTTCGTTTTTCCAGCAACTCTTGTGATACAGGTAGTATCATCCTCATTTCGGGGATGAGGAAGTTGAAACTCAGAGACATCGGGTGACTTGCCTAGGTTCACACTGTCAATAAGTGACAGAACCACTTAAGAAGCTTCGCGAGTAATACAATTCCGCATTCCCTGGCACTAGGTAGGACCTGAATGACAACCGGCCTTTTGGGCGTCGTCCCTTGGAGTCAGCTTCTCACTGGAATAGGACCTTTCGAGCAGGGAGCTCCTTTTCCCTATGCTTCGGGAGCTCCTGGCCATGCCACCTATGGGCATCCCCAGGCTTCCTGCTCACCGCCTGGTGCAAATATCACATCGTCACTGCTAGGCACCCACTCTGTGCCCAGCCTTATGCTAGGTGCTTTGCACATGCTCTTTCCTTTAATCCTCAAGTTGCCTTATGAGGTAAATGCTGCTAAAAAGACTCGGAGACGTTCGTTACTTAAGTCCCTTCACCAGGAAGTGACAGCCAGAATTCAGACCTAGGTCTGCCTGATTCCGGGGCCCTTGCTTCTTGGGCTGTTCCTCACTGCCAGAAACTCCTCTTCAAGGCTGTTCTCAGAACTTGAATTAAAACATGGGCTCACCATTTCAGATTCTTTAGGCTTCGCCCCTCCCCCCGCCCAACCCCTGAGAGAGGATCTACGTGATGCCGTTAGATGTCTTGTATTGAGGAGCTTCGCATGGGGAGTCATGTTCTCATGGCTCATGGACCTATGTAGATGAATAAAGGAAAGGGGTTATTCTATCCCCAAGTACTTCAAACATACTGGAATAGGGTCTAGATCACTCTACTTATTTCTTCAACTGCTTTCCTCCAAGGAGCCAGTTTTCCCTCCATGCCTTGGGATTCCAGCATAGAGAGTTTGGAGTCTGTCCTATTTGAAATGTATTTTCACTGCCTGCTTTGGACATTTTTTCAGCCAAAGCTGTTAGGATTTCAGTACATTCAGGACAGTGGTGACAAGCTTCAGTCCTCAAGTCTTCTCTGTCTCCTCAGTTAATAGAAAGGAAACGTAGCCCATCTGTCTGGACCTCTGTAGAAGAATTTGGAGAAAAAAAAAATAACACGTAAGAAATGTTCCCTTATTTTGTGAGCTACCTTTAGTCTGTCCCGTTGCTCTGCAACGGAAAGCTTTTGCAAAAATACTTGAGTTTTCCTCTTCAAATAAGATAGAGTTTTTTAAAAAACAAAAAAATATCTAGAACAGTATTTCTTCAACTTTGATTATGAGACAGTCTTTGAGGATAACTGTTGTTATGTTTTACTCCCATAAAGATAAGCCCACGAATATCCAAAAGCCAATAGACTGAGTCAGCACACGTTTTATCTGTAAAATGAGGGAATTGAACGGAAATGGAGATGATGTCTAGTGCAGCGTCCACCGTTCGTTCGTATCGCAGTCTGTGGAAAAACAATTGCTGTCGGTCCAGCAGATGTAACCTGTCGGGTCAGTTCTCATTCTCCCCTTGGCTCAGGCACAATAGCTCCATGAAGAGAAGGCGGCACTAAAGACAGGAGGAGATAGGATAACTTGGAGTGGCCTGTATTTTGTTTTCACTACAGATAAACACAGGGCATTCATCTGAGCAGGAGGGCTGCCTGGGTAAGAGGAAGCACCGAGCCGATGGGTATAAGGCCATGGGTGAGCTACCAGGAAAGAGGGGGGGACAGTGGGGGTAGAGCACTGAGATAGTTGGGGGGAAGGATAACAAACTACTAAATTGTTTTGGCTGCATAATTCTTCATAGTTTTTCTTAATAGGGAGCGGGGGGGGGGGGGAGCAGGGGCGGGGAGAAGTGGGCAGGGGAAGACACACACGTGGAAGAGGTTACTTGCACAGAGCCCGCCAGTAAGCTTGTAGGTATTAATGCCATTTTTATGTTTTCAAAGCCAAAGGACATTCGGAGCCTCAAGGTTGAGGAACTGTGTTTAACCAGACATGTGACACTCACGTTCTTTCTCTTCATAACATTGTCTGACTGGATATTAACTAGTGTTACACAAACCCGACATGTTAATGGGCCTGAAAAAACGTAGAAGAAGGGGCTGGAATAGGAAGAATAGGGGAGTTTCCAAGGCAAGAACAAAAATGCATGGCTCCCAGCCGCACCGCTAACTCCCTCTGACCTCCGTTGTGGAAGAGTTTGAATCTTCGCTCCCCTTTTCTCCACCTACTAACATGTTTGATCTTCTGGCAACTGGTTCTCTATTTATCACAACATGGTTCTTTTTTTTTTTCTTCAAATTGAGATATAGTCCGCATAATAGAATATGCAACATTATAAAGTATATAGTCCAATGGTATACTTTGATAGACAATAATCACTGCTAATTCCAGAACATTGTCATTGCCCCCCTCGAAAGAAATACCATACCCATCAGCCTTTACTCCCCATTCCCCCCTCCTCCCAGGCCCCTGGCAACAACTAATTTACCTTCTGCCCCTATGGATTTGCCTATTCTGGACATTTCATAGAAATGTGTGTCTAGTTTCTTTCACATGGCTTGTTGGCTTCAAGATTTATCCGGTTGTAGCATGTTTCAGTACTTCATTCCTTTTTTTAATGTTTATTTATTTTTGAAAGAGAGCGCACACACAAGCGGGGAAGGGGCAGAGAGAGAGGGGGACAGAGGATCCAAAACCACAGAGCCTGATGTAGAGCTCGAACTCATGAACTGTGAGATGACGACCTGAGCCAAAGTCAGATGCTTAACCGACTGAGCCACCCAGGTGCTCCAGTCACATTTTGTTCATCCATTCGTGAGTTATTGGACATTTGGATTATTTTGACTTTTTGGCTATTGTGAATAATGCTGCTATGAGTATTCACGTACAAGTTTTTGTGTGGTCATATGTTTTTAATTCTCTTGGGTACATACCTAAGAGTGGAATTGCTGGGTCATGTAGTAACTCTATATTTAACCCTTTTGAGGAACTGCCGAACTGTTTTCCACAGTGACTACACCATTTTACATTCCCACCAATGTATGAAGATTCTGGTTTCCCCAAATCTTGCTACCACTTATCATTGTCTCTCTGTTCGATCATAGCCATCTTAGTGAGTGTAGAGTAGTATCTCATTGTAGCTTTGATTTATATTTCCCTAATGACCTAAGACATTGAGCATCTTTTCATGTGCTTATTGGCCATTCATGTATTTTCTTTGGCGAAATGTCTCTTCAAATCCTTTACCCATTTAAACATTTGATTATTCGTCTTTTCACTGAGTTTTAAGAGTTCTTTATATATTCTGGATGTTCTGGATACTAGACTTGTATCAGACATATGATAGTTTTGGGTTGTTTTTTTATTTTTAAATAAAGTCCAGTTTATCTATTTTTCCTTTGGTTTGTTGTGCTTTTTGTGTCATGTCTAAGAAACCGTCGCCTAAATCCAAGGTCATAAAGATTTCTCTCCTGAGAGTTTTATAGCTTGAGCTCTTCCTTCTAGGTCTTTGACTCATTTTGAGTTAATATTTATATATGGTGTGAAGTGTAGGAATCCAACTACATTATTTGGTATGGGGATATACGGTTGTCCCAGCATCATTTGAAAAGACTAGTCTTCCCACGTTGAATGGTGTTGGCACCCTTGTTGAAAATCAGTGGGCCATAAATGTGAGGATTTGTTCCTGGACTGTCAGTTCTGTTCCATCAACTTACATGTCTGTTCTTTTGCCAGTACCACACCGTGATTACTGTAGTTTTGAAGTAGGTTTTGAAACCAGGGCGTGTGAGTCTTCCCATTTTGTTGTTCTGTGTCAAAATCGTTTTGGAGCACCCGGGTAGCTCAGTTGGTTAAGTGGCCGGCTCTTGATTTCAGCTCAGGTCATGACCTCATGGTTTGTGAGATGGAACCCCGTGTTGCAATCTGCACTGACAGCATGGAGCCTGCTTGGGATGCTCCCTCTCCTTCTCCCTCTGCCCCTCCCCTGCTCACACTTTTCCCCACTCACACTCGCTCATGTTTGCTCTTCTGCACGGGTGTGTATGCTCGCTGTCTCTCAAAATGAATAGATAAACTTTTTTTTTTTTTTAAAAAGATCATTTTGGCTATTCTCGGTCCCTTGAATTGACATACAGATTTTAGAATTAGCTTGCCAATTTTTGGAAAGAAGTCAGTTGGGGTTTGGATAGGGATTATACTGAAACCACAGTTCAATTTGGGGTATAGTGCCATTTTAACACTATTGTCTTCTGATCCGTGAACATGGCATATCTTTACATTTATTTCAATCTTCTTTAATTTCTTTCAACAACGTTTTGTGGTTTTTAGTGTGATTCTTGCACTTCTTTGGTTAAATGTTTTCCTAAGTATTTTGTTCTTTTGAGTACTGTTATACATGGAATTGTTTTCCTAATTTCATTTTTGGAATAGTCATTGCTGATGTATAGAAATAAAGCTAATTTTTACATATTGGTCTTGTGTCCTGTAACCTTGCTGAACTCATTTATTAGTGCTAAGGTTTTTTTTCTACATTCCCAGGAATATGTCTTGTGGTCTTCTAGTTACCCAGGAAGATGTTGGAGCATTTCAAAGTCCCTATGGACATCTCATTTCTCAGCTTTTTCCTTTTAGGCTTTTTGTTTAGGCTATTTTTTGTCTTGTTATCAATTGCCTCACATAGCTGCCAGATTAAAACATTTATCTATAATTGTTTTCAAAAAATGCCCCTTGGGAAGAGGCTATTTTAGCACTGTGCAGTTCTCAGTGAGGTCAAGGGCAAGGCTTTCAAGTGAAGTTTTTTAGGGACCCCACTAGACAGGTAAAACAATGACAGTTTGTTCCTTGGGAATGAGGCTTTAAGGAACTTGAGCTCCATTCTGTTCCCCTGGGATGTGGGCAATTTTTAAGGCTACCATCACGATGGAGAGCAGAGGTTGAGGACAAGTTAAAACAACAGAGCTCACTGTTCTCATAGAAATTAGTAATTTTTTCTTTAATAAATGCTCTCCGGGTTGCTGCAAGCCCATTGGTTAAAATTTCCAAAGTTCTGAGAAAGTTGATTTTGACCATTTTTGCTAGTTTTTTGTTGTTGTTGTTGCTTTTACGGAAGGATGAATTTTCAGACGTCCTTCCTTTCTCATTTTCACTGATTCACCTGTAACAGGGCTTTAAAATGTCTAAAGTCTCAGGGCACCTGGGTGGCTCAGTTAACTGCCTGACTCTTGATTTCGGCTCAGGTCATGATCTTGCGGTCATGGGATCAAGCCCCATGTCAGGCTCTGCACTGGGCATGGAGCCTGCTTGGGATTCTCTCTCTCTCTCTTCCTCTGCCTCTCCTTCACTCATACTCTTGTACTCTCTCTCTCAAAAAATAGAATACAAAAATAAAAAATGAAATCTCTAAAGTCTCAATGATCACAGGCTAATTAAATACTTAATCATGGGAGATGATTAGAGGAAAGGAATAAAAATAGAAAATGTAATTCTTAGAGAAGCTCTCCCAGATGGAGAGATGAAGTTCAGCAAAGTGTTTCTATATTTAATGCTCTCAAAGTTAAGTTTAAGGTAACGGCTATTTTAAACCCCCTTTTTTTTTCATACAAGTTAAATACAGGCTTTGGAGTCAGAACTGAGTTCAGATTCCAGCTCTGCTTCTTGACTGGCTTGACAAACTGGGACAAATTATACAACCTCTCTGTACTTCAGTTTCCTCACTTGTAAAATGGGGTAATGATGTATCTATCACATAAGGTTATTGTGAGGTTTAAATGTGAAATGCTGATCACAGATGCCCTATGGCTCAATAGTATTGGTTGTGATGATTATCCTTATAATTTTGCAAAAGTACAGTGATGATTCTTGAGCAGAGTCAACCTAAAGGCAGATTTTCTTTTCTTTCTTCCTGTTTCCTTCACTTTATTTTTGCTGTAAAGAACTGAGAAGAAAATCTACTCGGCATTTTGGAATAAAAACTTGTGTCAAACAGTGACAAAATGTTATTTATTCAACAAGCCTTCACTAAGTAACTAGTAAATAACAAGCACTCTGTCAGGCACAGGGACAAAAATGACAATAGAGCATGGTCCCTGCCCTCAAGGAGCTGGCAGTCCAGGAGATGGATAAGGAAACGGGATCATATGCCACCTAACAAAGGCTGTCATAGGAGAATACACATGGTGGGGGTATAGCTTTCACCATTTCCTCTTAGATTAATCCCTTTGTCTTTGGCCCCCAAACTGAGGAATTGGTCCTATTTTTGTCTTTAACCGGGTGTTTTAAACTGTGGAATTTTTTACATTTCTAGAGATAAAGGAAAAGCACCTAGAATTATAGAGGACACTAGAAACAGTCTTTCCTACAGAGCCTGGGCTTCCTACCAGCATAGTCACTTCTAGGATTTTCAGCCCAAAAAGTTCTTTGGCATATCTTTGCTTTGCTGTCCACGTAAAAAAAAAAAATTTTTTTTCCTCTTTCTGTTCTCCACTTTATCGTCCAGAGAGCTGGGTAGTTCCCAAAGGAAGAGTGCTTTACAGAATCTAAGGGTGATTTATAGGCAAAGGCAGAAAATGATTAGTTTTCACCTTCCAGTTCCATACCCCCAAAATGAACATAAACTTTCATGGTAGTCATTACTGGAAATGCAGATAATTTTAATTCCATTGCATTTTTCAGAATTATCAGTCGTAACCCTCTGTCAACTGTTGAAGATTCCTATCTTTTTAAGTTGCCAGCATTAAAATATTTGTAAGTATTGCAACAATCTCATGGCTCATGAGATGATTTCTGATCTTTTTTGTTGTCATCAAAAGATTAAGTATTTTGCGTTTTGGTTAAAAAGTCGTAATTTAAATTTTAACTGGGTTATTGAAATAAGCATTATTAGCAAAGAAAACACGTATATGGGCAAGATAGCCTGCAGAGGAAGGAGTAGTATTGAAGAACACATAACAGACATGGGACTTGTAGATGTAGGTAGAAATACCATTTATCTCAAAGTGGAAAGTGGAGTAAGGTGTATATTAAAAGAAAAAAAGACTAATCAAGAGAGGTGGATGCAACTGAGAATGAAAATGAGGATAAGAGTAAAAAGGATTGTACTGTTGAGCACCAAGGTGATTAATTTGATGATGCACATAAAATGTCTTCATTGGGAGCTTTCTGAAATTATTGTCCATAGCAAGAAAACTCTTGAGCTGACTTGACAAAGAAGCCAGAATTGAAGTAATCACATGTTGTTAAGTATCTTTTTAGGTACAGAATTTTTATCCTTGGGTTCAAATCACGCATGTTTGGGCTTTCTCCTTCAGAGACATGGGATCAACACAGGTGTCACTTACAACAGTTGAGAGCCTCCTCATGATGACCCTTGAATTGGAAACACTGTAAGTTGATTTTTCTTATGTGTATTTTCACTTAGTTGTTTACTTAGATTTGTTTTATTGTTTTCTTAAGTCAGATTTATTGAGGTATAAAATTTGCTCTTTTTAAGCATACAGTTTGATGAGTTTTGACAAACGTGTAGTTATGTAACCACCACCACATTTGAGACGTAGAACATTTCTGTCACCCCAAAAGGCCCCTATGTGCCTTTGCAGCCAATCCCCTTTTCTCACCACCAGCCCTGGCAACCACCAACCTAATTTTTGTCCCTATAGTTTTGCCTTTTCCACAGTGTCTTATAAATGAAATCATACCAGGGGCACCTGGGTGGCTCAGGCAGTTAAGCGTCCGACTTCAGCTCAGGTCATGATCTCGCGGTCTGTGAGTTCAAGCCCTGCATCGGACTCTGTCCTGACAGCTCAGAGCCTGGAGCCTGCTTCAGATTCTGTGTCTCCCTGTCTCTCTACCCCTTCCCCACTTGCACTCCATCTCTCTCTCTCTCTCAAAAATAAATGAACATTAAAAAAAATAAATAAATGAAATCATACAGTATGCAGTCTTCTGTGATTGGTTCCTTTCAGCATAATCCTTTTGAGATTCATCCATGTTTTTTTTTTTTAACTTTTTTAACGTTTATTTATTTTTGAGAAACAGAGAGCATAAGCAGGAGAGGGGCAGAGAGAGAGAGAGAGAGAGACACAGAACCCGAAGCAGGCTCCAGGCTCTGTCAGCGCAGAGCCCAATACAGGACATGAACCTGCGGAACATGAGATCATGGCCTGAGCCAAAGTCGGTCACTTATGTGACTGAGCCACCCAGGCACCCCAGAGACTCATCCATGTTTTTGCACATGTCAGTAGTTCATTTCCTTTTTATTGCCGAGTAGTATTGCAGTTGTGAGGATATACCAGTTTGTTTATGCATTCATCAGTTAATGGGCATTTGAGTTGTTTCTAGCTTTTTGGCCTTTACGAATAAATTTGCTTAAAACACTTACATGCAGGTCTTCGTGTGAGCATATGTTTTCATTGGGGGAGGGGGGAGGTGGTAAAATACCTAATGGCAGGATTGCTACATCATATGCTGAGTGTATATTTAACTTTTTAAGAAACTGCTTACCTGTTTTCTAAAGTGGATGTACCATTTTGCATTCCAGCCAGCAGTATATGAGATCTTCTATCTATCCTTTCTTCTAATGTCTTTATCTATTTTTCATAAGGTGAATGTTGGCCTTAAAATTGAGTTGGGAAGTATTCCCCTCTCTTCAATTCTCTAGTACTGTTTGTGCAGAATTGGCATTATTTTTTCCTTAAATGTTTGCTAGAATTCACCAGTGAAGCCATGTGGGCTTGAAGCTTTCTTTGTGAGAAAGTGTTAAACTACAGATTTTATTTTTGTAATAGTGCTACTTAAATTACATACTTTATTTTTTTGAGTAGTTCATGTCTTTCAGGGAATCTATTTCATCTTGAAGTTATTGACATAAAGTATTTTATAATAATCCCTTATTATCCTTTTAGTATCTGTAGAATTGTAGTGATGTCATTCCTCTCATTTTTGATATTGATAATTTGGTCTTCTCTTGTCTTTTCTTGATAAATCTGGCCAGAAGTTTATCAGTTTTACTTATCTTCTCTAAAAAGTGCCTTTTCATTACACTGACTTCTCTATTTTTGTTTTCCTTTTCAAAAATTTCTGCTTTGATCTTTATCATTCCATTTTCTCTCCTTACTCAGTGATGAATTTCCTTTTCTTTTTCTAGTTTCTTAAAAGTGGACACTGGGGAAGATGAATACTATATGAGCAACATCCCACATGTTGACATGTTGTGTTTTCAGTTTCAGTTGGTACAAAATAGTTTCTAATATCCATTTTGACTTATTTGACCAATAGGGTTACTTAGGAGTGTGTTGGTTAGTTTCTAAATATTTGGAGATTTTACAGATCTGTTAATTTGTTATTTAATTCCATTGTGGTCACAGAACAATATGTTGGATGACTGAAATCCTTTTAAATTTATTGAGGCTTGTTTTATAGCCAATGAATTCTGGTAATAGATGAGAATATGGCCTATTTTGATAAATATTATGTGTCCACTTGAAAGAAAATATGTAGTCTGCTGATTTGGTGTGGAGTATTCTATAAATGTCAACTAGGTCAAGTAGGTTGGTAGTATTTTTCAAGTCTGATGTATCATTACTCATTTTCTATATATTTTTTCTGTCAATTATTGAGAGAGGGATATTGAAATCTCCAACTATAATTGAGTGCTTATGTGTCTCTCTTTCCTATTCTCCTTAATATATTTGGAAGTTCTATTATCAGATACATAAATTCTTAAGTTATGTCTTTTCTAATAGTTGACATTTCTATCACAATGGAATAACCTCATTTATCCCTGGTAATATCTTTGCTTTGAAATTGACTTTGTCCTATAGTAAATATAGCCACTCAAGGTTTCGTTTGATTAGTGTTAGCAAAGCATAATTTCTTCCATATTTTTAACCTACTTATATCTTTGTATTGAAGATGAATCTTATAGACAGCATATAGTTGGCTTTTGCTTTTTTATCCAGTATGACAACTCTATCTTTTAATTAGGTGATTATACCATTTATATTTAATGTAATTATTTATATGCTTACATTTAAAGCTACTGTCTACTCTTTTCTATGTATCCCATCTGTTCTTTGTTTCTTTTCTTTTTCTTTTTCTTCTTCTTCCTGCTCTTGGGTTGATTTAGTACGTTTTATTATTTTTTGGTGGGGGGATAAATAGTTACAACTCAGGTTTTGTTATTTTAGTAGCTGTTTAATGGTTTGTAGTGTTCATGTTTAACTTATCACAGTCTATCTTCAAATGATATTATATGATTTCATGAATAGTATAAGAACCTTACAATAAATAGTGTACTTCCATTGTTCCCCTCCTGACCTTTGTGCTATTGTTTTCATACATTTTACTTTTAGCACACCATATTATTTTTTTTGTTTAAATAGTCAGTTATCTTTTTTTATTTTTGTATTTTTGAGAGAGACAGAGTGCAAGTGGGGGAGGGGCAGAGAGAGAGGGAGACACAGAATCTGAAGCAGGCTCCAGGCTCTGAGCTGTAGACACAGAGCCTGATGTGGGGCCTGAAATCACAGACTATGAGATCATGACCTGAGCTGAAGTCAGATGCTTAACTGACTGAGCCACCTGGGTGCCCCTCAATTATCTCTTTTATTGAAGTATATATAGATCATGTAATATTAAATTAGTTTCAGGTGTACAACACAGTGATCTTTTATATACATTATGAAATGCTCACAACACAGTGATCAATTATATACATTATGAAATGCTCACCACAATAAGTATATTACAGTATTATTGACTATATTCCCTATGCTGTACTTTTCATCTGGTGACTTATTTATTTTATAACTGCAAGTTGGTACCTCTTAACCCTTTTCACTCATTTTGTCCATATCCCCAGTTTGTTCTCCGTATTTACAAGTGTTTTCTCTTTTTTGTTGTTGTTTATTCATTCATTTGGTTTTTTGTTTATTTTTTGTTTATTTTTTACCTTGTTTTATTTTTTATTTTTTAAAATTTACATCCAAATTAGTTAGCATATAGTGCAACAATGATTTCAGGAGTAGAGTCCTTAGTGCCCCTTACCCATTTAGCCCATCCCCCCTCCCACAACCCCTCCAGTAACCCTCAGTTTGTTTTCCATATTTATGAGGCTCTTCTGTTTTGTCCCCCTCCCTGTTCTTACATTATTTTTGTTTCCCTTCCCTATGTTCATCTGTTTTGTCTCTTAAAGTCCTCATATGAGTGAAGTGATAGGATTTTTGTCTTTCACTGACTAATTTCACTTAGCGTAATACCCTCCAGTTCCATCCATGTAGTTGCAAACGGCAAGATTTCATTCTTTTTGATTGCCAAGTAATACTCCATTGTATATATATACCACATCTTTCATCCATTCATCCATCAATGGACATTTGGGCTCTTTCCATACTTTGGCTATTGTTGATAGTGCTGCTATAAACATTGGGTGCACATGCCCCTTCAAATCAGCATTTTTGTATCCTTTGGTTAAATGCCTAGTAGTACAATTGCTGGGTTGTAGGGTAGTTCTATTTTTAACTTTTTAAAAACCTCCATACTGTTTTCCAGAGTGGCTACAGCAGTTTGCATTCCCACCAGCAGCGCAGAAGGGTTCCCCTTTCTCCACATCTGTTGTTTCCTGAGTTATTAATTTTAGCCATTCTGACACATGTGAGGTGGTATCTCATTGTGATTTTGATTTGTATTTCCTTGATGATGAGTGATATTGAGCATCTTTTCATGTGTCTGTTAGCCTTCTGGATGTCTTCTTTGAAAAACTGTCTATTCATGTCTTCTGCCCTTTTCTTAACTGGATTATGTATTTGATTTTTTGGGTGTTGAGTCCTTTATATATTTTGGATACTAGCCCTTTATCAGATTATGTCATTTGCAAATATGTTCTCCCATTTCATCAGTTGCCTTTTAATTTTGTTGATTGTTTCCTTTGCTGTACAGCTTTTTATCTTTTTTTCATGGATGTTTATTTTTGAGAGAGAGAGCACAAGAGTGGGGTAGGGGCAGAGAGTGAGGGAGACAGAGGATCTGAGCAGGCTCCGCACTGTCAACAGAGAGTCGATGCGGAACTCGAGCTCACAAACCGTGAGATTATGACCTGAGCTGAAGTCAGAAGCTTAACCGACTGAGACACCCAGGTGCCCCAGAAGGTTTTTATCTTGATGAGGTCCCAATAATTCATTAAAAAAAATGTTTGTTTGTTTGTTTGTTTATGTTTATTTTTGAGAGAGAGAGACAGAGTGCAAGCAGGGGAGGGGCAGAGAGAGAGAGGGAGACACAGAATCTGAAGCAGGCTCCAGGCTCCAAGCTGTCAGCACAGAGCCTGACACGGGGCTCAGACTCACGAACTGTAAGATCATGATCTGAGCCAAGTCAGATACTTAACCAACTGAGCCACCCAGGTGCCCCTATTAATTAATTAATTAATTAAGAACATGGACACACACATACATGTATGCATGGGGGGGAGCAGAGAGAGAGGGAGAGAGAGAATCTCAAGTGGAGAGAGAATCCTGATGCGGGATTCAATCCACGACCCTGAGATCACGACCTGAGCCAACACCAAGAGTCAGGCATTCAACCCGCTAAGCCACCCAGGCACTCCTCAGTAGTTCATTTGTACTTTTGTTTCCCTTGCCTCTGGAGACATGTCTCTAGTAAGAAGTTGCTTTAGCTGAGATCAAAGAGGTTTCTGCCTGTGTTCTCCTCTAGGATTTTGATGGTTTCCCGTCTCACATTTAGGTCTTTCATCCATTTTGAATTTATTTTTGTGTATGGTGTAAAAAAGTGGTTTAGTTTCATTCTTCTGCACGTTACGGTCCAGTTTTCCCAACACCATTTATTGCGAAGACTATCTTTTTTCCACTGGATATTCTGCTTTATCGAAGATTAGTTGACCATATATTTGTGGCTCCATTTCTCGGTTCTCTATTCTATTCTATTGATCTATGTGTCTGTTTTTGTGCAGTACCACACTGTCTTGATGATTCCAGCTTTGTAATACAGTTTGAAGTCCAGAATCATGATGCCTCCAGCTTTGTTTGTTTGTTTTTTCCCAACATTATAATTCGGGGTCTTTTCTTGTTCCATACAACTTTTAGAATTGTTTGTTCTCGCTCTGTGAAAAATACTGGTGTTTGATAGGGATTGAATTGAATGTGTAGTTTGCTTTGAGTAGTATAGACATTTTAACAATATTTGTTCTTCCAATCCTTGAGCATGGGATGTTTTTCCATTTCTTTCTGTCTTCTTCAATTTATTTTCATAAGCGTTCTATTGTTTTCAGCATACAGATCTTTTACCTCTTTGATTAGGTTTATTCCTAGGTATCTTATGGTTTTTGGTGTATTTTTTTTTTAATTTTAGAGACAGAGTGTACAAGTTGGGGAGAGGGGCAGAGGAGAGAGAGAGAGAGAGAGAGAGAGAGAGAGAGAGAGAGAGAATCTTAAGAGAATCTTAATCTAATCCATGCTGAGTGTGGAGCCTGACACAGGGCTCGATCTCACGACCCTGAGATCCTGAGCCGAAATCAAGAGTAGGATGCTTCATCGACTTAGCCCATCCAGGCACCCCTTGTTTGTTTGTTTTTTTCTGAGATTCTACATATAAGTGAAATCATATAGTGAAATGATATACATACATATAGTGAAGTGAAATCATAACCTATATAGTTACCAGTTCTAATGTTCTTCATTCCTTTGTGTGGATCCACATTTCCGTCTGCTATCCTTTTCCTTCTGCTTAAAAATACTTTCTTTAGGGGCACCTGGGTGGCTCAGTCAGTTAAGCATCCAACTCTTGATTTTGGCTCAGGTCATAATCTCACAGTTTGTGAGCTCAAGTCCCGCGTTGGGCTTTGCTTGGGATTCTCTGTCTCCTCAGTGCTCTTTCCCCCTTGCACACGCATACTGCACGTGCCCTCTCTCTCTGTCTCTCAAATAAACATTTAAAAAAATACTTCCTTTGGCATTTCTACAGTGTAAGCCTGCTAATGATGAATTCTTCCAGCTCTTGTATGTCTCAGATAGTCTGTCTTGCTTTTATTTTTGAAAGATTTGGGTATAGAATTCTAGCTTGATAGCTATTTGGTCCCCCTCTCCTTTTCACTGCTTGAAAGATGTTGCCCCACCGAGTTCTGGCTTACATTATTTCCAACAAGAAATATGTTGTCATTGTTATATCTTTGTTGCTCTGTGTGTCATGTGTGGTTTTGTTCCTTTGGCTGCTTTTAAGATTTGCTCTTTATCGCTGGCTTTGACCAGTTTGATTATCATGTGCCGTGGTGTAGTTTTATCCGTGTTTAATGGATTAAACTAAACATGTAGTTTAATCCATGTTGTGCTCAGATTTCATTGACCTTGCTGGATTTGTGAGTTTATAGGGTTTACTTATTTGGAAATGTGGGGGCTATTAGTTTTTCAAATTTTTTTTATATCTCCTCTCCTTCGTGGACTCTAAGTATACATATATTAGGCCACTTGAAGTTGTTGCACAATTCATTGAGTTAAGGAGAGGCATGGGGTTTTTTCCATATATGAAATACTGTTATAATAACTTTTTTAAATGCCCTTGTCTGCTAATTGTAGCATTTGTGTAGATTATGGATTAGTTTTTGATTGATTGCTTTTTTAAAAAAAAAATTTAACATTTGTTTATTTTTAAGACACAGAGAGTGATCAGGGAAGGGGTAGAGAGAGAGGAAGTTAAATCTGAAGCAGGTTCCAGACTCCGAGCTCTCAGCACAGAGCCTGATGTGGGGCTCAAACCCATGAACCACGAGATTATGACCTGAGCCAAAGTTGATTGCTTTTTATCCTCAGTATGGGCCATATTTCAGATTTATTCAAACTCTTAGAAGTCTACCCTCTTTCTGTGTGCTCTCAACCCGAAGTGAGACTTTTGGCTTGGAAGGAGTTACCTGTGTATTAAACTACTGATCAGTGTCACCCAGTTCTAATCTCTATCTCATTCTAAGGGTACCATACCCCATGTCATCCTTACCTTTCCGTTGGGCACCTCTGTCCTTCTATCTGTGTATTTATAATATTCAAGAGCAGCAGTTGGCCAACTGGTCCCTACCCAACCATCCAGGCCATGTGCCTCAAGAATTCCTTTTTGCACAGCCCTGTGATGACTTTGGCCCGCCTCTTCTACCTACTCGAGTAACTCCTTTACCACTAATTTAATTGTCTGTGTTTCCATTTATAGGATTTTACCTAGCCGTATGGCCTGCTGTCTCTGCCAATTTAAAAATACTATTGAGGTTGTCTGTAAGACAGTCAAGCTACATTGTGACAGTGCATGTCTGACAAATGGCACACGTTGTGGTAAGTCCTAATTGCCTGATGATAAATTTGTAAATTTTTATTTTATTTGTGGTTTAACTTTTATTTTTAATCAACAATGATAATTTTTTTTAATGTTTATTCATTTTTGAGAGAGAGAGCATGCACGTGCGTGAGCTGGGAGGGGGCAGAGAGTGAGTGAGGGGGACAGAGAATCCGAAGCAGGCTCTACACTGACAGCAGCAAGCCCCATGCGGGGCTGAACTGTGATATCATGACCTGAGCCAAAGTCGGATGCTTAACTGACTGGGCCACCCAGGCACCCTAACAATGGTAAATTTTTAAACTAATGATGTCATTGCATTATTTTTACTCATTCAGAGTTCAGATCCCTAAATTTCTAAGAACTATTCCTTTGTGAAAAGTCAGATTCTCAGTTACATTATTAAGTCAACTACCCACCCCCAAATGAAAACCTGTTCACATAGTACATCACAGCTTATAAGCTGATTTTACGTGCGTTAGGTCTCAGGTGCCCTTTGTCTTATAGGACAGGTGGAGATACCTTTTTGTTTATTTTGTTGTTTTTATAAGTGTGTAAGAGTACAAGTGATGCTGATTTCTGAAAAAGTTTTATTTGGAGCCTCTGTGTTTCTGTGCCCTAACCAGAAGCTGCTACCCAACCGTTCTAACAGATGAGAGGGCTCTTCTATTCTTGGGCTGTCCAACTCTTGTTCTGAATCTTAAGCTTTTCTATCCAAAACACAGGTGCTTTTAGGTATTTTTCTGTTCTTAGGTTTTATTGGCACTAACTTGGTGACTTCCAAAATGTGCTTTTGCACCTGGATAGCTTGAATATGGGTCCCTGTCAATGGTCTAGGGCACAGCATAAATTACACTTTGCTACTTCTATAAGTGGTGTTGCTTATTTTCCAAAACAATGTTTTACCAATTATCTTACTCCCTTCTCCCTTAGAGGTGGGCAGAATAGGCATTTTTTTTTTTTTTTATCTCCTTTGACAGGCGAGGAAAAATGAGATCAGAGGTGCCTTAGCCTAGCACTCGAGTCTCCTCTCCCGTTTTGGGCGCTCCGCCAGCCCGCTGCTCCTCCTCTCTCGTGACCTTTATCACCTCCTCCTCCGACTCTCACCAGCACCACTAAAAATACTTTTAATTCTTCTGGAAAAACCCAGCTGCACAGTGCTGTTCAGTGTACACAAGCTGTACGCTTGACCTTCATGTAGTTGGAAGCTCTGGATGGTTCTCTCAGTAAAGCTAGAAATCTGGAAATGAAAGGAAATGAAAGCAAAGTAGGCATTTGACCAAAGTTTCTTTATCCCTTCTGCATTTTAAAACCTCAAGTATCATTCCGTTGATTTTTTTGAATGCCCCACAGTGGCATCTCTCTCATAGCTGGAAAATCTCTTAACCTATACCCCACATCTCTGCCCAAATTTAAGCAAAGAACCAGGGTGGACTTAGCGGGTCTTGTGTTTAGTTTTTTCTGTCTAGAGCTTATGTTACGGGAGGTGCGATATATGGGAGCAGGGACCAAGCGAAGGAATTGGTGGGTGGGCGGAGAGGGCGTGTCCAGATGAGGGCCTGCTGGTGACGGGTGTTGTCCCGTGCATATGTGATGGTAGCAAGAACTCAAGCCCACTGAAGACGTAGAAGGAGGAAGACTCGCGCTCCCTCTGCCCCCGAAGCAGGACAGGGTGGGGTATGTGAATGCCAGGAGTCGCACTAGAGCTGCACACAGTTTAGCCGAGTATCTTCCGGCCTTGGCTTTTCTTGAGGCCTGGGCAATCGGCCCTTAGGGACCAATGGAATAACTCTAAATATACTTATTCACACTGTGGAATGTTCTGAGGAAATAGCTACTTTTTCAAAACACATCTTTTTGTCCTTTTGTTGTTGCCAATCGTGGGTCCAAGTTTGAGTTCGTCTCCTCTCTAAATGGCGCTCAAGTATTTGCTGATTCTTAATTTGCTTGACTGGGACATATGACTGTGCATTGACGAAGAGCTGTGCTGTCAGTCTTTCATTATCAAAACTCATCTCTTCTTCTTCTTCGACAGATCAGGAAGTATACCTAAGGAAGGCAGAGGGATCATTCATGAAGGTATTGACAGCTCGAAAGAAGAGTGCCAGCACGGAGCTGACTATTGAGCCAGAGAAGGCGTCCTCAGACATAGATCGTGTCAGTTTGTCAGCCTTTATGAACGAGCAGCTAGACTTCAATGACGAAAGTGATGTCATTAGTGCACTGAATTACATATTGCCTTATTTCTCGGAGGGCAATCTAGAAGACGTAGAATCGACGCTGTTACCGTTCATTAAACTTCTGTTTTCAAATGTGCAAGAGGGAGACAAGCCCGTGGGTCACTCGATGAACGACACAGGGGACCCTTCTCTTAAACCTGGATCCAACAATTCAACTTACAAGAATAAACTGAGAAAACTCTACTTTCTGGAAAATTTGTTAGATGCAGAAATTCAGGAAAAAATTGATGACGTGAAAAAGAAAGAAAAAATGGCCATGCTTATACATTCCAGCCTTTTAGGTCCCAAGTTTAAACGTCAAATCTTTCCAAAGAAATTGGAAACTGCCCAACCGCAGGAGAAGAGCCTAGACGAGGTTGAGAGTGTGGGGAAAAAGTTCCTGAGAGTGAACAAGGTCATCAAGGGCCCAAAGGGCATACGGAAAAGGCACTTAAAAGAACTGAGACGTCAGAACATCCAGAGGAAACAGAGCGCCCAGCCATCTGTGGAGAACATGGCCAAGGAAAGAAGGCTCAGGACACCATCCCCGGGGGAGCTTCCCGTGGCACACAGGCCCAGCAAATCAGTGGGAAGCTCCTTCAATACAGAGCCTTCGTTCATAGATGAGCACAAGGCAGCGGTCTCTTCTCTCATGAAGCAATACTTTTTGGACAGGCCTTCTGCCACCCCCGCTCCCAAGGAAAGAAGGCTCAGGAGACCATCCCCAGGGGAGCTTCCCGTGGCGCACAGGCCCAGCAAATTAGTGGGAAGCTCCTTCAATACAGAGCCTTCGTTCGTAGATGAGCACAAGGCAGCGGTCTCTTCTTTCCTGAAGCAATACTCTTTGGGCAGGCCTTCTGCCACCCCCGCTCCAAAATCCCCACCTGACGTGAAAAAAGAATCAAAAGACTTAACGTACACCATTTTTGTTTTAGAAGATGCAAATGCTAGAGTTAGAAATATGAAGGCTTTCAGACCAGCCTCACTCCCCAGAAAGACACACCGCTTTCATAAAAGTCGCTCCCGTGTGGTCCACAGAACACCCAAGGCCAAACTGAATCGAAAGTCCAGAAAGGAAAGTTCACTCAGTAATAGACAGCTGCTTGCAAAGAGGCCTCCATCCTCTGCAGTCAGGAGCCTCATAAATTCCCCTTCACGAGAGGATTTTTCATCTCCGGGAGAACTGAGTCCTCAGAAAAATCCTTTTCCAGAATTATTTGCTCCTTCAGGAACTTACAGAGAAAACACTACTGTAGAGAACACTACTGCCCAAAATGTTTCTGAAGAAAATATTTCTACAGGAAACACTACTGTGCCAGAACAAACCCTCCCTGAATTCACAGACCGTAAGAATCTTTCCACTGCTAATTCTACTGTTACTGCAGACAACTCTATGCCGACCATTAAACAAACCAATGATACACAACGGGAATACCACAATGCGGGCACTGGCTTGCCCCCAAAAGCCACAGGCTTCACTGTGTCAAAGCTCTCGTCCCCAGGTGATCTGTTTGAAATTCAGTTAAACCAGCAGCTACAGTCCCTCATCCCCAGCAATGACGTGAGAAGGCTCATTTCTCATGTTATCCGGACTTTGAAAATGGACTGCTCTGAGACCCAGGTGCAGCTGGCCTGTGCCAAGCTCATCTCCAGAACAGGCCTCCTGATGAAGCTTCTCAGCGAGCAGCAAGAAGTAAAGGTGTCCAAGGCAGAGTGGGATACGGACCAATGGAAAAATGAGAATTATATCAATGAGAGCACAGAAGTCCAGAGTGAACAGAGAGGGCAGGAGTCAAGGGAGGTGAGGATAAATCCCCAAATGTGGGGTCTCGACATTTAGGTGGTTTAGGACATGGACCCAAGCACAAGGACCAGGGGCTCCTAGTCCGGGTCTTGTCTTGGCCACATAATTTTGGCTAAGGCAGTGATCTGCCACTTTGCTCATTTAGGAAACAGTGCCGCTGTTCCCAGAGGAGACAAAAAGAGGACCTAACATACAAGATACATCAAGTCTTGAAGAAAATGCTAATGATTAAGATTACATATCACATTAGATTTGGTATATTCCTTAAGAACCTATAAGCGATTCATCGGAAAGAATGGGGTTTTAGAGTCGTTAAAGAATAGTTAACTTTCATCCTATCTCTGTTTTCTAAAAAAATTGTTCTTTCCCTTTTTTTTAGCTCACAAAAGAAGTTCCAGGCTATGGCTATAACAACAAACTCATCTTGGCAATATCTGTGACTGTAGTAGTGATGATTTTGATCATAGTGTTCTGTCTCACTGAGGTAAGGACAACAATTAGTTCAGATTCCCAGACTATATTCCTTCTTTATAATAGATTCAGAACCCACAAACTGAAAATCAAAGCCACTTTCCCACCTATCACGACCTGATATCCCTCTTCAGTCTGGAGGACTGAGATATGCTTTGTCCTTTTATTGCAAAGTATATTCCAGGGATTTTAAAAGGAACCCCACTGCCGGGAGACATCTGTGGATTGTAACCAAGATAACAAGCCATTAGCTTGTTCTGAGACATTAGGTCTAAGAAGGCCACAGTTGACATGATAGTAAAATTTCTTCAACTCAAAAAAATGATGTCGATTCGATGCACTCACCAGTCATCCTCCTACTACCACTGATTTCTTTCCTCGTTGGCTAAAATGATGAGAGAGAAATAGTCTTCACCTTCATGGAGCTATCAGTCATCTTGGAAGAAAGGGCATGGCTTAGAGATAAAAGTGTCATCTTGTTGATTAATTAGATGTGCCTACAGCTCTCTCCCCCACTTCGCAAGGCATTGTGTAAACAGGTTCAGTTAAAACCCTGCAGCTAAAATCCTGCATCAGGCTACTCAGAGCGTGTCATAATTACAGTTGCCTATTCCTGGAGCTTGCCTGTTTACCTTTTATTCAATTATGTATGAATTGAATATATATTCAATATATTTATTCAAATATACATATGCTTATTATATATCTATATCTATATCTATCTATCTATCTATCTATATATATATATATATAGAGATATATATATATTGCCATCTGTCATGGCAACCCTCCATTTCAGCCAAAACAGCCCCTCACCATCCCCTAGTCAGACCATGCCCATTCCTACTTTTGTTGGTGACTTTGCCCACTTGAAATTCCTTTATTTCACTCTGCTGGTGGAAGTCCCGTGAGCCTTCAAAAGCCAACTCGAGTTCATCTTTCTTCACAAAGCCTTCCCCGAATACTGTAATACTCCTGGACCTAGTCCTTCTGTGAGATTGTCACCATTTCTTAGGGTCTACAGTGATGCATTCCCCTCCCCTGATAACAAAAATATGCTAAACAGTTTGTTAAAAGGCAGCTCCTCAAGAGAGAAATATCAAGGTCATGGATCAGAGCAGAGATATGTAAGGCTTCCTGGTCTATCAGATTTGAGTAAAACCTGACTGGATGTATTAACTGCTAAGGAGAAACATGTCTGTCTTCTGGAGGGTTGGTCAGTAGTAAAAGCATAGAAATGGTGAGGAAGAGACCAACATGGGCAGTGCCCACCTAGCCTTGCCTAAGAGTAGAGATGGCACCTCAGGCAGCAGATGAGAGTCAGGCCCACCAGCCGGGCTGTGCCCGCGGGGCAGATGGATGGATCTAGCTACCTCCGTCCTTTCCATGAAACACTGGATTCAGCTAATTACTTTTCTTCCACTTCTCTTCTCACCAAATAGCCTTCTGATTATACTTCAGTGTGCCACAGAGGCCTGTCTCCACAGGAGGTGATGCCCAATCATGTGGACACAGATGCCCTATCTGTGGAATGGATGTTTTCCTTATTGTCAAGTCATGACCTGACATTCTGATTTTGATCAATCCTGTGACATTGGTAAGGTGATATTGCCTCCATGCAGAAAGAAGTGCGTTCTCTCTTGATGAGATCAGAGTCTGATTTCTCAGCCTAAGAGCCTAGGAACTAGCATGGGGTCAACTTACCATGACCTCTGGGAAGAGAAATCATTGGCCATTGTCCAGTCAGTACTCTGCATCTTGAGGTGGCCTGCAGCCTTTTGCTTTTGGGAAGTTCTATAAACTCCTATTGCTGTTTTAAATTCCTATGTGGTTTAACCTTGTGTTTATATTTTTTTATGTGGTTTCATTATTTCCTCTCCCTACTTAGATGATACACTTTTTGAGGTCAGAGACCATGCAGTTTTTTTCCTGTAGTGGACAATAATGATGTTCAAAGGAAGAGATGAGGCATTGTGTCAATTTCACAATGAGGAATAATGCAACGTAATATTTATGTGAAGTAGCCTACAGAGTCCAGCAATAGACAGATCCATGGGTGACGAGGACTTTTAAAATGTTACCTTTTAGAGGCGCCTGGGTGGCTCAGTTGGTTAAGCGTCCTACTTTGGCTCAGGTCATAATTTCATGGTTCAGGAGTTCGAGCCCTGTGTTGGGCTCTGTGCTGACAGCTCAGAACCTGGAGCCTGCTCTGGATTCTGTGTGTGTGTCTCTCTCTCTTTGCCCCTCTCTCACTCTTACTCTCTCTCTCTGTCGCTCTCAAAAATAAATAAATAAACATTGAAATGTTACCTTTTAGTATTCAAATCAGTGGAAGAAAATAAATAAATGGTAATAGAACAACTGCTTAATTATTTGGGAGGAAAATAACAACAGATCCCTATTTCTCACCTTAAAAAAACATATTTCAGTACATGTAAAAAAAGAGAAACAAGAACCCATCAAAGTACTAGAAGAAAATAGAATCAATACTTTTATAATCTTGTGGTGAGAAAAAGCTTTGTGACCTGATACCACATGCAGAAACATTTGATAGATTTGATCGTCTTGTCTGATTTCTGCTTGGAATAAACCAGACATCTGATTTAATCCCCACAGTCCTGTGAGGATGATATCACCATCCTTCTTTCCTACATAGAAGGGGATCAGCTTAAGGCCCCTGTGGCAAAACCCAAAGCAGAACCCAGCTGTGCCTGCAGTCAGCCTGTGCTCCTATCCCACTGTTCCGTCTCCTTCACGATAAAAACACTGACAAATATTTGAAACATTGAAATTCAGTGAAAGCCCTTGAAAGGATTAATATATTTCATATGAAGAGAGTTTTATAAATCAACAGGAAGAGGACAAACAATCCAGGGGATCAAGGGGGCAAGGACTACGATGAACAGGGGGTGTGGACAGTCCGTCACCATATCTGCCTCATGGCTTATGGGACATGGGTCTCGTTAACAAGGCCTTTTCGCCTCATGGTATAAAAATAGTCTCTGATATTTTCTTCTGTACTCTTATAATATTTGTTGTGATTTATTTATTTTTAATCTGTATGGAATCTGTCTGGTGTTTTGGTACGGTCGAGGTAGGGGATCTAACTTTTTTCCCTTGCATAAAGATCCAGTTACTTTAAAATCTTTTATTGAATGGTTCATTCTTTCTTCATGGATCCAAAATACTATTTTTATCTGGACTCTATTCTATCAACCTGGTTTTCTTTTCCTGTATCAGTATCACGCTACATACTTAACTGCAGTTGCTCTGTAAGAACGTATTTTAACGTCTGCTCTGTGATCTTCTTCTTCATCCATTTTGTAGCTATGCTTGCACATTTTCTCTACCAAATGTCAGCTGGCCAGTTTTTGTTTAAAAAACTGTCTTGGGATTTGAATGGGATTGCCTCGAATTTGTAGGTTAATTTGAAGGGAACTGACATCTTTACACTATTCCAGGAAAATAGTGTCTCAGATCACGTATTTGTTTCTTCTTAATGTCCTTCAGAAGAGCTTTAGTGTTTTCATCTCATAGGTCTTACCCATTCTTTGCTAAGTTTATTCCTAGGTACTTTATGCCTTTTTATTGATAATTGTAAATGGGATAATTCTTCCGTTTTTTGATTAATTGTTTATGGAACATAGGAAAGTCATTGAGGTTTACATGTTGATCTCTTGATTTTATATATATCTAGCCATCTTGCTGAATTCTCATGTTTCTTCCAATAAAATTTTAGTTGATTCTCTTGGGCCTTTTAGTTTGTCTGTAATTTCGTATGCAAATACGTCTTAGTTCTTCCTTTCCACGACTCCATTTTTTCCCAGTGCATCAGTTAGGACCCCCTCAACACCAATGAATAGCAGCAGTGATAACAGACATCCTACTCTTGTCCTTGATTTTAAAACAGTGCTGCTGTTTAGGTTTCTGGTAGACACTTTTCTTTTCCTCCTCCCAAGAATTTTTATTAGGAATTACCTGTTGAATGTTATCTGAGGCAGTCAGTAAAATGTATTACCAGCTGCACGCGAGTTAGGTGTTATTGAAGAGTCAAAGGACTATTCAACAAATTCCTGTCCTAGGAAAAGTTATCATCTCACTGGGTAGATAAGACCTAAAATGCAAAGGAATGAATAAAGATGTGGAGGGAGTGGTTATTGTGATGGGTAACTGTGATCATGTTTTCTTCCAAAACAGATTTATTCTCATAGAACAGCAGCCAAGGAAGGTAAAGAAGGAAGCTCAAGGTAAATATTAGTCTGGCAATCGTTAAAGTAGAATTTTAGAACTAGATTTTCAAACTCATCTATTTCAATCCCCTTGTCTTACAGCCAGGAAATCACCAAAGGCAGAAAGAATACATATTTGGCCTAATGCTTTGCCTGGATCCAGCAAAGTTAGCTGCCCAGCCAAACCCGAGTTAGAATGGGACTGGCACAGAGCACCTGCTCACTAGACCTTTAAAGAAAGATCGTGGGGGGATGGGGGTGGAAATGTTCAGACCCGTTCCCGCTGGCGGTGGGCATCAGGCCTGGCCACAGACCTTCTCAGAGGCTCTGGAGAAGGGATAGGGAGGGCCAAAAGTCGTGGGGTGAAGGGGCTAGTCTTCAAGCATGATGGAGGGTAGAATACATGAGTCCCCCCCGTAAAGTAGGGGGAAAACTTCCTTCTTCCTCCTTCTGGTTTTCGAGGCCCCGCTCTCCATTCCCTTTATCCAGACCCAATAGAATTTGAACTGGGAGAGACCTTAGATAATCATTTATCTCTTCCTTTTATAATAATGAGATGGAGAAGGAGAAAAGGAAGATGTCTTGCCGGACGGTTGTATCACTAGTACCACTAGAACCAGAAAGAAGATGGTTCCTTTCCAGTTGGGCACGTCTCTGACTACACTGTTCTTGGGCTGTGAACTGCATTTTATGTCACAACTCAGTGCACACATACCGTATAGACATAAGTACCTTCTAAAACAAACTTACCATACACTCTGATTCTTTCTGTTCTGTTTTTTTTAAGTTTATTATTTATTTGGGGGGGAGGGTGGAGCAGAGAGAGAGACAGAGAGAGAGAGAGAGAGAGAGAGAGAATCCCAAGCAGGTTCTACACTACCAGCACAGAGCCAGACACAGGGCTCAATGTCACAATCTGTGAGATCATCACTTGAGGCAAAATCGAGACTTGGGCTGCTCACCTGACTGAGCCACCCAGGTACCCCCTATTCCGTTTGTATTCAAAAAGAGTATTTTGTGTTTTAGCGCTAGCCGTGTGTTTTCAGGTGATTTCACGACTCACTCACTCATCTGCCTGCAGTGTGAAAGTCAGTGAGCTAGATAACTGCTGGTTGGACTCAGGCATTCACTCGGTGCGATTCATCTTGTAAGGTAAAGCAGCTAGGAAAATAGAAACACCTCCCCACCCGCCAGCAAATGATGCCTGTGAGGCTAAGCCTGGCGGGGACTGATGTAAAATGCTTCTGGAGAGAGTTAGGTGCTTCTGCCGTGTGGTCACCCAGTTTGTTGACTGCACAAGGGCACTTGGCCAAGGGCCAGAAGGTGAGCAGGGTGAAAATCCTGCCTATACTTCATGTCAAGTTACATACAAAGGTCTCCCAGGGACACTGTGGGGCCATTATGGACAGACACAGGAAAATTCTGAAAGCCCAGCATGTATGGAATTATTTCTGAGATCCCAGGTCTGTGTTGATTTTGCTTGCTAATAAGACTGGAGAAATACATTGTGAGAGGCATGGAAAATGGTACGAATCACTAATTGTCTGTGTGTGTGTTTCCTTCCAGGGGCTTCTTTGGATCTCTGCTGCGTAAGAGATGCTCAGAGGAAAGTGACAATCAGGTAAATCTGAGGAGGATAAAGTACCGTGGCTGGAGAAGGCAGGGGAAACAGACCTAACGTTGTCCTTTCTGGTTTCTAGAAGGGCTTTTTCTGGAGAAGGAGGCCACTTTGGCTTAGGGACATGTACAGACCTCTCAATGCCACACGCAAGAAAAACATGGCACAGAAGCTACACGACAAGGATTCTTCTGATGAAGATGAGATTTTCAACATGGAACTAGGGTACGTGATTGGGGACGATTTTCTCTAAAATGAGGAAATTATGAAGAGTTGAATTGTTCCTTTCGAGAGTCAAAGCCTTGGCATTCTCCTCCTTTTCCCAGGGAGGCTGGCAAAGCCACAGCAGAGAAGACTCGGACCACAGATTCCACTACTGAAGAGCTGGGTGACGAGAGTGAGACAGCATGTGAGATTGTCACAGAGTGAACGCCGTCCTGCCTCAGGCCACCTACAAAGTTTACTTTCCGATACTGGCTTCTCAGCATTGCTTGTCAAATACTTGTTTTTCTCATATTAAAATGTATAAATCCATAACCAATTCTAGCCACGTGGTAAGGAATTAAAACGTAAACGGTTAAATATTTATCTACAGACAACAGGGGCCACAGGCGAGAGAAGCAGGACTGAAGCCAGAGTCCCTCGTGGTAGCCAGTATTTCCACAAGACACAGTATGGGCAAAGTAGGGTGAACGGGGCGTCTTTCCGTCATTTCCCTGATACGGTCAGTCTCTGGAAACTGGAAAACGTATCTTCAAGGGGCTTAGACTATTAAGTTAATTAACAGCCTATTCTGGTGCTCTCTCCCCTGGCTCACCAAATACCAGTTATTCACAACGCGCTTGACCCCCTGCCCATAGAGGATCATCTCTCTCTGGCCCCTCTGTGAGGTCTTTGGGGTTGCCAGAATATTTGGATCGCTGAGCCGACCTCCACTGTAGGGCTGAGGCCTGTCTTTCTTCCCAAGAGCTCAAACTCAGACACAAAATGTGTAGTTGGAAGTAGGGTGTTCCTCAACCTTACAAGCTAGTAGATAATTCCCATTGGGTTTTTTTGTTTGTTTTCTTTAAAAAAAAAAAAAAAAAAAAAAAGTCCCCACCCTCAGAGAGCTAGCAGGGAGATGCTGGAGGGTTAGAGTAAAGAATGTGTGAGAGCAGTAATTACCCAGGACTGCCCTGCTCAGGCCTTTATTTCAGAAAACTTATTGGTGGGGGCACTTACTGTTCACCTGTACCCCACTAGCCTCTGCTGACCCCACTGAGGGTCGGATGCGTGCGGCTGGGCTCTCTCCAGTTCAGCCCAGCACCACACCTACCACTGCTTTCCTACCCAGCTCAGATCAGGGCTGCACGATTCCAAGAGATAATGCAGCACAACGTGCAGAAGACGCAAACATCCCTCCACTTCTGCAGAGGAGGGCGTTAACCAGTCACATTTAGGATGTTGGGAGGAGTCGGGGTGCCTGGGTGGCTCAGTCCAGTGAGCATCCGACTTTGGCTCAGGTCGTGACCTCATGGTGTGGGAGTTTGAGCCCTGCATTGGGCTCTCTGTTGTCAGCACAGAGCCCACTTCAGATCCTCTGTCTCCCTTTCTCTCTGTCCCTCCCCCCAGCTCACACACTGTCTCTCAAAAATAGATAAACATTAAAAATAATGAAGTCATCTATGCTTTCTGAGTACATGAATGACAGGTTTTAGAAAAAGGACGTCAGAGTCAAAATACAGTAGTGAATAAAAGAAATCCTGAATTAACAAGGTTTGATAATCTCTTTTCTTAATGTCTGTTTATTTTGAAAGAGAGCAAGGGGGGAGGGGCAGAGAGAGAGGGAGAGAAAGAGTCCCAAGCGGGCTCCGTGCTCAGTGTGGAACCCGATGCGAGGGACTCGATCTTACGACCGTGAGATCACAGCCTGAGCTGAAGTCAAGAGTCGGATGCTTAACCGACTGAGCCGCCCAGGTGCCCCTGACAGTCTCTTTAAATGCCCCCAAATAAATGCTGGTGGCTTAGCGATAGGTGATGGAATATGGCACCAACCGCTGGCCACCAACAGAGTCCCCCGAGGGGACAGTAGGACTGGGGCACAGCCCAGCAGGTTTGGCAGGGTTGGTAGGAACGGTTCCAAGCGGGGTGATTGGCCCATCAGTGCCTCTTCGGCTTTATTAGTTTGCTGCTGCTGGGCAAGGACACCTGTTCTCCTGGTGCCTGCTCCCGTGCCCCCAGCGTTTTAGTGAGAATGGCCACCGAGTGTCTGTCTCTGTGTGGTGACTTCAGTGAGCCAACAAATAAGTGTGTTGAAAGCACAAGACTAGAGAGTAACAGTAATCGGAAGCGGCAGCAGCACCTAGTTTACTATTTGCTTACTTGGTGTCAAGGCCTGGGTTGGGCGTTTTGCAGTCTTAATTTAGCCCAACAGTCCGTGAAAACATACTTTATTATCCCCATCTGGCAGATAAGGGGACAGGGCTTAAAGGATGTAGGTACCCTGTTCAGGTGCCCAAGGCTGCAAATCCAAAACTGCCAGGTAGGGGTTTAATCCAGGCCTGTTAACTCCAAACCCTGCTGACAGTTATACTGCCCTGCTGCAGGGTGCAGGGGTACAGAGACGTCTAAGCCATGGTTACCATCAAAGAATCAATAATTATAACGATGAGGATGGTGGCAGCTACTGTTTGTTGAGCACCTGCTTTGAGCCAGGCGCAGTACTAGGCCCTTTAGTCACTCTTAGGTCACAAGGGCAGAAACTCCTCATGCCAGCTCAAACTCCTTAATGAGCTGGGTGGAGCGGGGGCCGGTGGTGACTTTTTGAAGAAGAGAGGTGGACACAGAGACAGAGCTGACGAGAAACCAAGAAGACCCATCTGTGCATAGTTGGGCTTCCCGAAGTGTGGGCCGGGATTCCAGGCAACTCCATTCTCCTATTTTGGAATATTTCCATTAGCTCAAATGTGGTTCATGAAGTGAAGCTTAGAAAATGTTGTTTCTATAACACGACCTCAAATTTGCACAATACTTATCAGTCTCGAATGCTACCTTGCCGTATTTCTTTTAATTTTTTTAATGTTTATTTTTGAGAGAAAGGGAGAGAGAGAGACAGAGCATGCGGGCAGAGAGAGAGGGAGACACAGAATATGAAGCAGGCTCCAGGCTCTGAGCTGTCAGCACAGAGCCCAATGCGGGGCCCGAAGCCATGAATGGTGAGACCATGACCTGAGCCAAAGTCAGACGCTCAACCAACTGAGCCACCCAGGCGCCCCATTCCTCAAAAGTTTTGAGGCAAAATTTCGGGAATAGCTTGGGCACTTCTGCCCCTGGGTCTTTTGTGAGATTCTCAAGATACCAGAGGGCTGCAGTCATCTGAAGGCTCGACTGAGTCGGAAGGGTCCACTTCCAAGGTGGTTCACTCACTTAACATGGCTGTCAAAGGGGTTGGAGGGAGGCCTCAGATCCCTGCCATATGAGCCTGCCCACATGCTGTTTGACTGAATGTCCTCACAGCATGATGGCTGGGTACCTCCAGAGTGAGTGATCTGAGACAGAAATGACAGAAGGTATCCTTCCTATGACCTCACCTCAGACGGCACAGAGCAGCATTTAGCAGGGACTTAGTCACTAAATCCAGTTCACATTCAAGGGGTGGGAATTTAGACCCCACCTTTTAAAGAGAGAGGAGTCGGGGTGCCTGGGTGGCTCAGTCGGTTAAGCGCCTGGCTTCAACTCAGGTCACGATCTCGCGGTCCATGAGTTCAAGCCCTGCATCGGGCTCTGGGCTGATGGCTCAGAGCCTGGAGCCTGCTTCGGATTCTGTGTTTCCCTCTCTCTGCCCCTCCCCCGTTCATGCTCTCTGTCTCAAAAATAAATAAACGTTAAAAAAAAATAGAGAAGAGTCAAAGAATTTGTGAACATATTTTATTCTATTTTTTTATTTTTTCCAGCACTCATTCAGTAGATCTTTATTTCTTTTCAATATATGAAATTTATTGTCAAATTGGTTTCCATACAACACCCAGTGCTCATCCCAAAGGTGCCCTCCTCGATACCCATCCCCCACCCTCCCCTCCCTCCCACCCCCCATCAACCCTCAGTTTTGTGAACATATTTTAAAACTACCATAGCCAGGAAAACAAACCATTCTAGATATTGCAAACACACACACACACACAAAGGTCATACAAGCAATTGGTGCTCACCACTGGTGGGGCTCGCGGTGGTGAAGGTCAGGGCCAGGGGGGAATCGCACCACTAGCTCTCAGGTTACTTTACCACAGTTGCTCTCCATAGATTCAAAGCTGCTGCTGCCACTCAGTCAGGAAACTTCGGGAAGCCACTGCCGGGGTCACTACAGCCCCATGGCCCCAAGCCTGACTGGTGGGGAGTATGGACTCCAACATTCGGCCCGCATGTCTGCTGCTACAGAGGAGAAAAGCATGGCTTCCACCTCCTTCCACCTCCGCCTTCCAAATTTCACACAGGTACGCTTTATTGGCACAATTCTGCTGTCGAGGGAATCTGTGAACGATGGTTCGTGGGTTTCCAGGACCTGCAAAGAAGGGGCTAGAAATGAGTGTCAAGAGCCAACCAACATCATCCAGCAAACCCCTCCTGATGGGTGGGTGTTCAAAGGCTTTGTGAAAGGGGGGTGGTGTCCACGTGGAGTAACCTGGTGGTCGCGTTTCTAAGTCGGAAACCCTGAAAGGTGTCATTCTAGCTGGGCAGCAGGTGAGGCGCTGGATGCTGACGACATACACTCATCCCCAGAGGTGACTGGAGAAGCGCCTGGAGTTGATTCTTAGTTTCATCTCTGGAACGTTCTCACTGGAATTAAAGCTGGATGGACTATTGGCAATGCAGTATCTGAGAAAACATAGCCCCCATTCAAAAGGGCTGCCAGAGAAAAGATCTCCACAGGGAAACATGATTTCTCAAAATACAGCCTTTGGACCTCTATACGCAAACATCCCTGGGATGCTTACTTAAAAAGCTGATCCTGAAAATAATTTAATTTCAAAGGCTGTTGGGGCACCTGGGTGGTTCAGTCCAGCGTTGGCTGGACTCAGCAGCCAATCCTTTAGACAGCCGGGAGTTTTGCAGGCAGGCACTTTAAGGGAGGCTAGGGTCCTACTAGGGATGCGGCCACGAGCTGCCAGCAACCACGTCCGTGTTTGTTCAAGTCTTCACAGGCCAAGCAAGGTCGAATCAAGAAGAGGGCTCGGAGGAGCCTGGCGAGCATTTGGAGAAAGAATCTGTCACCCTCCGAACCCACATGCCCACCCCTCCTGAGCCCATCCCCCAAACAGAGGGACCACTTTGACAGGCCTTTTTATGCTCACCAAACGACTGAAGTAGGACAAGGCGGACGGGGAGGTGGGGGAAGCAGAGGTTCTCCGGCTTCTTCAGGGCTGGAGGTCGGCAGGGATTTGGGGGTGGGAGACGAAGGGCAGAGCAGATTGAGGATGACCAGGAGGCTCAACTGGATTCTTAACCTGGGAGTCCCGGCTGGTCATGCTGGCCGGCTCCTGCCCCCACGGAGGTCAGGGCCTCTCAGTCCTGAGGACCACCAGGCACGACCAGCTCTGGCTCCTGTGGTCCTGGTGGGGGTATGTTGTTGAGACCTGGGGGATGGCGTGGAGCACCAGCTGGGGGGCGGGAGCACACTCATTCAAGAAGAAGAAAAGTCCCGAGGCCCAGAGCAGAGGCAGGAATGGTGCTTAGGCTGCGTGTGTTTCCAGGGCAGCGGCAGAGAGCGGTCTGGCGCCACACTGTGGAGGAAATGAAGATTTCAACGGTACAAAGGCCTCGTCTGGATGAGGGCTACACCCCAGGGTGGTAGAGCAGGAAAACAGAAGGAGCCTGGCTCCCTGACATAAGAGCCACCGAACCAGCCCCAGATCCAGTACTTAACCGGATTATCATATGAGAGATCAAGAAGCTGCTTCTTAAAAAAATTTCTTTTCAATGTTTACTTATTTTTGAGAGACAGAGACAGAGCATGAGCAGGGGAGGGGCAGAGAGAGAGGGAGACACAGAACGTGAAGCAGGCTCCAGGCTCTGAGCCGTCCGCACACATCCCGACGTGGGGCTCGAACCCATGAACGGCAAGATCGTGACCTGAGCCAAAGTCAGACACCTGACCGACTGAGCCACCCGGGTGCCCCCAAGAAGCTGTTTTTTAATTTAACCCACTGTTGGGGCGCCTGGATGGCTCAGTCGGTTAGGTGTCCGACTTCGGCTCAGGTCAGGATCTCACCGTTCGTGGGTTCAAGCCCCACATCGGGCTCTGTGCGGACGGCTCGGAGCCTGGAGCCCGCTTCAGACTCTGTGTCTCCCTCTGCCCTTCCCCCACTCAATCTCTGTCTCTGTCTCAAAAATAAATAAACATTTAAAAACAAAAAGAATTAAAGGGCGCCTGGGTGGCTCAGTCGGTTAAGCATCCAACTTCAGCTCAGGTCACGATCTCGGGGGTTCGTGAGTTTGAGTCCCACATCGGGTTCTGTGCTGTCAGCCTGTCAGCGCAGAGCCCGCTTTGGATCCTCTGCCCCACTCTCTCTGCCCCTCCCCCGCTTGCACTCTCCCCCCCGCCCCCCGAAAAAAAGGATTAAAAAAAAAGAATTAAAAAAAATCACTTAACCACTGTTGTGTTGGGTCTCTACTGCAGCAGCTGAACCTGTACGTAACCTGATAACGGAGGGAATCCATGTATCTGTTATCTTTTGCCACAACAGTGCTAACTAATAGACCATCCTCAAAACTCAGAGGAGGCTGGGAAACCGATTCTCACAGGTTGGCCGTTACCGCTGTACTTTAATGCCCTGCTGGCTGGATCGGCGCTGCTTCTCACGGCTGGTCTTTTCTCCCTGTGTTGCTGCCGGGACCCAGGCTGAAGAGGCAGCGGCTACCCAAGAGAAGCGTAAGAGAGCAAGCAAAAGAGCCATCGGGCCTCTTCGAGCCTAAGCACGGAACCAGCCCCAAGCCCCAAGCCAGGGGATGGGAAAGTACACTGTGGCCACGAGGAGACACAGCAGGAGCGGGGATGCGGGGAGGGCCCATAATTCTCTCTCCCAGAATGTGACAGAGTCCTGGGTCAGAGGCTACAACACGGTGGCCCTGCTCTTCTAGGCGTCACCTACGAATGGCGCAGAGTGAAAGACAGCGTCCGTCCATGTGAAGACTCAACCGCAGTTCTCTATCAGGTCAGGAGCCCTGACAAGACAAGAATCACATCTCCTTCCTCTTCCCAACGCCTAGGGCCAGGCCCTGCCCTCAGGGCTGACTCAGGGAGATTACTGGGTGAATCTGAGACCATTTCTTCACTCTCTGCGTCGGATTCCTTATGTGATACAGACTGACCTCCTAAAGGTCAGCACACAGTGCTAGGGGTTTGCCCGCAAAGCTGCAAAGGGACTGTGCCATTGGGAACTGAGATGTGTACCTAGGTCTGTCTACACCGCATCCTGGATCCACTGCCTGCCAGAGGGACCTCCAGAAGAAAGGACTTCTACAAGTTAAATATCGCAGACTTCACACTCCAAAGGAGAACCGTTTGAAGAGAGCCATGGTTAACCCTGACGAATGCCACCATCACCACAGAATTCCAGGCACCGGGCATGTGGGTAGAAAGCATATTTTAGGGCAGTGACTCATGGTAAGTCGTTTCCTCCAGTCCCTAAAACGGGCTATTCAATGTCAAGCTGTCTCAGGCTCAGGCTGATAACAGGGCAGCCATAGGGGACCCAGTGGGAGCTGCGTTGTCACGGTCCAAGTCTGTACGCACCGCTTGTATAACCTGCCCAAGTTCACAAAGACAGGATATCAGTCGCCGCTCTTTATGCTCCCAGTGAAAGAAATCCAACTAAAATATGCTTAAGCCAAAAATGTCATACGGTGTATCGGCTCACATAACCGGGAAGCCTAAGACCTTCAAGCTGGCCGCATCTAGCGCTCAAACGTCATTCTCTCCCCAACTATCCCTCAGTTGTGCTTTCCTCCATGACGGCTTCAGGCTTCAGGATGGATGCCCCAAGACTGCAAAGATAGTCCTTAGTAACTCCAACTCTCCACTGAGGTTGAGCAAGCCTCATAAAGGAAAGCCAGTCTTCAAAAAGCCTCTGATTGGTCTGCTTGGACCCTGTATCTGGCAGGAGGAGACCCTGATTGGCCAGCCATGGTCACGTGCACCTGCAAGGTGGGCCTTAAACCAGTACTTAAGTCTCTGCTAGGGCACAGGAACTGAATAGAAAGTCAAGAGAGGGGGTTGTCTCACGGCAAGTTGAGGGGGCGAGGTGACAAATGGAAGACCAGACATTGAAGCTAGATTGAACTAACCCTAAGCCTAAACTTTGAACAGGCTTTCACACGTTCATAGATGCTATTGTGAGTAAAACACAAATTCACTTAAGAGCAGGAGTGCCTTCATAGTAACTTTTGGTCTTTCTGTATTTTTTGTCCCAATTAATAGATATCGAAAGGATCCCTACGATCACGAGCAGGTCCGAAGGCCATTCTATTTTTTAATATTAGAAAGGGATTCTTAACTGCAGATTAAGAGAGAGAGTAAAGAAAGCAAGAAGAGAAGGGAGCCAGGAAAACCCCAGCCCAGGAAGCAGCGAAGGAAGCTTCCAGGACAGCAGCGTATGACAGGTCAAGGAGGTAGCCGAGGGAAACGGCACTAACTGTCATGCCAGAGCACTGGAGCGGAGTGGAGGAGTGATCGTGGCGGGCAGCACAGGAAGAGAAGGAGAAGAAATTAAACCCCGGGGGGTCAGGGGACAGAAACGAGTGCCATCGGACTACATGAGCAAGCTCTGCGGTGAACAATGCTTACCTAGTCACAATTCTGCAACCACTATCAATCATGGGGCAAGAGTGACAAAAGTAAACCCCAAGAATGGAATGGGTGGGGGTGTTAAAGACCTAACTCCTTGCCTGTGTTGCTAGGAAGTCCACAGATAGTGTCTAAAATGGATGAATCAGAGCACCTGGGTGGCTCAGTCGGTTGAGCGTCTGACGTCAGCTCAGGTCACGATTTCACGGTTCGTGGGTTCGAGCCCCGCATCGGACTTTGTGTTGACAGCGCAGAGCCTGCTTGGGATTCTCTCTCTCCTTCTCTCTCTTTCAAAAAAAAAAAAAAAAAAATTAAAAAAATCTTTTAAATGGAAGAATTAAGAGCTAGAAACACAAGATAGGTGGAGATAAGCACCAGAAGATCCAGCGAGAGGTAAGGAGGACCGAGGACTGGCGAGCTGGCCCAGGAGGGTGGGGATGGTCGAGGCAAGAAGCTGCTGCGGGTCATTCTGTTTCCTCACCATTTCATTTCGTACTATTTGAACTGTAAACTATGTGTGATAACATTTGGGAGGCTTAAAGAGTCCATTCTTTTGTCAACGGCACCTCAAAGCTGTATTTGTGTCCAACTTTATTGAGATAGAATTGACACATAATATTTACGAACCCTTTAAATCCGTTTTTTCAAAGAGAGTGGGAAGAACCAGCTTCCTGCAACAGAAGCCATGAGAACATTACCTATTCCGGTTTCAAAAGAAATGGTGGCATTAGTTCTGCTTAGATGATTTCGGTCAGAGACCAAATAAGGATACATCTGGGGTTCAAACAAGAGAGGCTCTCACTCCAGTGCTCAAAGACCAGTTAGAAAACGGAGATCTGACTGGACTGGGTAGGTACGAATTAGCCAAAACTGTAACAATAATAATAATAATAATAATAATAATACTATAGCTAGTTATCCTCAAGTGCTTACTTCAGACCAGAAACCGTCCTGAGGATATTATCTTATTTAATCCTCATGGCAACTGATATTTTCCCCAATTTACAGATGAGGAACTGAGGCTCAGATAGTTTGGGGAACTTCCCGGAAGTCACACACTCTGGCCCCTCTGCCTGAGGCGGAGGGGCCTCAGCGTGTTGTGATTTACTTCTCTTTTCTAACCACCAATCAAACTTAGAAGTTTCTATCTCTGGTGCCATCTCGAGGGGCCTATGAAAACCACTGACTGTGGCAGTGGTCTCAGGCCCACACTTGCTGGGTTGTGCTGGGCCCTGCGCTGTCTTAGGGAAGGCCTAGAAAACAGTATGGGGTAGAGCCGGTATTCAAACCTAAGCATTCCCGGCTCCAAAGCCCACTTGCTCGGCCACTGAATTATGCTAGTTCTCCAGCTAGAATCAGAGCTGGGTGAGGATCCCACCTGTAGTAATTATGAGTTGTATGGCCTTGGGCCCCCAAGTTCCTTAACCTCTCTTAAGCCTGTTTTATCATCTATGCCCTGGGGATAACAATGGTGCTTACCTTCAGGGTGGTTGCTAAGGATAAATCAAAATTCCTATCTGGCAAATAGGAGCCTCTATTTTCCACACCTGTTAAATGCCTTGCCCTTCAGCTCCTAGGTTAAGGAGAGATTCTCACATTTTCTCACCCTTTAGATCCACGGGTGGTAGGGCAAGAGACAGAAAAGGTTTGGGTCAAGGCTAAATTCTTGGACCTCATCCCAGAGTGACTCTCCAGGGCAGGGGCAGGGTTCAGGAATCTACACCTTAGACCCCCGAGAAATTCAGATGCCTGCAGTCCTCCTGCCTGGCTTTGAATGACTATGCGTAGTGCTTGAAATCTGACAGACCAGTGCCTTTGTGAGCGTCTGAGCCCTTCCTGCACTGGCCTCCAGCTGTGTCTGTGCCTCCTCCCTTTCCCCATTGCCCAATCTGTCTTTATCTCCCCCTTCCATTCTAAGCCCCCTCCCCTTACTCTGGCCTTACTTCCTAGCTTCCTCTCCACCTCTCCGTGCACCCTCCCCTGAGCTCAGTCTGCATTCCTACCCACCAGCCGTTTCTCTACCAGTCTCTTCGCCGGCATTGCCCTTTCCTGTGTCCACCCGGAAGGCTCAGATAAAAGTTGCTTCCGCCAGGATAACCTTCAAGGCCTCTTCTCTGTGGGCACCATGGCACTTTGCACGTACCTTTATTATTGCTCAAATAACAAGGTAATGGGAGATTTTTTTTTCCGGCCTCAGATTACCTGGTGGACTCGTGGCCCATGAATGGTGGAAATGTGCGCCAGAGTAAGATGGAGAGAGGAAGACAAGCCCGTAGACTTTGCAGAGGGGCCGAGAGGCCTGAGAAGTAAGAGAAGACCAGGAGACAGGGGCTCCTGAAAAGATAGATAAGAGATTACCATGCGGGGTTCCCACAGCTTTTGCAGACAGCGGCTGCGCAAAAATTCATTGGAAGAACTGAGGAATGTTGCTGGCTCCATCTGGGGGAGGGCATGCTTGTATCAAGACACTGATGCTCTTGATGTGCTATAATTATAACCAGAAACACTATCCTTTTGCCCAGGAAACTGGATTTCCCAGTAAATTCCTTACTTTCCAAGTTGTTTAACGCTAAGATAATGCTTTGCTTCTGTGTCCTTATTTATTTATCTTTAACGTTTATTTACTTTGGAGAGGGAGAGCACAAGCGAGGGAGGGGCAGAGAGAGAGAGAGAGAGAGAGAGAGAGAGAGAGAATCCCAAGCAGGCTCTGCACGGTCAGCGCAGAGCCCAATGCAGGGCTGGAACTCACAACTGTGAGATTGTGACCTGAGCCGAAGTCAGACACTTAACCGACCGAGCCACCCAGGCATCCCTCCGTGTCCTTATTTCTAACTTTCTGTTCAACTGTTAACCATACTAAATGTACTCAGATTCATCTAGTCTAAAATCGAGGAGAGGTGGTTCTCGCTCCTAGAGACAGAATTATTGAAGAGGCAGCCCGCACACACTCAGGTGCCACATCTCCAACAGCTGGTTTTATAAATGGAAACAGGCACTGGGACCCCTTCTTCTCCCCTTCCCAGAAAGGCTGATGGAGAGCCTGGCCCAGATCAGTGGAGCTTTCTTCCAAGAACTGTCCCGTTCCCAGACCAGCCCTGTAGACACCCCCAAAGTCCCCCTGGACCTGCAGGTAGCAGTACCTCTCCACCCCAGTACTCACCCCACACTCAGGCCCTAAGATCCCATTTGACCTGAGCCTGCAGGTATGAAGTGTCCAAAGCACAAGACATCTGTCCCCACCCCCACCAACACACACTCTTGACCTTTTGTTCTGAGTCCATGTGAAAGAGAAATGTCAACTCTACCAAGTAAAGGAAACAAACAACTTGCTGGCTAGATGAGAATAACCAGAACCTTAAGCTTCATGCCTGGGGGCTGACGGGTACCTAAAGGTGCTCCCTTGGTGATAGGGGTGATCAAAACCTGTATGCTTTTCCTGAGAACCACCAGGCGGGAAGCACCACCTGCACTGATGCCCTCAGGGAGGCAAAACTAGGGTAGACGTTATTGTTCCGATTTTACAAGTGGGAACCTTCCGGGCAGGAGGCCAACAGACAGCCTCAACGGTAGATAGTGCTGTGCCCAGGCAAGGTCATGAACCCAGAAGGCGGCCGGGATCTAGTGAGACGCAGACACTGCTGGGGGCGGGCAGTAGGACACGTTCCGCCCGACACTGGTGGGCTAGCCTGGTGGCCTCGCCTCTTCGTGCGCATCTCGGGTCGCAGAGTCCCCAGCCTCCCAGATCACTCACCTGCTCTGGGGCTGGTAACTTGGGCTTTCCTGAGCGCTGGCCCCGCCCCGAGGCTCCGCCGGCCCTGCGATTGGCTCCGCGGTCCGGGGGCGGGGCCGGACGCCGAACCAACGTGATGGCGTCAGGCGCCGCGAGCGCCCTTTCCTGTTGTCCCTGGCCGGGAGGCCGCAGCGCCTGGTCGGAGGCTTAGGGGCTGCAGTGGCCAGGAGTGCCCCGCGCCCCCTCCCCGCTCCCTCTGGTGAGTTAGGGGTCAGAGGGCGAGGAGGGTGAGAAGGGGACGGCGGGGCCGAGACGAGAACGGGCGATGGGTCACCAGCCCTGTCCGTGATCGCAAACCCTTGGTTGCTTTGAAACTGTCCTGCTTCAGAGCCTTTTCCCTTCCCGGCCTGAGCCCCGCACCCTACCCCACTCGGACCCGAGCCTTCAGCCCAAACAGCCAGTGCTGACCGACCCGTCCCCTTCCTCTTCTCCACCCGTGACCCGAGCCCAGCCCTTACCCTCACCCCTTCACCACTGGTCTTGCGTAAGTGCAGCCACACTCGACCCCACGGTAGCCCACTTCCAACCCCTAGGACAGCCACTTCCCTCCGCCTCCCTCTAACGCATCTCCTTCTCACCCCTCAACCCCTTTGGCAATCCCAGTGCTCCACGCAAACCTCCTCGAGCCCCCCCTCCCCCTCCCCGTCTTTCTGGCTTACCCCCTTTCAGGCTCAGCTTTCTTATCCCAGCCCCCCTGCTCAGCCCCCCAAGGTCTGCTCAGCCAAAACACCCACCTCCCCCCACTCATTTAATACCTACCACTACAGTAGATGCCCTATTGCGCTTACCGCCCTCTTCTTGATAACTCTGATCTCAGCCCTATCTCAAGTCTTGTATGTATCTTCTTGTCCTCACCCACTCAACCCCTAACTTCCAAGCCCACCGCATACTTTCTTTCCATCCCCAGCCAGCCTGAGGACACTTCATTCCTGAGTCTTTGCTAAACCACCCCCCAACTCTTGCTGCCCTAGTTCCCACCACCCCTACCCAATCTTGTTAGATTGACGTCTTCCTATCCCCATTTCAACTCTTCATCCCAGCTCTGTGCCCACTCTTCCCTTGATGTGGTCCCCATTTGATCTGAGAACCTAGTGCAGTCCCCTGCCAACCCCACCTGCTTTCTCAGAGCCAGGCACTTGCCGAACACCTCAATTGAGGCAGGGCCTCAGATGGTAAGTAAGTGTGGAGGAGTAGAGATCCTTCTCCCGTGGGTCAAGTGCTTTTCCTGGATGTCAGGCCCCCTGTACCTGTCCTTAAGGATTGTATTCCTGGCATCCATATTATATTACTCGCGTTGGCTGCTGGAATGATAGGTATCATCCAAATACCTGGAAGGTGAGGGAGCTACTCATTCAGCTGGGGCAGTGGAAGCTTATCACTTCCTTTTGGGTGACGATCTGGAGAAACTCAAGCGGTTCCACTGTGTGGGGTTGGCTGTGGTCACAGAATCATGTCCATGTGCATTGCCCTGCCGCTCAGAAAGGACCCTCACCCAGTGCTCCTCCTGGCCAGAACTGGTTGTAGATTAGTCCCGCTACCGAATGTGCCAGAGGTGACGTTACATGTTGTGAAGAGTAGAGATGAGTGGATCCTGGGGACGCCGAGGCCTCCGTGGAGGCTGTTGAATTGCTTCCTCTTTTTGCAGGTGCTGGGTCATTGAGTTTTGACCATTTTGATTACTCATGAACACAGAGAGTCAAGTTATCTCAGAGTAGCTAGACATTCTTGAGGCACCCAGGCTCCATGGTTAACATTTATAATCTCCTGGGATTTGGGGGTGCACATCCCCTCTAAGTTCTGGTGACCAAACTCCAAAGGATTGGCCATTTGACAGCCATTGTAAAGGACCCCAAAGAAGACCCCTTGTCTTTGCTTGCATTTATAGTCTCACGCCTTTGAGAATCGGATGTCCTTTTACCTTCAATATCCCCTTCCGTTAAGGTGTGATCTCTGAAGGGTTTCAGCCTGTTGGCAGCTTGGTGTAATGGAAGGAGTTCCGCAGTGACCCCACCACTGAGAAGTTGTATACCTCAACTTCTTACAGTCTGAAACGGTCTGAGCCTTTTTATTTTACTCATCTGTTCATTCAGCAAGTATTTTGTGAGCACCACTGTGTGCCGTGCACTGTTTGAAGCATTAGAAAGACAATGGTGAATGAGTCAGGCAAAGGTCCTGCTTTCATTCACTCAGAGTTTGGTCCTTGCCAGAATCTTAAGGGATCTGGGACAAGAATATGGGAGAGATGGGTGTTGTTGGATGGAAGGAGGGAGGGAGGAAAGAAAGATACCCAGTGTTCCTAGACCTCACATTTCTGGCCTCACCCACTAGCCTTTGGACTGGGAATCACGAGCTAGAAGTTGCTTGCCCTCCAGCTGATATTCAGTTGCTTTGTCGCCCTACCCACCCCCCCCCCCCACACCCATCCCACCCCCCACAGGGCTCTTGTCTAGAAATCCAACTTTCTTCAGGTAGAAGGAGGTGCTGTTTACTCAGCACTCACATGTCTGAAGTATCAGCTGTCTTTCTGAATCAGAAGATAACTTTGTCATTTGTTTCCAGCTGAAAACCCTGACTCATCACCTGGTACAGCAGCTGGAGGGCTTAAACACCGGCCTGTTGTCGTGCATAGCCAGGTGCAGGATCGGAGTCAGGCCGTAGAGACGAGGCTGTCGCGGATGGCGGGGAAGTCTCTAAGAAGAAGAGGTTGCTGTTTACTGATGAACGGAGTGTTTCGAAAGTGGTGAAGCCAGGTTATCCATTTCTTCTTTTAATGTAAGTCTCATCTGAGTCCTTCTCCTCTTTTCGTTCTTCCTTAGTCTCTGGAGGAAGTGAAATTGGATGTTTATAGAAGGCCAGGCAGTATCACGAAGAGAATCAACCCCAACGATTCCTTCCTGTGTGTTGGAACATTTGAGGAGGGACAGCTCGGAAACCTGGCTGCCATGGAAAGGACCTGTGGTCAGCTAGTTGGGGCCACAGATCTGATGGGCAAGATTGTTTCTTGTCAGTGTTAGGCCTTCTTTGATAAGGTGGAGCTTCTGAAGAGTCTGTGAATAATAAGTTTGCCTGAAACTCTTTGAACCAAGGACCTGGGACAGTATGAACTGACGAAAGGCACAGAGCTTGGAGTGAGAAAATTCTGTCCCTCACCTGAGGCATGTTTCTACTGAGCCTCAGTTTTCTCTTCTGTGAATGAGGGATACTCATCCTTCTCTCACAGGATTGTTTTAAGAATTAAATGAGGATAGAGAATGAGATCCTGTGCCAGAGTGAACCAATACAGAGGGGCAGAGGTAGACGAAGGGTGACTTAAGAGTTTCCTAAAGGCACACGGCACTCACCTTTTCTGCTCCACTGTATCAGGGATGTTTGAACTCTCTACTTGCTCTCTTTCTTCTGGGTCTCCTGAAGACCCACCCCTCTTTCGTTTGCTTCTTGGTGTCAGTGAAGACAGCTCTGAAGATAGAAAGTGAAACCAGTCCCATAGCATGGTAGATGGGGGTCTGGCTCACCCAAGGAGCCTGCTGGAGTGCTGACCTAGCAGTCAGGAGACCCAGAGCCCAGAGATCTCACATCGTAGATGGTCGTGGTCCTGCCTCTGAGCCATTTCCTGCCTTCCTGAGGCGTTCTAGAACCGACAGGCCTATGTAGGGAGCTTTGGCTTCCTGCAAGGAAAGATGTGCCCGGAACTTTGGCCTGACCCCCACGTCTCAGTTCTGTTTTGTGAATTGTCAAGTGGCAATTCTTCTAGGTTTCTCTGCACTGTTGTCCTTTTGTGACGTTCCTGACACTGTTTTAGGTCACAGTTGTCTCTTGTCTGGCCCTGCTCTGACCTCAGTGTCAGTTTACTTTGTTTTTTCAGCAGACCCTGACTTGGCCAGAGCACCCACTTAATGATAAGCCTCCCTCCCTCCAGTGAATATTATATTCAGTGAATTAGTTGATGAGGCCTCAATGGTCTTCCTCTTCAGATTGCTGAGGCCCAAGCCTTGAGGCCGGCTGAGGGAAGGGCAGTTTTAGGGCTTGAGGCTCTGTCTAGAAGGGCAGGCCCCCGGAATTGCCAGAGGGGATTGGATGCCAGGGTCTCAAAGCCAGCGAGCCTGAACGTGGCCTGCAGGGCTGCGTAGGGTAGCCTTGAAGAAACCCAGCCTCTAGGATCAGGCACGGTTTCAGGACCGACTCTATAGTATGTCCCCTTCTCCCGGTGCCCTGGTGGCCAGAGCATGGAGCTGGTCTCCAGCGAAGGGTCCTGAGGATTCCCAGTGGGTAGGAGCTGGGAAAGTGGTGGAGGGAGAGACAGTCTGATGGGCTGTGGCCAGGGGCTAGTGTTCCTCCTGTCAGTCTGTTGTGCGCTGACCAGAGCTGGTTTCGTGGGGGCCGTCCTCCACACACCTATCTGCCTTTGCATGTCCTTACTTAGGAAGGTCGGCGCTGGGTCCTGTTCACCCTCTGCCGGATCCAGAGGCCAGGGCTTGAATCAGAGCGTCTTTCATCATTTAGGGCCACCCTGCCGTTCTCCATGCCTCACTGTTCGCCTGTAAACCTTTCCTGCCAGACTCAACCCTGATGCTCCCTTGCATCCCGCCACCTGGGCCCCCAGCTGGAGAGCCCTCCTCCCAAGACTTCCCTGCCCCCTCCCCAGCCACCCCTTAGCCCTAGCTCACACCCGCCTCTTCCAGAAGGGTGGATGTCATCCTGGCCGAAGGTGGTAGAGCCCGCCACTGATCAGCCCTGGGATCTTGGGAAGTTCCCTGACCTGGGTCAGCTTTGATTTATCTGGATAATAAAAGAGCTCGCCTAGGGTGGTTACAAGGAATGAATGAAGCAATGTGTGTAAACAGTACAAAATCCATTCATCATGCCTCCATTTGATAACTTCTTTGGGCCATAGGTTTTTGAGAACAGAGACAGCGATGACCTATTTTTTGGTGTCCCTCCATGCTCGGCAGCGTGGTCACTAGAGATCTGTTTAGATGGGAATGTGCCTGCCCAATCCTGGTCCATCCAAGTGGCTGGGGCGGTCCAGGCGAGCCAACAGCCACCCCCCGAGGCTCAGGTTGAGGCCCCCCCCCCCACCTAAGCCACCCCCGGGGGGGTGGGGGGGAAGCCAGTGCCCTGAGGGATTTACCTGTGTACTGACTTCAGGTAGTTGAGCGGACTCATTCAGACAGTGGCCTTTGCCTATAAGGCTTGGCCACATCCAACCGGGGTAATAGATACCATTTATCCTTAGTACCGTCAGGCCCTGTGCTGGGCGTTTTCCACATTCATAACCTCCATTTGAGACGTCTGCCGTGGTGCCCCACCTAGCATGCCTAAGTGGTTAGTGGCAAATCGAGATTCGAACCCGTGTTGTTTCCCTTTAGGCGTGTCCCTGTGCTGCTCCAGCTGGACCCTCGTGCCTGGAGGGGAAGCAGCTATGTAGCAAGAGGCCCTCCCTTTGGAAACTTCCTTCAGTTGTGCTTGTCCCTGCCGAGCTGGCAGACATCGGGCTGGCACAGGAGTCAGAGGCTCCAAATGTGAATTGTGAGCCCCTGCTTCCTGGTCCACGTGGGCTCTTGGCACCTCCAGCGGCAGCATCCCCCTCGCACCCTTAGTTCTGTATCCAAATCAGCCCCTCATTCCCTGCTTTTTTGTGCCAGCGTTTGGTGTGGCATACAGAGGCCTCTCCATGCCCTGATTAGGGTGGACCCACCCGTGGCACATAGGATTCCCCACCTCCTGAGATCCGAGCCCTCAGATTTCTTCTCTTCCCTTGTTTCCTTCCTTAAAATCCACTCTTGGCTTTTACTTTTGAATTCAGAGGCCTTTGCATTGCAGTTTGAGGAAGATGGGCTGACCCTCTGCCTGCTGGGGGGAGGGGGAGAATTGGCTGGGGGTGGTGAGCTGGAACCTGCTCATCTGGCCGCCGCCGTCTGTCTCTGCAGGTGTCATGTGATTCTCCGAGGGAGCTGCAGTGTGAGCGGAAATGCTCTCGGTGGTGGAGAATGGACTGGACCCCCGGGCTGCCATCCCGGTAGGCAGTCGGAGAGGCTCAAGGGTGGGGAAGGGGGCACGGGACAGCCATGTCATTGGTTTTCCTCACTTTGAAATGAATGAGTACTGTTTGGAAAGCGAGGCTTCGGGCTGAGAAAGAGTTATAGCAGAAGCAGGCTCTGAGGAGATCCTGCCCTTTCTAGAACATCTTATTGGTGATAGAATGGGAATTGATAAAAAACAACGGATTTTAATAGGGGCTGCCTGAAGACCAAGGATTTCTCAAAGGAAGTCATACATATGGGGCGCCTGGGTGGCTTACACGGTTAAGCGTCATGATCGTAAGCAGCTCATGGTCTTGCAGTTTGTGAGGTCAAGCCCTGCATTGGGCTCTCTGCTGTCAGAGCAGAGCCTGCTTTGGATCCTCGGTCCGCTCTGTCTCTGCCCCCTCCCCCACAGGCACATACATGTATGCACATTCTCTCTCTCTCTCTCTCTCAAAAATAAGTAAACATTAAAAGAAGGGGCAGCTGGGTGGCTCAGTCGGTTGAGCATCCGACTTCGGCTCAGGTCATGATCTCACGGCTCATGGGCTGGAGCCCCGCATCGGGCTCTGTGCTGCCAGCTCAGTGCCTGGAGGCTGCTTCATATTCTGGGTCTCCCTCTCTCTCTCTGCCCTCTCCCTCCCATGCTGTCTCTCTCTGTCTCTCAAAAATAAATAAACATTAAAAAAAAAAGAAAAAAAAAAGAAGGCATTAGGGTGGCCTGGGTGCCTCAGACGGTTGAGCGTCCATTTGGCTCAGATCATGATCTCACGATTTGGGAGTTTGCTGCTGTCACTCCCTAGCCCACTTTGAATCCTCTGTCCTCCTCTCTCTCTCTCTCTCTCTCTCTCTCTCTCTCTCTCTCCCTCTCCAGTCAAATAAGCAAACAATAAAAGAAGTATATGACCCATAAGTCATATGAAAAGATGTCTAACATCAAAAGACTGCATACTGTATGACTTCATTTACACAAAATGTCCAGAATTGGCAAATCCATAAAGACAGAAAGTAGATTAGTAGTTGCTAGGGGTTGAGGGAGAGGGGACTAGAGAGGAGTGACTGCTCATGGGCACAGTGTTCCTTTTTGAGACAATGAAAATGTCCTAAAATTAGGTAGTGGCTGTAGTTTCACTATTCTGTGAACATACCAAAAATCACTGAACTGTATAGTTTAAATGAGTGAATTTTAGGCAATGTAAATTGTGTCTCATTAAAGCTGTTATAAAGAAAAAAAAAAAAAAAAACGGGCTCCTGGGTGGCTCAGTTGATGGAGCGTCCGACTTCGGCTCAGGTCATGATCTCACGGTCCGTGAGTTCGAGCCCCGCGTCGGGCTCTGTGCTGACCGCTCAGAGCCTGGAGCCTGTTTCAGATTCTGTGTCTCCCTCTCTCTCTGACCCTCCCCCGTTCATGCTCTGTCTCTCTCTGTCTCAAAAATACATAAACATTAAAAAAAAAAATTTTTTTTTTAAAGAAAAAAAGAACATTCGACTTTTCAAAGAACATTAACATGAACTGTTTGGGCTAAGATAAAAATAAAACAGTAAAATATTTATCCATAATCCTATCAGCTAACAGTTCAAACCAGGTTTTCTGTATTCCCTCCCAATCCTTTTCCAAAACACATAGGTAATTTTGACATGCTTATACTATGACAGAACTGTCTTTATCTTTCCAAAGGATTTTACATATATGTATTTTATAATTGATTTATGTAACAGACCTTAACGGAATACTTACATGTGTCAGGAACCAAGCCAAGTGTTGAGGATGCAAGAATGAAAAAAAAAAGCAAGTCCTGCCCTCAGAGTAATCCCCCCGCCCCCCAACTCCTGTGCTGTAGGTCAGGAAGTATTCGTTCCGTTTAACAGATGAGGAAATTAAGCTCAGTGAGGTTAAGTGAAATGTCTGTAGTGACCCAGCTGTTGACCAACAGAGCTGAGACTAACATCTGCCTCTGACTGCCAGGTCAAGGATCTTTCCTTTTTTCTTTCTTTCTTTTTAAAGTTTATTTATTTATTTTAGGGGCGCCTGGGTGGCTCAGTCAGTTAAGCGTCCTATTTCAGCTCAGGTCATGATCTCACGGCTCGTGGGTTTGAGCCCTGCATCAGGCTCTGTGCTGACAGCTCAGAGCCTGGAGCCTGCTTCGGATTCTCTGTCTTCCTCTCTCTCTGCCCCTCCCCCCTCCTCATACTTTGTCTGTCTGTCTGTCTCTCTCTCTCTCTCTCTCTCTCAAAAATAAACATTAAAAAGATATTTTTAAATAAATAACGTTTATTTTATTTATTTTGAAAGGGAGAGTGAGCATGAGCAGAGGAGGGGCAGAGAGAGGGAGAGAGAGAGAGAGAGAGAGAGAGAGAGAGAGAGAGAGAATCTCAAGCAGGCTCCACACTGTCAGCACAGAGCCAGATACGGAGCTCAAACTCAAAAACCGTGAGATCATGACCTGAGCTGAAATCAAGAGTCAGATGCTTAACTGACTGAGCCGCCCAGGTGCCCCTAGGATCTTTTTTTTTTTTTGGATTTTTTTTTTTCAACGTTTTTTATTTATTTTTGGGACAGAGAGAGACAGAGCATGAACGGGGGAGGGGCAGAGAGAGAGACACAGAATCGGAAACAGGCTCCAGGCTCCGAGGCATCAGCCCAGAGCCCGACGCGGGGCTCGAACTCACAGACCACGAGATCGTGACCTGGCTGAAGTCGGATGCTTAACCGACTGCGCCACCCAGGCGCCCCCCTACGATCTTTCTTAATGTGGACCATGCTCCTGTTTTCTTGGTGTTTTTATGGTTCTAAAGTGGCACTTGTTGCCTCTTCATGGAATCGTAGACCCCTAAACAAGGTGGAAAGCTTCACCCCTGCCCTAGATGGATCACCCAGGCTCCCACACCTGTAACTATGATGGAGCCGGTATTTAAACACAAGATTTCTATGGCTATCAAATCACTGAAGTTCGGTTTAAAAAGCAAAACAAAAGAAAAATATACAAATATCTTTGCAAAAAAATAACTATCTCTGGGTGGTATAAGTACGTAATTTTCCTTTTCTCCTCTATGCTTTGTCTCTGTTTTCTTTTTTTAAAATTTTTTCCAACGTTTATTTATTTTTGAGAGAAAGAGAGAGCGTGCGTGCGTGTGCAAGTGGGGGAGGGGCAGAGAGAGAGGGAGGCACAGAATCCAAAGCAGGCTCCAGGCTCTGAGCTGGCAGCACAGAGCCCGACGTGGGGCTCGAACCCATGAACCGTGAGATCACGACCTGAGCCGAAGTCGGACGCTCAACCGACTGAGCCACCCAGGCGCCCATCTTTGTTTTCTATGATTAGCTTGTGCTAGTTTTGCTGTATACACACCCACAGGTAGACGTGAGCACGTGTGTGGGTGTGCGTGTATTTGGTGATAAGCACTTACCTTCCAGGGGTCACCGCAGGATCTTCTAAAGGCCTGTGTTATGTCTGACACCGACTAGGTCATCAAGAAGAAGCTAGTGGGATCTGTGAAGGCGTTGCAGAAGCAGTACGTGTCCTCGGACACAGTGGTCACTAGCGAAGACGGAGATGCCAACACCATGTGCAGTGCCCTGGAGGCCGTATTTATCCACGGCCTGCATGCCAAGCACATCCGAGCCGAGGCCGGAGGGAAAAGGAAGAAGAGCGCCCACCAGAAGCCTCTGCCTCAGCCTGTCTTCTGGCCCCTCCTGAAAGCTGTCACCCACAAGTGAGATCAGCAGGGGAGGCTTTGCTTTGGGGAGGAGCTTCAGTGTGGGTGACCCTGGGCTCTCCCTCTACAGCTATATGGGAAAGCAGCAGAGATGCTCTGTGTTCTAGAATGGAGATGGGTGAGATAGGGGTTATTGTTAGACCAAGCCTCAAGAGCCCCTCAGCGCACAGGCAATGGCCTGGGGCTGCTCAGGCCCCTGGCTGGTCGCCTTTAGCAGGAGCCGCCTTTTTGCCACACCGTGGCAAAGTTGGGTAGTTGGAACAGAGAATGTGTGGCCTGCAAAGCCTAAAATCTTTACTAAGTGGCCCTTAACAGAAGAGGTTTGCTGACCCTGCCTTGGAATGTTTGAACATCTCTATGCTAAGTATTATATCCTAACAGGCTATGGCATTTTTTAAAGACGTGGAATCCAGATCATCTGAATATCCACCCTGGGACGTTTGCCTCTGCGTCCCTGGCCCTAACTGCCTGGGCTTTGGAGCAAGCAGCTGCTGGCACGTTGCCTCTAAGGGCTATTAAATGCCACCTTCAGCCTGAAGGTGCCTTGTCAGTCTGTATCTTCCTTTTCATGCTGACTGCCACCGCCCTATCTCAGGTTCTTACCTCACTCCTAGGTGGCAGTGGCTTTCTGATTGTCCCCCTTATCTCATTGTGTCTGTCCTTAGGTCAGGCAGCTGGTCAACATTTATTGAGCTTAAGCTAACCCGAGCTCATTCCCTGAGCCCTGTGGAGCACGCACTCCTATGGGCGAGACGTGCTCAGGGCACTGTGATGGTCAGAGGAAGGGCATTTACATCAGACCAAGGGTTCGGGAACTGAGTTGGGTACATGATCTTATCCCGAGCAGCCCACCCAGAAGTCTGCGCGACTGCGGTCAAGTCATTTCCCGGTGTAAAAACTCTCAGGCTCCCCAGTGCTAGCCTGGAGTCCCATTCACTTCGTTGGGGCCCCGGAATCTGTATCCTGACCAGGTTCCCAGGTGATTCTGACGCACAGCCAGGTGTGGGGACCCTTGCCCCACCTTGCCTCACCGGTTGGATGCTCAAGACCCTGCATCACCTGACTTTGCAACCCAATCAGCCACTCCTCCTCCTCCCCGTGCTGTAACGGGAGTGCTCACCACTCCTGTTACACAGCTGCTGCTTCCCTACCCTTGGTGCCTTTTCTCTGTCAGTCCTTGGTGCCTGAGGTTCCCCTTCCATCTTTGCGGCTTGAAATCGCTCAAGGCCCAGCTCAATGCCTTGCCTGTGCCTAATCCCTATGCCTAATCCCGCAATGCCTTGCCTAAGGCATTGTCCTTACTGCAACCTGGAAGTGATTGCCTTCCCCCCACCCCAGCTCTACTGACAACAGGGTTCACTTCCGTGTGCCCTTGAAAGGTAGTAACCTGGACTGAGGGCAGGACCATGTCTGTATCCTGTATCTTCACAGCTCCAAAGACCTGGCACTTAGGGGCTCATCACATGTATGCCGGATGAGCAGGTGATGTCAAGGGCGCCTGGGGAGTTGAAACTAAAATGGCAATTATCCTGCATGACAGTAACCTTGAAAAAGTGGGGAGTTGTAGCTAAATATTTCTCAATTCCCTGTAGAACACTGCTATCTGAGATATTTTCCCAAGCCTGTATATACTTGCAGTCGTTATTACTGGCTCCTGCTCACCAGTGGATAAAATGATCCTCTGTGATCTGAACTCACTTCTTGAAACAAGCCTGTCCTCTCCACCCCCAGGCACATCGTCTCGGAATTGGAGCACCTGATCTTTGTCAGCACGGACGTGGGCCGCTGCCGGGCCTGGCTGAGGCTGGCCCTCAATGACGGCCTGATGGAGTGCTACCTGAAGCTGCTCCTCCAGGAGCCCGCCCGCCTGTGCGAGTACTATCAGCCCACAGCCCTGCTTCGAGACGCCGAGGAGGGCGAGTTCCTCCTCAGCTTCCTGCAGGGACTGACGTCCTTATCCTTCGAGCTCTCCTACAAGTCCGCCATCTTAAACGAGTGGACACTCACCCCGCTGGCTCTCTCTGGGCTTTGCCCGCTCTCTGAGCTCGACCCCCTCACCACCTCTGGGACAGAACTACAGCGGAAAGAGTCTCTGGATTCAATTTCCCATTCCTCAGGCTCGGAGGACATCGAAGTCCAGCACTCAGGCCATAAGATCCGACGGAACCGGAAGCTCACGGCCTCCTCCCTCAGCCTGGACACCGCCGGTTCATCCCAGCTGTCTTGCAGCCTAAACTCTGATAGCTGCCTACTCCAAGAGAATGGCTCCAAGAGTCCAGACCGTTCCGAGGAGCCCATGTCCTACGACTCCGACCTGGGGACAGCAAATGCCGATGATTCAGACCCGTCTCTGCAAGAGTGAGTGTCCTTCCCCCACTCCTCTCCTCCCCCTGCCTTCCTTCCTTCTCCTCTTCCTCTTTCTCTCCCTCCCTATAGCATGTGATTGCCTGTCACTGAGCATTGACCTCTCTAAGGGCATAAAGGAAAAGGGGATCGTGGCTCTTCCTCAGGGACTGGAGTTGCCGGGACTTGTAACTGGAGGCAACATGGGGCAGCGAGGAGAATGGATTCAGGGAGGGCTCAGAGCTGAATCAGGCTCCAGCTCTGCCCCTGGCTGATCTTCGACCAGTTACCTAATTTCTCTGAGGCTTCGTGTAAAATATTATTGCCTCTAGGGCGGAAACCAACGGTTCGGAGTTAGATATACAACTTCCAAAAGACGCAGTGAAGCCCAGCGCGTCTGGGTGCTCCGCTGCGACCTCCCAGAAGGCCTCTGAAGGACACAGACCCTGAATGAGGCCTGGAGGAGGTGGTGCACAAAAGGGGCCAAGCGAGTGAGTGGAGGAAGAGCACAGGGAGCAATGAACTTGACTAGAGAAGGGACGCTGGGCAGAGCTGTCTCTTTAAAAGAACTTTTTTCTATTTGAGTATTGTTGACACACGGTGTTATATTAGTCTCAGGTGTACAAGGTAGTGAGTCACCATCTCTCTATGTTGTACCATGCTCACCCCAGCAGAGCCTTCTTCGTTCAGGCCCTTTTTAAACACTCATTTTTTAATAGATTTATTTTTATGGTAAGAAAAAAAAGTCTACCTACAGTGAAACGTCTTCTCCGCCTTTGTAACCATAATTATTAATTCCTTACATCTTTCTTTTTCTTTTCTTTAAAGTTTATTTATTTATTTTTGAGAGAGAGAATGAGCAGGGGAGGGGCAGTGAAAAAGGGGGACAGAGGATCTGAAGCAGATTCTGTGCTGACAGCAGAGAGCCCAACGTGGGGCTCGAACTCACGAACCGTGAGATCATGAGCTAGGCTGAAGTCAGACATTTAACTGACCGAGCCACCCAGGCACCCCCTTTACATGTCTTTTTCTGATGTTTCTAAATGCATCTAACAGATATGAATAGATCTGTTAATAACTGTTAATATCTGTTAATAGATCTGTAATAGACTTTTTAAACGTCTTTTATATTTCTTATCTCTGCCCCATCCCCACAAAGCTATTATAAATATACTGTTTGATACCTTGTCTTAGAAGAGATCAGAATTTTTGTTTTGGAGCTTCATATCAGTTTCTTAATTTTTTTTCCCCCCTATGGCATGTGTTTCCATTGTATGAATGTACCTTAGTTTATTTGACCAGCCCTGTATTTACTGGACACTGGAGTTCACTCTTTCTGTAAATAACCGTGTGTATGTGATCTTTGAATTCTATGCAACTATCTCTGTTCAGTAAAGTCCCAGAAACAGAATTGCTGAGGCAAAGGATAAATGAATCTACAATTTTCATAGATAATCGCCTGTTTACACTCTGTCAGGAATGTACCTGTGCCCCCTCGGCCTTGTAGGCAGAAGGTATTATCAAACTTTTGGATATTTGCTCATCTAATAGGTAGAACATGATAAACTTTTTTTTCAAGTTTATTTACTTGTTTTGAGAGAGAGAGAGAGAGAGAGACAGCAAGCGAGCATGAGTGGGGGAAGGGCAGAGAGAGAGGCGGGGGGAGAGAGAGAGAATCCCAAGCAGGCCCCTCGCTGTCAGTGCAGAGCGTGATGCAGAGCTTGATCCCAGGAACTGTGAGATCATGACCCAAGCCAAAATCAAGAGTCGGGCTGGTACGGAGTGAGCTTAGAAGACATCTGTGAGGAAACAAGGCCATTAGGGCAGCCATCTTGCCCAAGCAGCAGCCTGTGGGTGGAGGAACCTAGGCCTTTGCTCTCAGGAACATACACCTGCTTTCAGGGGAAAGATACGCATGCACACACCCACCACACACACACACATGCACACGGTGACAGAAATAGCCCCATTCTGTGTTTTCATGGCATTGATAGTTTTTTTTTTCCAATGTTTATTTATTTTTGAGAGAGAGAGAGAGAGAGACAGAGTGTGAGCGGCAGAGGGGGAGAGAGAGAGGGAGACACAGAACCCAAAGTAGGCTCCAGGCTCCAAGCTGTCAGCACAGAGCCCGATGCTGGGCCTGAACCCATGAACCACGAGATCATGACCTGAGCGGAAGTTGGATGCTTAACCGACTGAGCCAGCCCAGGTGCCCCATCCAGTTCTTCACCAAGCTTCCCACCACCTTAGATTTAATATCCATTGATGATTCTTGCCCAAACTAATCTATGATGGCTGCAGAGTGATGATTTTCCAACCTCATGACCACCTCCACGTTTATCACTCACCATCTTATTGTCAGGAAGAGCTCCAACCCCATCCCCGTTATGTATCTGTTTGTCTATTTATTACTATTAAGGACTCAGGGATTCCTATCTCTTTCACTAGATTATAATCTGTCCCTATCCTTATTTTTTTCAAAGACGCTCTAGGCCCAAGGTGGGGTGCTAACTCATGACCCTGAAACCAAGAGTCGCTCGCTCCACCAACTGAGCCGGCCAAGCTCCCCTGTCACTATCTTTATTTGTGTCGATGGCCAAACTGTCCCAGACTACCTTAGAAACCATTCTGTATTAATTCTGTAGCTACGATACCAAAAGCGTAAGCAACAAAAGAAAAGATAGAGAAAACAGTCTTCATCATCATTGAATTCTTTTGTTTCTAAGAATACCATCAAGAAAGTGAAAGGCAACCCACAGAATGCGAGAAAATATTTGCAAGCCATGTATCTGATAAAGAATTTTTTATTTTTTATTTTTTTTAATTTATTGTTTTTAATTTTATTTTTTATTTGTTAAGAGTTACATCCAAATTAGTTAGCATCTAGTGCAACAATGATTTCAGGAGTAGATTCCTTAGTGCCCCTTACCCATTTAGCCCATCCCCCCTCCCACACCCCCTCCAGTAACCCTCTGTTTGCTCTCTATATTTATGAGTCTCTTCTGTTTTGTCCCCCTCCCTGTTTTTATATTATTTTTGTTTCCCTTCCCTTATGTTCATCTGTTTTGTCTCTTAAAGTCCTCATATGAGTGAAGTCATATGATGTTTGTCTTTCTCTGACTAATTTCACTTAGCATAATACCCTCCAGTTCCATCCACATAGTTGCAAATGGCAAGATTTCATTCTTTTTGATTGCCGAGTAACACTTCATTGTATATATATACCACACCTTCTTTATCCATTCATCCATCGATGGGCATTTGGGCTCTTTTCATACTTCAGCTATTGTTGATAGTGCTGCTATAAACATGGGGGTGCATGTGTCCCTTCAAAACAGCACACCTGTATCCCGTGGATAAATGCCTAGTAGTGCAATTGCTGGGTCGTAGGGTAGTTCTATTTTTAGTTTTTTGAGGAACCTCCATCCTGTTTTCCAGAGTGGCTGCACCAGCTTGCATTCCCATCTGATAAAGAATTTTTACAACTCAATAAAGAAGGACAAATAACCCAACTAGAAAATGGGCAAAAGATCTGAATACTGAATTTCCCCAAAGATATGCAAATGGCCAAAGAGCACATGGAAAGATGCTCAGCGTCATTAGCCACCAGGAAAATGCAGATCCAAACCATCATGTGTACGACTTGGCACCCATTAGGAGAGCTTTGATCAGAAAGACAGTTAATAGCAAGTGTTAGTGGCGGGGGGGGGGGCGGTGCTGGTGGGCTCAGTTGGTATAGAGCATGGTGACTCTCAACATCAGGGTCATGGGCAGAACCTACTTAAAAAAAAAGAGTAAATTGAATTAAAAAAACAAACAAGCGTTGGGGCACCTGGGTGACTCAGTCAGTTGAGCCTCTTGATATCAGCTCAGGTCATGATCTCACAGTCTGTGGGCTCAAGCCCCGCATTGGGCTCTGCGTTGACAGTGAGGAGCCTGCTTGGGATTCTCCCTCTCTCCCTCTCTCTCTGCCCCTCCCTAGCTTTTGTGCACCCTCTCTCTCTCTCTCTCTCTCTCTCTCTCAAAATAACTAAATAAACTTTATAATTTTTTTTTTTTTTAAAGTAACCAGTGTTGGTAAGGATGTGGAAAAGCCGATGGCAATGTAAAATGGTACAGCCACTTTGAAGTCAGGCAGTTGCTCCAAAGTTGAAACTTGAAGTTACTCTATGGCTCAGCAGTTCCATTCCTTGGCGTATATGCCCGAAGGAATGAAAACATTTGTCCACACAAACACTTGTGCGTGAATGTTCACAGCACCGTCATTCATAATAGCCCCAAAGTAGCCCAAAAGTCTATAAAACGATCAATAGAGAGACAAAAGAAGGATTCATCACAAGGAATGAGATCCCAGTGGCTGCCACAACATGAATAAATCTTGAAAACATTGTTAAGCGAAAGAAGCCGGGCTCAAAGGCCACCTATGGTGTGACTATTTGTGTGCAGTGTCCAGGTTAGGTAAATCTAGAGAAATGGAAAGTAGGCTTGTGGTGGGCAGGGGTTGGAGGAGGGGTGGATTAGTGACAGCTAATGGGTATGGGGTTTCCTGTTGGGTTGATGAAAATGTTTTAAAATTGACCGCGATCATAGTCGCACGGCTCTGCAAACACACTATTGAGCTGCACGCTTTAAATTAAGTGATTGTGTGGTATGTGAATTATGTACTGTGAATTTTATCTCAATAAAGCTGTTACCAAGAAAGTGTTCCAGATTTGGCCAGTGGGTGCCCCTCTGAGCTGGCTCTCATGTCCATTTGACGTGCCCCAATCCATATTTTGAGCACTTTCTTACTTTCTAGCACAAGATAATTCAGACTTATTTTATACTCTTTCCTAACTCCAGCCTAGGAATCAACCTTTGTCCCAGAAGTCTTGCTTCCTATTTGGGGGGGAATGCAAAACCAAGATTTAGGCATTTATCATTTCGTTTAATCATCATGACAACCCTAGTAAGTGGGTACTGGCATATCTTCCTTTTACAAATGAGGCCCGGAGAGGTAAAGTATATTGCCCAAGGTCACACTGCAGCCCAACCTTTGAAAGCAGGCGATGTGAATCCAGAGTCCCCGCCCCTTGCACCTCCCCCTACACACACACACACACACACACACACACACACACACACACACATACAGAGTGTGAAAGTGAAGTTTATTTCTTCAACAAGGTCACTTTTACTTGAGTGACCCCAGTTTTGAGTGGAAACAAAGGTGTAGAGCTTATAAGACAGCCTCTCAGGAATTGCACATGGCAGGGTATACCCTTGGGAAAAGTCACATATCATGCGTCTGGGAGCGTGGGGTTGAGGGCAGACCAACACCCAGTGGCCTGGCCCTTCCTACGAGAGCACATGTTCAAACCCACACACACAAGTACCAGTAAAGTCCAGTGCTCATCAGTCTCCTTTGCCAGCCTCACTCCCCACCCCTGTACCCAAATGCTGCCCATAGCCAGGTGTCCTTTACAAGAGTGAGAATGGCTAAAACAGGAGAAAACCTATAGATGAAAGGAGATCAGCCTCGGTTTTTCACTGTTGACGCTGGGCAGTGGCTACATGGAGATTCATGATATTATTCTCTCTTATTTTGTAAATGTTTGAAAGTTTCTGTAGTAAAAGAAAGTATAAAATGGTGAGAGGAAAGAGAAATAGCCAGGCGGGGAGCCGTGAGTGAGCCGGGACATTTGGCTGCTGTCTCCAGATTCCTCAGGTGCTCAGAGGAGACCAGCAGCACGTCTGGGAGATCCTCGGGACCACAGGCCCTCAGCTGCACCTTCTCCCCTCCGAAGATGATGAGGATGCTACTCATGTCCTTGGTCAGCTGCCTCGTTGCCATAAATGAGGCCAAGCTCATCAGTCGCTGTGACTTGGCCAGAGTGCTGCACAAGGAGGATCTGGATAGGTTTGAGGGCTACTCCCTGAGTGACTGTGAGTGCCGCTTTCTCACACTCCCGCCCCCCCATTCCTCTTCTGCTCCTGGTCACCTCCTATGTGGCCATCTTTCCATCATTCATCTTTCGAAGCCAAGTTCAAAAAGCAGCCCTCCCCGAGAAGCCCCTCCCAACATTCTATATTCCTTCCACTGAATATTATTAACTGAGCACTTACTATGTACCGGGAACTATTTTAGGGGCTGGGGACAGAGACATCAACAAAGCCCCTTCCTTCACAGTGTTCGCATTCTAGGGGGAGAGGCGAGTCCCAAACAAACACACAAACATATGAAGCACTTCCTGGTGGTGATAAATGTTATGCAGCAGAATAAAGCCAGGGGAGTGAGAGGTAACCTTGTCCTTGAAGGGGAAGTCAAGGAATACCTCTCTGAGGAGGTGACATTGAGCAGCACCGAATGAGGCAAAGGACCGGGTCACCCAAATGTCTGGGGAAGAGCATTCCAGGCAGAGGGAGCAGGCAGTGCAAAGGCTTCGTCCTCCTCCCTGGTGGGGCTAGCTTCCTTTTGCCCAGATTTTGCACACACCTGTCTTGTGCCGTCCTTCTCGTTTTATCTTGTCTTGTGGTCCTTTAAGGGGTGTGTCTTCGTTCTTGCTGAAGGCACCAGCTGCCTTTGCCCCAGCTGAATGTCCCTCACTGGGCTTTGCACGGGTCATGGCACACAGTAGGCGATCATCAAGTGCAGGAGACGCGGATGGACAGCGGGATGATGAGCGGTTGTACTGAGGGGCAGGTGGATGGACCGAAGGGCGAGGAGAGAAGCTAATGGGTGTTTCCGGCCAGCTCGCCCCGTCTAGCCTCTTAGGCCTTGTTCCTTTCTTCTGCTTCCCCGTCTCCCTTTCTCCTCCGTGTCCTTTGTCCCTCAGTTCAGAGCCCTCTAAAAACCTTCTTCTCCCTGTTCTAAGGGCTGTGCCTGGCTTTTGTGGAGAGCAACTTCAACCTATCAAAGGTAAATGAAAATGCAGACGGCAGCTTCGACTATGGCGTCTTCCAGATCAACAGCCACTATTGGTGCAATGATCACAAGAGTCACTCGGAAAACATTTGCCACGAGGACTGCAAAGGTCTGGCCGGGGTCTCAGGGTGGGAGAGGGGAGAGGATGAGTGGGGTCTACTCACAGGACTTCTCGTCCCACTCCAAGCCTGGGAATGCACCCAGGAATGCCTTTGCTGAGCAGAGGATTTCACTAGTGGCTACGATGCCCCTCCGGTTAGGAGATTCTCCGGGGTGCAGGCTCCAGAAAGGCTCTGCACACCCAGTAACAGAGGACAGCAGCGGCCAACATTTAGCGAGAGTGTGTTGTATGCTGAGCACTTCACATGCCAGCTTCTCATGCGGCGGAAACTATTATGATCCCCGCTTTACAGACGAGCAAACTGAGGCTCATAGAACCAGTGCTGAATGCCAGACTGGTGGCCCTGAAGCCTCAGCTCTAACCATCAAGTCCTGACTTTGGTCAATGGCCTGATTGATTCGAGGCCAAGGGCAAACTCCCCACCTCAGAGCCACTCGTGGAGGCTCCACAGGTCCATGACTTTGCCCCTTACTCCCTCTTTCGTACTCTGATCAACATCCCTGCACTCTTCACCTGAAGAGCCTCTCTCATTAGGCAAGGTTTACCTCGGCCTCTGTGCTGCCTGTTTTGACATTTCCTTTCCCTAGAAACCCTCAAACGTGGCGCGAACCAGCATGTACCCTAGCTAGGATGTGTGGTAGTAAACATACATTTACTCCTGCCCCTCCTGCCCCCACCCCTAGCCACCCTTGACCTCTAGCAGCCATCGTAGGGATATCTCCATGGGCCTCTGGGAGGGAGCCCTTGCCTAATCTGGAAGGACTCAGCCCCTGGGGGGCGGGGAGAGCCGGTGTCTGCCTCAGTCTCTGGGACTGTCCTCTGTGTTCTCACAGGTATTCTCTGTCTCCCCTTCAGAACTGCTGAGCCCCGATCTTCTCTCAACCATCAACTGTGTGAAAAAGATTGTGTCTGGAGCAGGGGGAATGAAGAACTGGTGAGGAGGTCACTGTGGGACTAAGTCAGCAGGCAGAGCCCCAAGAAGGATGTAGTGACAGGAGGGGACAGGAGGCAAGGACTCCACCCCTTCTAACCATCTAGAAAAATGGGGGAGAGCGGCGCGGCTTGGAACTGGGACTTACAAGACTTGGGATCTGGGTCTTTGTCTGATGTTGTATTAAAACTGTTTTGGGCACAGTAGCAAAGGAACTTGAGTTAGCTGAGGGAGATGGCTTCGGAGGGGACAAGGTGTCTCACCGAGCTTACCCAAGGGGTCTCTTCTCTGGAAGAGAACGGAGGCGGAGCTGGGAACTGTCAGTGTGGCTTTCCTGACAAGTTTCTGCCTCCTCGTGCATTTCCTTCACTACTTTCTTTGTAGAGCAGTATATTCTGCTCCCCATTCCAGAGGACAGACTGTGGCTGCCCCCAAGTTAACGGGCTAATGTTCTGAGCAGTCACGGAGACTGGCTAGTCTCAGCCCCAGAGTCCAAGGGGCTGGGATAGAGAATCTGATTGGCTCAGCTTGGACCCATCATCCCCGAGCGGTTCAATGAGCTGTAGGTGTGGGACCAGTTAAGCAGCACCATCATGCTGGCCACGGGTGGGGGGTGGGGCTGGCCCTCTCCATAATTCGCAGCAACATTTTCTATAAAAGGTGCGTAGCTCCTCAGCTGAGCAAATACCCCCAAAGCTGTCAGCTTCCCAGTGGTAGACAGTGCAATGGTTGCTTCACTTTTCTGAGCTTCAAATTGGAGATAGATAGATAGATAGATACATAGATAGATAGACAGATAAGTTGCCTCTACAGGTGTCTGTGAGGAAGGAGGGGGTTAAGTGCCTTGTCTACTCTAAGAACACCATGCGGGAGAGACGCTGACGGCTACTAGGGATGACCCTCTCTGGAGGGAGAGTCGATAGTTGCCCCTGAGATTGACGGATTGGTTATTTATTTATTTATGTATGTATTTATCTTTCTGTTTGTTTAGTGCCTCTCAGCCTTGTAAAATGGTGCACTCCCCCTTCGGGGCCAGAGGAGGATTTGAAAACGTGGGGGCATGCTGGACGGGGGGAGGAGCCAAACACCACAGATAAGAGAAATTTAAAGGAAGGCTCAGAGGGGCCACGGGGGGACAGACCAGAGAGCGAGCGGTGAAGGGGGTTCCGTGCATTGCCGTGCTGTGCCGTGCGTTCACTAAGTGCTGGGTCATGGATGTGGAGAAGGAGCTACTAAGTAGGAAGCAAGAACCCAGCCTTCTTCTCTCCACAGGGTGGCATGGAGGTTGCACTGTGCGGGCCGGCCACTCTCCTACTGGATGACGGGGTGTCACAAGGAATGAGACAGGCGTGGAGTCATTCCAGCGTTCCTCTTCTCGCCTGGGGATTCTTCATGTCTTCTTCCTCTTGCCTCCACTTCACGTTATTTGCTTTCCTTCCCATGTTCAAAAAGGACTGACCGGAGCCCCAGGAATAAATGGTTTTCTAGGGCTTTCTCCTTGCACCCATCCAGGCCCAGGCCCCTGGTTCCTGACTGTCATTCGCGAACCAAGAGAGGACCACAGTGAAGAAGTTGTTATATTTGGGGAATTATTAAAGCATTCCTTGTGCAAAGAATGTGTTGGTTTCTTCATTTTTCATTCCAGATATCTTCGAGTACCTAGTATGGCAGGAGGGTGGTGGGCACTAGAAGAAGGAAGGTAAATCATAACTATTGTTCTTGAGGTGTTCACCATCTGCCTGGAGAAGCAGCGACATACACGAACACTGGCTACAGCGAATGAGTGGATACATACAACGAATACACGGTGCTGACGTGGAGTTGAACCTGCAAAATGACAACGCAAAGACAGAAAAGGGGCAGTTGGAGGAATGTTCTACCTGTGGCTACAATCGGAACTGCCTGAATAAACTGTCCCACCTGGGCCACTGCTGTCCCTACTTCTCAGCCTTAACTGCTTCAGCTCTGAAGTGAGAGGTTTGACATTTGAGTGGTTCCCAGAGTTTTGGATTTCACAGACCAGTAAAGCACGAAAAAAGTTAAGGCCATGTTAACATGTCCAACTTTTTATTTTAATGCCCTAGAAAGAGTATGAATCACAACAACTATCCTCTATCAGCATCTCCTCATAAAACAGTTTTCAGCATGAAAAATGAAGGTCAGGGTGCCCGGGTGGCTCAGTTGGTTGACCGTCGGTCTTCGGCTCAGGTCATGATCTTGCAGTTTGTGGGTCTGAGCGCCGGCGAGGGGCTCTGTGCCGACAGCTCAGAGCCTGGAGGCCGCTTCGGAGTCCGTGTCTCCTGCTCTCTCTCTGCCCCTCCCCCATTCGCACATGCATGCTCTCTCTCAAAAATAATATTAAAATAATTTTTTAAATGAGGGTCAGATTTATAGGATAATGGAATGGATTTCGTTTTATGAAAATATTTTTTTTAACCCTGCTTATATTACCTTTTCTTGCTTTGGCAAGGACTGGTGAAACCTTCACCACAGACCAGCAGCAGTCTGAAGGCCACTGCTTAGAAACCTCAGGAGACTTGTTTTGTAAGGCCCCTTCTGGCTCAGACATTCTAGGATTAAAATAAGGATCATTAGGACCTACTTTCCCTCTCAGTGTGTTAGTCCTCAAAATAGCTATTTGGATGCCGAGAGCGGCCCTTCTGCACAAGCACCATGAGCTCCAATATTGGTGCCCTACCTGGCCTCACTCTTTGGTTTTTTCAAATTTATCTCTCCTTCTTACCCTGCTTGCCAAACTCCCACATCATCTCACCCCAACAAGCACACACGTACACCAATTCATCAAAATCACGTAGGGAAATCAGGGAATGCTTTTTAAGGATTTCATTAATGGCTTAATGAGTTATAGTTTGATTTGTATATTTAACATTCATGAAAACATTCTTAAGCCAAAGGATTGCATCTTTAGTGGTCATTGCCCACACAACGTAGAGAAATCCAAATTTTTAAGTTCAGTAGGTAACTTACTAACTGCTAGTAGTCTAAATCTTCTCCCGGAGTGAAGAGGAAGAAGGCTGCCATAAAATTGTCCACACCCAGGGATCCTGTAAGCTCACCCTTTAGACCCTACTGTAAAAATACACTTGACTAACGGTGCCTGGGTGGCTCAGTCGGTTAAGCGTCCGACTTCAGCCCAGGTCGTGATCTCACAGTTTGTGAGTTTGAGCCCTGCTTGGGGCTCTGTGCTGACAGTCTGGAGCCTGCTTCGGATTCTGTGTGTGTGTGTGTGTCTGTGTGTGTGTGTGTGTGTGTGTGTGTGTGTGTGTGTCTGATTCTCCGCTGCTTGCACTCTGTCTCTCAAAAATAAATAAATATTAAAAAAAAAATTTTTTTTAAATACACTTGACTAGAAGCACTAAATTCTACGACATTGAGACAATGGAGCTGCGGGAGGGGAAGTAGAGGCAGAGACCCGCCCCAGAGCGGGAGGGGCGAAGGAGAGGTCCGGGGGACAGCCCCCGCCCCACCCCGCGGCGAGCTGGCCCCGCCCCTCGTACCAGCCCCTTTTTAAAACGCGCGGGCGCGCCTTGCGCAGGCGCCGTGCCACTCAAACCTTAGTCGCGCCTGCTCCTTGGTGGTAGGATGGCGGAATTGGTCTCTTTTACGGTTCCCACCGAGAGTGACAAAACCTTGCTGGTGTGGGAGCTGAGTTCTGGACCCACGGCCGAGGCCTTGCATGTGAGCCGGGCCAGGAGGGAGGGAGACACCCCCACCTCCCCGTGACTGGGAGTCTGAGTCTGGCCTTGAGCACCTCGCGCGCCTTGTAGTCTCCGCCGAGAGGAATCTTAGTTCTAGAGGGGAGCTTTGCAGTCTCAGCCCCGACAGATTTCTGAGAGGTAACTCTCAACAGCCGGCACATGTTGCCTTCTAATGCTTCTCGAATCCCGGGATTTCAAAGGGAAATCTTTTCAACGAAACGAGAAGTGCTTTGGGTTGCGTGTGCAGGAGGGCTTAGGGAATAGAAGGCAGTTTTGTTTGCTGGGCGTGAAATTTCATGCACTTACTTGGCGTGGGACCACCCCACAGCATTCTCTGTTCGCAGTATTCTCCCAGTTTGGCCTTCTGTATTCGGTCCGAGTCTTCCCGAACGCTGCAGTGGCCCGTCCTGGTTTCTACGCCATCATCAAGTTTTACTCAGCAAGGGATGCTCACAGAGCCCAAAAGGCATGCGACCAGAAGCAGCTTTTTCAGAATTCTCCAGTGAAGGTGGGTCCAAGTAGGAAATTCCTAACACCACTGGGACGAAGTGTTGAATTCAGCAATAATAGACCAGCGTTGGTATACCACTGTGGTTTACAGAATGCTTTTAGATGCATTGCTACACTGATCCTCTGGTTTCCCTGGGTTTTTTGGTTGTTTTGTTATGTTTGTTTTGTTTTCAGATGAAGAAACTCGAACTCAGGATAGTTAAGTGACTTACTTAAGGTTCATGACAGTAACTGGAAGGGAGAGGTCAAGCCCAAACTTACTGATGTTCAACCCTGTGTCATTTTTTGGTGCCCCTTAATTTAACAAAGCTTCACAAGAAGTCTTGTTTCTGTTTACTATTATGGGGATTAAAAAAAATTTTAATAACGTTTTTATTCAGTTTTGAGAAACAGGGCATGAGCAGGGAAGGGGAAGAGAAAGAGGGAGACACAGAATCAGAAGCAGACTTCTAGGCTTTGAGCTGTCAGCTCAGAACCCGATGTGGGGCTCGAACTCATGAATCCTGAGATCATGACCTGAGCTGAAGTCGGACGCTTAACCGACTGAGCCACCCAGGCCCCCCTCTATTATGTGGATATAAAATGACAAACTCTTTCATCAGTTGTATTATAAAGGATGCTTCATCGTCATTATCGTCGTCATCACTCTCAAGCTGCCTATTCAGAACTCCCTTCAACTCCCGGGAAAATGGTTAAAACATTCTTTAATACACCACAGAAACTTTATTCCATACCAACATGCTGTCCATTTTGCTTTCCCAGAGCCCCAGAATTATATTTCATTATGTGCCTCAATTCAATCACCATGTCCTTATCAAGGGCCATGTCAATTCCTTTGAATAAGTTGAGTGAGGCTTAGATTGCCAAACCTTTCACTTTATAATTGTATGTTTTCATCAGCTTTGTCTAACTGGCTTCTTAATCTAGCTACTTCCTACGGACTCGACTGCCTATTCTTACCCATATGCCCTTCCTTACTGATTTAATCTGGATCGAATCTAAGAATCCTTCTCAAATGTCTGAGTATACTGTCTCCACTTGTTCAACACTGTCTTCAATCCTGGCTCCACTCCCTATGATTGAAATGATCACCTGTCAGGCATTCCTGAGTTTGCAAGCTTCTAGCCTGTGAAGATGTCACCCAGCCACTCAGCTATCACAGATTATGAAATAATTACTTTGTATCAGTTGTGAGTAATGAGGTGTTTTTCTCTCATTGGACATTAAGACCATTTCACAAATGGATTTTGAGATTTCACAGCATAAAGCCCAAAGTCAATATATAGCTGACAGGAGAGAGCATTCATATTAAATTTCTTTATTTATTTAACACAGAGCCTTGGGTTACCACCACCACCACCACCACCCCCACCCCGCCGCCTACTGAAATTGTTGCCCAATTTACTTATGTGTTCCTTTATACTTTGGCAAGTACACATAGTTTCTGGTTGTTTTTGTTTGTTTGTTTACCTTTTATAAATACATATTTAAAAAGAACATATTAAAAAATTTTTTTTAATGTTTATTTAAAAAAAATTTTTTTTAATGTTTATTTAAAAAAAATTTTTTTTAACATTTATTTATTTTTGAGACAGAGAGAGACAGAGCATGAACAGGGGAGGGGCAGAGAGAGAGAGGGAGACACAGAATCTGAAACGGGCTCCAGGCCCTGAGCTGTCAGCACAGAGCCCGACGCGGGGCTCGAACTCACAGGCCGTGAGATCATGATCTGAGCCGAAGTCGGACGCTTAACCGACCAAGCCACCCAGGCGCCCCTAATGTTTATTTTTGAGAGACAGAGTCAAAGCATGAGCAGGTGAGGGGCAGAGAGAGAGGGAGACACCTAATCGGAAGCAGACTCCAGGCTGTGAGTTGTCAGCACAGAGCCTGACACGGGGCTCGAACTCACAAACTGTGAGAATCATGACCTGAGCTGCAGTCGGATGCCCAACAGACTGAGCCACCCAGACGCCCCAAGAATAACATCTTACAGTAAAATCAAGGAAAGGCCTAAGGCATCTGAGAGCTTTTTTTCAGTAGCATGAAGGAAAACGGTTGCCAGCAAGAACTGTGGCAAGGTTATCTAAGGTGACAACTGTCTCTACCACTCAGGGGCTCGAGGCCCTTCTGCAGCTTCCTGGTTGTCCAGAACAGCTCCACTCTGCCTCACCATTAGCCTGTGCTGTAGCACTCAACATTTAAAAGTTCATCTTCATTTCTCCTTCCTAGCAGGCAGCTTCAGTTGGAGAAAGTAATTTCACTTTTTCATCTACTCATTCATTCACTTAATCCATAGACCTGTGCTTGATTCTAGGAATGAGGAAAGAATAGAATATGGTTCCTTCAAGCACTTAAGGAACTGATAAACTAGTGATAGAGGACGTTGCACAAACAAATCAATAAAGAGTTAATAATACTTTGACTTTATTTGAATTATTTGAATTTTTATGAATATGCGAATATACTACACCCCACTTGAAATAGACATTTAAAAAAGAACTAGAGGATGTAAGAAATACACTGTAGCGTGTAAGTTATTTAGAGAGTTAACACTGGAGGTATTTGCATTCTCAAAGAAGCTTATTAAGGCAAATGAACCTCTTATTGTTTTATTTGCTTATAAAATTTACAGAAGTATGTATATTCCTTCTTCTAACGGGGGTTAGTAACTTGCGGGGGGTGGGTGCTGCTGATTCAGGTCCTACTCAGGTCCATGTTATCTGCTCTTGAGGTCATATTCTCAAACAGGAGCTACGGGATGAGACAGCAAAAAGTTTACTTCCCTTGCTTACCTACAGCCCTATAATTTGCTTCCAGAGGGCTTCCTTAGTTGCTTTCGTCATCACTTTCAATATCAGAGATCACGGAAAGCCGATTAATCAAGGGCCCTGGAAATGAGGCATCAAAGTCTATAGCGTAAAAATAGTACCTAGCATTTATTTAGGGTTTATTAGGAGCTGATTTCTTAAAATGTTTCCAGTTTGAGCTTCACAACCTCTCTATGAAATAGGTATTGATAAATCTCAGGTGTATCCAAAGGAAGCCTCTGTGTCAGGTTATGATATTTTCAGGTCCATTTCTTATGTCTTTAGGTTCGTCTTGGCACCAAACATAAGGCGGTTCAACATCAGGCCCTTGCCCTAAACAGCTCCCAGTGCCAAGAACTGGCAAATTATTACTTTGGTTTCAATGGATGGTCAAAAAGGATCATCAAGGTAAACTTTATAGATTTTCTCTGACTAATTAGAATCATTTCAACACTGAAATTCTGGACTTCAGAAAGGAGAAAACTGGGTTGTGGGGAGATGTGAGAGGCCTCTAACTGGAAGTACCTGAGCCTGCCACCGAGAATTCATAATAATCTCAGTAACTTGGGTGGTGTTGTCCATAATCTTCTCCAGTATTTGTATGGTGTATAATAAAAACCAATTGTCTTCATCCATTTGTAAGTCTTACTTGATTTTGAAGCTATAGGATACCTCCATTGTGGGCTGGGATTGCTGGAGTTTAGTTGCTTTTTTTTTTTTTTTTTTTTTTTTTTAGAGAGAGAGAGGCAGATTGCAAGCTGGGGAGGGGCAGAAAGAGAGGGAGAGACAGAATCGGAAGCAGGCTCCAAGCTCTGAGCTGTCAGCACAGAGCTCAACGCGGGTCCCGAACCCATGAACAGTGAGATCACGACATGAGCCGAAGTCGGAAGTTTAACCAACTGAGCCACCCAGGCGCCGCCGGTTTTGTTTTTAATAACAAAACATCTTGAAGCTTACATTCAGATCCAAGGAAGGACCTTCCATTTAAAATCCTAACAGCTCGGGGTGCCTGGGTGGCTCAGTCAGTTGAGCGTCCGACTTCGGCTCAGGTCATGATCTCACGGTCTGTGAGTTCGAGCCCCACGTGGGGCTCTGTGCTGGCAGCTCAGAGCCTGGAGCCTGTTTCGGATTCTGTGTCTCCCTCTCTCTCTCTGCCCCTCCCCTGCTCATACTCTCTCTCTCTCTCTCTCTCTCTCTCTCTCTCTCTCTCTCTGTCAAAAATAAACATAAAAAAATAATAATAATAAAATCCTAACAGCTTCAGGATCTTTCTGACCTTGAAGAAAGGGCAAATGAAGATACTGTGCCACCACTTCAGAAGCAGAGCCTGAAATTCTTCTGTGCTTTAGAGGTGGTGTTGCCATCCTATGAGTGCCGGAGTCCCGGAGCTGGCATGGCCAAGGAGACTTTGGATGACCTGGAGGAAGGTCTGTTTACAGTGGGGGTGGGGGTGGAGGGGAGGCAGAATCCCTCTTTCTTTCTAAAAACTCATCTTTTCAGATACATCATCCAGCCCTCCCCTTTGCTAAGCTCCTAAAGCCCTAGGCAGAGTTTTTCTGGCCTACAGTACAGGCTTTTATCTCAGGCAATACCTGAAAGAACCTTTAACTTTAAAATTCTAAAGCTGACTTTCTGCCAAGAAGTTTAGGAGGAGGGAAGTAATGTTTTTCCCATTTTTGGTTAAGAATTCGCCTTGTGCTAAAATAGTCCTTCAAATACATATCTCTTGCAGCCTGCAGTTATCCCAGCAAAGTAATCATCTAAAGATTTAAACAAACTCTTGGGTAGATGTTGAGTCCTTTGCCTCCTATAAAAGGGCTGGAGTGTAAAGAGTCAAATACAGATGCCTAGAAAAGGTATTCCCATTGGTACTGTGTTTTTTCCCAGTGTCTACAGCACTTAGGCTTAGGGTTTTCAGGGAGGGGCAGGGCTGTTAGCAAGGCTAAGGGAGTAAGGCTCCCTTGGGTGATGCCCGGGAAGAGACCAGGCGGTCACGTGCACTACCACCGAACCCTTCTCCCCATGTGACTCCAGCCCTTGATGCACAGGAGAGTAGGGTCTGCAGTAGAGTCTGAAACTATAGTTTCAGCTTGTCCATTTGAAATCTACGAGCGATGTGAGATCTGTGCCACTTTCTTGGCTTGTGTCTCCCTTTTGGTACTTCCGAAACTTCTGGAGTAGATCAGGGCAGTAAAAATGTGCCCTGCCAGGATATACCTACAGCAGAGTCATTCAACCTTGTGTTGTGCCTGCCCTTACTTGCTAAGATAATGAACTACGAATCATGGATGTATTTTCACTTTTACACATATAACCCCCAAATCAGTTATCATTCAGATAGGCATGCTAAATCCATTTGTTTTGGTTGGATGCAGGGCCATTATCATTTCTTATGAAAAGGAGGACAACCCAGAAGCTTGCTATTCAGAAGGCTGTGTCAGATGCATTCCAGAAGCTGTTGATTGTGATTTTAGGTAAGACTTATTTGATTGTCCTTACAGTACATCAGTTTCAACGAGCAAATAAACTCATTTTGAAAAGTTAATTGGATGAAAACACTTCATATTCTTTTACTCACCAAATGCTTTCAAAGCGGTAGTGTCAAATTTGTTCTTTGTGGCATCTGTGAGAAAAATGACCACAAATATTTTTGTCCCCAGTATATAGATATACAGTGACTTACCTCTGTCCACACAGAAAGTGTTTGACCCAGTCTTCTTTCTTGATTGTTTGCTCATAACACAGAATACTATTGTGAGTATAAGCTTTGGGGGCACCTGTGTGGCTCAGTCAGTTAAGCGTCCAACTGTTGATTTCAGCTCAGGTCATGATCTCACGATGTGTGAGATTGAGCCCCGTGTCGGGCTCTGTGCTGACAGCGTGGAGCTCGCTTGGGATTCTTTCCCTACCTCTCTCTCTGCCTCTCCCTGACTCTCACATGCCATGTGCTCTCTCTCTCAAAATAAATCATAAAAAAAATAAACTTTGAAGCTTTAGACATCTGGTGTTGAATCTTAGCTCTGTCTCCTAGATTTCTTATGCAGTTTTAGGTTTTATAGTCAGATTTGAAGTATGTAATCTCTCTAAGCTGCAATTTCTCTATCTGCCAAGTAAAGGTAATAATTCAACTCACCTCATGGGGGATGAATTGTAAGAGCAAATGAGATGATGGAAAAGTTTAAAACTATCCCTGAAACATGGTAAGCAGAGAAAATATGTTCACTTGTTATCATCGTTTTCCTGTTGGAGAATTTATAAGATTATGTTTTTGGAATCAATTCAGCTTCAGTTTTTGTTTTTGGCACTGACCTATTGGGTGAATATGATTCTTTTTTTTTTTTTTTTTTAATATATGAAATTTATTGTCAAATTGGTTTCCATACAACACCCAGTGCTCATCCCAAAAGGTGCCCTCCTCAATACCCATCACCCACCCTACCCTCCCTCCCACCCCCCATCAACCCTCAGTTTGTTCTCAGTTTTTAACAGTCTCTTATGCTTTGGCTCTCTCCCACTCTAACCTCTTTTTTTTTTTTTTTTTCCTTCCCCTCCCCGATGGGTTTCTGTTAAGTCTCTCAGGATCCACATAAGAGTGAAACCATATGGTATCTGTCTTTCTCTGTATGGCTTATTTCACTTAGCATCACACTCTCCAGTTCCATCCACGTTGCTACAAAGGGCCATATTTCATTCTTTCTCATTGCCA